>NW_027040752.1:660000-1260000 GCF_037179485.1 Ochlerotatus camptorhynchus | reverse complement strand
CCGATTCAACACATTGTAGTTTCAATTTTATACCTATGATCTTGACTTTTTTACCTAGGGGATGAGTACTTAAGGGGGTTAGATTTTGATAAGTTCTTTAGTGGGAATGACACTGATGAAGACTGCACATTGTAGTCGAAATACGTATCTGTCATGGATACCAAAATTAATTAAGTGGAATTAAATGGAAGATAAACCCTTTTGCTGTTTTATTTAGCATTCCGCTAACAACCCAATTTCATTACTTCATTATGATGGCTACCAAGTCTTTGGGGATTTTCCTTATTAGAGAGTTGTATAGATTTTTTCTCCTTTAGCTCACTTAAATCTTTGGTTTTTATTAGTTAGGTAGGTTCCGATTCAACACATTGTAGTTTCAATTTTATACCTATGATCTTGACTTTTTTACCTAGGGGATGAGTACTTAAGGGGGTTAGATTTTGATAAGTTCTTTAGTGGGAATGACACTGATGAAGACTGCACATTGTAGTCGAAATACGTATCTGTCATGGATACCAAAATTAATTAAGTGGAATTAAATGGAAGATAAACCCTTTTGCTGTTTTATTTAGCATTCCGCTAACAACCCAATTTCATTACTTCATTATGATGGCTACCAAGTCTTTGGGGATTTTCCTTATTAGAGAGTTGTATAGATTTTTTCTCCTTTAGCTCACTTAAATCTTTGGTTTTTATTAGTTAGGTAGGTTCCGATTCAACACATTGTAGTTTCATTTTTATACCTATGATCTTGACTTTTTTACCTAGGGGATGAGTACTTAAGGGGGTTAGATTTTGATAAGTTCCTTAGTGGGAATGACACTGATGAAGACTGCACATTGTAGTCGAAATACGTATCTGTCATGGATACCAAAATTAATTAAGTGGAATTAAATGGACGATAAACCCTTTTGCTGTTTTTTTTAGCATTCCGCTAACAACCCAATTTCATTACTTCATTATGATGGCTACCAAGTCTTTGGGGATTTTCCTTATTAGAGAGTTGTATAGATTTTTTCTCCTTTAGCTCACTTAAATCTTTGGTTTTTATTAGTTAGGTAGGTTCCGATTCAACACATTGTAGTTTCAATTTTATACCTATGATCTTGACTTTTTTACCTAGGGGATGAGTACTTAAGGGGGTTAGATTTTGATAAGTTCTTTAGTGGGAATGACACTGATGAAGACTGCACATTGTAGTCGAAATACGTATCTGTCATGGATACCAAAATTAATTAAGTGGAATAGATGGAAGATAAACCCTTTTGCTGTTTTATTTAGCATTCCGCTAACAACCCAATTTCATTACTTCATTATGATGGCTACCAAGTCTTTGGGGATTTTCCTTATTAGAGAGTTGTATAGATTTTTTCTCCTTTAGCTCACTTAAATCTTTGGTTTTTATTAGTTAGGTAGGTTCCGATTCAACACATTGTAGTTTCAATTTTATACCTATGATCTTGACTTTTTTACCTAGGGGATGAGTACTTAAGGGGGTTAGATTTTGATAAGTTCTTTAGTGGGAATGACACTGATGAAGACTGCACATTGTAGTCGAAATACGTATCTGTCATGGATACCAAAATTAATTAAGTGGAATTAAATGGAAGATAAACCCTTTTGCTGTTTTATTTAGCATTCCGCTAACAACCCAATTTCATTACTTCATTATGATGGCTACCAAGTCTTTGGGGATTTTCCTTATTAGAGAGTTGTATAGATTTTTTCTCCTTTAGCTCACTTAAATCTTTGGTTTTTATTAGTTAGGTAGGTTCCGATTCAACACATTGTAGTTTCATTTTTATACCTATGATCTTGACTTTTTTACCTAGGGGATGAGTACTTAAGGGGGTTAGATTTTGATAAGTTCCTTAGTGGGAATGACACTGATGAAGACTGCACATTGTAGTCGAAATACGTATCTGTCATGGATACCAAAATTAATTAAGTGGAATTAAATGGACGATAAACCCTTTTGCTGTTTTTTTTTACTTTATTTGTATAGGGCTCAATTGAATAAACTTTAAAGAGTTGAGTTAGATATACATTACCAATGTCATAAATCTAAAGTTAAAGGATTGAACCGAATACTCGCGGTTGTTTCGAAGTTAGTGGAGATTTACAATTTTATGGATGGGGAAAGGGAGAAGGAGGTTTTAGATGTGTTTTAAGATACAAATATTTCATTATTCCTTTAACATGAACTTATTCTTATTCAACTTAATATCAGCAGTGTAATGAAACAGTTATTTCAAACATAACCATTCCAAAAAAAAAAATATACAAAATCATACTTACAATCTAAGGTACATATTCTTCAATAATTTTTTTTTAAATTTCATAAAATCCAGATCGCTTCCAGCACCCGGATAATTTCTAATCGCGATTTGATGGTTACCTTTCAAATTTTCAGTAAATGACTTATTTGACCTAGTGACGTGTTTGGCCCTATCATATTCATCATAATAGCGCAATGGCGTTCAGTTTATTGACATCTGGCCAAACCTCCATCATAAAAAAAATGCTTGCCATAAAAATATGGCTACGCCCTTGAATGTACTGAAATAGCAGCAATCGTTTGATCGCTCATTTTCTTTTGATTAGACGTGTAATGTTTCCCAAGGCGTAGTAAAACCAACTCAAGTCCCATAAGCTACCCATATTGGTGCCATTTCATGTACGCTCCAATCAAGCACATCAACAGGGTAAATGTCATAGTTGAATGAGTCGATCCAACAACCGACAAGCCATCTTAAATTTCCCCATCACAAACAACCAACCAAACGAGGCAGACCGAATTCCACATTCTTAAAGTGGTTTGATTCCCTCCCCCAAACGACCCCCCACCTTCATCCCACAGCAAATCGAATCGATCCAAAGCGGATGCTGGTGGGAAGGAGAATTCGAACCTCCATCACGCGCTTCTTTGGTTCGTTGGCTTGCTATTGACATTGATTTCCCATGTAGATCTGCTCCATTCTTCGCATTGACGTCTCGAATGTAAAACAAGTTCAATTTGAGACCAGGGCTGCTGGAGCTGACGGGGGCGAGGTGGGAGGAGCTGCAAAATTTAACGCGCGCCGCTTCTGTACGTGACATTTTGGCATACAAGAAAGTTGATGGAGATTTTCCTAAACGCATTTCTCTACGGCCACCAAACCCTCCAGGAGGGAAGTGGGGGAGTAGTCGTGCTTCCGTGAAGCTTACATGACAGCTAGGGAACGGAAAATAATTTCCCGAGTAAATGTGGTGTGTCTAATAACAAGCTTCGGTCGCGCTTCGCCGGATCGAACCGTCTAGATTGGAAAGTTGAGGGCCAACGCGCCACCGAAAGACTCCGGCGTAGGAGAATGAAGAAATCAAGAGGAATTGTAGTCTGCGTGATCTTGTTATCAGTGTGAAATGAGCCACTTCAATGGGAAGATGAGAGAGTGAGGCCGGTTCTTTGCTGGAATCGGGCGATTGAATAGTGATTTCAACCAATTCGGAAGATTTGACTGGGATTATTACCGAGAATTGCTACGCCCGACCCAAGGCCCCATTCGGGAAGGAGTGAAGCAACGGAAGAGTATCTCATTCATAGTGAATACTTTGGGCAAGCATTTCGGAGGAATTTAATTTC
Organism: Ochlerotatus camptorhynchus; assembly: GCF_037179485.1. Classification (NCBI taxonomy): domain Eukaryota; kingdom Metazoa; phylum Arthropoda; class Insecta; order Diptera; family Culicidae; genus Ochlerotatus; species Ochlerotatus camptorhynchus. The sequence goes on along the minus strand of NW_027040752.1, from coordinate 1,256,378 downwards.
AAATTGCACGAGAAAGCGTGAGTTTACTTTTACCTGAATAAACAAAGAGCCGCAGAAAAGGAAAGCCACAGGAAAGAATCCGAGCTCGGCAATCATGACATTTATTTACACTGAGTGCCATGGAAAACTGAGTCGCAAAGATCCCAACTTTGCGGATGCGGGAAGAAATCCTACTGCCTGTTCCGGTCCGTTATTTGAAGTCCTATTCAGTCAGGAGTGATGGAGGGAAACTTTTTTCATTTTGAATTTTTCGTTACTTCCGCATGCTGGCAGGGAACCGGAATGGGATGAATCTTCTTGTTTGTTTATGTTGATGGCGCCACATGGAACTGATTCAAAATTAACCGTCTGTCAGCAGCTTATGGCTATCTGTCCAAGGGGTTTTGATAGTTGTTAAGTTGGATGTAAAGCGTGAAATTGATGAAGAATTCAATACCAGTTCATTGAGCGTGGAAATAATCGTTCTGATTTCCATCTTTCCCACCCTTACCGTCCTTGCCAACATGTTCAAGAATCACCACAAAATCGTTCACCCGTTGCGTTCAAATACTTTCAAGGATTTGAACTCCATTAAGTCACGTTTCATTTGCCATGAGTACGACATCCTCCCATCAAGTCTCAAGCTCATCTCGAGAAACCCGATTCGGACCGAAGAACCTTGATTACTATTATTGTCATTGCCACAGAGAGTGGTTGATGCACCGGGCAGGCAGCGGTGTTACAAATACACACACATACACATACCGGCACCACACAGAGCCAGGAAATGATTCAATGGGAAAGCTTTCTCCTTTTCCCAGTCCTTCGGATAGTTTCGAGTTGGGTGAACAGTAAACAACTGACCTACTCCAACGTGAGGTTTCAGTGGAAGGCGATGCGAATTGGTTGTCTTCTTCGGGATTGAAGTGGGAATCGGAATAAACCCTGTAGGGAACGGTAAGCCACCTTTTGCGGGATTTTCTTAATGCTCGAGCATTCAGAGGAAGAATTCTTTGCTTTTTTCGTTTCCATGCGAGGAAACGGGGAAGTAGGTTGGAGGTAGGTGATTGGGTATCGACAGAGTAATTCACCTCAATCGAAGACATTTTCCACTTGCAATTAAAAGCTTGGAAACCACGACCGCTTCCATAGGAAGAGGGAAAATTGTGTATTTTCTGGTTAAGTCTGTTTAAAATAGATGTACTATTGATCATTTTTTTCTAGTGGAACTCCAATTTTCATTATCCTTGTATATTTTGAAATTAGTGCCATCAGTCTAACAACCGTAATATGTGGATTATATCAACCTTTTCCTTAAATATAATCTTCCGTAGAAGCAAGTAGTCAACTTCTCACCCATTCATGTGTTACAAGTAGTAACTTGACAATCCATTCGTGTCCGTTGAGGTCACAAATTGTCTCTTTGAGCATCTCCGGCACGCACAGCAGTAGTAGCCGTCGGAGGTCTACACTGTTATAGATCTGAAGCTTCCGTCGAAATCTCTTCAAAGTACGCTCAACTTAAGGGTCTACCGATAGTACCCTACAACAACGTTTGTCTAAAGCTATTAATCGGGATGAGCAACGTTAGGGTATTGCATCCCCTGAAGGCCGTGAAGGAAAGCTTGGTTAACCCGTAGCAGTTAAGACGTGTCTTGGTTGAACGGTCTATGGCACTTGTCCGTCGGCAGATGGTATGACATCAGATGAAACACCACACAGCTTGCATTCTCAGGTTTTGGACCAATGTCTGCACGTAACTAAAAAGAACTATTTCGCACACGACAGTTTAGTCAACAGTGTGTAACGAAATCAGCTACTCTTCAAGGAAGATGAACGAGCTTTAGCGAAACTGCACCAAGAGGATGGAACGCTAGTTCGATTTATTAGAGACATTGCAGCCAAAAATGGTAGACTACGAGCGCAAAGGATACATTCGCAAGCTCACACCCGAAGAGAGCTGAAAGAGATCGGAGATCGAACATGGTACTTTCCGATCTTCCCGGTGTTCAATCCCAACAAACCAGGGAAACTTCTGATTGTCTTCGATGCAGCCGCTTGTTTTGGACGTGTCTCTCTGAATTCTGTATTGATTAAAGGCCCAGATCAACTGAATGATGTACTACCTGTGCTGAATAAGTTCCACGAGAGGTTGATAGGCCTGGGAGGTGACGTAGCGAAGATGCGGATGAAAGCTGAAGATGAATATAGTCAGCGGAACGTGTGGTGCTCTAACGAAGACACAACGGAACCATGTGATTACGTGATGCAAGTGGTGACATTCGGTGCTAAATGTTGACCCAGTTTCGCAAACGAGTATCCTGGCGCTGTCGATGCTATCATCCATCATAGACACTACGTTGAAATCATGTTAAGGTCCGTTTAGGCTATCTACTTTTGACCGCCACCATAATGAAAAATCTGCTCGAATTTACTTTCGACACACTTTGTCTACCCCCTTTGTTTGTTGGTGCTCACGCTGTCGTGCAGGAATCGAAAGTAAATACTTCCATCATGAATTACCGGAAAATTGCTCCAGCTTCGGCAGGCGTATTTTCTTTTATTATTTTAAATAAAATGCGAAGGAGAAGGTGAACTTTGTGGACTAGAAAATGGTTGCTCAGGAGGAACACCGGCAGGGATCTGGCTCATCTTGTCCTTCAAGAACTTCGATATGAAGATAAAAATGCCGGTACCAGCTTTTGACAAGCTAGTGGGAAAAGTTCTCTACAGATGTACATGATTCTTGAGTTCTGAAAATTTCTATTAAGAACTCAATTCTGCATCTTTCTTTGAAGATCTTCGGACGTCCCTGAAGTTTTGTTTCTATTCCCTGGTAAAATATCTTTAAAGATCTACAAGCTTTCCTGAAGATCTGCAAATTTCTCGGTAGTTCTACAGATATCTTTGAAGTTATGTGTGCTCTTCAGAAGTTCTGCAAATTTCTCTTAAAAATTTTCAAAGCTCCTGAATCTCTGCAGATTTAAGATCCTTAAAGATCAACAATTATCTCGAATTTTCACTAAATTTCTAATGATCTACGAACTTCTCGCAAGTTCTGTGATTTTCTCTGTAGATTTGCATGATTCAATGAATATCTACAAATATCGCTTATAGAATTAACATTTTTCTAGAAATTTCGAGTTCCCGGAAGTTTCAGGAAGTTCTCAGAAGATCTACTTTTTTTTTCTGAAGTTGTGCAAATATCTCTAAAGATAAGTGAACTAACCTGTAGTTCAGTAAATTTCTCTTAAAATCCAAGAACCACAAATTATCTGAAAATATTTGAACTTCGCTGATGTTTAAAAAAAAATTTCTGCAGATTTATGAATTTCTCTGAAGTTGTGTAAGTACTTCAAAATATCATCGAGCTTTCCTCAAGTTCTGTGAGTTTTGCTGAAGTTTTGCAAATTTTTTGAACTTCGTGACGTTCTGGAGACTTTTCTTAAGGTCTACGGAGTTTTCTGAAGTTCATCAGATCTAGATCTAGCTATTTCCAACTTCCATGGAATTCTGCAAAATCTTGGACTTTTATACTTCGCAGCGAATTGTTTTTGAAATTGAAGTATTTTTCTAAAATTTTACAATTTTTTTTTAAGATCTCCCATTTGTTTTTGAAACTGTGAAGCTTTCTGAACCACTGGATGTCTCTGAAGATCTGCAGATTTCCTTGCAGTTCTGCAGCTTTCTCTTAATTTCTATTCTTCTCAATTTCTGCAAATATCTTTAAAGTTTTGTAAAGTTTTCTAAAACTCCGTAGTTAAATTCTTAAGATTAACGAAAAAAAAACCTTGAGGCTCAATAAATTGCTCAGTAGATCTGCAAACTTCTCTGAAGTTTTGTAAATTCCTCTGAAGGCTCTCGGGCTACCCTGAAGATCTGAAAATTTCCCTGAAGATCATCTAAATTACCAAAAGTTCTCAAAATTTATCTCAAAATATTTGAGCTTCCTTGAAGTTTTAAATGTCTCTTTCAAGTTCTACAAATTTCCCTGAAATCGAATAAATATTTTAAAAAACTGCCGAACTTCCCTGATGTTCTGCAAATCTCACTGAGGATCAATTAACATGTCTGAGATTCTTAAAATGTACCAGAAAATCTGCACACTTTCTTGAAGTTCTTCAAGTTTATCTGAAGATCTATGATCATTCTTGTGATTTTTCAGAAGTTATGTAAATTTTTTCAAAGTTCTGTAGCTTTGTTCAGAAAAATACGAACGTTTCGTATGTTTCATAATTTTTCAGTAGATCTACAAACTTCTGTGAAATACTTCACATTTGACTGTAGATTCTTGGACTTGTCTGAAGCTCTGTGAATTTTTCTGAAGATTTGAAAAAAAATTCGCTTATAGTTTTACAAATTTGACTGAAAATATATTAGCTTTCTTGATGTTTCGAAAATTTCTTTGAATACTTATCCGAAGCTCTAAGATCTCTCTTGTGAGTTTTTCTGAATTTCTGCAAATTTCTTTTAATTTATGTAAAATTTTCTGAAGTTTTGTAGTTCTGTTCTCAAGATATTCGAACCACCTTGAAGCTCAAAAAATTTCTCAGTAGATCTCCGAACCTCTCTGAAGCTCTAAAAAAATCTTAGTAGGCTCTCAGACCTGTTGTCTGACATGATTATTCTTATAAACTACATGTTTCGTATCATATAAACACTGTTTTGTTTACCATGTCATATCGGCCAATCAGTCAAACCATACACAGGACAATACTGAACAGTGAAATCGAATTACTGCTATCAAAACACAAATCAATCGTTCTTTAGCGGATCAAATTCGTGAAATTTTAGAAAAAAAAAAATATTTTCACCTCACTTGCGGCTATTTTGCTAAATGAGTCGAATGAAAATTAAGCACGAGCCTATTTCGTTCGACAAATCAAACGTCAAATCTAATCATGCTGTCGAAAAAGTGTGAACGCATCCGAACACTGCATTCAACAAAATTATCGAGCAGTCCACTCGAATTAGTCCAACAAATCAGATAGGGTTAACTACCCCATTTCCGGCATATTTAGCACAACCCGCACTTAGTCTTTCTTGATCTAGCGCAGTTTAGAACCAAATGAAATGTTATTATTACTGATGGCTTCCAAATTTATTTACCTCTCCGTACGTGTAAGATTTGATTATAAACTCGGCCTAACGCATTAAAACGCCTTTGAAACGCCTTTGAAACGCCTTTGAAACGCCTTTGAAACGCCTTTGAAACGCCTTTGAAACGCAATTGAATTCACTTCGGCCTATCGGATGAAGATCAAAATTGATTCGGTTGGAGCGCTCCTTTTGTTTTTGGGAATAATGGGTGCAAACCTTCATATCACGCGTTTTCATTAACTTCGTTCCGTAGCTTATCAAACGCATAATTGACTTGTTAACTCTGAAATCATGGATTTATTTGAAGTGTTCTGCTCGATAGGCCCAAAATGGGTGATTAGGCCGAAGCAGTTCTCTACCCTAGTCCTTTACCAAGCACAGAGACAGAGTAGCAAGCGATTAAATTGGTGAACGAGGTTCTATACGTTCTCCACCAGGGTGGACTTCACATGAGGAACTGGGTTTCGAATTCTCCGGCTGTGTTGGAAGCACTAGGTGAGAACCCGAAGTCAGAAAAATCTTTGGAGATGCACGCTGATATCGGCATCGAGAAGGTCCTTGGAATGGGGTGGAGTACTACGTCCGATGTCTTCCATTACCAACTCTGTACGAGTCGCAACAATTAGCTTCAGGAGATCTGGAGAGCGAGGGGAGATTGGGGAGAATGAGCTGGAGAAGTGGTTAACCTGGCTGAATATGTTGCCGGAATTGGAATCAGTGACGATGCCTTGCTGCTATTATCGCTACGAAAAGGAATTGAGCATGCCATTGTCACATTGCATACGTTCGTGGACGCTAGCAAAAGTGGCTACGCTGCCGTGTCTCACTTTCGTTCCGAGGTGAACGGCCACGTGGAGTGTGCTCTTATTGGAAGCAAGACAAGAGTTGCGTTCGTCTCTATCCTTTGGCTAGAACTCCAAGCAGCCGTCATTGCTACAACATCGTAGTAGGGCACTCCATTCAAAGCCTTCGCCGGAAGAAGGTGAACGCGCGGGACGTTATGCGATGGCTATAGTCCGACCACCGGCGTTATTCATAATTCGTGGCCTTCCGCGATGGTGAAATACTGGAAGCAACAAACATCACGGAGTGGAAGCTGGTTGGGCACGAAGTACAACGTAGCCGACGACGGCACGAAATGGCAGTTCAAACCAGACCTCAAGACAACAAGCCGTTGGGTCACCGGACAGTCGTTCCTGTGGAGGTCGAAGAACGAATGGCCAGAGTTGAGGAGAAAGGTATTTTCTGTTCACTCAATCCAAAAAAAAAGACCAACCTCTTTCAAAAGACGTCGTCCTGAAGGTTTTAGCATTTTACAGTGAATAAGGAGTTAACCAGAGTTATTCGAGAACAGAGTTCTCGTGTGCTGAAACAAAAGCGATTGGTCTTGTCATATCTCAGCGAAACTACCAGTTTGTTTAAAGAAAAGGTCCCTGAAATTATCATTGGGTTTTCATAGCTTGCTGAGCTTGCGGGGGCTGCTGGAACTCATATAGTTTGCGTATGCGTGTTCCCAAAAATGTTAGGCTTAAATTGTTGGGTGCAAAGTTTTACCGAATGGAAGCGGAAGAAGGAGCTGTAGAAGCGTTCAATTCGTACATAATCGTGATGAAGCAGAACCTCTGTGATTCACTTACGGAGGCGTGCTTTTTGAATACTTATTCCAACACAGCTTGTGGCGATTTAGATTCGATTAGAGGCTTGATTCGGTGGTATTTGGATGACAACTCCATTGAGGAAATTGGGTACAAGAAATGGACGCAGCAAGAACGGTGTAGCTTGGAAACGAAAGCACCACTAGCTGAAACTTTTGTTGAAGCATTTATAGAAGCAGTGCCAGATGTTAGAAAACACGACCACATAGCACAAAAGCAAGCAGACTTTTCCGAAAATTACTCATTTTTGTTCCAGGACAGCGTACAAGGGGTTCAGTACATTAAACTGAAAGCAACCGTGCACCCATTTGCCGCTCATTTCCTGCAGCGAGGAAAGGTTGTTCCATTAAACTGTATCATGATCTCCGACCGATTCAATGTGATAAACTTGCTCTTCCATAAAGAAGACATCGGGATTCCAGCTGAGTGGCAGTATTTTGCAACAGCACACGGTTAAGGTAACCGGTGAACACTCGTATTTATTTCAGTTACCGTGTGGACGTAATTTGTGATGAGCCCCGGTCCCTTTCAAATTGTATCATTATTTATGTACAGTCCATATATTTGAAATGATGTTTCACATTCATCTAGTGATGGCCGATTTTCATTCGAATTATCGATTAATCGATTAACGAACCGAAAAGTAAAATATTTGTAATCGGTTATAAGAAATAAACGTAAGCATGTATGTATGTTGCCTATAACTAATCGATCGTATGTATTAGATGTTAGCTGTCCAATAAATGATAGAAAATACCAACATTCTTTATCGAAACCATTTGGTACTTTGAATTTTGTTTAAAACAATACATCTTAAATGACAACTATCGTTTTCTGTCGATAAGGGAGTCATATGTAAAACAGACTGCTGTTCATTTGGGTGTCGTTGAAATTCGAAAAAAGTAAGAACATTTTGGGAAATTTTCATTTGATGTTTTCAACTGCAAAATACGCAAAGTTGGCAACACTGGAGAACAAATCACCTTTTTACATTCGGTTTGATTGGCTGTTGAAAGGTTCCGATTTTTAGTAAAGCATTTCGGAGTGAACCAAAAATAAAAAAATAAAACATGTTATCTTTAAAATTCAAATGTTTAATTTTTTGTCGTTGAGTGGTTCTTATGTAAAAAACTCCGCTGAACGTTTTGGTTTCATCAAATTTTGAAAAAAAACGGGGGTGGTGGCATTTTGAGATACATGAATTTTCAGTTTTAGAGTACGAAAATCGCAAAGTTGGCAACACTGGATAAAAATCTGATCATACCATTCAATTGTACGTTCAAAATCCTAATGCCATCTGTATCTTTAATGGTCGCTGAGATATATATAATTGAAAACTGGTGTTTATTAGAAATCAGCAAAAAAGTGGGTGGTCTCCAGCGATGGGGGATAGGCCGATTAGATTAAGACTTTGAATTTTTCAATATTGGTCCATAATAAGTTATTGCTCCAAGTTTGGTTTAAATCGGAGAGGGTCGATACAACTGGCACGGTCACTTGAGACAGAATGACCCATATGCAAGACCTATTCTGGAATACTGCCACATAGTATGGAACCCATACACTGCCATACACGAATAACGCATTGAATCTGTCCAAAAGCAATTTCTTTTGTACTGCTCTTTGACGACTAAATTGGACTGCATTCCTCTACCATCTTATGAAGCACGCTGCATGCTCATCAGCCTACAAACACTGAAGGAACGACGTGAATTTGCAATGCTTTTCTTTATCAATGACATTATTTTTTTTTCGCATATAATCTGCAGTAATACTCTCTCAACTCAATTTGTATTAGAACTCGAAAATTATTCTATGAAAACGCATGCAGAACAAATTACGCAAAGAATGGTCTTATCAATCGAATGATGCACCTGTATAACATACATTGCGCAGAAATTGACATCACTATGTTTTATTTCTATGGAAATATAAATAATGCATAGCATGTAAGTAAAACGTTGTAAACATTGTATGTAGTCTACTTTGCTTGACAAAATAAATAAATAAATAAATTAACATTCCTAGGAACTGGTTCATCGTCAATCCTTGAATCTCGCCGTCGTATTTCGAAAGTGTCCACTTGGACACGGGTAAGGTGTGTGGCGTTGGGTTACATGGCGGGGCTGGAATGAAGGGAGTGAATGTAGGGTTGACTTGGTGGATTCACGTCGAAATCTGGATTTAACGGCTGTGTATAAACCGCAGATGGGTTTCCTAACCACGGATTGGGTAGTGCCGGTATTAAAGCCGAGGTTCCGAGCCATGTGTTTGAAGAAGGCACATTACCTACAGGTGGAAAACCTAACAACGAATGGTTACGCAGTGTGTTACCTAGCGGTTGAGCAGCTGAAGTTGTCTGAAGATGGTTATGTCATTTGGTGCGAGGCTGAGGAAAGGAGGTTGAATAACTCAGTGGGATGGAGAATGTAGTACTGGGGATCGGCATTGAGGTGCTAGCAGCTGTGAAGCATTGCGAATGTGTGGTATAGGTAGTGGCGAATGAATTACTAGATGAAGTAATCTGTGTAAAGAGTTGTCTATCAGACAATTCCTGCTGGCTCCCCCATGGACCCTTATATTTACTTTTCTTGTCGTGCTCTCTTATCCCGTTCGTTCAATTTCTCTTTGGAGCTTGTTTAAACGACCCTGATTTCCAAAATAATGCCTGCAGGGTAATTAGGTTATCCCTTAGTCAAGAGGATAGCTAACACAAGGTGACTCGGGACGCTGTAAAACTGGCCAGATGTTGGAACAAACTGGCCTGTGCAAAGAATGGTGGTAGGCGTGAAGGAAAAAACAATAAGGGTAATTAATTGACAATTAAGTATGAAATTGTGCTGTGTGCCGCAGAAGAATTGTTTCTTCGCGTGTCGCGTAGTGATTTTCGATCTGGAAAGTAGAAGAACAGTTGCCAGTGCAGCTGATTTTCGTTTAATTTGTATCTTACTTTTGCCGTGGCGAGCTATTGGTATCCTTTAGCTAGCTGCTAGGCGAGTAAGAGAGGTGCCACAGTCGGAAGAAGTGTTAGTTTGTTTACTAAAATGAACCGCCCATTTTGTTATGGCAAGTTTTGCTATAAGAAATGCTCCTCGTGTTTATTAGCGAAATTCACATAAAATATTGATTAATTGCGTAGGAAATCAGTTTGGCACGGCATTTGTAACCAGCATACACCTTCCGGTCGTATGAAACAGGTCAAAAACTGTCCAAATCCGCAGATAAAAACTTCTGTATGGCAAAATAGTGAACTTTTCGTGAACATTAACGGCAAAGAACTCACCAATACTGGGAGACCGTGAGTTCCTGCCCACCTGTCTTAAAAACATCTCGAGCTAGCTGGGACATTATATATTTGTTTATTTATTTTACTCGTCTCTCTGTAGTAGTAGTTGCAAATAGCGTCTTCGTTTATGTGTATTGGGTAAACAGAGATGGGAGTGTGCAGTGTTGGTGAGTTCTTTGCCGTTAATGTTCACGAAAAGTTCACTATTTTGCTATACAGAAATTCAAAACAAAAAATTTTATCTGCGGATTTGAACAGTTTTTGACCTGTTTCATACTACCGGAAGGTGTATGCTGGTCACAAATGCCGTGCCAAACTGATTTCCTACTCAATTAATCAATCTTAGATGTGAAATTCGCTAATAAACACGAGGCGCATTTCTTATAGCAAACATGCCATAACAAAATGGGCATGGTTCATTTTAGTAAACAAACTAACACTTCTTCCGACTGTGGCACCTATGTATTAGGCGCCGAGATGCGGGATGGCAGATATTAGCCGAAATGTAAATGGTATTGAAAAATTAATTTGTGAGAAACTTGACAATATGAAAAACTCATTTTTTTTTAAATAACTGCGGAAAAACAATTAGCTGTAACAAATGACCAGCGCAGTGTATCTAGGACGATTCAGTCGGAATCGGATAAATACCGGACGCAAAAAACGTAAATTAGTAATAAGTAATAGTGATAATGATGATGATATTTTCAAGAAATGCGAGTTTTGCGTATGTTGAAAAAGGACATAGTCATACTAGTAAAAGTAAAACAGTAACAGTAACAATGAAAAACAGAGTAATTGTAAGACTCGTCCGGTCATTGTGATTAAACCAAAAGAGTTCAAACAAGCTTGCGAAGATACTCGCATGTTTTTGAAAACACAGTTAGATATTAACTATCATGCATTTTGTGGAATAATTATCAGCTCATTTAAGCTATATTAAAATCACCATAACAAATGTAACATATTGTAAATTCGCATAAAAACGAAAGGCTTGCATACAAGCTGCCTTCCAAAATTAATTTTAACCGCCACTGGAAACGTTCACTGGCTTGTAAGACTCGTTGTAAAGTCCAAGGTTCGAATCCGAACCATTTTCTCTCGTTGAAAAATCAATCGAACCAGAAATAGATTGAAGCGAGACAGTTTAATCCAACGAGAGCGAGAGATGTAGAGTTTCAATCGGCTCAAGATCGTAGTTGATGAGATTTTTCGTATAAATAGGTCGTTAATTACTTCGGTAATTGACGTGCTTCCGGCCGCGAAGACTATGATCACGATTTTATCTGGGGGTTTTTGGAACATCCACTCGTCCATTTTGACCTGGACCGTGGAAGATGCGAGAGTGCGTGAAATAGATCTTGTGTCACGGTGTGTTTAAATTGGTTGTTAATAAAATGTGAGAAGTCTTGCGATTGAATTTAATGTTACTTTTCGTTTCCTTCGCATAGCCTAAAAATTCAGCAGTTTGGTCAAAGTTGACTTGTGGTAAAATTTTTGTGTGTGCCTTCATGTAGAGAAAAGGTCATTCGTGGATAATTGTTTTGTGTGGAGATGGCTTTTTATTTAGGATTCTTTAGTTAGACGCTACTTTACGCATCTTTAGTTAGACGCTACACTCAACCCCACGCTTCTGCGTCAATAGTTTCCCGCATTCCCGCCACACGCGGTAAACTCATGTTTAAACACTGACGTTCCCCAACGTCGTCTGCAGCGTCGATCCATTTCGACGCGAGTTCAGTACCAGCTTAGAGATCAACCATCGACTAGGAATCTCCGCAGCATCATCGTCGATCGCTGCATTTCTGGAGACAGCCACAATACCGCCGGAAACCAGCCGGTATCTGCTTTGCTGACCAATTCATCTGGCAGCTGTTTCGGTACCGTGAGTAAACCCAACAATTAATCAAACCATGCGCATTAGACTGATGAAAATTTTTAAATTTTCACTCCACAGTATTCAAACGGTTTCAAATCGGGTCCTGATTAGCCTCCGAAAGTTTAAACTCATTTGATAAGAAACTGACTTGGCACAAACCATTTGGGAAAACAAAGCCTTTTACATATTGTACTGTTAACAAATTCTGATGCTATTCTTGTGGGATTTTTTATCAGCTACAACTTTGCAGAAAATCGTTTTTCAGCCAAACGTCAAATTAAATAGCTATTAATTGTTTAAGAGATTCATAATCTTATGGCAAGATAAAGCAACTGTATTGTGGGCAACACTCTATTCTGCAGTGTGAAATAGTAGCCATGATTTTTGTCCTCTATTCTACGCGCCATTAACACCAATGTTGCCTGCTGAACAGTTTATTGAGTATAATCATAAGACATCAGTGACTTGAATCATTCATAAATGTTGTTCCTTACATTTGATCGAAAAGTGGTCTTGAACAAAGGTGTAGCTGAGAAAATTTTCAACAAGCTCAGCTATCAATTTCTAAAGTAAAGTGATGTGATGAATTTTGAGATAGATATGAACCTAAATTATGGTTTCTTCATAGTAATTCCCATATAAACTTCAAATGGTTTGTGCCAAGTCAGTTTCTCACTAAATGAGTTCAAATTTCGGGAGACTAATCAAGGCTCAATTTGGAACCGTTTGAGCACTGTGGAGCGGAAATTTCAAATTTTGCATCACTCTATTGCGCATGCGTTAACGACACCACATACTTACTCCACGAAAGAAGAGCTCGAGGAGCGAAAAAAGCTAGCGATCACTAGAATAAATCCGCACACAGTTGGGAAACTAGGGAAGAAGAAACACTAATATTAAAACCTAGGGTATACAATTAAACAAATTTACTTAAATGTTTTAAAGTAGTTTACCCCAATAAATGTTTATTCGTTAAATGTTAAGGTTACCCATTTAAATTATTTTTGGTTTCTAGAGTTCTCACATTTTGCGTCGTTTTAATTTTTTGTTGTTGTGTTCTTTCACGCCAGGTTAGACGGCCTGGGGAATCAGTCTCTCCCAAGGAATCAAAAATATCTTCAAATGACAAAATGACAAGCGATCATCGAACCGGATTAAAGGGTGATACGGTCAAAATTTGGTCAAGGGAAAACGCGTGTAAATCGGTGAAATCGTTTATTTAAGAAATCAAATTAAATTTCTTTTTCAAGTTCAATTAGTATAAAATTCAGGAAAAATATTCAGTTAGGCTTCCGCTTTTCCAAATCCGAATTGCCGGGCCTTACGCTTGACCCCTGCCATCAGATTTTGTACAGCCACCTTGTCCACCTTCTTCGCCGCAGAAAGCCAGTTTGCCTTGAACTGCTGCTCGCCCTTAGCAGTTTTTTTGGTCTTCTTTAGGTTCCGCTTGACAATAGCCCAGTATTTCTCAATTGGGCGGAGCTCTGGCGTGTTGGGAGGGTTCTTGTCCTTGGGAACCACCTGCACGTTGTTGGCGGCGTACCACTCCATGGCCTTTTTACCGTAATGGCAAGATGCCAAATCCGGCCAAAACAGTACGGAACAACCGTGTTTCTTCAGGAAAGGCAGCAGACGTTTATTCAAACACTCTTTCACGTAAATTTCTTGGTTGACAGTCCCGGAAGCTATGAAAATGCTGCTTTTCAAGCCACAGGTACAGATGGCTTGCCAAACCAGATATTTCTTTGCGAACTTTGACAGTTTCATGTGCTTGAAAACATCTGCTACCTTTCCCCTTCCTTTTGCCGTATAAAACTCCTGTCCCGGAAGCTGCTTGTAGTCGGCTTTGACGTAGGTTTCGTCGTCCATTACCACGCAGTCAAACTTCGTCAGCATCGTCGTGTACAGCCTCCGGGATCGCGCTTTGGCCGTCGTATTTTGTTTATCATCGCGATTTGGAGTCACTACCTTCTTGTAAGTCGATAGTCCGGCTCGTTTTTTGGCTCGATGCACGGTTGTAGACGATACACCCAGCTTATTTGCGGCATCTCGGAGAGAGAGGTTAGGGTTTCGCTTGAAACTACCGGCAACTCTCTTTGTCGTCTCAGCGGCTTCCGGTTTTCGATTTCCCCCCGATCCAGACTTCCCGGCTGTCGACAAACGTTCCCCAAATACTTTAATTACATTTGTAACGGTTGATTTGGCAACTTTTAGCGATTTTGCCAACTTTGCGTGCGAGTAGCTCGGATTTTCGCGATGCGCGAGCAAAATTTTGATACGCTGCTCTTCTTGCTTGGACGGCATTTTGACAACTGAAGAGTGAATTCCAAAATCAAAATAGGAGCAACATTCTACACACACACACACCTTCAAAATGAGGGGTGTTCAGGTTTTTTAAATGCAAAATTGAAAGAAATACGTCAAGTTGATATTGACCAAATTTTGACCGTATCACCCTTTATGACGCTATGTCAGAAGTGCAAAGCAATAATGATATAATCTTCTTCCTTCTTTTTCATGACAAGCAGCCCGTGCGACACAACTCACTCGGGGCGGTAGAAGGAAACGAGCAAATTGTTGGCAAGCTGCTTCACGAAGTAAAGCCGAACATGATACACGTGTGTTAATGGCAATTTTTTTGTTATGTCTTTTCTCAATTGATATCAAGCTATGTCCTCATCCGTGTATATTGCAACAAAGCAGGCAAGCAATATATCATTATCCTTCTACCACTCGGATCGAGCTATGTTACAGAGCGAGTTTGTCGTGGTAGTCGTAGCAACCGTTTTGTCTGTATCGTTGGTTGCTTTATGTGTTTGGATTCGCTGGTCTCTCCAAGATAGAGTTGGTATAAAATAATAATCATGGTAAATAATGGTAACTAAATATTTGAATACAAAAAAAAATAAAGTTGAGCCGTATAACACCACACTCAAGGTGCGTAAATTTGTGTCAGCACCATCCAAGGCCACACATATGTCGTAACCTGACCGATGTTTCTAGCCTCAGTCATGTGTCGCAACAAAGACCTACCGAGAACAAGACGCACAAACGTGCGCTACAAGATTGGTTAAATGACTGATTCAAGATTCAATCATGTACAAAGACGAATCAGTCAAGCTTCTGTTTGTTCCCACATCGCATGTATGTGTGCGTTTCTTTGATTATCAAATTGCTACACGCTGACTCAACTATGCTCAAATCGTTCGCGACATTATTGTACGACTACACGCTGACACAAATTTACTCAACTTGAGTGTGGCGTTATACGACTCAGCTTATTTTTTTTTGTATTCAAATTTTATGAGAAAAATTGAACATACTGAAAGGTAAGCACATATCATCGGTAAGAGACGTGTGTGTGTGAGAAAATTTGCGAAAAATTCTAACCGGTGGGATTCGAACCCACAATTCCCATTCAGTACACGGGTGCATTACCAATCATACAACGGTGGACCTCTAGGCGAGTAAGATAGGTGACACAGTCGGAAGAAGTGTTAGTTTGTTTACTAAAATGAACCGCCCATTTTGTTATGGCAAGTTTTGCTATAAGAAATGCTCCTCGTGTTTATTCGTGAAATTCACAACAAAGATTGATTAATTGCGTAGGAAATCAGTTTGACACAGCATTTGTGACCAGCATACACCTTCCGGTCGTATGAAACAGGTCAAAAACTGTCTAAATCCACAGATAAAAATTTTTGTTTTTAATTTCTGTATGGCAAAATAGTGAACTTTTCGTGAACATTAACGGCAAAGAACTCACCAACACTGGGAGACCGTGAGTTCCTGCCCACCTGTCTTAAAAACATCTCGGGGTGGACCTATGGTCTACGGATGTATAAGGCTAATGACATTTGAGTTTTGAATCCGTTTCCCACCCTAGTCTTTTTCGCAAGCGTTCTCTGATACACAACAATCGTCTATTACACTAGTTTACAGCATTTTTGAACTCGGTAAGGTGATGATCATTTCCAATGCAAAATCCTACGCTGAATTCAATGCCGTGGTCAGAAAAAATTGAAGTAGAGCCATTTTTGAGATATACAAAAATTTTGATTTTTTGAATTTTGGACAAAAGTACGATTACTAAAATGTCAATATCTGTGGAACAAGTGCACCAATTTTAAATCTTTTTTTTTATGAAAATGAAGCTTAATAAATTTGCTATCGTTCACTTGAATATTATGTCTTAATTAAAAATTTAATTTTGAAGTCATTTAAAAATTTACAGCATTTTTTTTTTATTTTTCCTGCGAATTTTCCATAAAAATCTTGTTTTAATCAACATGTTTAATGGGATAAAAAGATTCAAAAAATCATTCCATAATTTATTCTTAAAGTCCATTCAAAACCGGAGAAAATGAGCCTTTAATGGATGAAATCGGTTGGAAATTGTCGAAGTTATGAGCATTTTTGTAAAACACTTAAAAATGTTGCTGAAATACAACAGCTTTAGAGTTCCTTTTCTAGGTGTCGTTGTAAGCATCCAAATTGCATGTAAAGTTTTCATGGGAGATTCTTTTCTCTACATATCAATTTGATTAAGGCATATCAGGATTTAAAATCGAGTTGATACAAAAGAAATTTATTTAGGTTTTATTAAAAATGATTGAGAATCGAATGACTTTGTCTTCGATGTTTTGAACTTGTTTCTCGAATCAGAAACCAACAATTGGCCAATCTTTTCGGACGTAGTGTTCCTTACGAGCTCGACTGTCCAATTTACACATAAAACACATATATTTTGTGTATCCCTGTTGCAATCCAGTCAACATAGCAACCACTTTAAGATCGGAACAAATTTTCCAATTGTGTTGATTGTAATTTATCAAATTGAGCAATAGAGCCATTGATTCATACGTTTCCTTCATATTAACGGCATGAGCTAATGGAATAGAAGGTTTCTCATTCCCTTGATGCAGTAAAACGGCTTTCAAGCTCAACTTGCTGCTATCGATGAATAAACGCCATTCAGCTGGATCATATGGCTCACCAAACTCTTCAAACAAGCCGTTTACGTCATGGCAAAAACATACCTTGTCCTTTGTAGAATAATATTTGTCAAATTTCTTGTGACGATTCCTGTGACAAGAAATGTTGACCTCCTTGCTCAGCATGTTGTGTTCTTTCAAGCGTGATGCCAGCAATTCGGATTTCTCCTTCGATAAGTCGAGATCTCGCACCAAATCATTAAATTCGGATTGTGTAAACAGTTTTGGGTTTCTTTCCAATTCCACCTCGAAGTCTTCCTCGCATTCCTCCTTGAATTCCTCCTCACTTTTTGTAACGGTCGATTCAACAGAGGGCGCTCGTTTCCGCTTTGGATAAACAGGATACGGGACCGAACTTGAATGTGGAACAGGTTTTGTCATAGAAGCCACTTGTGGATACTCAACTGTTTTGTGACGTCCTTGTTGCTTAACTTTTGTCAAGCAGAAATAACAATCGGTTGCATGACAAAACGGTCGACGCCATATGGTGGGCATGTCAAAGGACAAATAGCGACTGACAGATAACGAATAAGTGAGTTAGTAAGTAAGACATTAACACATTATCAAAAATAGATGAAGTAAGATAATGTCGATCAGGAAAGAACAAAGCACTACCATGCTGTACATAAATTGTTTATATGAAAGTTATTCAAAAAATCAATTAACCTTGCGCCTGACATCCACCTAGCCAAGCACGTTTTGCACGAACTACATAATACTTTTGGAATTCACGGTTCGTCAAAGTCTCCAGGATCAATTTTAAAATAAAGCCTGTATGCAGTTTGCAACGAAGCAGTGAAATTGACCGATTTTGTAAATATATAGTTGCCACACGCGTAACAAAACTTTTGAGGATCTTTTTTACACTTGAATTCACGTTTTGTCGTATACATCGTTAAGTAATGTTAAAGAAAGAAAGCTGTCAAATTGAGTTGGTTGCGTTAGGTTCTCGCCGAGCGGTCTCACAAACACTAGCGTAAATTATATTGTTGAAAATATCCCATTTAATTTTGCGTGACAGCTGGTAGTGTAAGTGAAATACACCGTATGCGTACACGTCCGCAGAAAGGCTTACTGGAAGTGGTGCATGAACCTAGGAGCGGGACAACGGCCAATCTTGGAACATTCAATTTCCATGATTTTACAAAAAATTTCATAACTTCGACAATTTCCAACCGATTTCATCCATTAAAGGCTCATTTTCTCCAGTTTTTAATGGACTTTAAGAATAAATTATGTAATGATTTTTTGAATCTTTTTATCCCATTAAAAATGTTGATTAAAACAAGATTTTTATGGAAAATTCGCAGGAAAAATTAAAAAAAAAATGCTGTAAATTTTTAAATGACTTCAAAATTAAATTTTTAATTAAGACATAATACTGTAGTGAACGATAGCAAATTTATTTAGCTTCACTTTCATAAAAAAAAGATGTAAAATTGGTGCACTAGTTCTAAAGATATTGACATTTTAGTAATCGTACTTTTGTCCAAAATTTAAAAAATCAAAATTTTTGTATATCTCAAAAATGGCTCTACTTTAATTTTTTCTGACCACGGCATTGAATTCAGCGTAGGAATTTGCATTAGAAACGTTGGTCAACCACTTAAGTTCACACTTTTTATGTTGTTTTGCAAACTAGTGTATCGACGATATGTGCTTGTACCGCAGCCACTCAGTATCAATCGATGTGAACAAACACAGATCATTTTTGTCGTACATCTAACATGCTGAAATATGTCCAGTACAGTATGAATATAACATTTGAGCTGCCGGCCTCACCTCCTCACCAAATATTCAGTTACCATTATTTACCATGATTATTATTCTATACCAACTCTATCTACCATACTCACGTGTCTCGATCGACGGGGATTTTTGGATAAGTGAGTTCCTCCGGTGATGATACTGGTGAGTGGCGTTTTTCGTGACTAGGTAGAACGACCAGTAGCATCAACCATTCTCTTGTCGCGATCCATTTGATTCTTCTGTTTTGTTCTCAATTTAAATTTTTGGTTTTGATTGAAACAAACTCGCAAATGATATGAAAAAATTGTATTGAAGTCAAGCTGGGTGAAACATATAGTGCTGTTGTTCCCACTTCGGGGTCAATATTTGAAAAATTAGGGCATGAGCGATCAGTATTCCTCCAATATCATCATTGACTACTTAAAAAGTCAAAATGACGACATCGCTATTAATGATGTAAAAGTAGTGAACATGTTTGAAAATCCATGCTTCTTTTATAACAAGTTTAGTGTTGTAGGGTAGAGAATTACTTGAAAACAGCAGAAAACTTCAAATAAATCCATGATTTCAGAGTTAACAAGTCAATACGCGTTTGGTACGATACTTTAGTTAATAAGCTACGGAACGAAGTCAATGAGAACGCGTGATATGAAGGTTTGCACCCATTATTCCCAAAAACATAAGAAGTGCTCCAACCGAATCAATTATTATCTTCATCTGATAGGCCGAAGTGAATTCATTGGCGTTAAAATGGCGTTTCAATGTGTTAGGCCGAGTTTAGAATCCGTAGGCCGAGTTTGGCATCAAGAAGCAGTGTTAGACTTTTGACGACAATATCTCAACGATTGGTTTCTCTTTATCAAATCTTCTGGTACCAATACCACTTTCGGAAAGGTGATAGTTGCCCCTATCCGATGATGTTATTGGTTTGTGTGGGCGTACTTTGGTTCGCGTGTAAATGGCCTTAGAAAGTTTGTTTACAAATGCTTTTGTGCCGTTATCAAATGTAATGCCTGGAATAATGACAATCAATGCAGTAGGTACACAATCGCGCTTAATAAGTAGTCACAATCGATAAAGAAAACTCGTTGTGAATATGTTCAAAGGAAGATTTATCAGCATCAAAACAGCAGCAAAGAGTTATGGAAAATTTTGAAATCTCTATTAAAACCTAGTAATTGCAAACCGCGGTCCATAACTTTTAATGGCACATTGGAACAGTTGGAACAAGTAATTGCAGCTAAGTTCAATGATTATTTTGTTTAATTGATTAATCAACCCATTGAATTGGTCGATGAAACTGACGAAATAAAATAGTCAGCTTATAATACTTGTAGATTTGAAGGTTTTCACCCAATTACATTAGATGAACTTAGAGTTATTTGCTTTTCATTAGGAAAATCGGCAATGTTAATGCTAGAGTTATTCAGAATGGACATGTGCCACAAATTTGGAAGGAATCCTAAGTGGTCCCTATTCAAAAAGTTGCTGGAACGATTAAAGCCGAAGAGTTTCGTCCCATCAACATGTTGCACACATTAGAGAAAATTTTAGAACTTGTTGTTAAAGGCCAGCTGTTGGAGTATTTAAATAGTAATAGTTTGTTGATACCAGAACAATCGGGATATCGGGAAGGTCAATTATTAGCGAAGTGGAAAAACAACTTGGAGTGTTAAGATACGATTGTTGCTGTTTTTTTGGATCTGAAACGCGCTTTTGAAACAATTTCTAGGCCCTTATTTTTAGGATCAATCAAGCGCTTTGGAGTTACAAGTACTGCATATCAATGGTTTGAAAGCTATTTGTTTGACAGAACTCAACGAATTATTTTTTATGATTCTGTTTCCAGTCCCGTAGGGAATAACCTTGGAGTGCCTCAGGGAAGTGTATTAGGGCCCCTTTTATTTATTGTGTATATTAATGACTTTCAACGTGTTTTACGGTTTTGCGACATTAATCTTTTTGCAGATGATACTGTGTTATTCATTGCAGTTAAGGATTAAGATTACGCTGTTTCACACTGGAATGAAGATTTGCAGTTTCTAAGAAGATGGTTGAAGTATAAGCAGTTCAAATTCAATACAAGTAAAACTAAATTTATGGTATTTTCGCGGAATCAATTAAATGAGAATATCTCTGTTGTAATTGATGATGAGACTATTGATCGCGTTCAGGAGATTAAATATCTTGGCTTGATTATTGATGACAAACTTAAGTGCAACTCTCACATTGACCATGTCATCAAGAAAATTGCCAAGAAGTATGGAATTCTATGTCGATTGAAAAACGATTTAACTATTGCCAGTAAAATACAGCTTTACAAATCAATCATCTCTCCTCATCTAGACTTTTTTCCTTCCATTTTATTTTTGGCCAATGCAACACAAATATAGAGATTACAGCACTTGCAGAGTAAAATAATGCGTTTGATATTGAGATGTAATAGATTCACTTCCTCAAATTTGATGTTAGACGCCTTACAATGGTTGTCGGTGAAGCAAAGAATTGTATATTTGACTATGGTGTTCATTTTTAAAGTAGTTAACGGTTTGCTGCCTCAATATTTTTGTGATCGAATTGAAAGGGGAAATGAATTTCTTAGATATAATACTAGAAACGCGAATGAAATAAGAACACCACATTTCTTGACCAGTGCTTCAAAAAATTCATTTTATTTAACAAGAATAAATGTTTTCAATTCGATGTCTAGACATATCAAATGTTCAGCAACACTAACAGAATTTAAAAGACAATGTATTTCACACGTCCTAACTGTCTTTTGAACAGTTATTCAGAGATTTTTTTTTAATTGACAAATTATGTATCTTGACGAAGTTATCTCTAACGGATTATTTTATATGGCTAGCTGTCATAACGACTTTTTAATAGCTATTGTAGCACTGCAAAAACTATTTCCGTTCACCACGATGGTGATGATGGATTTTTAATATTTGATTTAATAGCAGTAGATTAAAAAAAAAAGTCTACAAAGGTTTGAGCCTCGCGCGCGTATTACGCGCGAATTTAACATTTGATAAAAAAAAAATGCAATTTTGAAGCTTATTTGGAAGATACCTTGAGTTAGTAGTAAGTTTTCTGGCAAATGTTGAAGGTTCGTGAGCTTTCCTAACATTGCTGAAAATTATGATAGCATCAGATTGCGGGGTTGCTAGTGTAATAGAATGCTTTGTTGATTGTTCATTAACTCTTGATTGCTTGTAATACTTATGAATATTCTAGGTGGACAAAAAGGTGGACGCCTGAGCTTTTCCACATTTATATCGCAGTGAAGCAACTGTAAACTCTAGAGGGAATTTACATCTGTAACTGTAACCAGTTCGATTTTGTTTGCTATGCTGGTTAAAATGTTACATTTAATTATCTTAAAGATAAATCGTACAGCTCAAACCTTTGTAGGGGTAAGAGATGGGACCATCATCATCTACGTCAAACCATTCTCGAGTAGCGCTGTTTTTCTCTTCCTGATTCTAACGGGAACAGACTTTTAATGATTGCATGAATCAATCACGGAAAATAATCATAAATTATCTATAATGTTCTCGAAGCCAGAGCCGAAGTCGGAGTTGAAGTCGGAAAACATTTTTTGGGAGTTGTAGCCAGTGCCGGAGTCAGATTTGTCTTAACCGACTTCGCAGCCCTGGACCATAATTATAATACGTGTGACAGGATATTACCGTAACCAATATTTCTTCCCATATGGAAACATCTGCATGTTAGAAAACTGAACGACTTGAAATCGAAGCCATCGGTACTGCTTTTATATGCATATCAATTTCAGTATTTGACAGTGACTTTACTTTTCTTTCAGAACGGCATTACAGCGTAATGTTGTATCATTTTCATCTTTTGTCATACACTTTTTTTTAGGAAATGCTGCACTCTTAATAATGTCTCCTCCACTAACAAAAGTATAATGGTGAGGTGAGAATAATCACCTTTTCCGGAGATAATAATGAAATCTCGTTGAAGCGTAGGTGTAGTCTTCCAAATCTGTCTGCCAGAGCAGAGGGGAAGAATATCACTTCAGATTTGACGAGTAAGATAAGCACTTTTTTTTTTAGCTCATGACCAGCCAACCATAAAGGTGGGAAATATTAGATGAAATTGCTTTTTTTCTCTCACCGTACGAAGGTAGTGAATATACGGTCGTCGGCGTCGCCGTCGTCGTCGTCGTTTCAGGAAGAGCCTACTCATCGCGCGTAGCGCCAAGTAACAGAGCCGACATTTTCCCCTGATTATGATGTCATGTCAGTGGGTCGGTGGCGGGGTGGCACGGGGCGGAAAAGCACGAGAATAGCTTTCATACCTGATGCAGAAGTAGGTACTTTGAAGCGAGAGTGGTTTCGGTTCCGTTGAGATTGACAAATTAATGTGTTGTCAGATGAAGATTTAATCTCACCTTGCCCCATCCACTCTCGTAAGCGATCTCCTCCGACCGTGACCGCAGATATCAACGACGGTTCATGCTGCTAATGCCGAGAGTGATGATGATTACGGAGTTCCCTTTATTCCCTTGACGGTTAGGATGGCATGTGAGATCCAATTAGACGGAAACTGAGTCGGAATAAAAGAGCTTGATTACACCATTTCACTGTAAACAAGAGGGAGTGGGGAAGATATTTTTTCGGCAAAACCCCCCGTCATTCTGTGGCTCGTATTCTTCTTGCGTCAATTGCCGGTGGTTGTTGGTCGAGGAGATGTCAATTCTAAACACGTCCCCCGTCTGCGCTGTCCATTCACATCGTAACTTGGGTGATGTCAGATGTGCATCGAGAACGATTCCACTTGCTTTCATCTACTTATAAAGCCAACCGAGTGAATCGAGAACGAAATAAAAGTGAATTCGCCGTTGGGTATTTGCTTTTCGAAAATAACGAATAAACAAAAATTACGGCAGCCAACAAAGTCGGGTAAGGGGAGCCGTATCCCGCCAGTCTGAGTGTCGGATGATGCTGAATGGTGAAGGACTGAAGGAGAAGACTGGAAAAATCGTTCGCATTCAGACGTTGTCGCCGTCGTCGTCTGAACGCTGGAGACGATTAGGTTCGACAAACTTGTAACCAGAACAACCCAAAGCTTACCTTTCGTGTGCTGTCTTGGGGGTGCAAAAGCGGGCAAGAGGGGTTTGCTTATCCTAGCCGGTGCATTCAGTCGGGGTGTTCCTGCTGCTTCTGCTGTTCGTCGTGTATTTGTAATAAAATATTTACGAGACAATTAGGAACGGTGCATACATAATAATGGGGCACTTTGTGTTATACAGCTGCATACATTAACTTGACACGAGTTCAAGTGGATCCACATGCTAGTCATTGCAGTGGTGGTGATAGATTGCAACTTGTCAAGTTTATGCTTAAAGCTGCGGTGCACGGCGATTTGGTGGACAGTTTTAGAAAGAATTTAGAGAATATTTGAACACGAACAAAACTGATTGAGAAGAGATGGGGAACAAATAAAGGGAACATTTATTTATGAATAAACAATGAGACTGAAAAATCCTTCGAATGATGATCTAATTTTTTTCTGAATCCTGTGTTGGTATTTTTTTCAATTTTCTTTCGGTATTCTCATCCTGGAAACTCCCAGCCCAACCTCATTTAAATTCCATTCTGAGATTCTTTGAATCCTAGCCCGGCATTGTCTGAGCCGATATCCAAAGTAGAAATTCGCAAAATTATATGAAAGTTTTCCTTGAAACCTAGTATGATGGTTATTTTGGGCTTATCAGCATCCCAATCCAATGAATTCCAAGCAGAGATGCTTTGGAGCTTAAGCAGAATTTCTCTAAATCCTAAGACGTCATTCGCTGAAATTCATTATGTTATTCTCTTGAACCCTGGCTGGTATTTTTTTAAATTCCCGGTCCTGTGTGCGGGTGCGGTGACGGGGTCTTACAATTCAATCATTAGTGGCAAGTATGACTAACGTACAATTCAACCATTGAACGGTTCCTCGATTCTAGCTTTTCGTCAACTGGTCGGGTAAATCATCAAGATCTGACGTTGGTTTATGACAGCACCACTCGTCACACGGACGAGGTTCACCGAGCACTAGGACGCACCGCCGCTGGGACTATGGAAGCTCTTGATCTCCCTGCCACTGTCTTGCCATTGCAGCCAGTTCGGCAGTCGTCCCTGTCCTGTGTGCGGGTGCGGTGACGGGGTCTTCCGCTCCGTCATTAACGGCAAGTATAACTATCTTACGAACAATTCAACTGTTGAACCGTTCCCTGATTATATCTCTTCGTCAACTGGTCGGGTAAACCACCAGGCTGTGATGTTGGTCTATGAGAGCACCACACGTAACATGGACGAGACGCTCTGAGCACTGGGACGCACCGTCGCTGGAACTATGGAAGCCCTCGATCCCCCGGTCATAGTTGGGCCATTGAAGCCAGCGTTCGCTAGTTGTTCCGGTGTTCCAGATGACACTAGAGATGCTACCGGAGAACACAGCCACAGCCAAGACGTCAAATCGCCCAAAGAAGGACACGGTGTGTCTGAAAGAAAACCTTAACGATTTTTTAAGCCCTAAACATGACCCTCGATAAAAAATTCCGAAACAAGCCTTAAAATGAAAGAGGGGTACCTAAAATTTCGTTTGGTGGGGTTTCAATTATCCTGATTTTATTTTCAATAATAATGTTATTTTTTCAGAGACACCGTGTGGACAAAAAGCCAAATGGCCCGAATAAAAAACAAAAAGTCAAACAGACTGAACATAAAACGGTGACAAAAGTCTAATGATCCAATGAATAATTAGAAGGGAGTTCCAGGCAAGGTTGCAAAGACTCATTTCAGCTAAAATAATGTTTTTCGGAATAATAAAACCAAAAGATGGTATGATGGCATGTTTTACTTGTAACTTACAAGAAGATGTTACAAAGTATGCGTTGGAATCATAAAACCTGTAAATTTTGCTTTCTATGAGTCACAATCAGCGATTTTCTGATCGCTGAGTGAGTGAGTGAGTGAGTGAGTGAGTTTGTGAAAAATCGCTGATTGTGACTCTCATGAAGTGAAATAAACAGGTTTAATATGTCAAACACATTCTTTGCAACCTCTTCTTGTATCCTACCAATTCAAAATTTGATCATGACATCTAATTATTTCATAATTTAGAAAAACATTGTTTTAGCTGAAATGAGTCTTTGCAACCTTGGTTCCAGGAATGATCCAAAAAGGGCAAAAGGTCAAATCTCGCAACTTTTGGTCCATTTGACCTTTTTTCCAGTCGACCTTTCGTTCATTTGACTGTTCGTTACCCTTCTCATCATTTGACCTTTCGTACCTTCATGCTTGGCATACTCAGTTTTACACACCAACTGCTCATTTATTAATAACTTTTCACTCAGTTGATTAAATTTGTTTTTCTTTAAAGTAATTGATAGATTAGGATCATAGATTACTAAAGATATGCAAAAAGTTAATAAATCTTAACATTTGAATCAACACCAATGAATTTTTACTCTTAAAGTCCAAGATGTGCAGCGAGCATTTCTCACTTCATTTTTACAACACAAAACCAAATTCAGTTTATTACTACAATTAATGTTATGACGTTATAACAAGCTTAAACTCTATTCTATCTTCTGCTAGAATAGAGTTTAAGAGAACTATGTTTCGTCAACTGTGTGCAAAGTTATTAGCAAATGAGCAGTTCGTGATCAAAACTGTATATGCCAAGCATGCGTACTTTGGACCTTTTGTCCATTTGACCTTTTGTTTATTTGACCTTTATCGATATTTTCCCATGTAACAATGTTGGTTTTATGAGGGTTCTGTAGACCATACTTTGAACTTTTTTTTCTTTGATTTGTTTTTCGTCGATCTTGTTTTCCGTGCTGAGCACCAATGCTACCGACGCCAGGGAGGCAGCTCCCACACCTGGACCCTACCTATCGACCCGTCAACTCATGAACCGGGGACCAACGGCTTTACTTCCCTACGCGATCAGAGATGTTATGCCTCAGAACATCCCGGCGGCGCTGACTGGGATTGAACCCAGGCCTGCTGGGGTGAGAGATAATCACGCTTACCACTACACCACCGCCGCCACTTACTTTGGACTTGTTACATGGGTTTGTCAATTGGACCTTTTATACCTTAGACATTTTGTTCTTTCGACCTTTTGTGATTGGACCTTTTGTCATTTCAACCTTTTGTCATTCGACCTTTTGTATTTTGCCTTTTGTCACACAATCTCTGAATTCTAAGCTGAGATTCTTTCAGTCCCATTTCAGGATTTTCAGAATCGCACGTCGGAGTTAACTCAAACCCAAGCGACATTTCTCGTAACCCTTATCCAGATTTCTCTGAGTTCCATTTTCTCAGGATTCTTTGAATAATATTCCGGTATTCTCTGAACCTCATTCTGAGTCTCATTTTGAATTCTCTGAATCTTAGTCTGCGATAGCGTAGGATTCTCAGAAATTCATTCTGAAGTACTATGAATCTCAAGCCACTATTCTTTTAATCCTAAGCAGTGCTTCCAGAATCCTTAGTCGATATTCTCTGAATTCCATTTTGAATCTCATTCTGGGATTAACTAAACCTTACTTCTAGATTTTCATAATGTTTTTTTTTTCCTCGATTTGTTTTCCGTACTAACAGAGGCAGCTCCCACCGGGTTGAACCGGAGACCAACGGCGTTACTTCCCTTCTGATGGAAGGCGTGATCAGAGAGTTTTGCATCAGAAAACTTGGGTGAGAGGCAATCACGCTTACCACTACATCACCGGCGCCGCGATTCTCATATTGTTGTTCTGGGATTCTAAGTGTTACTGTATTCCATTCCAGTGATTTCTCAATCTCATGCCGAGATTATCTTAATCCCATTCGGAAGCTCATTTTGGGATTTAATACAACGTATCGTAGATTTCTCAGAATTTTATTGTGTGTCAAGCCCAAACAGGAAATTTCTAAACACAACAAGAACAAGTCGGAATCCTATGAATTATCTTCCGGTATTGCCTTGAATTCCATCGTGAATCTTGTTTGTTCTCAATCAGTTCCCAAATATATTTTGTAGATTTGCGCCGAACCCACCATTCTTGTACTACAAATGAGTGCTATACAAACGTAGAAGTACTGGAAAAAGTAAGATAAAAAGGTATTAAAGGGTGATACGGTCAAAATTTGGTCAAGGGAAAACGCGTGTAAATCGGTGAAATCGTTTATTTAAAAAATAAAATTAAATTTCTTTTTCAAGTTCAATTAGTATAAAATTCAGGAAAAATATTCAGTTAGGCTTCCGCTTTTCCAAATCCGAATTGCCGGGCCTTACGCTTGACCCCTGCCATCAGATTTTGTACAGCCACCTTGTCCACCTTCTTCGCCGCAGAAAGCCAGTTTGCCTTGAACTGCTGCTCGCCCTTAGCAGTTTTTTTGGTCTTCTTTAGGTTCCGCTTGACAATAGCCCAGTATTTCTCAATTGGGCGGAGCTCTGGCGTGTTGGGAGGGTTCTTGTCCTTGGGAACCACCTGCACGTTGTTGGCGGCGTACCACTCCATGGCCTTTTTACCGTAATGGCAAGATGCCAAATGCGGCCAAAACAGTACAAAACAACCGTGTTTCTTCAGGAAAGGCAGCAGACGTTTATTCAAACACTCTTTCACGTAAATTTCTTGGTTGACAGTCCCGGAAGCTATGAAAATGCTGCTTTTCAAACCACAGGTACAGATGGCTTGCCAAACCAGATATTTCTTTGCGAACTTTGACAGTTTCATGTGCTTGAAAACATCTGCTACCTTTCCCCCTTCCTTTTGCCGTATAAAACTCCTGTCCCGGAAGCTGCTTGTAGTCGGCTTTGACGTAGGTTTCGTCGTCCATTACCACGCAGTCAAACTTCGTCAGCATCGTCGTGTACAGCCTCCGGGATCGCGCTTTGGCCGTCGTATTTTGTTTATCATCGCGATTTGGAGTCACTACCTTCTTGTAAGTCGATAGTCCGGCTCGTTTTTTAGCTCGATGCACGGTTGTAGACGATACACCCAGCTTATTTGCGGCATCTCGGAGAGAGAGGTTAGGGTTTCGCTTGAAACTACCGGCAACTCTCTTTGTCGTCTCAGCGGCTTCCGGTTTTCGATTTCCCCCCGATCCAGACTTCCTGGCTGTCGACAAACGTTCCCCAAACACTTTAATTACATTTGTAACGGTTGATTTGGCAACTTTTAGCGATTTTGCCAACTTTGCGTGCGAGTAGCTCGGATTATCGCGATGCGCGAGCAAAATTTTGATACGCTGCTCTTCTTGCTTGGACGGCATTTTGACAACTGAAGAGTGAATTCCAAAATCAAAATAGGAGCAACATTCTACACACACACACCTTCAACATGAGGGGTGTTCAGGTTTTTTAAATGCAAAATTGAAAGAAATACGTCAAGTTGATATTGACCAAATTTTGACCGTATCACCCTTTAGGACAGTTGTGTTGTATTGTAGTGAGTAAGTTTCTTTAAACGTGCATTAGTTTGAAACATGAAGATTTGCTATAAAATTTATTCATTGAACTGAAAGAGCAGAACACAGGTTATCCTTGCTAACAGATACGTCACTGGTTTCGTGTTGCTTGTCGGCGATTATGCCAATATCTCCTAAGAAAAAAAAACCCGCACTAGTGTAGCAAGTCGGTTGAAAATTTTATACAGACGCAGATCGAATATTCTCGGCTCTGCAGGGTTTATTAAATCTTTCAATGATGGATACAATGAAAGCATGGTTTATCAAGTACAGATTAGAATCGATCTACTTGATGATTTGTGGAAAAAGTTTGCTGAGGTCCAAGACGAGATCGAAACTTATGAAGAATCTGACGATTCTGCAGAGCTCTCAGAAGAGCGTGTTTCATTTCAGAACATGTACATTGATTCCAGCAACTTTTCGAGTGTCAGTAAGTCAGGTACAGCCTCAGATTACACAAGCAGTCCGTCTTCCGGAGATTAGAATCCCAGAGTTTGATGGGAATCCGGAAGAATGGATTGAATATCGGAATCTCTTCAAGTCACTTGTGCATGCCAACTGGCAGCTCACCTCCGTTCAAAAACTGCATTACTTGAAGGCAGCATTGAAGGGTGCAGCACACCATGTCATTTCTTCAATTTCTGTATCCACTGAAAATTACCTAATAGCCTTGAAGGCTATCGAAGAAAGATATGATAATCCCAATCTACTAATCAAGCGTCATATATCTGCATTGTTCTCCATTCCCACATTAAAACGTGAATCAACCTCAGGTTTATCGGAGTTGCTCGATCAGTTTGATCGCCACGTTAGTGTGCTGAACCAATTAGAAGGATTCAGTAACTCTAAAAGAATGGGAGAAACAATGTAAAGAAAACGAACGTCCAACTTACGAGCAGTTGGTGAACTTTGTCAGGAAACAAGCTCGCATGTTACAATCAGTAAGGTTATCCCAAAGTGCATGTGTATTGAACAACGACGCCAAGCGTCCATCGAAAACTACCTCGGCTTTGGTGATTACTGAACCTTCTATTAAATGCCCCCACTGTAAGCAGGGTCATTATTTTTACCATTGTGTACAATTTAAAAAGCTACCACCAAAGCAACGCTTCAACCTCGCCAAACGTTACAAATTGTGTATCAATTGTCTTAGTGGATATCACATGGCGAAGAGCTGCAATTCGTCAAATTGTGGAGTGTGTGGCAATCGGCACCATACACTTTTACATCTACCTAAAATTGATAATTCGGAAATCTCGCAAACTAACACATCTGTATCACATTCGTTTATTGCTAATGAACAATCGATTCCAAACGATGAACAATCTCATGCAAATCGATACAATACACAATCGTATCAAGCTTCGCCGTCGGCTGCTAACACTACCCATACCCCGGTCGTTCTCACCCTCGCGGCTCTCTCGTCCACTACATCTATCACAACGGAGTCATCTTCAATACAATCGAACAAGACTATGAGCGAGTCAACATCTACAGAGATATGTCCTTCACGCAACGTCGGTTGTGTAGTGTTTCTTGCCACAGCCTTGATCAAGGTTACCCTCTATTACAGAGCACCGTATTCGGATACGTGATGTGAGGAATGTACTCGTCCGCAGCAAATCAACCGCCGATTTACATAATAAGTACCGCCAGTAGTCTCGACGCAATGCTTCAACGATTTTGGGAACTCGAAAATTTCGACAACGGTAGGGCGATGACTTTGGACGCGCAACGGTGTGAAGAACATTTTAGAAGAACGGTGTCGCGAGAACATGATGGACGCTACGTAGTTCGACTGCCACTACGTGAGGACCGGCTGCCTTACGTAGGAGACGCGTATCAGCTGGCACAGCGTCGATTTCTGTCGACTGAGCGGCGGTTCAGGAACGATTCAACCCTGCGTGAGAGTTATCATCAATTCATGGACGAATACGCAAGATTAGGGCACATGGAACCGACCATGCATACAGGTAAACCGCTATCATTTTTACCCCACCATCCTGTTTTTCGCCCTGATAGTACCACCACTAAAATTCGTGTAGTTTTTGATGCTTCATGTGGTGAAACTAATCAATTATCATTAAATGAAGCATTATACGCTGGACCTACGGTTCAACCAATATTAGTATCTATTGTTTTGAACTTTCGAATACCAAAGTATGTGTTTGTAGCTGACAGTGAAAAAATGTTTCGACAAATTTTATGGAGGAAAAATTCGACTGATCCAATATCCATATTTCAATTGACAACTGTTACTTACGAGACTAAGTGTGCTCCTATTCAAGCTGCGCGAGTGTTGATTCAGTTGGCTGACGATCAAGAATCACGGTTTCCGTTGGGTGCAAAGATTATTAGAAAAAATACTTACGTTGACGATACTTTGGCTGGTGGAGATGATTTGAACGAAGTTGTTAAAGCTACAGTGCAATTAAGATCACTCTTAGCTTCAGGCGGATTTAACCTTCGCAAGTGGTGTGCTAATGATTCAAGAATTTTACGGGAAATTCCACAAGAACTAATTGAGATACCAAATGAAATTGAAATAGATCGGTCATCATCGGTAAAAACATTAGGATTACTCTGGAATCCTCATAGTGATCAATTTTTATTTAAAATACCTGATTTGCCTGTCACGTATACGATAACTAAACGTGTTGTAGTATCGGAAATGGCACAGTTGTTCGACCCAATGGGCCTCGTTGGATCGGTAGTTGCGGCGCCTTTGGATAGGCCGGCATGCGTGGGATGAACAACTACCAGAGGAATTAAAAGTCTGGTGGCAACATTGTCGCGAACAATTGCCGGCACTGCATCAGCTCAAGGTACCTCGACACGTTATCGCGAGCAAACCGTATTCAGTTCATTGTTTTTGCGACGCATCTGAACGTGGCTATGGGTGTTGCGTGTATATAGTTTCTACTAACCGACTTTTAAGGATCAGTTACTTTCTGGACTGATTCTTCTGTTGTGCTGCATTGGCCCTTCTTTCGCTTGGAAGGTCTTTGTATCAAATTGTATAAATTGAATCCGGCAGATAAAATCTCACGAGGAGTTCAGCCAGATCAACTTGTAACCGATAAGTTGTGGTGGCATGGTCCAGAGTTCCTGTTGAAACCTAAAAATTTGCGGCCTTCAAATGAGTCTGTTATAAATAGAGATGACGCTCAGTTTCCAGAACGTCGACTTATCGTATCATTGTTTACAACAAACAATACACAAAATTGCTGGAATCTGTTTGATAGATTCTTAGAACTATACAAATTGTTGAAGATCATTTCGTGGTGTTTCAGATTCTACAACAATGTTTCGAAGAAACACTCAAGAAAGTCTGGTGCGTAAATACCTGATGAGTTGAGCTTCTCATTGAAGCTGTTATTTTGAGTTGCACAGGAACAATCTTTCCCAAATGAAATTAAAATGTTAAGTACTGCCCAAAGTGAAGATTGCAATCAGCCTGAAATGAATTTCAAGTCACTCATGAAAGGTTTAAATGTATACCTAGATGAGTTTGGATTACTTCGAATTAAAGGGCAACTTGAAAGGTTGTCTGCACCCTAAGATACGAGATGTCCTATTCTATTCCCTCAGACCACAAAATCACCTTATTGATAGATAGGACAATCCATCTTCAGACGTTACATTCCGGTCCCACATTATTATAATCAACCATGCGACAACGTTTTTGGCCACTCCATGGAAGAAATATTGCCCGAAAGATAGTTCGCGAATGTATCCAGTGTTTCCGGTGTAATCCCCGTGGAAATAACCAAATAATGGCTCCACTGCCTGAAGTAAGGATCACTCCAGGGCGAATATTTTCCAACTGTGGTTTGGACAATTGTGGACCATTTCTCATTCCACCGCTCGTAGGTCGAGGTGCCTCGGTTAAAATTTACGTTGCAAATTTTATTTGTATGGTCTCGAAGGCCATGCATCTGGAAATTGTGTTTGACTTATAGTCACAAGATTGCATAAATGCAATGAAACGCTTTATTGCCAGGCGCGGTCGATTATTATTAAGCTTGTATTGCGACAACGCAACAGCATTTGTAGGAGCAAACCGTCAGCTGAAAGAGCTTCGAATGCAATTCCTCGAGCAATTTAAAGCTGAATCGTGGAACAGTTTCTGCTTGGAACAAGGATTACGGTTTAATTTCATCCCAGCTCGTTCCCCACACTTTGGTGGGTTATGGGAAGCAGGCATAAAATCATTTAAATACCACTTTCGTCGAATTTTGGGTAATAAGTCTCTTCGGCTCGACGAAATGATAACCGCAGTCACTCAAATTGAGTGCATACTTAATTCTAGACCATTAACTCAGTTATCTGACAACGCTGAAGATCTGAATGCCTTAACGCCTGGTCATTTTATTATTAGAGAACCAATGTTCTCTCTTCCCGAACCAGACGTTACCAATTTGAATCTAAATCGATTAAATCGATTCCAGAAGTTGACACGATCCGTTCAAAATTTTTGGCGCCGGTGGTCCCGCGATTACGTGAGTCAGCTTCATCGACGGCCGAAATGGCAAAGCGACACTCAGTTCCATCCGGTCGAAGGCGCATTGGTTTTGCTGCGTCAGGAAAACCTTCCCCCCCTGCAATGGAATTTAGGACGCGTCGTGCAAACGTTGTCAGGGAGCGACAGTTGCGTAAGAGTGGTTCTAGTTCGAACCGCAAGAGGAACGTTCAAACGGGCCATTACCGAGATGTGCACGCTTCCAATAGATGTCTCGCAGATGCTAGGAATAAACGAGGATCAAGCAAGGAACAAAAGAATGAGTTATAAGGTAACACCAGGAACAAATTTGACTGCTCCTCGAATAAGGAAGAAGATGAACTCTAGAATCAAATTAGTTGAAACCAGGGGTTTCAACGGGGCCTTGCGTGTTGTATTGTAGTGAGTAAGTTTCTTTAAACGTGAATTAGTTTGAAACATGAAGATTTGCTATAAAATTTATTCATTGAACTGAAATCGATACTGGCTAGAATTATATCGCATGTTATATCCTCTTTTTATCAGTATTGCAATTCGTATAAATAGCCCAAAGGGGTACAATAAAATGCTTTTTAGTATTACAACTCTACACCAGTTTGCATCGACGTAGTTGAAAAAAGGTCTTCCATATTCGCTCGGTCATTTTCTATTTGTTCGGTTGTTCGCTTTTCGAGGTCGCTCGTTCTGTAAAAAGTTAAGTACTATACAACAGTAGTAGTAGCAAATAAGGTTTAGAGTTAACTGAATTATTAGTAATAAATCATTCCAAATTGAGCTATCAAAGAATCTAGACCATTTTTTTTCGCCTCTGTTCGGGACAGTAAATTACTGCAACCAGTAGATCTATTGTGGTATATCCCGTGTCCTTAGTTTAGGGCATGTCGTATTACTTCATCACTATTGAGAAATGATGAAGTATTCGGTTTTGATACAGTTGCTATTCTTGCCTTCATCGGAAGGAATCGATTCTAATTGAAATGTTCCGGTATTTATACCCTTCGGAGTGTTGGAACATCCTTCAAAGGCACACCCCTTTGTCAGTCAAAATTGGATTCCTTAGGAACAAAATTAAAGAATGACACCGATAGTGACCATGCATCAGAACCCTAGTCTTAACCACTGCAAACTAGGGAGCAACGAATAGAAGATTAGGAATCACATAGATGAAGACTAACTAACTCATTTTTTCCTTGTTTCAAGATCATCCTCGGTCTATCCAACCCGAGGACTTATCACTATCAACAAGGCATAAAAAGTAATAAGGACTAATATGTGTTCCTTTGATTACTGAAAAATCCTGTTTCCTACTACCAAGACTAGGAATCAGTGGTAGATCTTACATACCGTAACGTACCACGAAAAGGTGATCTACCCACGTTACGGGGCATCTAGATCTAGATCATAATTGTATCCCAACCCAAGAAAGTGAAAAAATCTAAACCCCGATCAGTATAGTTACAGTGAACATTGAATTTCCCACCGGTTAAAATTTTAACGGAAATCACGAACCTGCCCCAACAAATCTCATTCTGGGAATTTCTGAACCTCATTTTGGGATTCTCACAATGTCTTTCCAGAATTCCCTTAATCCCATATCGGGATTATATGAATCCCAAATATCAATTCTCTAAATCAAATGCCAGCATTATCTGAACCATATTCTGAATCTCCTAGTTGGATTCTCTGAATCTCATTTTGGTCTTTGTTGTTAGATTTTCAGAAATTATTTTTTGATATCCTGAATCCCAAGCGACGCGTCTCATAGCTCAGTCGGTAAAGGCGCAGCTAGAAAGCAAGACCATGATGGAGGTGTCTGGGCTTGATTCCCGGTCCGGTCTAAGAATTTTCCGGGTTGGAAAATTTCTCAACTTCCCTGGACAAAGAGTATGATTGTACTTGCTTGCCACACACTTATACTAATGTAAAATGGTACAGGCATCGAACGCTCTAAATTAATAACTGTGGAACTGCATCTGGAATAGTAAGTTTCTCCTTTGGTTTATTTTTTTTCCGTCGATCTCGTTTTCCGTGCTGAGCACCAATGCTACCGACGTGCCAGGAAGGCAGCTCCCACACCTGGACCCTACCTATCGACCCATCAACTCATGAACCGGGGACCAACGGCTTTACTTCCCATCCGAAGGATGTTATGCCTCAGAACATCCCGGCGGCGCCGACTGGGATTGAACCCAGGCCTACTGGGGTGAGAGGTAATCACGCTTACCACTACACCACCAGCGCCGTTAGGAATAGTAAGTTGAGGGCACACAATAAGCTAAAGGCTTGACATGCAAAGAAGAAGAAGAATCTCAATTTGTGATTCTCTAAACCTCATTCAATGATTCCTTGAATAAAAAGCTAGTATTTTAATAATTGTAAGCCGTAATTCTCTGATTCCCATTCATGGTTTCATTCTGGGACTCTCTGCGTCGTAAGCAAAGATTCTTTCAATTCAATTAGGGCCCATGCATTAATTATGTCACGCTAAATCGAGCAAAAAATTACCCCCTATCGTGACGTTTTTCCTACACCTAATGCATTACTTGCCACAAAATCATAGACCCCCCCCCCCCTCTTAGAGTGTGGCATAATATATGCATCAACCCTTAGAAGATTGTCTGAATCGCACGTCGGGATTCTCTCAATCTCACGCAACAATTCTTCTAATCCTAAACAGGTTTTCTCTGGATTCCATTTCTGGGATCTCTGAATTAAATTCCGGCATTCCCTGAACCCCTAACTGAGTCTCATTTTATTATAGTCTGAATATCATTATGGGATTCTCAAAGTTTGTTAAAATTTAATTCTGGAACACCATGAATCTCAAGTCGGAAATTTTGTAATTCCAAACAATCCAATTTTTAATCTCATTGTGGGATTCTTAGAATGATTTTGTGGGATTTTAAGTGTCACTGTATTCCAAGTTGGTGTTTTCTCAATCACATTACAACATTATCTGACTTTCCTTTTTTTCCTTGATTTGTTTTCCGTCGATCTTGTTTTCCGTACTGAGTACCGGCGCCAGGAAGGTAGCTCCCACACCCACACCTGGACCTTACCTATCGACCCATCAACTCATGGGCTGGTGACCAACGGCTTTACTTCCCTACCGAAGGAAGGCGTGATCAGAGATTTTATGTCTCAGAAAATCCTGACGACGCTGACTTGAATTGAACCCAGGTCCTTTGGAGTGAGAGGTAGTCATTCTTACCACTAAATCACCTGTCTAACATTTTTTTTAACCATATTATGATTTTATTTGAATTTGAAGCCTTATTGTAGGATTCTCAAAATATTATTTTTGGATTTTCTGAAACCAAAGCGAAAATTTTCTGTATTCCAAGTTGAGATAAATCTCAATTATTCTAAATCGATTTAGAATAAATCTGAAATACATTAAACTTTATTCTGGGATTCTCAAAATTTATGCTTGGATTTTCAGTGTCCCCTAAAGGTATTTTCTCAAAATTATATCGGAATTCTCTGAATCTAAATGTGGGTTTATTTTATCTTGATTGTTGGATTGTTGTTTTGGAATCCCAAGACAAGATTCTCTGAAACCCATGAAGGGATTACCTAAATCTTATGTTGTATTTGAATTTCATGTAGCGAATGTATTGATTCCATGTAAAAAATCTCCGAGTCTTATTCCGATATTCCCTGTATCCAATTCTGAATCCTTATATAGGATTTTCTAAACGTCATTCTAGGATTTTCTGAATCATAAGCTGGTATTTTAAAAATCCATGCCGAAAATCTCTGAATCTCCAGCAGAGATTCTATAGATCCTAATCAGGTTCTCTGAATCCCATTAATAATCACATTCTGAGATTATCTGAATCCTAAGCAAGGGCTCTCTCAGTCCCACTCCCAGCTTATTCTTAATCATGGGGGTTATTCCTGAGTAAGTGAGAAAAGTCACGTCGTGGTGACGTGACTTTCTGTGCAAATCATATGGAGAATCACGTCACCACGAAGAGGCTTTTCTCGCATCACTAGTGACAAAAGTCACTTCGACTCTCGGAATAACCCCCCATGTGTCGTGTTATTCTCAATCCCAAGCAATAATTCTCCTAATCCTGAGGCGGCTTTCTCTGAATCGCATGTTTTCAGGGGTATCTAACCAGCGGGACAAACTTAACGAATTTCAAAGTTGATACGTGTTTTGGAATGTACCAATAGCGTAGCATAGCGTAGCATAGCGTACCTTCAAGGATTTTGAACGTACCTCAAAGCTTCCCGGAAAACCCGTGTCGCGCTGGATAGCCATACGATTATAGCAATGACCAAGTCGATCGATTATATTTCTACGGAAATGTGACGTACCAAATTCGTACTTTACGAATCTCTAATTCATTTTTAACATACCTCTTATTTTCACTTAAATGCTTTTTAAATCGGTTTATATATTAATGTTGGGCACGGAATTGGATTTCCCGGAAAATTTTAGACCGATTTTAGATGAAAAACATTATACTTAATGTTCTATCAAATTTGAGGACCAAAAACATTTTTTTTTAAATTTGCATCCCTTAAAAATATACTTATTTCGAACAAAACCGTTAATTTCATGAACAATTATGGAGACTCATGGTGCTGCTTGGAAAACTCCATCATGAGAAATGCCTTGATACCGTTCAGATCGATCATGACCAACGTACCTAACAGGAATTCACTTTCTGATAGAATTTACCAGTGATTTAAATAAAAATTAATATTATTTTAAAAATTCAACTTTTTTCGATTTTTACATTAGAGAAAACCTGATCAAATGATCAGAAATCTTTCAGAACATATTCCTGAATACCCTTGGAATACTTTCTGATCGATCATGACCAACGTACCTTTTTTTATCTAGTTCTTTTATTTGGAAGGCTCAATCGCGTTAGCTTTACGGAGCCGATAATTCATTGTTCACTGTGTGTAACAAGATTCACTTAATTCTATGTCTAGTAGGAGTTGGGCCGATTACTCGCGGCTTACTCGAGGTTAGAAGGGTACATTTTCGAAGGATAGGATCAGGGGAGGAGCTTGGGGTAGGGTTTCGTTGTCTCATCAGAGCGTTGTCGCCAGTATGAACGGTAGTGCTGTTCTAGCTTCGTCCGGAGTTCGACCGGCTATGGTGGGTGACCAGTGGGCGACGATGAGACTCATCGAGACGGGGGGACAAGACAAACAAAAACTAATAAAGAGAGACAAAAGACAAAAGGAATTAAATTCTTATACTAGACATTTGAAGAAAAACATAAACGGACTGCATATAGCAGAGATCACGGGTTGCCAACACGTCTCTGATAGGAACATAGGGTTGTCTTCCTTGGGCCTCGAGGGTATTCAAAAGTCGCTCTCTGGCGGCGTCATTATCCGTACATTGCCAAACTGCGTGTTCGATGTCATCGTATACGTTTCCACACCGACAGATGTTGCTGTCCACAAGGTTTATTCTATTGATATCTGATGATATGTAATGGTGGTAGATTCTCATAAATCGAGATTGTGTGTTCAGCCCAAGAATTTCTTCAAAATTAGCAATTATAAGTGTGTTCGTCACTCCGCATTTGATTAGTATTCTAAGAGAAATCTCCCAGAAACGGTTCTGGAGGGGTGGTACTCCTGCCAGAACCTCGAGACTCATGTTATGCGTTGAGTGCATACAGCCGAGAGCAATACGCAGACAACGATATTGAATTCGTTCCAATTTTATTAGGTGACATTTTCTTGCCGAGAGAAAGCAGAAAGAGCCGTACTCTAGAACAGAGAGAATAGTTGTTTTATAAAGCGTTATGAGGTCTCCCGGATGAGAACCCCACCATGTGCCGCAAATTGAACGGAGAAAGTTGATCCTCTGCTGACATTTTTGCTTCAAATACGTATTCCAAGTGCACTTTGAATCAAACCAGACCCCAAGGTACTTGAAAGACAATGATTGGGTAATGTTTCTGCCCAAAAGATTAAGCTGCATTTGGGCTGGGTACCGCTTTCGAGTAAACACTACCAGTTCAGTTTTCTGCGGCGAGAATTCGATCCCTAGATTCATAGCCCAAGAAGACAAGTTATCTAAGGAATTTTGCAATGGTCCTTGCAAGTCCACGGCATGTGGACCTCTTACGGAAACCACACCGTCATCTGCAAGTTGTCTTAGCGTGCATTGTTCTGCCAAACAGTTGTCGATATCTTTGACATAAAAGTTATAAAGAAGAGGGCTGAGACATGAGCCTTGGGGCAGGCCCATGTAACTAATTCTGGAAGTTGTCAGTTTTCCAAGAGAAAAGTTCATTTGCTTTTCTGACAACAAATTGTACAAGGAATTATTTAAAATTCCGGAAAGTCCACATCTGTGCAGATTGTCTGATAGAATTTCAATGGAAACTGAATCAAAAGCCCCCTTAATGTCCAAGAATACTGAAGCCAATTGCTCCTTGTGTGCAAAGGCCAGTTGAATATCTGTGGAAAGCAGCGCTAGACAATCGTTTGTTCCTTTGCTCTTGCGGAACCCAAACTGTGTATTTGATAGCAAGTTATTTGATTCGACCCAGTGATCGAGTCTCCGAAGGATCATTAGCCTATTACTTTGACCTGTCTCCATTCAGGCGGTACAATGTTGTTTTCTAGCAAGGAATTGAATAAATCTAGCAAGCGTCTTTTAGCGATATCTGG
This sequence comes from Ochlerotatus camptorhynchus, assembly GCF_037179485.1. Taxonomy (NCBI): domain Eukaryota; kingdom Metazoa; phylum Arthropoda; class Insecta; order Diptera; family Culicidae; genus Ochlerotatus; species Ochlerotatus camptorhynchus. Next base: position 1,216,100 of record NW_027040752.1, on the reverse strand, counting down.
GAGATTTTTCAGAAGATTGAATTTAATCATATCGCTTCCCGGTGAGGAGTTGTTCGATGAAAGAAGAGCCATAGAGAATTCCAGCATTGTGGATGGTCTATCCAGAGAGCTGCCGCTCGGAGACGCTTCTCGAAGAATGTGTTGTGCTGGAACTGAGTCCGGACAGACCTTTTTAGCGAAATCGAATATCCATCGGTTGGAGTATTCTTCACTCTCATTGAAAGATGAGCGGTTACGCATGTTGCGAGCCACCCTCCACAAGGTGTTCATTGAGGTTTCTCGTGAGAGTCCCTCGACGAAATTGCGCCAATAACCGCGTTTTTTTGCTTTGATTAATTGTTTCAGCTTTGTCTCAAGCTTTGAATATTCCTCGAAGTAAGTGGAGGTTTTGTGTCTTCGAAAAGCTTTGAAAGCATCAGATTTTTCTACATACAATTTTGTGCATTCTTCGTCCCAACCAGGTGTGGCTGGTCTCCTCTTAAAGGGTGCACTTGGAACTTTTCTTTTTTGTGCTTCAAGTGAGCTTTTGTAAATCAAATCGGCTAGGAATCGATATTCTTCCAATGGTGGAAGCGCATCTATTGATTCGACACCGATTGTCACCGCCGTTGCATATTTCTGCCAGTCGATGTTCCTTGTAAGATCAAATGGAACCCGAGATGGTTCTACAGAGTGAGGACCACACTTAATTGAAATGATGATTGGCAAATGATCACTACCATGGGGATCATTGATAACCTTCCACTGACAATCCAATGATAGCGATCTTGAACACAAAGATAGGTCGAGTCGGCTTTCTCGAGCCGGAGGTTTTGCTATACGTGTCGCTTCACCAGTGTTCAAAATAGTCAAATTGAAATCGTCACATAAATCGTAAAAAATAGCCGCTCTATTGTCGTCATATAGATCGCCCCACCCAGTACCATGGGAGTTCATATCACCTAGAATTAATACTGGGGATGGAAGAATCGAAACTAGATTCCAGAGTTGACTACGGCTAATGGAGGTTCTTGGTGGAACGTATACTGAAGCTATGCAAAGATCTTTGTTCTTCACATTTATTTGGCAAGCGACGATTTCGACGCCGGATAGAGCAGGAAGGGAAATTTTGTAGAAAGGGTAGCACTTTTTGATCCCTAAAAGTACTCCTCCATAAGAATCGTCTCTATCCAGGCGTATAATGTTAAAATCGTGGAAGTTGAGTTCTTTATCGGAAGAAAGCCATGTTTCACAGAGAGCAAATATATCACAATCAGAATTGTGAAGTAAAAATTTGAACGAGTCTAGTTTAGGCACTCGACTACGGCAGTTCCACTGTAGCACAGTGATCATATCTTCAACCTCGTTCGACGAATTATCCATCGAAAGATATGATTGATGCAAGGAGGGGCCATGAAACAGTCAATTGCTTAAGATATGATTCTAATGTTGGAAGCAAGACAGAAACTAAGCTTCTAAGAGGGTCTTGTATGTTGAACATATTTAATATGAATTCCACAATGTCCGAAAAAGCTAGCAAACCGCGTTCGGACTTGGATTTCTTTTGAGAAGTTTGAGGAACAGCTTTTTTGTTTTTCTTCTCTTTGTTGGGTAATGGCGGAAAATCCTTACTGCAGCCAGGAAGTGGAGCAGTAGGAGCCTTCGATTTAATTTTTTCATCCCCATTACCCTGGGAATTTTGCAATCCTCTGGGAGTGACTTTAGTTTTCTTACGGCGCACTTTCGGGGAGGAGCATTTTCGTTTTGAGGATCCGTTCGTTTTCAAAGGTGCGTGTACCACCGTAGAGTCACCCTCATCGGATGAGTCAGAGTCCGATTCTTCAGCTGACAAAATCGAAAATTGATTTTCATCTTGGACGGCTGATGCAGCCTTCACCATTTGTGCATATGACTGCTTGGAGCGTCCAGAGATTGAACGCTGCACTTTATCGGAGTGCTATTTGTACATCGGGCACTCCTGCAAGGGGTGAGGATTCTCGCCACAGTAAGCGCATTTTACTGATTCTTTGTGGCAAGAATCCTCTTTGTGGTTTTCACCACATTTGCCACAACGAGTTTTGTTGCCGCAATGGCTGGCCGAGTGTCCCAGCCTTTTGCAGTTGGTACAATTATATACCCTCTGTACAAACAGTCGCACCGGAAAAAAAGCACCATCAATTTTAACAAAGTTTGGGAGAACTGAACCTGCGAAAGTCACCTGGAACGAGTCTGAATGTTTATAAACTTTTTTACCGTCTAGCAAAGATGCTGAATGCAGTTGCCTTACATCCAGTATCTTCACTAGCGCGGTAGCGAATGTCGAGTTTTTAAAAGTTCCCGAGGCATGTTTCAAGTCCTCGACAGTCAGACTCGCGTCGGAGACCACGCCTTCTATCTCCACATCTCGAGAAGGGATGTAGATGTTGTACTCGACACTAAACAGCTCGTGTTCAGCAATTTTATTTGCCACATCATAAGTCGGTGCTTCTACACGCAGTTTGTTGAATCTTTCTTTGTGTACCAAGATTCCCGGATACTTACGCAGCAAATCTCTCGTTATGTCGAGAGTTTTCAAAGGTTTATTTTTGGGCCGAAAAAAGACAACCCATGGTCCTTTCGAAGACGGTTCATAGTATCTGGTTCGCGTAACGTAGGCATCGGAAGATGTCATAAGTGTTGCGCAAAAGCGGTGCGCAACCACTTAAGAAGGAAAAAAAATTAAAACCTTCACTAATTAATTAATTTTAATTACTAGTAATTAAATTTTTTGCCCGACGTACGAACAAATCAAAAAGAAAAAAAAAATCGAAACAAAAAAAAAACTTATATCTACTTGCAAAAAGTTGTCTCACTATGACCCATACTCCCCTACCAGTGGTGAGAGACAGAGTCACGCGCCACGAGGCAAAATTAAGCTACAATAGGGAGGCAATGGACTTGCAAAATGTATTGTCTAATACTTATGCCGGTTGTAAACAACCTTAAGTAATAATGTATAACGCAAAGGATAACTCGGCTCTGTAAAGTTTATTCGATTGAGCCTGTACAAATAAAGTAATTATTAAAAAAAAAAAGTAAACAACCTATCAGCCGTTGCAGCTAGATGGTCCGTTTGCTGCTGCTGGTGGTGATGGTTGGTGTTGGTGGGTCGGCACGATGATGAAAAAATGGCTTGACGACCGGATGGATTACCGGGGTGAATTAAAGCTGGATGGCAACTCCAAGGGGCTCGGCCCATGGAATTCCACTTCCTCTGTTGCACACTGGTCACTTGGGGCACCCAATGGAGGGGTGAAAAAACCGCTCGGGCGGAAAAAACACCGAAAAAAACTAGATGCCGCGCGACTGAGACCGGGACGTTGTTAACCGACTGAGTGTTCAACTAGGAATGAACCAACGTACCTAACTGGAATTCACTTTCGAATAGAATTTAATAGAAAATAGAATACGATTTTCATATTGATTCATTTGATCAGGTCTTTTTCTCATCGAAAAAATAGAAATTTTAAAATAATATAAATTTTTATTTAAATCACTGGTAAATTCTATCAAAAGTGAATTCCAGTGTTGGTCATGATCAATCAGAAAGTTATCAAGGCAATTCTCATGATGGAGTTTTCCAAGCAGCACCGTGAGTCTTTATAATTATTCATGAAATTAACGGTTTTGTTCGAAATTAGTATATTTTTAAGGGATACAAATAAAAAAAAAATGTTTTGGTCCTCAAATCAGCTATAATGCACTTATATGTATAATGTTTGTTTTTTTTTTTTTTTGTATGAAATCGGGCTAAAATTTAACGAGGAATCAAATTCCGTGCCCAGAATTCATATATAAACCGATTTAAAAAGTTTAGTACACTGAAAACTCCGTTTACGAAGTCTGTTTTACGCAGTATTCAAATTAACGTCCCTCTTTTTACGAAGTTAATCCCAAATAACGAGTTTTCTTTTTACGAAGAAAATTCCAAATATCGAGTTTTTTTTTTTGTGATTTTGGGAAACTAATATTCTGTGAAATACCCCACAATATGGGTCTTGTTGGAATTGGAGTGACGTGTAGGGACCGAAAATCGATGTGTGACGCCATTTTGAAATCCAAGATGGCGGCTTCTGGTTACAGAAATACTTGGAAAATCTGCCAAATACCCCACAATATGGGTATTTTTGGAATGGGAGAGATGTACAGGGACCAGAAATCGATATCTGATGCCGTTTCGGAATCCAAGATGGTGGCTTCCGGTTACATAAAAACTTGTAAATTCTGCCAAATACCCCACAATATGGGCATTTTTGGAACCAGAGTGACTTGTAGGGACCGGAAATCAATATCTGACGCCATTTTGAAATCCAAGATGGCGGCGTCCGGTTACAGAAAAATTGGCAAATACCACCACGGCACCCCGGTTCTTAAGATACCCATATTGTAGGTTATTTAACATTATTTTTATTTTGACTATATGTTTTTAGTATTACTTCTACGTGAAGTCAACGATTTACATAATTGAAGATGCTAATTTCAAATAACAGACTGTAGAGGTAATTTTTATACGATAGATGGAGTAGATGAAACTATAGAGTTGATAGTTCCGTTAGAGTACGGCAGTGTGAAGATTGTATATAGATATTAGACAAGCGAGCTAGGACAACTTTTAAGGAAGGTACAAATCGGTTTTTTCATCTCTCTTTACCAAAATCCCCCTTTGGAGAGGGATGGTGAGGGGTGTCCCCCCCCCCCGCCACCACTGGTTGCAATTTCCAAACCTACGACTGGATGCCTTCCTTCAAACAACAACTGAAGTGCGGTAAAAAATCGGTAGAACTGTTTTAAACACACAGTTGGTACATGAGCGGGTCGGTTTTCATCTCTTTTTGCCAGTGGTGGCAGGGGGGAGGCACCCCTCACCATCCCTCTCCAAAGGGGGAGTTTGGTAAAGAGAGATGAAAAAACCGATTTGTACCTTCCTTAAAAGTTGTCCTAGCTCGCTTGTCTAATATCTATATACAATCTTCACACTGTCGTACTCTAACGGAACTAACAACTCTATGCTTTCATCTACTCCATCTATCGTATAAAAATTACCACTACAGTTTGTTATTTGAAATTAGCATCTTCAACTATTATTTTCATGTTTTTATGTAACCGGAAGTCACCATATTGAATTTCAAAATTGCGTTAGACATGGGTTTTCAGTCCTAATAAGTTACCCCGATTAAAAAAAAACCATATTGTGGGGTATTTTCAGTATTTTCCAGTGTTTCTGTAACCGGATGTCACCATCTTGGATTTCGAAATGGCATCAGACATGGATTCCCTGTTCTCACAGGTCACCCCGATTCCAAAAATATCCATATTGTTGTGTATTTAACGGTATTTTTCTGTTTTCTTGTAACCGGAAGCCACCATCTTGGATTTCAAAATGGCATCACACATCGATTTCCAGTCCCTACACGAAACTCCGATTCCAAAAAAATCCATATTGTGGGGTATTTGACAGAATTTCGAAGTTTTCCTGTAACCGGAGGCCGCCATCTTGGATTTCAAAATGGCGTCAGACATCGATTTCCGGTCCCTGCACGTCACTCCGATTCCAAAAATACCCATATTGTGGGATATTTGACAGAATTTCCAAGTTTTTATGTAACCGGAAACCACCATCTTGGATTTCAAAATGGCGTCACACATCGATATTCGGTCCCTACACGTCACTCCGATTCCAAAAATATCCATATTGTGGGGTATTTGGGATAATTTCCAAGTTTTTCTGTAACCGGAAGCTGCTATCTTGGATTTCAAAATAGCGTCTGACATCGATTTCCGGTCTCTACACGTCAGTCCGATTCCAAAAATACCCATATTGTGAGGTATTTGACAGAATTTCGAAGTTTTTACGTTACAGGAAGCCGCCATCTTGGATTTCATAATGGTGTCAGACATCGATTTCCGGTCCCTACACGTCACTCCGATTCCAAAAATACCCATATTGTGGGGTATTTGACAAAAATTTTAAAAACCTCTTTTTACGAAGTAAATCCCAAATAACGAGTTTTCTTTTTACGAAGTAAATCCCAAATAACGAGTTTTTTTTACGCACTAATTCGATTTACGAACCCGCGTTTTGGTTCGTAAATGGAGGTTCCAGTGTATAAGCATTTCAGTGAAAATAAGAGGTACGTTAAAAATGAATTACAGATTCGTAAAGTACGCATCTGGTACGTCACATTTCCGTAGAAATCTGGTCGGTCGACTTGGTCATTGCTATAATCGTATGACTATCCAGCGGGACACGGGTTTTCCGGGAAGGTTATTATTATTATTTAGCTTTATTAAGGAGGCTTTCAGCCTTGGGCTGGTTCGCCTCCAAATATTTCCGGGAAGGTTTGAGGTACGTTCAAAATCCTTGAAGGTACATTATTGGTACATTCGAAAACACGTATCAGCATTGAAATTCGTTAAGTTTGTCGCGCTGGGTAGATTTACGTCTGAATTAAAGTGCGGTATTCATCGAACCCCAGTTTAAGACTCATTTTGGATTCTCTGAATCTCATTCAGAGATTTTGTTAGTCTCAGTGTGGGATTCTCAAAATTTCATTATTTTCAAAATACTATGAATCTCAATCCGGTATCCATCGAATTCCAAACAGGGCGCTGTGGATTAACAGCCGAGATTTTCTAAATCTCAGGTTTAAACTCATTCTGGGTTTCACAGAGGCTCACTTTGGGATTCTTAGAATGTCATTGTGGGATTCTAAATGTTACTTTTATTCAAGCCGATGATCCCATGTCGAGAATCTCTGAATGCTATTATGAATCTCACACTTGGATTCTATAAAACGCGTGGATTTCCCAGAAACAAGTATTTTATAAATATCAAATTTGGATTACTTGAATCCCATTCCGGTATTCCTCCAATCACAAATCTCATTCTTGGATTCTCCGAATCTTAACAAGTATTTCTCTGAATCCAATGCCAGTATTCTCTTAAAAAAATTGAACATCATTAAATCTCACCCGGACAAGTCACGAATTAGGGTTAACTACCCCATTCCCAGCCTATTAAGAACAACCCGCAATTCATCTTTCTTAATCTAGTGCAGTTTAGCACCAAACGGAATGTTATGATTACTGATGGCTTCCAAATGTATTTAGCTTTCCGTATGTACCGTAAGATTTGATAAAGAGAAACCAATCGTTGAGATATTGCCAAAAGTCTAACACTGCTTCTTGACGCCAAACTCGGCCTACGGATTCTAAACTCGGCCTAACGCATTGAAACGCCATTGAAACACCTATGAATTCACTTCGGCCTATCGGATGAAGATAAAAATTGATTCGGTCGGAGCGCTTCTTTTGTTTATGGGAATAATGGGTGCAAACCTTCATATCACGCGTTCTCATTGACTGCGTTCGGTAGCGTACCAAACGCATAATAGACTTTTCTCTCTGAAATCATGGATTTATTTGAAGTTTTCTGCTCGATAGGCCCAAAATGGGCGATTAGGCCAAAGTAATTCTCTACCCTACCTAAAAAGTGTTAAACAAAACAAATAATCAATAATCGTTATTTCAGCAACCGATGAAATTAAATTAAATTTTCAAGAAGACGTTAACAGTCAAATTTGGGAGTCAAGTTGCTTTCATGTTGAAAACTCTTGACCACACAATGAAAGCTTAATTTGATATCAGTCTCATTCCGCGATAGCTGAAATCAAAAAGAGTTTCCATTATGATAGGATCAGCAAGCTTTCATTTTGCTAACCGACTCTGCTTGGGGAAAAAAATCCCGTTTGAAGAGACTTTTTCCAGCAATGTTTTCCGTTTCCTACTCACGAAAGAGTAGTTTTATTTTCCATGCACTCAAAGTTGAGTTATAGTTCAGTCGTAACGAGTTGAGTTGGCAATTTAATTAGGTGTTGTTAATGTCAAGGGGCCAACTGGATAATTTTCTAATAACATTAATGAATAAGAGTTTACTCCGGTTGTGGTGAATAGCAATTGAATGCAACTTACTGAGCTGTAGGATGGTGAGAGTTCTATGGTTCAAGGAATTACCTGGAAGGAAAGAAGAGGAAACAATTTTATTAGATTTATTTGTGTTTCATTATATTTTAATTTAATTAAACATTCGAGTAAACAATTATGCCAGGTTGGTCACTCACTTCTGTAAGCATATGAAATGGACACCCGCAAAAGGTTCAGCAAATTACATTTCCTCATAAGCAGAACTTCTCACTCGAACGAGAGTTACTCGTCCGATTTTCCGATCCATCAGAAAATAACAAGTTTCGAGTGGTCGGAAGAAAGTTCAGCACCGAGTTTCCCCCTATAATCGAGTCCGGGAAACATCCGAGTAGATTTCCACCTGCTTTACCATTTTCATCAACTTTTTTTTTCCTCCTCGAAGAACTCAATCAAACCAGCAAACAGGAAGCTGTCCATTCGATTCCACTTGATTTCCCGGTACGTGGAGCTATGACAACCAGGGCCAACTTTCTCGTCGGAGAAATTTTTCACCATCAGCTCGATTCGAGTGAATCCCGGGACCGGGCCGATAAATTCCATTTCTATACGGAGATACGTCCAATATGTCCAACTTTTTAGATCAATAATCAGCGATGGCTATCGACTCGCTGCTCGTCTTTGATGGGCAAACTCGAAACAAACAACACGCGTCGTCGTCGTCGTCGGGCGGTGGACGACGGAGCGATTTGGGAGGGCGAAACGAAATCAAGCGTAAACTCTTTCTCAACGCAGTAACCATACCCGAGGGGAGGTGAATAGGAAAATCAAATCAAAATATGGTTTCATATCTCATATGTTGTTCAATATATCAACCTTATAACAAAATGACAACTTATTCTGTTAGCATAATATTTTTTTTACGTAGGACTACGTCTATGATTTTTATATGGGGGTACACTTTGTAAAAACCGAAAATGGAACATGTAACAAAATTATGAAAGATTTTGAACGTTAATAACTCAGCAGGCCCTGGACCAATTTCAATCATTTTATCACCAATTGATTTGAAATATGTCTACGCATCTGTTAAATTTAAGACTTTATCATTTTTCAAAATGACACTTTTGAAAATTGCACGAATGTTCAACTGTTGCTATGATAATTAAAATTATCACCGATTGCCCGCGAAACACGATTTCCCTAACAAAGATTTCAAAGTTGAATTCCATCCGGTCTCACCAAACGGTGTTCATTCAATCACAGCGTGGTGAGTGGTGGTGTTCTCCAGTACACAACGAAAGGCTGCCTGCAAGCAGCGAGCTGCAGCCCAGATGAGCATCTATAGAAGTAGGAAGAAGCCGCACATCTATTGATCGGAATCAGTAGCTCTTCGTGAGTCGCTGTGGGCCATCTATGTCAAGTGCGTCATACTAAAGAATATACATAGAGAGAACCCCGCTCAAATTTCTATTCCTACACAAAACACAAGCTCCTGCTGCAGTTAAAAAATAAGATTTATTATATTAGACCCCGTAGTCCTACGTCAATATTGCGTACAGCCCCATAAGGCTGTCCCTTATAGTTTTTCATGATATTTAACAGCTTTATAATGCCTTAATAATAAGAACAGAAGAGTTATTTTTATGATATTGAGTAGGTTTGACTCTCAAAAAGAAGATAATGCTGAGTGGTCTGCACATAAAACATACCACTAGGCTTCAGTAATAGCTCTTCTAGCTATTGCCTGATTTAAGAAGCTGCAGAAACTCTATTCATGATGAGACATGCCAATAACTGATTTTTCTATTATTCATTTATTAGTCCATAGGTAGTCTGGTATTATTTTTGATAGCGAAAAGAGCTGTTCAGATTTTCAAAATTTTAATGTCATTGCCATTGGTCAGTTATATCATTCCACTCGGGTAGGCAGTCACGCTTTGGTGCGAGTTGCTATGCGCTGCCTGGTTGGCGTTTTTGCTGTTGTTGCCTAGCGATGGGATATTCCCGGGAAAATCAAGGATCATCTGTCGATGATGATGATGATGATGATGATGATGATGGTCCCGCTAAAAATGGCCGAGTGCTGCTGTTTGATGCCATGACAGCCCTGCCTGCCAGGAAACCGTCCGAACCGATCGTTTCATGTTGCTCTGTTTGATGTTCGATTTCCGGGAAGCAAACTATATTAGAGTTTGAGAAATTACGATTTCTTTTTATACCGTGGATCCCAAGGAGAAGGGTGGGACAAGTAACGGAATCGGGATTAAAGGATGATGTGATTATGATGAACTGAAATTGAGTGCGACGGAATGGAGTTATGGAGTTTGATTCAAAGCGTTTCGGTTCGCAGCCCTGTTTAGCGAAAACCGTCAGCATGTGTGGAATTGAAGCATTTCTTTAAATATATGATGAGGAATTTTTTGCTATTTCTCTAAACCATGTTATTCAAATGGGAGCTGGGTACCCGACTACCCTGGTGCGCACATAATGGTTAAACGACGTATCACCATTTGCTCGTTAATACCTGTCAGGTAGTGCTGCAGAACCTAATAAATTTAAAATTATCGTTTAGTTAACATTCTACTCAATTTTAAATTCCCTTCAATTCTCTACCATTTTAATTCTCTGTTATTTTAAATTTGATTGAGTTCCCAAAAAGCAAAGTAACAAACGATTGTCTAGCACTGCTTTCCACAGCTATTCAACTGGCCTTTGTGCACAAGGAGCAATGGGCTTCAGTATTCTTGGACATTAAGGTGGCTTTTGATTGAGTTACCATTGAAATTCTGCCGGACAATCTGCACAGATGTGGACTTTCTGGTCGGGATTTTAAATAATTTCTTATACGATTTGTCTGAAAAGCAAATGAACTTTTCTCTTGGACAACTGACAACTTCCACAATTAGTTACATGAACCTGCCCTCTTCTTTATAACTGTTATGTCAAAGATATCGTCAACTGTTTAACAGAACAATGCACGCTAAGACAAATTGCAGATGATGGTGTGGTTTCCGTAAAGAGGTCCACATGCCGTGGACTTGCAAGGACCATTGCAAAGTTCCTTAGATAACTTGTCTTCTTGGGCTAGGAATCTAGGGATCGAATTCTCGCCGCAGAAAACTGAACTGGTAGTTTTTACTCGAAAGCGGTACCCAACCCAAATGCAGCTAAATCTTTTGGGCAGAAGCATTATTCAATCATTGTCTTTCAAGTACCTTGGTGTCTGATTTGATTCGAAGTGCACTTGGAAGACCCATATTACGTATTTGAAACAATAATGTCAACAGAGGATCAACTTTCTCCGTTCAATTTGCGGCACATGGTGGGGTGCTCATCCGGGAGACCTCATAACGCTTTATAAAATAACATTTCTCTCTGTTCTAGAGCAAGGTTGCAAAGACTCATTTCAGCTAAAATAATGTTTTTCGGAATAATAAAACCAAAAGATGGTATGATGGCATGTTTTACTTGTAACTTACAAGAAGAGGTTACAAAGTATGCGTTGGAAACATAAAACCTGTAAATTTTGCTTTCTATGCGTCACAATCAGCGATTTGCTGATCGCTGAGTGAGTGAGTGAGTGAGTGAGTGAGTGAGTGAGTTTGTGAAAAATCGCTGACTGTGACTCTCATGAAGTGAAATAAACAGGTTTAATATGTCAAACACATTCTTTGCAACCTCTTCTTGTATCCTACCAATTCAAAATTTGATCATGGCATCTAATTATTTCATAATTTAGAAAAACATTGTTTTAGCTGAAATGAGTCTTTGCAACCTTGTTCTAGAGTACAGCTCTTTCTGCTTTCTCTCGGCAAGAAAATGTCACCTAATAAAATTGGAACGAATTCAATATCGTTGTCTGCGTATTGCTCTCGGCTGTATGCACTCAACGCATAACATGAGTCTCGAGGTTCTGGCAGGAGTAACACCTCTCCAGAACCGTTTCTGGGAGATCTCTCTCTTAGGATACTAATCACATGCGGAGTGACGAACACACTCATAATTGCAAATTTTGAAGAAATTCTTGGGCTGAACACACAATCTCGATTTATGAGAATCTACCTTCACTACATATCTTCGGATATGTGTCTTCCTTGTTATACTCCAGACCGTGCTCACTCCACCATTAGCAGTTCCTCAATTGAATATGATTTGTTCATGAAACAAGTGATTCGTGGTATTCCAGGTCAACTTCGAACGATTATTATCCCACGTATTTTTAATGAAAAGTACCAACACGTTAATTGCGTGAAAAGGTATTTTACAGACGGGTCTCGTCTCAGTGAATCCACTGGCTTCGGTGTCTTCAATGAAAACTCAACCGCCTTCCCAAACTTCAGGAACCTTGTTCCGTTTATGTTGCTGAGCTGGCAGCAATCAACTTCGCATTGGTGATGATTTCCAACATGCCCGCAGACCATTTCTTCATCTTCTTGGATAGTCTCAGTTCGATTGAGGCTATTCGGTCGATGAAACAAGGTAGGCATTCATCTTATTTCCTTTCAAAGGTAAGGGAGCAGATGAGTGTGCTGGTCGAAAGATCATATATGTATAGGTCCTTCACATTGCTCAATCTCAGGCAATGAGAAGGGAGGTCTTCCAAACTGGAACCTCAGGCCAGTATGCTGATTTTTCGACCTTTTCGCACCCTGAAACTTTTGTTGCTTCTAGCCGCTCATCATCAAATGAATCAAATATCTCCTTCAACCGAATAACGGGATGCACCTTCAACGCCAGTTCTATGGAAGCCCCTAATCCTCTCATCATAGTTGCGCCCAATCTGCCAGCGACCAGAAGCCGTCCCGGCCCTGTGTTTGAGTTTGGAGAGGGTGTCTTCCAAAATGGAACTCCAGGAAATCGATTAAGCTCACCGCACTACAGTTCTTCCAAGCGGACACCAGGACGCACCTTTGCCGCAAGAACTTTGGAAGCCCATAATCCTCCCATCACAGTCGAGCCACTCCTGTCATCGACCTACAGTCGTCCCGGCCCTGTGTTTGTGTTTGGAGAGAGGGTCTTTCGCTGCGACCGGAATGAACACAACAGTCAGCAATTAAGCGGTGGAGGCGTAAGTAATAAACTGAAAGTGAGGGTCATTGAGAACGATATGTGGAACTGATTTGAACAGATCTGGGTAAATATCGATGTAGGAGAGCGAACCGTTATTATCTGCGTCGTGTATTTCCCTCCAGACCGTACACGTGACTGTTCATTAATTCGTGCTCACACCGAATCGATCTCACAGGTTATGGAAAATATGGCACCAGTCGACGAAGTTATTATTTTGGGCGATTTCAACCTTCACGGGATATCGTGGCTGCCATCTCACAGTGGTTTTCTGTATCCCGATCCACAACATTCCGTATTTCATGGCGGACCTACAAACCTCCTCGACAGCTATAGCACAGTCACACTAATGCAAATCAATGACGTGGTCAATGAAAACGGCCGTAGCTTAGACCTCTGCTTCGTTAGTGCCCAGGATGTTGCTCCGACTATTTCTGTTGCACCTGCCCCGCATCATGACTCTCTTGTTATTTCACTGGAAGAGAGACGATCGTGCACCATTGCTATTTCCCCGATCCCAGTCTACTATGAGTATCGGAACGCAGATCACCACGGTATTGAAGATTTTCTCTCCGAGCTTGACTGGGTCAATATTCTCGATAGAAACGATGTCGAAGCAGCTGCCCAGTCGTTGTCTCACATTATGGCTTACGTCATTGACAGATACGTGCCGAAAAAAGTGAACCGAACTGGAACACACCCTCCATGAAAATCCACTGAGCTACGGCGACTGAAAACAGCGAAGCGTGCCACCCTGAGGAAGTACACTCTTACTCAAGAACCACTACGTGAGACTCAATAAAAAGTTAAAACAAATCAGTAAACGTTGCTATTCACGCTTTCAACGTAGTATCCAGCGCAAACTCAAGTATAAACCAAAGACATTTTGGAAGTACGTTAACGAGCAACGCAAGGAACCTGGTATTCCGTGTTAGTTTGTGCTGGAAGTTACCGATGAGGGGCGAAATTTGCCGTCTATTTTCCGTCAAGGACGCCAACGTATTCACAGATGAAAATTTATCTGATGAGCACTGAAAAACCATATCGAATGCTTGCTGTCGCCGCTGTTCCAGCTAGTGGGATCTATCCATCGTGTTGGAAATATGCGCATATGTTCCCCGTGTACAAAAAAGGCAGTAGGCACAATATCGATAACTACCGTGGCATCACTTCTCTGTGTGCTGTTTCGAAATTGTTTGAGTTGGTCGTAATGGAGCCTTTATTTGGTCATTGTAAACAGTATTTGAGCGATGACCAACATGGCTTCGTACCCGGCCGTTCAACTACTACGTACTTGCTGTGTCTTACGTCGCACATCACTACGAGCATGCCAGAACGGACTCAAACAGACGTTATTTATACTGATCTATCGGCAGCATTCAACAAGATTAACCATGATATCACTATTGCAAAGCTACAGAGACTAGGAGTTAATGGCTCACTTCTGGGCTGGTTCAACTCCTATCTAAACGACCGCTGGATGAATGTCACTATCGGCAACTGCCAATCGGACGTTTTCAAGGCTACGTCAGGATTTCCACAAGGTAGTCACCTCGGCCCGCTGTTATTTTTGTTGTACTTCAACGACGTGAACATAGTGCTGAAAGGGCCTCGCCTATCATTTGCCGATTATCTAAAGATATTTTATCGGATCCGATCAATTGCCGATGCTCTTTTCTTGCAAAATCAACAAAACTGCTTTACTGGATGGTGCAAACTGAATCGAATGTTAGTCAACCCAAGTAAATGATCAGTGATTTCATTCTCACGGAAAAAAGCAACCAATTAATTACAAATATGCCCTCTCGGAAGCGCATAAATATACTGTTTAAAATCGCTGTACTGCTCTTTAGTGCGCCCAATTGTAGAGTTCAGTTCTGCAGTGAGGAATCCAGTATACCTCAACGGCTCGAAAGGATCGAATCTGTACAACGAAGGTTCGTAAGATTTGCCTTGCGTATTGCCAATTGGCGTAATCCTTATAATCTGCCCAGTTACGAGAGCCACTGCCAGCTTATCAATCTGGAGCCGCTGCGGTCTAGATGAAATGTATCCAGAGCCTTGTTCGTAGCAGAAATTCTTCAGAACAGAATCGATTGTCCCGCCGTTCTGTAGGATATCGCCATAAATGTCTAGCCCAGGGATGCATACCGCTATCGATGGTATTCAAAGGACCTTCAATAGAGTCGCCTCGGTATTCGACTACGATATCCCTCGCCTTACGCTATGCCGGTGATTTACTGAGGTCTTTTCTGAAGCGACGAACAATGAGGAAAACTCTACGATCTTCTTTTATTAGTGTTATTATTAGTGCCCAGTGATTGATTGATTAATTTGTCTCTATTTAGGAGGCTTTCAGCCTGAGGCTGTTTCGCCTCCACTAGTGCCCAGTGAGTGTTTCGTTTGTTTTATGTTTTTCTTTTACCACTTAACTTATGAATGTTAGTCTAAAGTAAAACATCATTAGGACCAAAATGGTCTGTTGATGTGGACATCCATCTAAATGAGAAGGCAGGAAGGCGAATTTTATGAAAGGCAAATTTCACACGATGAATTTTACTATTTAGTGCGCCAGAGTACCCTTTCGAGTTAGCAAACCGATTGAGACACTGGAAATCTTGGATGGTGGTTACACTCAATTATTCCTAATGTTTCTTCGAGAGCGTGGCTTAAAGACTTGGGCTTAAGTCGTGACTTCATTCGCGTGATGAGTAGGCTTATGTTCAACCACTACTCGCTAGATGCGCATCTCACTAGAATAAACCTCGTGGACAGCAATATTGGCAATGTACGGATAATGACGGCGCCAGAGAGCGACTTTTGAATACCCTCGAGGCCCAAGGAAGACAACCCTACATATGTTCCTATCAGAGACGTGTTGGGAACTCGCGATATCTGCTATATGCAGTCGATTTATGTGTTTCTGCAAATGTATAAGAATTTAATTCGTTTGTCTTTTCTATCTCTTTATAAGTTTGTGTATGTCTTGTCCCCCGTCTCGATGAGTCTCCAGTCTGGTCACCATAGTCGGTCGAACTCCAGAAGAATCTAGAACCATACTACCGTTCATACTGGCGACATCACTCTGATGAGACAATGAAACCCTACCCCCAAGCTCCGCCCCTTTTCCTATCCTTCGACAATATACCCCTCTAACCTCGGGTAAGCCGTGAGTATTCGACCCAACTCCTACTAGACATAGAATTAAGTGAATTTTGTTACAAACAAAGAACAATTAATTATCGGCTCCGTAAAACTAACGCGATTGAGCCTTCCAAATAGACGAACTAGGAAAAAAATGGAGAAATACCACGTTTGGCTGGTCCATCCTCGAATGGTAGTAGATTAGACCTAACCTTTTGCTCCAATTCACTATCGTTGGATTGCACTTGGCATGTAATCCAGGATCCGCACGGTAGTGATCACCTACCGATCAAAATTTCGATTGCCAGTGGGTTCAACTCGTCAGAATCCGTTAACATCACGTATGATCTAACCCATAACATAGATTGGACTAAGTTCCAATCCGCGATAGGCGAAACAGTATCGTCAGTGGAAGAGCTTCCGCCGTTGGAGAAATATAACTTCCTCTCTAATCTGGACAGCGATCTGGTGGAATCAAAAATGCACGGAGGTTTACCGTTAAAAGTCCGACGCGTTTAAACTTTTTCGGAAACGTGGAACACGCGAGCATTTCGACGCATACACATCTCTTGAACGCGAACTCAAGAGCCTCATCAAGGCCAAAAAACGGGGTTACTGGCGGCAGTTTGTAGACGGATTGTCGCGCGAAACGTCTATGAATACGCTTTGGAGTACGGCGCGAAGAATGCGTAACCGGTCTACTAACAACGAAAGTTAGGAATACTCGGATCGATGGATTATCAAAGTCGCGCGAAAAGTGTGTCCGGATTCGCAATTGATTTCTCGTGAAAACGCGAATTCGGTAAACGAAATCAGTTAGCTTTTTTTCAATGGTCGAATTTTCACTCGCTCTCCTTTCGTGTGGCAATTTGGCCCTGGTATCTGATAGAATCAAGTTCAATTTGCTGAAAAATCTCCCAGACGGCGCTAAGAGGCGGATATCGAACTTGTTCAAACAGTTCTTGGAGATCAATATTGTTCCCGACGATTGGAGACAAGTGAGAGTGATAGCCATTAAAAAGCCTGATAATCCCGCGTCGGATCACAATTCGTATCGGCCCATCACGATGCTGTCGTGCATTCGGAAATTGATGGATAAAATGATCCTTTTTCGCCTCGACAAATGGGTTGAGACAAACCACCTTCTTTCAGATACTCAATTTGGTTTCCGTAGGGGTAAGGGAACGAACGACTGTCTCGCGTTGCTTTCCTCGGAGATTCAGTTGGCTTTTGCTAAGAAAGACCAAATGGCTTCTGTGTTCTTGGATATCAAGGGGGCTTTTGATTCAGTATCCGTTGAAGTTCTTTCAAAGAAACTCCACGCTTGTGGATTGTCTCCATTAATGAATAATTTTTTGTACAATTTGCTGTCTGAAAAACATATGAGCTTTTCTCATGGGATCTCTCCAGCTTTTCGATTTAGCTACATGGGTCCCCCCAAGGCTCATGTTTAAGCCCCCTTTTGTACAGTTTCTACGTTAGAGAAATTGATGACTGTCTTAGTGACAATTGCACGTTGAGACAACTTGCAGATGACGGCGTAGTGTCTATCACAGGGCCAAAAAAGGTTGACCTTCAAGGACAGGATACCTTGGACAATTTGTCTACTTGGGCTATTCAGCTAGGTATCGAATTTTCTACGGAGAAAACTGAGTTGGTCGTTTTTTCTAGAAAGCATAGCACCGCACGACCAAAGCTTCATATTTTGGGTAAACCGATCGCTCAAACGAATTGTTTTAAATATCTTGGGGTCTGGTTCGATTCCAAATGCACCTGGAGATCCCACATTGAGTATCTGAGACGAAAATGTCAGCTAAGGATCAATAGAGATAATAATAATAACTAAGGATCAATTTCCTTCGATCAATTACCGGAACGTGGTGGGGAGCCCATCGACAAGATCTTCTGACGTTGTACCGGACAACGATTTTATCGGTTCTAGGGTATGCATATCGCGTTAGGATGCATGCACTCGACTCATACTATGAGTCTCGAAGTGCTGGCGGGCATGTTGGCACTATCCGTCCGTTTTTCAGAGTTATCTCTGAGGCTCCTCACCCGTTGTGAAGTAATGAACCCACTGGTGATCGAAAACTTTGAGAAGCTTCTGTAGCTAAATCCTCAAACATGTTTTATGATTTTGTACTACCAATATTTAACACAGGATGTCAGCCCTTCAAGAAATATTCCCAATCGTGTAGTCTTCTCCGATTTCGGCAATTCAGTGAATTTTGATTTATCTATGACGCAGGAAATCCGTGGCATTCCAGAGCATCATCGTCCTATGATTGCTCCGTCATTATACTTTGCAAAGTTTGGCCATGTTGATTCTGCAAGAACGTTTTTCACAGATGGATCTCTAATAGAGGAGTCCGCTGGTTTTGGTGTATTTAATGAATTTCATAGCGCCTCTCGAAAACTTGAAGTTCCTTGTTCTGTGTATGTGGCTGAACTGGCAGCAAATCACTACACTTTGGAAACTATTGCTTCATTTCTTCAAGACCAGAGGCTATCCGTTCCATTAGGCCGGTAAAGCACTTCTCGTATTTTCTCTTGAAAATACGAGAACTGCTTAGTGCTTTATCCGTGCGCTCTTTCATCATCACCTTCGCGTGGGTCCCTTCGCATTGCTCAATTTTGGGCAATGAGAAGGCGGATTCACCTGCCAAGGTGGGCGCTATGGAAGGCGACATTTATGATCGACAAATCGCCTATAGTGAATTTTTTTTTTTCAATTTATCGTCAGCAGTCACTCGTTAGCTGGCAACATCAATGGAGTGAAGGGAGCTTGGGACGATGGCTACATTCAATTATCCGTAAGGTGTCGAAGTTTGCATGGTTCAAAGGGTTGGACTTGGGTCGAGACTTCATACGCGTGATGTCTCGTCTCATGTCCAATCACTATTGTCTAAACGCTCACTTGTTCCGTGTGGGGTTGGGAAACAGCCATCTCTGTGAATGTGGACAAGGTTACCAGGACGTTGATCACATCCTTTGGTCTTGTGCGGAGTATCGTGGAGTCAGATCACATTTTTATGATTCCCCTCGGGCTCGAGGTAGACAACCTAATGTTCCAGTTCGCATATATAGTTATGAGTGGAATTACCACCCAGTAAACAGAATACACCAACACCGCCACGCTGGCACATCACGCCATACCGGTCAACCATACATACTTTCTTTCGAATCAAATTATACTTTAAATATTATAAACATATAAATCATTACATAAGCTATAAGTTAAATAATTCTCTCCACTTCCAGATGCAAATCATTCACATAGGAATAATTCTTGCAACAATAGGAACCTACTGCAAAGATTTAGGGTCTGAATGATAATCGTATATTAATGATAAGAACGGGTAGATGCAAAATTCAAACAGGGAACACGAAAATTGTCCATCCTATTAATATGACTGATCTAGAACTTACTTTCCAGGCATTAACTAATATCGCTTACAAAAAGGTCTCTGAAAACAATGCTCTTAAAGACATAGTGAAACATAAAATTAGAACCGTTTATAGCAATTTTTATCAGATTAGACCACAAGTAAATCGCAGAACCAAGAGATGGGATGCATTAGGAAGTACGTGGAAGTGGATCGCCGGCAATCCGGACGACCAGGGCTTAAGAATTATCAACACAACATTGAACCAGCTAATAGATGAAAACAACATACAATACACGGTCAACGAGCAATTGGGCCAAAGGATTCAGCAACTAACCAATACGATAAATAAAATTGCAGAAAATTACCACATAGCTCTCCAGATAGCTATCAACGAATAAGACACAATCACCTTGATCTTGAACGTGGACGTAATCAACAAAATTCTACTAGACATTCAGGATGCGGTATTATTATCAAAAACAGCCACAACCAACAGCAAAATACTTTCAATAAAGGAAGTCAACATTATCAAGGAAATACTACAAAACCAAGGAGTTACAGTTGACCTTCCAGATGAGGCGCTTACCTGCATAACCCCAAAGATAGCTACTAGCAAAGATTAACTTTTATATATTTTGCATGTACCACAACTACAAGAAAGAGAATCGGACATAGTTCGTATCTTCACCCTAAACAACAACAACTCAGTCATAATAGATCACCCATCTTATATCATCAAACATGGAAAAGAACTATTCACCACAATCAAACCAGAAGACTACGTTCAACGAAGCATCTTCATAGAAAAATTTCAAGATGATTGCATCTACCCCCTCATTAATGGAAAAGAGAGCCACTGTATAACCAAAACTAAAACACACACCGAAGTAAAACTTACTAAAATTTCGTAGTCCTACATCACCCTCCACCTTTTTATAAAAGTCGCCTTTAAATGAAATATACAAAACCACTGAGAATAACTCAAAGAGAGATAGAGGTAGTCACTTTTCCTCAGTTGTATGTGAAATTTCTAAACACTGCAGGAGCTCAGCGCTGAGTAAGAATTCAACAAATAAAACAAAGAGAAATATGTTCCCAGTTTGTCCGCGCTACAAGCATGCATACGAGTGGTTGTCCCCAAAAAATGCTACCCTAAGAATTTACCAAAACCTTCCCAACAATAGCCAGTCGGTCGGCCGGTCGGCGAAAGCAAAAGTGAAACTCAATTTGCGGCCATTTATGGCTTTTCGCAATGTTCCACACGGTCGACCATTTTTTCGCGGCAGTCGTCTGCGGTTCACTCTGGCTTCTGGTTTTCCATTTTCTTCGGAAGCGAAGGAAAATTCCCCAATTTACTGCCGCACGTTCCCGCAGCTGCGAAAGGTATCGTAAAATTCGCACAAAAGTGAAAAGAAATGGCATTCCATAGCGGGAGATTTACGCAGTTACATGCGGCGCTTTCCCGTGAATTTTTACCCTCGCAAGGACCGGGGTGTGATGCTTTTGCTTTTGAATTTTCCTCGGCTTTTGACGGAGCGTTTGCGAATGTGATTCGAATGCGAATCGCGTCCTATTGCCGTTGCCTTCCCCCTAAAATTGTCAGACAGTGGGTATGTTTGTCAGTTTGCTGCTGCCAAGAAAAGGAGCAGAGCATTTCGGATGATATCAAATCAAAACAATGCCGAAAATAAAAGACGATGGCTCACGAGCAGACATACCTCCTACAACTAACTAGCTACCTATACTTGGTTTCGAAGTAGCAGATATAGCGTAAGATTACAACAGGGAGACCGAGAGTGAGAGCCTTCAAACGAGGCTGAGGGTGTGGAAAATATTATGCCATGTTTTATTTATGAGCGCGTAATGGTTTCGCTTGCGTGACATCCATCCACGGGTAGCTGGTACTGGTTGTTTGCGAAATGGTTGCTGGTTGGTAGCCACTATTTTCTTTTTTTCTTCTCAGAAGGACGGAATCTGAAATTGGGAGTGATTGTCGTTTTCTTTTGGTTTAATGAATGCTAATTCAATTGATGGTTGCATTTTTTTTTGTGCGTGATGCTCCTTTCGACGAGCTCCAATTGGGTGATTTTGCAGCTAGCGTTTATTGAGGGGCAAGGAAAATGTGAAGTCGTTCGACTCGAACCAAAAATTGACGTTGTGCTTTTACGGAACAATCTGCTTCCTTCCTGCGATGCATCGTTCATTAGCGTCAGATCATTAAATTACATTTCTTCTTCTTAGTTTTATCAGCTCTCAACTTGGTGTTCTTTGAAGCACATCCACAATTATTAACTTTCATAACACCGAAGCTCCAAAATGCGGTGTCGATGCTTTGAAACAACCCGACTGTCCCGTTGCCGAGAAGCGAGCTTGTTCACAGCATCACAACACATTTCGCAGCTTCAGTATTATTGATTTGTTCGTTCGTCTTCGAATTAACCTTCCTAGTGCATTCGGAAAAAGTTGCACATTGTGCATTAGCGGGTCAAAAAAGACCCAAACTGCAACTCGCTCCAAAAAATCCGATTCTTTATTTTATTACCCCAAATGAAAGATGAAGGTTCCTAGAATGGCATCCTTCCCAGTATTTCTCCAATCAGTCCATTTAGGCTACTTGGCACCGGTTCCGATAGGGCACAAAAGAACACTTCCAAAACCTCATGTAGTGGCAGAGCGTTAAATTATTGACTGCTTAGGATGAACGTGAAAGCACTGCACTATACGGCGATGTTGCTGTACGGTGGCGACACCTACTTGAGTTTCACGAAGAATGAGAAAAACCTTAAACAAATAATTGCACGAAGACAGCAGTTTTCTTTTATCGTCTGTAAGTGAAAATCAAAGAAAAGTACTTGTTGTTATGTAGGGGGCGACCCCGGCGTAGTGGTTAACATCCATACCTCTCACGCCAAAGTCACGAGTTCAAATCTCACCTCCGGATAAGTCACGAATAACCCAAGAGTGTTAAAATGACTAAAATAAAAAAAAAATACTTATTGTTATCAATAAATCGTGAAACTCTGGCGTGCTTCATCTTTTCACAGTAGCTGTTCAATTATTCAATCGATTTATACGGAGTTAAAGTAAATATTCTTGGATGTGATTTTCGCTGCCTCAATTTTATCTTCTCTTGTCTTAAACTTTTATTAATTAAAAATTAACTGTCGACTTGATCGCATCAATAAAAATAATTAATTATGCATGCATTTATTGAATATTAACGGTTTGGTTGCGATTTCATCAATATATTTCAGGTGAAATGGGCATGAATTCCAAGGAGTTTGAACGTGAAGCGTATCTGCGATGCGTGGTACCTTTTTGCTTATTAAAACGGGAAGATGGGATATCATTTCATAGATTTCCCAAAAAAGACAAAGACTCTTATCGTTGGCGGAAGTGAGTCAAAGCCCTAAGAATAAAGTACCATCCAACACCTTCTTCCCGTGTTTGCAGCCGCCAATTCGATAAACTCGATATCTATCCTATCAGTAAGTACGAAGATTAATCTAAAAGAATTTTAGCTGATAAATTATATTTTTTAGAATCTTCTGACCAAACCAAGTTCATTTTAAGCGACGGTGCAATCCCTAAGAACGTGGAGTTTTAGAAAAAGTCAGGCCAACTAAATCGAGATCGTGAAAACCGAGCACGGATGAGAGAGAAGAAACTCGCAAACATCAAACTGTGACTCAAATCGATGATCGTTGTACGTTTGACGATCTTGAGCTAACCAGTCCTGATCCTGTCGTCTCATTTCACGATGCTGTAATTTAAGTTAATACTCTTGAATTAGAGCAGCTTCTTGAGCGAAAGAAACGAAAAGCATTTGAAATAAGTTCTGAAGATCAATTGGTTTCATGGACCGGTTTATGCAGCTTCATGGTATTAGATACATTGGTCAAGACTATTCAAATAGTTCCAGAATCAAGGCTATTCTCGCGGTGGGACGTGTCAATGAGAAATTTGATTTTACTAGTTTGTATTAAGCTTAAATCCAACTTGTCATTCCGGTGTATTGCATCGGTTTTCAACGTAATGCTCAGGACTGCCTCAAAATATTTTCACCAGAGTGTTCCCATTATTGCTGATATGTTGCGCGTTGCAGTTCAATGGTTTTCTAAAACAATTATTCAAGACGATTTACCATATCACTTTTCTATATATGCAATGTCCTGAAAAGCGAAAGCGAAAACTTTAGCAATGTCCTGAGGGGCTCATGCAAATTTAGGAAACGTAAGGGAAGTTATATGAACATTAGAACATTGTGAGACCATTTTATGGGAAGTTGTATGCTTTTTTAATGGCAGTGTCGATAACTTTAAAAAATAAAAAAAAAATAAAACTATCATGAAGATCACAGAAATTCAATGCTGATGTTACAATAAATTCAAGAAAATTGTGAGAGTACTGAAGAGATTTTGTAATCTTCGAGAAAGTCCAGAGGCCTTCAAAGATGATAAGAGATATTCCGGTATTATCTTATGATCAGGGAAATTCCAAGCGCTTCTAGGATGACCAGAGAACTTCAAAACAGCACATGATTTCAGGAAAATTACAAGAACTTTTAAGGAATTTGGAGGAATTATTTAATACTTCTAAGTGCATTTTAGGAATGTTCCGAAAACTTCAGGGAAATTACGGAGTCTTCGGGGATGTTTTATGAATTATGTCCTTGTTTCTTTTGACTGCTCCGTGAGCGCTCTGGCTTCCCACTTCCGTCAGATGTTTCTTCCAATCTACCATACGAAGTTTCTTTCATCTTCTCCAGGAGGTTCAATTAATTTTCCCAGAAATTTATTTCGTCTTCTTCTGGAAGTTTGACCATAAGCCAAAGGTTTTTTTATTCCACTTCTATTGGATGGTTTTTCCGAGCTTCTTCTGGCTTTCTCTAAAAAATGGCATCTTCTGGAAATTAACTTCCGATTTATGAAACTTTTCTGGCTTCCTTTGGATGTGACATCCAATTTTTTTTTCGAAAGTTTATTTAAATTTTCGCCACAAGTTTCTCAGTTTGTGTATTGCAAGTTTTCCGGATGTTTTTCCAGCTTTTCTTAGAACTTTCCTCGAACTTCATCCAGGTGAGCTTCTTTCGTCTTTCTCTGGATGTTTTTTCAGCTTCGTTCAGAAGCTAATTCAAACATTTCCCGGAGTTTTCTTCCGGAATTTTCCGATCATAGTTCAAAAGCTAAAATTTTGCTTTTAATTTTCTCAATCTTAAAACACTGCAACGACTACGATGTAATCTGCCTGACATTTCGGCCATCGGTTGTGACCTTTTTCAAGGGAAAATATATTGTTTGTCGTTATTGTCAAAAGTTTAGCCGTTGTTGTGGCTAATTTTTCATATATTGGTTTCATTAATGATATTTAATTGAAAAAAAACTACTTGGTAACAATTTTGATCACCACTTGAGGACAACGATAATTTAAAAAAATTAAAGATTGTTTTAAGACTGAGAAAGCCGGTTAACAAAGCAATTCCCCTCAAGTCGTTAAAAACGGCATAAATATAAAATGAATTAAAAAGTAAATACCGCTAAAATACCGATTTTTTAAGCCTCTGATACCGATAAGCTTTAAAACAATCTGGCAACGCTGTGCTGCTGTTTAAAATCTCGTTTGTGTGGTTTGCTTGTGCGAGTATTGCAACTTGGGATACGTAAGAACAAATCGAGTTTTCGCTTTTTATACGCAATCGAAACATTGTCCTCTTCCTCAGTGTCATGTCAATAATGAGTTCAAGTGCGATTTGGTATCACTTTGTTCGAAAAAAAAACAACGGCAATGGGAAATTAACAGGAACATGTCGCTACTGCAAAAAAAAAAGTCTGGCGTTGTAGGGAGGATCGACGGGAAATCTGAGGCGGCATCTATCCACAATTCATCCAACAATTTCTATTGACAAAGGAGAACAGTCAGCGCCTGGTAGTACGTTCGAATCCAGTACAACACATGAATCAACAGAGACTAAAGAAAATGATGTTGCCGTAAGCGCTTCGTCATCTGTACCATCACCCGTTCGTCCAAAATCGGTTCCTCAGATTTTTTTTTTGAGATTACTAAACCAATGTTTATCCAAAAAACCTATAAACTTCACAGCATTAAAAAAAAACCACAAATAGCCTGTTACAGTTTCTCGACGATGCTCCAGCAGTTTGTATGGTTGGACCAGCATGAATTACTCAAGCTTTTACGCGTTAACTGCTCATTTTTTGACTAGAAATCGGTGCTCAAATCTATTACGTTGGAATGCTCGTAATTTTCTGGCACGGCGAGAAATTTTTCTATATTGATCACAGTAGTCTTGATGCGGTTTTCCATCAATTCCAAAGTAGCAGTTCTTGTAACTGATAATGCGTCAAATATGAAATTAGCTGCCACACCTCTCGATGTACCTCATTTGGGGTGTTTTGCATATTCGCTCAACCTTCGCCAACCCGAGCGTCTGTTCACCACACAGTTCGAAAAAGTAGTGTAAAATTCCGTTCAGTATGATGCACAGAAATGAAGCGTCACATATCATATACGTTTACATTATATATCATGTAAAGTTATGAGACATTTCATGCAATGTAGCTAATATTGTATAGAAAAGCCCATTGTTGTAAGCAACATTGTTTACAAGTTGCTCGGTTACGTGAAATGAAATACAAGTTTACGTGAATGAATGTTTACATCACTATTAAAATTCAGAATTTTTATCTGTGCATGGAGGTGCGGCTCGAACAGCGTCTGACTGGCATCCAGCGGCTGAATACGAAATGATCTTCCCCGGAAGCTACACCTAAGATGGCAGCCCCATCACGGCGGATAGGAGACCTTAGGCCAACCACCTACTGTCTCTGAAACCTTTACAATTGTTACAGAAACCAACAGAGAAAGACATCGAACAACGGACACGAATTGGATCATGGAATGTATTGACGTTAGCCCAGCAGGGTAAACTGGCACAACTCGCCAACGACGCATGAAGCTAGAAATCCTGGGACTGAGTGAAGTTCGTTGGCAAAAATTTGGAGAACACAAACTGCCGTCGGGACAGGTACTACTATACTCTGGTATTCGAGGTGAAAACGCTCCCCGCCATCGTGGAGTTGGTCTTCTACTTAGCGTCCAGGCAAGTGCTGCGCTCATCAAGTGGGAGCCTGTTAATGAGAGGATAATCGTTGCCAGATTTAGAACACGGGTTCGTAACCTTACCATAATCCAATGTTATGCGCCAACCGATGCTGCCGAGCTACAGGACAAAAAGAATTTTTAAAGTCAACTGAATGCCGTTCCAAAGGGTGACATCAAGATCAACACTGGCGACTTCAATGTGAAGATCGGCTCCGACAACACGTGTTATGGGACGCCATGGTCTCGGCGAAATGAGCGAGAACGATGAGCTGTTTGCAGAATTTTGTGGCAATAACGACATGGTGATCGGGGGCTCGCTCTTCCCCCATCGGCCAGTGCACAAAGTCACGTGGGTTTCCCGTGATGGACATACCGAAAATCAGATCGACCACATCTGCATCAGCCGAAAATGGAGACGGAGCCTTCTTGATGTCCAGAATAAACGCAGCGCCGACATCGCGTCTGACCATCACCTTCTAATCGGCGAAATCCGCCTACGCATGGCGCGGATCCAGCAACGGGAGGGAAGACTCGGGCGGCGGTTCAACACACGCCGACTTGAAGATCCAGCGGTAAAAAGGTCTTTTGTTGAAGAACTTGAGACTTGAGCTGCGGACGTTCTAGAAGGTGGCAGCGTAGAAGAACAATGGACGGCCATCAAGAATGCCTTTATAGAAACAAGCGAGAACAACTTGGGTGAGCTGCGCAGCCAGAGGAAAGAGTGGATCACAGATGAAACCTGGCGGAAGATTGAGGAGCGTAGAGAAGCAAAAGCCACGATAGAGCAGATGAGAACCAGAGGAGCCAAGAACGAAGCCCGTCAACGGTACTCGGCTCTAGAAAAGAAAGTCAAGCGCTCTTGCAGACGGGACAAGCGAGCGTGGGTGAACTCCCTGACTGACGAAGGGGAGAAAGCCGCAAACACTGGCGATATACGCCTCCTCTACGATATCTCACGACGCCTGAGTGGAGCAAGGATGAACTCGAGGATGTCAGTGAAGGACACGACTGGACAATTGCTTACCGACCCCACTGACCAGCTGAAACACTGGTTTGAGCACTTCGAACAACTCGCGTCAATTCCGAGGCCCCATCACTGCAGGAGATTGAAGCAGCTATCCGAAGCATGAAATCCAACAATGCTCCAGGGGTCGATCGCATATCAGCAGAGATGCTCAAAGCTGACCCCATGCTATCCACACAAATGTTGCATCAACTATTCTGTAATATCTGGGACACCGCGACTTTTCCGGCCGACTGGATGCAGGGCATCTTAGTGAAGGTCCCAAAGAAGGAGGATCTGACTGTGTGCGACAATTGGCGAGGCATCATGTTACTGTGTATTGTTCTCAAAGTTCTGTGCAAAGTTATCCTGAATCGGATACAGGAGAAAATCGACGTGACTTTCCGACGGCAGCAGGCAGGATTCCGTGTCGGAAGATCATGTGTGGACCATATTGTCACGCTCCGCATCATCCTGGAGCAGGTCAATGAATTCCAAGAGTCCCTTTATTTGGTATTCATTGACTACGAAAAAGCTTTTGACCGTCTCAATCACGAGAATCTGTGGGGCGCCCTGAGACGCAAGGGAGTCCCGGATAAAATCGTCAACCTCATCGAAGCGCAGTATGAGGCTTTCACGTGCAGAGTTCTGCATAACGGAGCCTTGTCCGACCCTATCCGGGTAGTCGCTGGTGTGATACAAGGATGTATACTATCACCGCTACTGTTTCTCATCGTAATCGACGAGATCATGGTAGGTGCAATTGACCGTGTACCGAACCGTGGGCTGCTTTGGCAGCCTTTCACCAAGGAGCATCTCAACGACTTCGATGTGGCTGATGATGTTGCTCTACTAGCACAACGGCGCTCTGATATGCAGAGTAAGCTCAATGACCTAGCCGAACGCTCCTCTGCGGCGGGTCTCACCATCAACGTCAACAAGACCAAATCGCTGGATATCAACACGGGCAACCGTTCCAAATTTACGGTAGCGGGGCAAGCAGTGGAAAAGGTCGAAAGTTTCCAATATCTTGGCAGCCAAATACCGTCGGACGGCGGGACCAAGAGCGACATAGGTGCACGAATCATGAAGGCTAAGGCTGCCTTTGCGAGCTTACGAAACGTATGGAGATCCAACCAGATAAGTCAACGCACCAAAATCCGAATTTTCAACTCGAACGTGAAATCTGTGTTGTTATACGCCAGCGAGACGTGGTGTGTATCAGCGAAGAACACTCAAAAGCTGCAGGTCTTCATCAACCGATGCCTGCTGTATATAATTCGTGTCTGGTGGCCTCACAACTGGATCTCGAATGCCGAGCTCCATCGTCGATGTCATCAGAAGCCGATAGCAACAGAAATTCGAGAGCGAAAGTGGAGGTGGGTCGGCCACACACTTCGACGGGGCGGAAACGAAATCTGAAAGCAAGCGCTGGATTGGAATCTGGCAGGACATCGCAGCAGAGGCAGACCCAGGGGCTCATGGCGGTGGAGCCTCAATAAGGAAATTAAGCAAGTCGATAGGAATCTGACCTGGGCCCAGGTCAAGGCAAAAGCGAGCAGCCGCCCAGGATGGAAGTCTTTCACGTTGGCCCTTTGCACCGCTGGTGGTACACAGGACCCTTAAGTAAGTAAGTAAGCTCAAGCTTGTTGTCCAAACTGCCATTTCCACATCTATGAAAACTGTCGTTGACAAAAGCAAAGCAATCGTGCAATACTTCAAACAAAGTAGCCATGCTCTTAGAAAGCTCAATGAATGCAGCAGAAACTAAACAAGCTGCAATTAAAGTTGAAATAAGATATTCCAACTCGTTGGAATGCCATTTACGATATGTTGGATCGAATCCTACTCAATATGGAGGCTGTCGTGTCTGCTTTGGAATTTTGGAGTCTAACCTGTCCTTGGAATTTCATAAGTCGATAGCTATTGAACATTTAGTTAAAATTCTCAAAGTATTTTGCGATGTAACGGTTGAAATATCCGGGGAGAAAACTGTATCGTTGTCTAAAACTGCTGTGCTTTCGCGATTAATGACCTGAAATTTTCGACAGTATCTGGAGCGGGAAAAAAGAATTCCGGAGATCATTGAAAAGCAGGGGTTCGGAAATGACAGCAAATACAACGACTTATGATTTCTTCGAAAGCGGGACAGATCTGCAGCAACTATGTAATAGACATTTATTAGAGGAATCACATCATATCATAGACATTTATTAGAGGAATCACATCAATCAACACACATATGTGCTATTCTTTTCATTAAATACTAACTTAAACTTTATCATAATTGTCTCTACCCTTATTACACGATCCGAATTTACCATTTATTTTAGAAGACGGCGAACTGGTTCATTAAATTGAACACATGGTTCTAAGCCGCTCACTGGAATGAACCGTTTTGCCCATCACTAGGTATGACTGTGCATTATGCGAGAAAACCAACCATGCAGATAGCGATATGGTCTTCTGCGAAAAAAGGCCACAAATAATTGCACTTAATGTGCGTGGGAGTGACTATGGATATTAAAAACCACTCGTGGGCCTGCAGTGAAAGCAAAGCAGCTGTAGACACGGAGAGAAGTTCTCATACTCAAACCCCAGGGGGCACCATTGTGGATGTTTCCAATTCGCCTCAAGAGTCTGGCGGAGCCGATATACTAGCTGTAAAATAGTAGCAGGAAGCTTAACTGCAGCACCAAAATGAGCTACTGCAGATGAAGAAAAAGTTCGAACGTCAACTTCAGTGGGAGACGGAAGAAATGGAAAGCGAAAGCAGAATTCAGTATGCGGAGCGAGCTGTTCAAGGAGTTCCAGGAACAAGAGGATGAAGCTCGAGGTGGTCATGCTGTATAAAACCGAATGCGAACGGATGCGGATTAGGAAGCATTGCATTGTGGAGAAAGAAGTTCAGAATCCCAATCGAGCAAAACATACTGTTTCGACCAGGATGCGGCCCAACGTTGTGTTTTCAAGGCGGTGGAGGATGTCGTTTCAGAGCACACAATAAACTACAAACTTCACTTGGTGGTACTACAATATTACTTTTTATTGACTCCAAGAGGCATCCTGCCTGCTCGGAGGTAGTACGTTTACTTAAAATCTATACATTAAATTTCATCTTAAAAAACTAACACAGAACAATTACTATAATTTCAATTACAAAATAACCATTACAAAATGTAAACAATAACATTGAATGGCATACATTAACAAGACCACGGTAATGGGAAGCGGAACGGTAGGTACTGTTCTTACAAAATGGCGGGCTTTACTACACGGCGAATGAGAACAACCCAAATTTGAGTTTAGTTCACTCATAATTGCCAAAAGTGCAGGAACTCAGCAATGAGTAAATTTACCTCATGTTTTTCCAGGTTTTTCCAAGATTTTCCAGCGAAAAATTCCCAAATTTGAGAAAAGTAAAGATTGGATTCACTCAGTCTATTGGTTCTACTCCGAGACTGAATAAAAAATCGATGAGTTCCTGCACTTTTGGCGATTATGAGTGAACTAACCTCAAATTTGGGTCGTTCTCATTCGCCGTGTACCATTTGGCCGGGGGCATTGATTTCTGTTAGCTTGGCATATTCAAATGCAGTAGAGCCCGGCGCCGATGGTGCGATGTAACATAGCGCCGCCCCAAAACGAATGTTTTGAATTTAATAAATTACAGAAATTGAAAATCAAACCATATTGATGCAGTTTGTATACGATGCTGCAATCTTTATAATGCTCCGGTCCGGTGACCCTGTGGTCCAAACAATGACACTGAGGTCCAATAGGGTGACGCTCCGGTCCAACGTACGCGCGCTTTGTTGCAGTAGGAGGACAATTGGGTCCGGCGATGAGGACGCTAAGGTCCAATGAGAGGATGATTCAATCCGATGATGGACGCAGGGGTCCGACGGGGACACTGGGGTCCGAACAGGTGGACGCATCCCAAGTAACATTGCAAGTTTTATAGTGGTTTTAAAGCATACTACAAGTCCAAATGATGGTCATAAAAACAAAATTGTTACTTGGGATGGGTCCAGCGAATGGACGCAGGGGTCCGGCATATGAGCACTTCAGTTAGATGGGGACGCTGGAGTATGACAGTGACGCTGCCATCCAACGGGGATACTGGGCAATCCTACGGGAACCAGAACTATACGGTGCAAAAACGTACGGTCCGAAAGAGATTCGGTTCAGAATATTTTCACTCGTTGCCGAATTGAAGAATGGCGCCAAACTGATCCAATAACGATGGTACCCAACGGCTGAATCTAATGCCAAAATGATGGTTTACACTGATTGAGTGCTCCTGAAGCACTGGCGCATACCTATCCATGCACTATCCTGGTCACGGAACCAATGATCGCGCACGGAACTTCGTTTTCCTAAATCACCAAAACGACCACGAAGTCAAAGAGTACTCCAGCTGTAAGGGTCCCAGTAAACAGATTGGTCATTCGCTGCGCAAGAGCTTTCGCAGTGTACCGAAAAAGTTGAACCAGGTGCTGCCGAGGTTTCCCGAGCAACCGGAAAAGACGCTCAATTTGTCACACATTGTACCACCGTCGCCATTGCCGTCACACAATGGCTTCAGCGATGGCGGTATGATTCCCGGCATGTACGACTGGAGTAGGGGAACCGGTCTATCGTTGGACAGTAATGGTCCAAAAACAAGGAAATCATGCGGGAGATTCAGAAACTTCGCGGGCAACAGGAAACGGAACAGGTGCAACCGGAAAGTCCAGCTCTGCGTAAGCGAGCTGCGAGCACTACGGCAGCGAAATGGTGAACTGGAAGGACACCTAGGTGCTCTGCAGGATTCCCGACGGCAGTTGATGGACCAACTGGAAGGATTGATGCAAGCCCCAAAAATGTGCCGATGCAACCCGGTACTGGTTGGTAGTTCCACCAACCGCTGCTTCAAATGATCTCGAAGGAAAATACGCCGCTTCGGAACCCTCACCTGCTGACCACAAAGGTAGACAAGCCGGGTTTGCCACCTCTACCAGAGTCTCGTTTTTCGCAACGGTTTATACACCCTCTCTCCAGTCTGAATGATCGGAGAACAGATGCTGATAAAAGCGCATATTGCTGCACGAAAGGGTCAATTCGCTAAATTGCCTGTGTTCACAGAGAGACCAGAGAAGTGGCCCCTGTTTATTAGCAGTTTCAAGAATTGGATTTGCAGCATGTATTTGGAGTGCTCTCGAAAACCTACGAAGACTTCAGGAGAGCATCAAGGGGAGGCTGTGAGATCCAGAATCGGTCCCAAGGGTAATCGAATCACTGCAGCATCGCTACGATAGGCTGGAACAGCTTCTCCATTCCCTGATACAAAAGGCAAGGAAAGCTACTTTACCTCGTGTTGTTTGCTTGTACACGTTCATCCTCTACGATATGGTCGTCCAACAGCTGCGCGACCATTTGGTGGCCTCAGGACCTGTGAATCATCTCGCAAATTCGATGCTAATCAAGGAGCTGGTGGAGAAATTGCCCCCAGCACTAAATTGAAAAGGGTGAGGTACAAGCGACAGAAAGTTGCGGTAGGAATCTAACAGTTGATGGCTGTTAGCCATCATATCAGCAGAAAAGTGATGTTCAATACGTAAACCATAACCACACGGCAGTGCAATCAAACAGACCATCGCAGTCGCTTTTGTGAGGACTTCAAGAAGCTGGGCTGGAGTGATCGGATTAATATAGCTGTTGCCCACTGGTGGCCGTGTAACTCTAGTAGCCATTCGACATGAATACTGGCCCATACAATCATACATCGTTTAGATCTTACAGCAGCACTACTCTGGGACACCGGGTCTTGTGGAGCATTCCGTATTTAATGTCTCAATCCAACTTCGGATGCTCTTATACTTATTTAAAACATTTCCCTTTATAGAACATTTTCCCATCATTTGCGATTGATGTGAAAGTGAATTTCGAATTTCCATTAATTGTATCATCCTTGGAACGGAACTCCTATCACAGTGAACATTTGAGCAATCTGTTGCAACTGTAGAGCTCCGTTGCGACTGAGCCCCAGCATGATCGTTCCACGGGATCCGCTCGTAGGAAATCGAATCAAACTTCACCCAAAGAAGAACAACGTAACCGATTGAAATAATAACGAAATCAGCGGTTGGATGAAATCTTTTGACGTAGCGGAAATTGAAATTTTCATCCTTAGAACCATTACTCCGACATTTCGGTTTCATACTGCAGCGCACGTTGTTTCGGCATTGATTTTCATCTTCCCCCTTAATGGGACACATATCCCGGTGATCCATCACCGATGAATACGCCGGAACCGTTCGAGTGTGCATACATTACAATCAGACCTTGATGCTGATGAGTGTTTGCATATGTGTGCTTGGAAGGTGCCTCCCTACAACCTCAAAGTGTAAGGTTTAATTAAATTTTAATTAAATTTCTCATCCGAAAAGTTCTCCGTTCGATCGTAAATAGAACCCATGTTCCAGGACTGCGCTTCTTAGTATGTGTCCCGTCACACAAAAGGACGCCAGATTGAAGGCGCTGCTGAATGTATCCATACATTCTTCGATTTTGCTTCCATCGGATAGAGGAACACCCGAATTGGTATGTAGGGTAAGGTGGGGTAATATGACCAACGACATTATTTCTCATACTTTTCAAAGGTCAATTAATAAAGACAGGTTTCCAAATGGTAGTTCATCATCTAGTAATTCTGATTGAAAAATATTTGAGTTGGTATTCCTGTTGGTCATATTACCCCGTGGCGTGCCTTACCTTGCTACCTATTGTTTGATTTTCCTTGCACTCCACACATCTGCGAAGAACGATAGCGCACAGTCGTATAATCTTCCGCTTCTCAAGGTGTCATACAAAAGTGAACATAAATTTTCCCATCGCAACCACAGCTCGTTTCGCAGGAGCAGCGAAAGGGACGAAGAAGAAGCCAAATCTGGAGACTCATTAAAATAAATTAACTTGGCTGATCCGACACTCGTTCCGTTCGCAAGCGGCATTTCCACAGGGATGGTAGGAGAGGAGATTCAAAAAGGGAGCACAGTGGTTCCCCCCATTGGCCATTAAATAAAAGATATACATCATGAAAATAATGTTTCCTCTTTGTCATGATATTATGGTCTAAGATGTATATTTCAACATCGATTTTACCAAATTTTAAGAGATTTTCCAGAAATCCAATGAACACTTTCTCGCTAGTTGTAATCTGTTATTTATTTATTTGTCGTCAATCTGTGTTGACCGCGAGGTTTGCGAATTTCAGAGTTGGTTGGAAATGCTATCTAACATGAAGCTTTAGTGTGGTAATTTATTAGCTAGAGAGGGTTTAGCGTATATCTTATGTGTTAGGCAAAATGTGTGCGTTTAACTTTGTACTGTTGCATTAATGGCCCTTTGCTCATTTTCAACTTCTATTCAATTTTCATACTGCCGTACTCTAACGGAACCATCTACCTAGCCTCTTCCAAAGACCATTCTCTAGCTAATAAATTATCCCACTAAAGCTTCATTTTAGATAGCATTTCCAACCAACTCTGACACTTCAGATATAGACATTTGGTGACCTCAGGAAAGTTGCTTCAACTAAATTCTACAACTTTGTTGAACATTGTGATATATAGAACTCCCTTACCAAAATAACCACCATAACATAACTCACTTCAAAAGATTGGCTAAAACAAATGGGAAAACTTTCCCAAAGACACTATTTACCTAAAACTAATGGCTTAGGCGCAGATAATTGTTTCCTCCTGGAGAAGACTTTGGAACCACTGTGAGGGTGGCAGAGTGCTGCTCATCGCTGAGGGATTCGCGCTGCGAAAAGTTGAATTTATTTCTGGTATTAAGTGTGTGGGATGTTTCCCACCGCAACAGTAACAGAAGAATACGGCTTCGATCCGACAGACACCGGGAATGATTTGTTGGCTTCTAATTGAATCACAATGTTCGGTGCTCTGCTGGGGTGCGGGTGTGGATTATTGACGTAATTTGAACGTGGTGTACGTTATGGCTGAAATCTAGTTTTAAAGCAGAACAGAATCAAGCAGGTTACATTGATGCTCAATCGGTAGCTTATGCAATTGTACCTAATGTGGATTGCAGAAATGCTCCATAAGCCTTTGAAAAATTATGGCACCCCTGTATTTTAGTGCGAAGCCCGTGATGTTTAAAAAGTGGAGAGTAATGTACAATCAATCGGATACAGTTTACCAAAGTAATATTGCACGTTTAATCGAGGTTTTTCAACAAGTTTAAATTATGGTTTACAGAACCGTTGTTTATGCACAACGTAGTTTACGGACGGATAAAACTGCTCGAATAAATTACCTATAGGGTACTCACTCTTACGCACTATTCTTATCAGTCCGTCGCTGCACCCGATAGGTATCTGCCAATCGTTATCAGCAATTTATGAACAAATTACAATTTCCTACTTACTCATCTTGCCGCTTTACGAAGTAAAACCGATGGGAATAGCCCAAATTAGATTATCTTAAATAAACAACGTTGGTCTTTTGCAGTGTGTGTGCTATTCATCTATCGATCTGATTATCATCTATAGTCTCTACACACTTAGAAAAAATCATGTAAATTTAGGTGCTCTGAGAGTGACATATACGAGCGTCATTTTTGACATACATTTGAGTCATAACAGACGCGAAAAATAGCTCAATCAAACGTACTTTTCGTCGAGCAACAAACTTTTCAGTCTCGGAGCACTTAATATTACATGACATGTTTGTTTACGTCTCATCTTTTATGTCAAAGACGGATTCCGTCACGTGTAAAATTAGTTATTTCTAAGTGTGTAGATTGAATAGCAGGTGGCTTGGGTATTACAGCGTGGAGTGGCTTGGGTTGTTCTCTCTCTACCCCTGGCTGTAAACTCATGGCTGTAAGTAGACTTGCATGTACATGTGATCCAAGTGAATAGAATTTCCAGTAATAAGTTTCAGTTCACTTGCTTACTGAATTGTTTAGTCCTGTTTGGCGGTCAAGATGGCTACTGAACTGAAGAAGCTTTCGAAGCAGGAGCGTTTTCGTACGGATTCTCTTAAAAATCTGGAATTTAAGCGAGTTAGGTTAGAGTTGGAGTCATCCGAAGAATTTCAGAAGGCAATAGGACAACCAATTAAAAGTGAAAGAGGTTCCAACAAATCACTGTAAATAGTTCATCAATCCACACTTGGTGAATTTGAGCTCAGGATTTCTAGTAACATTCAAAAACCAACTTCATCTACTTCAATGGTTATGCAAACAGTTGTGAATAGTGTATTTCGACGGATCTATTAGGGGATGGCCTACGCTTAGGGATACTTTCAAATCGCTGATAGTTTCCACACCTCAGCTTAGCGTGTGGACAAATTAATAGTCGCTTCTTTATCAAAAGAGGCAAAGCGTGTGATCGAAGCTGTTAAGGATTCTTCGGCCAACTATTCTGTTGCGTAAGATTTCTTTAAAAAGAGGTACGAGAACAAATACCTCATTATGAAATCGTACGAAGAAGCTCTTTTTACAGTCGAGTCTAAAAAGAAGGAGTGTCATGAGTCTCTCAACAAGCTCATTGACGAATAAGACTGAAACCTGAAAATGCTCGAGAAAGTGGGTGAGCATCCGGACGACTGGAGTACTATTCTCCTTGCATGTCCTCCTCATCACGCATCAACTCCTCCAAACTAACCTCAGCTCATTCAACCGTATCAACGCCGCAGAAATCCCACCCTTCCTGCAAACAATCGTCTGATTCACCGATCCAGTGTGAACCCTTTCGCAGAATGACCACTACTGAGCGGTTCGAATCCACCAAGAAGAATGAGCTTTGCATTAATTGCCTTTCGCCTTCACAACTCGTCAAGAACTGTTCGAGTGGAACTTACCGTGTGTGTAACCAGAAACATCATACGATGCTGCACCAACGAACCAATCAGCCAAATATCCAATCCAACCAACCCCAAACATTGAAACCTTCACCATCTGGTTCGCAGTCATCCTCATCGTCGTACATTCAATCAAACCACTCGCAGTCCTCTCATGATAGAAAATCACCTTCGTCTACTGAAAACCCAACCCCCAAGGTCACTGCCCTTTCGAAAGCCACTTCTCATCGCCACCCAACGAGCAGCAGCATAACGTCCCAACAACGGTGTTGCTGTCAACAGCTGGACAGTTTTTGTGGGCTCGAGCTCTTCTGGATTTGAGATCCCAGCTCAATTTCATACCGTCTACGTCGTCCAAATATTATACTACCGTTCGCAACCAGTCCCATCATCCTGGTTTTGATACCAGTTGGAAATTCCACGGTCTGTCCAAAATCACGATGGAGTTACTTAATCAAACGGTCAACGTTTCAATTTCCCATCGGACATCATGTTAGCAGATCCTTCGTGTGGTCAACCAGGTCCGATCGATCTGATTTCGATTTCCTCAGTACGCCATCATCTCTGACTTCGAGAAGATATACAGGCTAATTCTGATAAATTTCATCGACCAGCTACTGCAACTGATTCTTTGGAAAGATTCGCCGTCGGAACCGATCCGGACATATCAGCTGACTACCGTAACATACGGTACTTCATCCGCTCCATACCTCGCAGCCAAATGTCTACAGCCACTTTCGGAAATCGGATCCGAAAGCCACCCTGAAGCTGCTGCAGTCGTGGGCAAGGATTTTTATATGGATGACTTACTCTCAGGTACCAACACTGTCGAAGAAGGCCAAGCACTTATCCAACAACTGCTCCAGTTGATACAAGCTGCTGGACTTCAGCTTCGTGAGTGGGCTTCCAACAGCCCAGACAATCTTCAAGCGCTTCCAGAAAACGTGACGGATGAGCGTACACTGTTTGGTTTCGAGTGAAGACCCTCGGATATTCGAACTGATGAATTTCGTTTCGAGGTACCGCAGCACAGTGCCAATCTACCGATCACCAAACGGATCGTACTTCGACTTTTTGACCCCCTGGGACTCTTCGTCCCAGGTGTAAGCGAAGCTGTTCATGCAAGAACTTTAGAGGAAAGGAAAAACCTGGGATGAAGAACTTTGCGATTCCGTTCAACGCCGATGATTGGATTTTCGTGTCAATCTTTAAGGTCTCGAGAAGTTTAGTGTTCTACGATGCGTAATTGCAACATCAACAGTCGTTTCTTTGGAGACTTCTGCGATGCCTCCATCCGGACATACGGTGCATGCATCTACCTACAAACAGTTTAGTCGAACGGAGACATCTATACCAACCTACTCACTGCCAAATCCAAGGTAGCTCCACTTAGAAATTCTAAGACAAACCCATCGGTTTGTCTACCTCAACTAGAGCTTTCTCCGGCTGCCACCTCGTCGAAAAAGTTGAATCTAGCGTGAATCTTCAGGCGAAATGTTTCTTTTGTACTGATTCGAATATAGTATACTACTGGCTCTCGTCTAGTGCATCTGGTTGGAAAACATTTTTAGCGAACCGCGTCTCTGAGATTCAGCAAAGCACCGTCAAGGGTATCTGGGGGCACGTGCCGGGCTTGGAAAATCCTGCTGACGTGATATCCCGAGGAATGCCTCCAGATGAATTGAAGGAATTCACCGCCTGGTGGAATGAACCAGATTGGCTTCGCCAACCATCTCGATTTTGGCTGTCAATCCCCGCTTCAGTAGAACAAGAGTTTTCACCGGACCAGTTAGAAGAACGATCCATAGCGTTACCGGTTCAAGCCCTACCGCCCAATGAATTATTTTCGTTGTATTCATCATTTACGAAGCTCATGCGCATTACGGTGCTGATCCGTAGATTTCTCCACAACTCGAAGCCGCAAAATAGGGACAAAAGACGTAATTGACACGTCGCCGCAACGGAACTCCGTGTAGCAACAGAAAAACTCGTAAGAATCGCACAGGAAGAGCACTTTGATCAAGATTTCGCAGATATAACTCGCGACGAACAGGTCAAGAAGAAATCGAGATTGAAGGCTCTTTCTCCGCTAGTATCCAATGGCATGTTGCACGATTGACATCCGCTGACTGAACCTGATCCTGATGTTTTATCACCTAAACAATATCCATGCTGGACCACAGCTATTAACAGCAGCAGTTCGGGAACGATTTTGTCCAATTCGTGTTGGAAATCTTACTCGACAGGTAGTGCATTCATATTTGATGCACGAATGCACTACCTGTCGAGTAAGATTTCCAACACGAAGTGGCCAGAATCGTTCCCGAATGCAAGCCAGAGGGCATGGAACAGCTCATGGGAGAGTTGCTACAAGAATGTGTAACGCCAACGAACAGGAGTCGATTACTGTGGAACCCTTCATCCATCGTCCAATGCACCGAGTGACTCCAGTGAAATATTATATCGCCATCTTCGAATGCCTTGTAACCAAGGATGTTCACGTTGAATGTGTAGCAGATTTATCGAGCAATTCGTTCATCGCTGCCTTGCGATGCTTCGTTGCCCGACGGGAAAGGTCGCAGTTGATCGAGTGCGACAATGCACTGAACTTTCGAGAGAGTGTGCAACCGGGCAGAGATCCAGCATCACCCGCTGACGAGCAGGAAGGAAACTAGGATCCTTCCAACGATAGCAGTGTATCCCATACATGCACCAAGCACCGCACATTATCCCTTCAACGTCACTATGTCAGGATCAATCACGAATACAAACGAGTTGCGAAACGGTGTTGTCTTCAGTATCGACGTGGATTGCAGAGAAAGCTTAAGTCACGTCCCAAGCAGGTTTGGAAGTTTGTTAACGAACAACGTCATGAAGCTGGTTTGGCTGGTCGTCTATGATACATAATGGTAACATGGCCTCATCTACGCAAGATATCTGTCAGCTGTTCTCTGAAAAATTTGCTAGTGTCTTCACGGACGAGAGACTGAGTAACGATCATGCCCGATTGGCTGCCAATTACGTACCACTCTCTGGCCAAACCATGAGCAGAATTGATACAATCCGGGTCCTGACGGACTTCCATCGGTGTTCCTCAAAACGCACTTGTACAGTTTGTTGTCTCCACTGCTGCACGTTTTTCAACGATCCTCGGACGTCGGCGTTTTCCCATCCTGTTGGAAGCTAGCGCACATGTTTCCAGTACACAAGAAGAACAGGATGTTGGCATCACTTCGCTTAGCACTGTTGCTAAATTGTTCGAACTCGTTGTTATGGAACCGTTACTCGCCCACTGCAAGCCGTATATTACTATCTACCAGCATGGTTTCATGGCTGGTCGCTCCACTGCCACTAACTTGCTGTGCCTTACTTCCTACATCTCTAACAGTATGTCGGATCGTGCTCAGATGGATGTCATTTATACTGACTTATCTGCAGCCTTCAATAAATTGAATAACCGCATATCTATCGCAAAACTGGACAGGCTTGGTATCCACGGCTGCCTTTTGCTATCGTTTCAGTCGTACCTCACCGATCGCTATCTTACGGTGGTAACCTGGGGCCACTGATTTTCCTGATTTACTTCAACGACGTGATTCTAGTAATTGAGGGACCACGATTAACTTACGCAGATGACCACTAACTCTTCCTTCGAATTCACTCAATTGAAGACTGTTGCTTCCTTCAACGTCAGTTGAATGCTTTTGGAGATTGGTGTGTTCTGAACCATATGGAGGTAAACACGTCCAAATGCTCAGTTATCTCAACAAAGCTTCCAGAAATCTAGGGTTCATCTTCAGGATTGCCAAAAATTTCACACGGATACCTACTGCCATAGAGCATTGTACTGCTCCTGGTCACGCTCGATATTAGAATTTAGCTTGGTTGTCTAGACTTCGCCCTATAACAACGGTGTCAAAAGAGTTGAGTCTGTTCAGCGACGGTTCCTGAGATATGCACTACGTTAACTGCCGTGAACGAATCCCTTCCCTAGCTACGAAAGTCGTTTGCAACTGATCCATCTGTAGCCCCTATCGGTCCGAAGAGATACAGCAAGGGCATTGCCTCCTTGAGCAAAGTGACATCAATGTTCAACCTAGAGCCCTACGGAATAAATGCGCTTATCCATACAGCGAACTGCGTGTTCATGTTATGTGCATGTGCATGTTATAGCATGTTCAGCGCAATCGTTGGTTTACAGAGACTCTTCAATAGGGTCTCCGCACTATTTGACTTTGACCGGACTCGCCAGCTGCTTCGCCGGAGGTTTATTTTCTTTTTTTTCTAGATCAGTTTAGTTAGTCTACACACTCAGAAAAACTCATGTAAGGGAAGTAAAGCCGTTGGTCCCCGGTTCATGAGTTGATGGGTCAATAGGTAGGGTTCAGGAGTTGCCTCCCTGGCGTCGGTAGCAATGGTGCTCAGCACGGAAAACAAGATCGACGGAAAACAAACCAAAGGAAACAAAATAAATTGAGCACACCCCTAAGCTCCTCGCCTTTTCCTATCTTTTGAAAAAAATACCCTTCTAACCTTGAGCAAGCCGCGAGTATTCGGCCCAAGTCCTACTAGACATAGAATTAAGTGAATTTTGTTACAAACAGTGAACAATAAATTATCGGCTCCGTAAAGCTAGTGCGATTGAGCCTTCCAAATAAACGAACTGGATATAAAAATAAGTTTTGCGGATCGTTAAAAGCAATTGATGAACAAATTACAATTTCCTACCTACTCCGTGGTGGCCGTCTTTGTCCAAATTTGTTTTTTGATATATTCCTCAAAACGTTGGAAATATCCCCCGAATTCTATGTTCTTTTAATTATTCTAGGAATAATATAAAAATTCATCTCAGTAAGAAACACCTTCGAATTATTCTAATGAATTTACGTTCATAATTCCATTTGAAATTCATTATTTCCCTAGTAATTCTACTCACATTGGAAGATTCTTAAGAAATCATTTGCATTTCTCCTCAAAAAAATTTGAGATTTCTCCTTAAAATTGGCAAAGTCTCCTGAAGTTCTTTTCCAAACTCCATTAAAATTCTCCTGGAGTTATTCTCAGATTTAAATGTAATTCTCCATTAAGCATAACCCCACTACCAAAGTATTCTCCTCAAATTCGCAAGGAATTATGGTCTACAAATTATCCTTAAATTGCCATTGGATTTATCCTTTGGTGTTCCCAGGAGTTCTGCTCAGAAATATTTTGGAGGAATCATTGAAATACACTTTGAATACAATTAAGAATTTTCTTGAAATTCTACTCAATATTATCTCAGGTTTCACATGAAAACTGGAATTCTTCTCAACTTTCTCAAAGATACCAAATTTTAGAACGCACTTGCCGGAAAGTGAGATACTGGGTTAAATTGTTCAATATTATAGAAGTAATTGATTTTAAAATTGATGTACTGCGAATATTTTTAACATTTTTAACTATTATGTACATTTGTGAATGGAGTGGGAATTGTTTGAATTTAGAGAAAATAAAGTTTAAAATTTCAAAATTGAGCTGAAACGCAAATTAATACCTACTCAATACGTCCCTGTTACCACCGATGCATTCTGGAATCGAAAAACTGCC
Source organism: Ochlerotatus camptorhynchus (assembly GCF_037179485.1). NCBI lineage: Eukaryota > Metazoa > Arthropoda > Insecta > Diptera > Culicidae > Ochlerotatus > Ochlerotatus camptorhynchus. The sequence continues at coordinate 1,172,976 of NW_027040752.1, read as the reverse complement.
GGTGTTTAGTACCGACTTTGAAATATTTTGTTAGTTTAATAAAGTTTTCAACGGAAAAAAAAACTATAAACTGTAATATTCAGTACCATATTTTTTTTTTTTTCTTTATTTTTGTGATTTTTAGCCGTAGGCTAGTTCATCACATAATCAGTACCATATATTTACTAAAAAATAAATAAAGAAATTGTAAATTCAGTAGGAGGTTAAACTCAAGTTGCAGCACACCTTATCGATAATCCTAGGAGATTTTTTTTTAAATAATGAAGGTACTAAGCGGTACTTCACCATCGAGCCATTTTCAAAAACTATACCAGCAAAAAACGAGCAACACGTCGACCCTGCTGCTAGCTTCCATAACTCAAGCAAACAGCCAAAACCTTCCAACCTTCCACGAAAATCACTTCTCATCCGACCCCGACTTACGATTTCCAATTCCGCTAATGCACGTCACACAGGTTGCAACCTTCCAACTTTTCCAAACAGCCTTCCGTTACCCTTCTCAGCCCGGAGCCTCCGCCACCGCCCGTCAAATCAGTTTCCGTTTCGGTTTTTCTCAGCACTTGTGTTTTCCCGCAATTTTGCCATTGCCCCATCGTCGTCGTCGTCGTAGTCGTCATACGAAAAGCTCCACGACCGAATCCACTCAGGAAATGCATCAACACATTTCCTCTTCGAAGTTCGAAGCCCAACCGAACGAAGGCTGCCAGATGGTGCTCTTGATGTTCACTCATTGCAGCATGCCTAGTACCACATTTCGCCGTTCAGCTGTTTTCTTGACCTTTTTCTTGCATTGTCGTTGCCACCGAACAAGCACCAGCAGGCAGCTAGTCAGCGAAAATAGATATAAATTTAAAATCCTCCGCCGCTGCCGTCTGCCTTCTCCGGAACAGGAACCAGCGCAAAACTTGGCACCGAGCGAGCGAACTAACTGGCGCGAAACGATATATTGCGCACCGGCGTCCCTCGTTCGTTGGTTCGGTTTCGCTGTAGGAACTGCTATCGGTTATTGTTTACTTGGATTCGCGTCTTGAGCACTACACTGCTATGTGTTACTGTCGGAAAGTTTTCCCATTGAAAAACTAATTTATTTCCTTCGCTAGTTCGCCCGTCCGGGAGGCCCCGGGGAAGTGGAGTTCGAACACCGGTTAGACTCTCTGTGCTTTTGGGAATTAATTGCGCTTAGTAATAAGTACTCCGGTAAGATGGAACGAAGATGTTCGGTTCTATAAATAGTGAATTGGATTGGGCAGTGCTTGGCGAATCAATTTGAAGTTATTTACGAATTAATGGGCAAAGAATCACTTTGATTATCCTGACGTGCAGAACTTAAGGCGTCAGTGGAATTGGTCTTTGTGTAATCGAAACTATCTTTTTCGACACTGTTTGAATCACGTAATGGCCGTTTTTTCCAGCACTCATCGTAATTATCCAACTCGGCAAGCATCATTGGAGCGTCTTTTTGCAACTTGTTGCATAACTAACCATTTAGAATGGTTTTCCGACATGGTTGATGTGTGTCCGCTTTACAAACAGCTAATTCGTTTCTGCTATGTTAAAAGGTATGTATGAGTGTCCCGTAGATTTTGGTCGAAAGACTTCCCAGACAGCCCTAATGCCTTCCTTGGAAAAGGTGGTGAGCCAAAACAAAAAAATCACACCAAAATATGTATCACAGAAATCGCAATCAATTTGTCATTCATGTCACGAGCTCCACCCCCCTTTCCCACCAGCACCAGACAGTTACAAAAGTTTTCTAGCCTCTGTTACGGTTGTGAGTATGTGTATGTGTGTGAGCCGTTTTTCGATTGAGAGATCTCCCGTTTCGCTGGAACATCAGTCGACATCATCAACCTTCTTTGACGCATCGATTCATTCCTCTGCTGCCTGTAGGTAGGTCCTACCAGAACTGTTTGAAACTGTTCGCAGTACCCGGCCACCATACGTGATTGATTTGCGTTCTTATTGAGAGAAATGACGAACAAATCCTGAGGGTTCGGCTTCCTAGAAGCCGAGGCATGACTCGGATGAAAAAATAAAGCGTACCGTTGCAAGGGAGATTGAAATCGTAGGGATCCAGTGAGCGAGTGAGCATTGGCGTAGTTACGAAATTCTTATTGAGGGGGCCTAGGGGGCACCTTTTTTTTTGGTAAACTACGATTAAGAGCGGTTCCACGCCAAATGATGAATCGATTTGATTTGGCCGTCCACGATTTGCATGACACTTTGCACAATTGTGTGTTATGGTCAATCATAAATATTTGAGCTAAAATTCGGCCTAAATCGCGTATTTAACATTTTTTCAACAAATCATAAGTCGAAAAAGTGAGCGTCGCCGGTGGTGTAGTAGTAAGCGTGACTGCCTCTCACATCAAAGGGCATGGTTTCAATCCCAGTCAGCACCGTCGTGATTTTTTGAGTCATACAATCTCTTATCACGCCTTCCTTTGCAGCTGATGCCATTGGCAGAAAGGTTTCATTATTATACAGTGCTTTCCCGATTTTGTCAGTTTTTTTCCCCATTTTGTCAGCTTGCAGATTTTGATGAACTTTTTTGATTTTAAGCATGAATTCGTAAGCAATTCGCACCAAATGTCGGTTTTTTTTGTCACAACAGTAACGGAGTTCCCAAAAAACCTCGATCATTGCGACACTACACAGCTATTGTGGAAGTCGACAACGGAAACAAAGTGCGACGATGCAATCATTGCGTAACCGTATCGAGTCCCTCCTGATAACGGTAACTAGGTGGTAGATAGAGCTGGAATGGCTGCAATACAAGCTATGGACAGATATCCCATTCAAGAAGATGGTTTCGTGATCGCCAAAATTAACGGAATCTTCATATGCAGTTATTACACACCCCCCAGATGGACGATGGAGTAGTTCCATGATAGGCTGGATAGACTTAGATAGAGCTGATCGGACGAAGACCGGTAGTCATCGGAGGAGACTTCAATGCTTGGACAGTGGAGTGGGGAAGCAGATTTACCAACGCAAGAGGGCACATTCTGCTGGAAGCTCTGGCGAAGCGTGAAATTAGGCTGTCCAATGAAGGTACCACTAGCGCTTTTCGCAGAGATGGCCGGGAATCCATTAACGACATCATTTTCTGCAGTCCATTGCTGTTGGCAAACATGAATTGAAGAGTGTACGAAGGGTATACCCATAGCGACCATCAAGCAATCTGATATGGCATCGGCCAAAACGGGAAGAGAACTTGCGGCCTGAAGTGGAAAACGAGTTGACAGAAACGTTAGTGAGAGCATGTGACACGACCATGCCGAAGAAACTGTAACCAAATATTAGAATACGTCCAGCTTACTGGTAGAACGAGACAATTAGCACCCTCCGCGCTAGTTGCCTGAGAGCCAGAAGACGTGTTCAGTGAGCAAGAACAGAAATAGACAGAGAGGAAAGCACAGTGGCGGGCCTCCATACAAAGGTCGGACAAAACCTCATATGTTATCCGAAATGGCTAAAACTCACAGATTAAGATGATTTTGGTATCCTGAATGTATTTCTGATATGAAACTTTTCATATATTTTGGTTTTATTATATTAGGGTCGTTCTAAATTATGAAAATCAGCTCATTTTGGGTTAAGTAAAAAGTAATCAATAATAAGCTATCACGATGTGTTAGTTGAATGGAGATTTTGATTAAAAGGGTTATTAGGGGGTTCTGAAATCATTATTGATATTGAAATTAACTTGACTCGTGTATTTTTTGCTCTTAGGGTGGTCCAAAAGCTATAAAATCATATAAATTATTAAATAAGTTCGATTACCTACGTTTTACCCTTCTTACAAAGAAGGGTATAGATATCACTTGAAAAACCGACTATCGATCCAAGGCCCGGAGGGCCGAGTGTCATATACCATTCGACTCAGCTCGACGAGATCGGAACATGTCTGTGTGTGTGTGTGTGTGTATGTGTGTATGTGTGTGTGTATGTAACGAAATGAATGCGCTCACGTTTCTCAGTAACCACTCAACCTATTTGGACAAACTCGGCGCCAAATGATAGGTCTTGCGGTCCCATTGAACGCTATTGAACGGTTTTGGAATCGGTGAACCGGTTCCGGAGATATGGCCGGAATAAGATCCGGTGAATATGGGCCTTCACGCTGGATTTAACGGAAAACGTATCAAAACCATCATGCGACACATCAAATTACTACAGAATTCAAAAATAAGATCAATGCAAGTCGTTTTAAGTGTTCCAGACCACATTGGACAAACTTGGACATGTTCCGGGTACCCCGGGGAAGCTGCTTGAATATGAATTGAATTAAAACCCATTAAATCACATTAAAATACGATGATAAGGTGATTGGTAGCCTCACCAAATAGACTACACCCGGATATATCCCGGGTACCCCCAGGCAGTGGCGTAGCGTCACTGGATGACACGGGGGTGGGGGGCTTGGTCACTGATAATGACAATAAAATAAATAAACTTGAATAAGTAAGAAGGGTCTGATCACACCATAGGTGGATAAATTCGGGTTTTTCATTCAATGGATTGATTCAGCTACACACACATGTTAGCTGGCAAAACTGATTGGTATTCTTAGGGACCGTCCATAAACCACGTGGCGTTTTTAAGGTGCGAACTCAGAGCTAAGTTAATGCTGAAGTTGATGTTATATAAGGATTCATTTCTTTTACGATGTACAATGGGATCAGATAGTCTCAAAATGTGAACTACGTAAAATGTGAACTGTCCCTTACCAATCTCATTTCAACGCTTTCATACATGCTCCTCTGAGTGTGGGCTATAATATACATTGATCTTTTTTTCTCACTTGTCGAAGAGATACCATACAGCGCGCTGCAGCGAACAAAAGAATGATGATATCTCATCTCATTTTACTTGTCGAAAGTGAAACAAATGTCAATACACATTCGCAATACCAAACGGAGTTGCTGATAAACAATCATCAGTGATCGGTGATCATATTGATAAAAAGTAGAGTTCCAGCAAATACTTTCAAATTGTTAATCACTCTTTGTGTGGTTTAGTGGAAATGTGCTCTAAGAAAAACAGTTAGATAACACACAATGAAATTTCAAGTTATGATAGAAGTAATATTTGTTTATATTTTATAGAAGTTTACTTAAAAAGAAAAGACGTATTGGAGGGTGCTCTGAACTGTAGCGATGTGCGTGTAGAGCAGAAACGCAAAGCTGTCGACGAATATGTGTCGCTATATGTTGGATGTTCGGTAGAAGGTCGTGATGAGATCGTTTCCAAGCTTTTTAAGGAGTTTCAACGAAGATGGCAGAGTGCGAATCGAAAAAAGGATCAGTTTTTGAAGACCAATGAGCAATGGTTTGTAGTTATTGTTTCATGTTTTTTACGGTTGATTATTTTTTTGCTTTTATTTAATTTCTTAGGTTAGAAGAGTTTGCCGTTTTTGGTGAAGCAACATCATCTTCAACAATGCGGAATGTAGGTGGTCGTCCTTCAAAAGATTTTGAAGACGTTTGTGATCGAACCAAGCGGCGAAAAACAGAAGTGTTGCGTAAATCATTTACTCCGCAAGAACTGAAATTTGCTGCAGGAATGGCTTTGCAAGCAGAAGGAAATGCGGAATTGGTTTCGTTACTAAAGAAAGGCACCTGCACGACAAGCATTCCGATTGAGCATGCTTTGGCAATATATGTCGACGCAAAACTTTCGAAAAGAAGATACAATATCATTCGCGCACCCGTTAAAAATTTATATTCATCTTATGAAAAAATATCTTCTTCGAAAAATGAGTGCTTTCCATCACTTGAGCACTTTGAAATTACGGAGACTGTATGTAACATTCAATTACAAGCATTGCTGAACCACACTTGCTCTCGGTTGATTGTACTTGTTAAAGATAAATTTGAAAATCTAGTTCGTGAAGGTTTCAACGATTTCAGCCTTTTACTAGAATGGGGCTGTGATGGAAGTTCTGGTTTTAACGAATACTAGCAAAAATTTATCGATCCTAGCTGCTCCGACGCTCACATTTTTTTAACATCGGTGGTACCATTAAGATTAATTACCGACCGGAAAGTAGTTTGGGATAACCCTCGATCGTCCTCTACGCGATACTGTCGCCCTGTTTCATTGAAATTTGCCAAAAAATACTGTCGAGTTAACAAAACAAGAATTTGAGCGCATGAATGACAAAATTTCTAATTTAGAACCATTTGAATTAGAAATTTCAGGCATCAAGGTGTTAATCACATGTGATCTTATGTTAACTATGATTGATGGAAAGACTGTTAACGCCATCACCAATACAAAATCTTCTCAGAGATGCTACCTTTGCTATGCTACGAGCTCCAATTTTAACGACATTGAAGAAATGTTCAACAGAGCTATCATCTCGGATAATCTGGAGTACGGTATGTGTAGCTTATATTGCTGGATCAGAACAGTTGAGTGTCTGTTACATATAGCATACCGACTTAGCTTCCGAAAATGGCTAAAAACTGCACATATGAAGGAGTACAACAATGCTAAAGCTCGAATTCAAAAAAAAAATCTTCCAGCAACTTGGATTACACTTCGATAAGCCTCGTGCTAAATTTGGAAATAGCAACGATGGTAAGATGGCATTTTATAATACTGACTTTCTTTGATTTGCACGCTAGGATTCTTCAATATTAATACCTTTTACCTGTTAATATTCTAATCGTATCGTTCTTATTATCTACAGGTAACACCGCGAGACGTTTCTTCAAAAATGCTGAGATTTCATCTCAAATCACTGGAATTGATCTTGATCTTGTCATTCGATTGAGAACGATTTTGCAAGCCGTTTCATCTGGAGAATCCGTTGACCCAGAAAAATTCCACCAATATGCAAAAGAGACAGCCAAACGCTATGCTTCTTTATATGGATGGTATAATATGCCTACAACGCTCCATAAGTTGCTTGTCCATGGGTATCAAATAATAAATAACGCATTGCTTCCCATTGGTCGTATGTCCGAAGAAGCCCAGGAAGCAATGAATAAAGAAATTAGGCAGCTAAGAGAGCATCACGCGTGGAAAGGTTCACGCAAGCAAACAATGAAAGATACATGTTGTGGATTGCTTGTTGTATCCGATCCCATTGTTTCAAGTTATCGCCATGGGCAAACGGTAGTGGCAGATGAATTGCCTAAAGAGGTGCAATATTTGTTGATAGTTGATCAAATCCATGAACATTCTACTCAGTCTAGGAGTATACTAATAGACTGAGTGAAATTTCAATCAATGTTCCCCATAGGGTACATGTCCCTAACCTCGGTCTAATATGGAGCCTTCAATTACATTGTATGCCATATCTTATTTAATTATTGAGCTGCAAATAATATTTCACTGTCAACGTGAAAGTTTAGATGTTCTTGTTACTTGGATATTAGTTAGGCATGACGGAAACTTGTAAAACTCACCCTTTCACTATTTACCATCCATTGTAACCAAATTGTTGACGTCACTATGACTTATAGTGTATGAAATGATGAGGAAGAAGGAGACATTGTTTTCTTTCAGTTTGATCCAGATAACATAAACCACGATGCTTTTAGATAAAAATAAATCCAAATAAATCATCTCACGACTACACATATAATGGACTGTCACGTCAAATCTAGTGCAACATGTGAAAAAGGCCTATGTGCCAAATGTAGACAATGACTTTAAACGTCGATTTCTCGTGGATAAAGACTCATTCAGTGAAACCAACAGTAACATCTGGTAGAGTAAGTTTAGGGTGGCCATACATACCGATTTTTGTTATGCCTACCGATGCACAGACGGAAGGTTCAAAACTACCGATTATGCACTTTTCCTTCCGAGAATCACAGATTTTAAGTCATCTTGAAAAATATTCAATGCCTATGTTTTGTTTTACATGTAGTCAGTCAATTGGGTTCCCGCATAAATCACAACCACACGATGACCACACGTAAAAAGGTTTATCTTCCACTGAAAACCATAATGGGTATGGTTTGGTCGACCTTACTCGAACCACAGCTGGCTAAAGTTTTGACCATGTAGACTAAGGTTTTCAAAGACCTGACCATACAAGCAAAGGGTGGTTATGAACGTTTACCGCAGGAATTCTCACTTTTTCTCATACATTTTTTGTAACGCGACTGTAGCCTGACCCAAACAAAAAAGGATCAAGCTGAATTTGCGAAACCTATTTCCATTAACGTTCTATTGAGATATTATTGCAAAGAACCAACCATTGCTATTAACTTCATGGTATACTATTAACTGTTTGTTATTACCATACTTATTGATGATCTAATACTGTTGTACCTTATGTGAAATGTAGTGGAAATGGGTTAATTCGTATATATAATGTGATTAAAAAAAAATATGGTTGAGGCAGGTTGGACAATCTTGGTTTACTTTATAATTATTTGTCAATCGATTTATACAATTTTAACTTTCCTCATTTCCGGTTGATTTTGACTAACAGAATGAACTTGTTCCGATCACTTTTGGTTTATGCGAGCCATAAGAGTCAATTTGACCCTATGACGTTTTCAGTTCTTCAATCGTAAGTTCCACCGAGCCAAATTCTGGAGATCTGCTCTTCCTGAGACTCATCTTGGAACAATACAATAATCACTGAGATCTTATCTGAGGTGCTGCGATGATCTAGATCCAATCTTTGGATTGTTGTCGGATCTACAGCAACACTTACATAGCCTGACTAGCTAAACTGCTCCCGGAATGCTTATTCCTTCACTGAAAACACAAACACGTTTTTCTTTTGTATTTGCCAATTGTCAAACATAAAGCAACCATATACGCAATAAGTAGGCGAAGTACAGGTTGTTTACAACGTGTACACGTAATGTTTTGTAATAGTTCAATAAAGTTCATTAACTGTAATCATTAAAGCATCTCGAACATACCAGAAAATGTAACAGTAGAAAATAATGTTATAGTAATTTTCACTACATTTTATAAACTATAAAAGAACTATTTAACATACCGTTAACATAGCTAGTAGGGTGCAAGTAAAGTTTGAACTGTTCTATAAATGGTATTTTTTATGCGGGTTATTAAACTTCGAAATATATACCGATCATCTGATAGAGCTCCGTTTCCTGAGTACAACGATATTTTTTATAAATCCCGTAGACATTCATTGACATTGATCGTTGACACTAAATCCAACCGGTCAACATTCGTATTTATTTCAGTTACCGTGGGAACGTAATTTGTTATTATACCCGGTCCCTTTCGATGTGTTGCATTATTTATGAATGACCCTTTTATTTTAAATAAAGTTTCAAGACTAACATTTTAAAAGGGCGTAGCTCCAAAATTACCATAACGAGAAAATCGCTTCCGAATTTTGATGGGTTAAAAATTAATCCTATTTCACGACTTTCCATTTTCTGGATGATTTTAAAAGCTTGACGTATAGTTAGCAACATGTAAGAAATTATCAAATTTTATCATAATTTCTTACAGGTTGTTACCCCCCGGATCTTCCATCCTTTGAACTGCCAACACTGGTGATACACCGTGGAAATACACCCTCTTGATTTTTTGTTTGATGTTCCGCCTTAGTTCTTCATTCGCAAATTTGGTGAGAGTGGAATTACGCCCGGAGATTTCTTTGGCATATTAAAACAATATAATTCGTAGTTCTGGTGCAAGGCGTAACAACCAGATGCATCATAGAGTTGAAAGTTGGAAATACGCCATGTAAGAAGAAACGTTTTTGATGATTTGAAGTGATATTTTCTTCTACTTTTTCGAGTAGTTTGTAAACTGATCCCTCTATATGTGGCAAAATATGGTTTGATTGCATTTTGGAGTTACGCCCTTTTCAAATATTAGTCTATGTTTCACCTTCATCTAGTCAAGCTGAATAATGCATTAGGTCCTAAGTAACATTGATCAATTCTCTTCATCGACTTTCTCTTTCATTAATAACTTGGTTACTGAACCGTTTCTTGTCGTGTTTGTCATATACAAAGCTAGATAATAGCTTGTTTCATCGATCTCTATGCTGAAATTACCTGGGAATGTCTTAACGTGGTTGTGAGAATGCAAAGAGAAAGTCGACGAAGAGAATCTGTCAATGTTACTTAGGACCTAATGCAATGTTCAGCTTGTAGTAATGTCAGATTTTTATTCGAATAATCGATTAACGTACCGAAAAAAAAAGTGTTATGGATTATATAATGCCGATAACTTCTCCACACAGCGAACAACAAATCGACAGTGAGCATGCATAAGGGCCTATACGCGATGATCGATTCTCTTCGTCGATTTTCTCTTTTGTTAATAACTCGCTAGATTTAACGTTTCTCGGTGCGTTTGCTGTTGCTTTTGATAGCCAATACAACCTTTTACTACTCTGCATTGAACAAATTCTAGAAAATTGTTTCGCTTAGCTGTAGCAATGCAAAGAGAAAATCGATGAAGAGAATCGATCATCGCGTATTCGCCCTTATGCATGCTCACTGTCAAAACAATTGATTAGTTGTTAATCGAGTACTTAAAAAATGGGACGTCTCTTATTTTGGGTGTGATTGTTTGATTAATAAGGCGCAAAAATTCCACTCTACCGAGGGAGCAGTATAGCGACAAAACACCTTGCATACGGAGGGTATTCATTGGATGAAAGAGGACACTAAAGTCACCTTTTTCACCGAACGGTTTCATTTTAGTATTCTAAATCTATTCGTTGACAGCTCGCTCCCATGCAAAGTACCACCAAGGGGCGCTAGAATGGTGATTTTTTGTCAACTTGTACTTATTTAACATAGATCCAGTGTACCACAATTGACGAAATTTAGGATTTCGGTTCCATTTTCAATGCAAATAACGAATATGTGTTTACCTCAATACCCTATAAACAAACCCAATTTGAGATTTTGAACGTTAATAACTCAGCTGCCCCTGGACCAATTTCAATAATTTTTTCACCAATTGATCAGAAATAATTCTACGCATCTGTGAAATTTAGGACTTCATCATTTTTCAAAACGGTACTATTGAAAATTGCACGATTGTGCAACTTTTGCTATGATAATAAAAATTATCACCAATTGCCTGCGAAAAGCGATTTCCCTAACACAGATTTCAAAGTTGAACTCCATTTGGTCTCATCAATCGGTGTTCATTCAATCACCGCGTGGTGAGTGATGGTGTTCGCCAGTACACAACGAAAGGCTCCCCGCAAGCAACTAGCTATCAAGGCTGGTCTCAACCGCTGATCATATTCAGTTCCAATCACCGTGTGTGGTGGTGTCCGGTCGTCGGCATCATCATCATCAGCAGCAGCAGTGCTTTCGGCGCGTGGCATTGAACATTGTTCTTCAGTACAAAATGAAAGGCTGCCTGCAAGCAGCTAGCTGCAGCCCACATGGGCATCCATATAAGGAGGAAGAAGCCGCACCACTCGACTATTGATCGGAATCAGTAGCTCTTCGTGAGTCGCTGCGTGCCATGTATGTCAAGCGCGAACCCCGCTCAAATTCCTATTCCTACTCAAAACACAAGCTCCTGCTGCAGTTGACAAATAAGATTTATTATATAAGACCACACAGCAAAAAAATAATTTTGATATCACGTCAAAGTGGATGCACTACAATCATGTCGAAAATATGGTGTTATATTACTTGCTAAAAAGGACAAAATTATCATTAATACAATGCATGAACTGACATTACGCTGCTTTTACTGCATTTGTTTATTTATGTGGTCATAAAAATTACATGAAATTTTCGACATGATTGTAGTGCATCCACTTTGATGTGATATCAAAATTATTTTTTTTCTGTGCACGTAGTCCTACGTCACCATTGCATACAATCCCATATGGCTGTCCCTTGTAGTTTTTTGGAAAACTCGTGCGTCCTACTTTCCCCTGCACTTGCTCTACTTTGGCTTTGGCTTACTGGTGCACATCGGCTCGAAATCCGGCATAATTATCTCGTAAAGCTTCCCAGGGGTGACACATAAGAATGGGGGCCCTCAAAGCTTTAAATAGACCAAACTGGAATATGATTACCTGTAACGATATCGTTTGTCAAGTATCATGGGTATTTGACGGAATTTCCCACTAATTTTCCAACCTGGAAGACACGATCTTGGATTTCAATATGGTGTCGGAAATCGATTACTAACCTTTTGACACCATCACGATTCCAAACATACCCTTGACAGTAATTCTATTTTTTTCTGAAGTCGGAAGCCATCATCTTCAATTTCAAAATGGCGTCGGATATCAATTTCTGGCCTCTAGATATACTCTCAATTCCAAAAATACCCTATGGATGGGTATTTGACAGAATTTTCCACTGGAAGCCGCCAAGTTGCATATCAAAATGGCATTGGAAATCAATTTCTTGTGTGGAACTGCTCTCAGTAGATCATATAATCTGTAGTCTTGAACGATTTTGAACCTTCACGCTTAGATTATTTTACATGCATCAGTATTTTTTAACTGTGCATTTGAATTGCTGAAAAAGTCGGTAAACATTCAAATTAGCGTTATCTGTAAGAAATAAATGAAATCATCAAATCAGGCATAACATTTAATAACGGCACAAAAGCATTTCTAAACAAACTTTCTAAAGCCCTTTACACGCGAACCAAAGTACGCCCACGCAAACCAACAACATAATCGGATAGGGGCAACTATCACCTTTCCGAAAGTGGTATTGGTTTGCGTGGGCGTACTTTGGTTCGCGTGTAAAGGGCCTTAGAAAGTTTGTTTACAATTGCTTTTGTGCCGTTAACAAATGTTATGCCTGAAATTCTCGGGGTGCACAGAATACTCTGCCCCTCCAGCTACGCCAGTGCGAGTGAGCTGATGAAGCTGTTGTAGGTAGTTCGTTTTTTGACGCCGACGAAGACGACGATGAGGGCTTGGTTTGTTGGTGCGAGTAGATTACGAATCCCGCACCTGGGCCTAGCGTTCTTTTTCTTTTTATCGAGCAGAACTTGGAGCTTTTCCAATCGACTCACACCGGAAGGCAGTTAATCACCGCCTGCGCGTCGTTTCCCGGATAGAGTTACCAATATGTGAACAAATCTTTAGCACATTGATCGATTGTTTTCTGGCGATTCTACCGGAAACAGAAACGCACAGCACACCAAAGAAAAGGGCTCTTTCCCGAAAGGTCGCCGTTGTCGGTAGCTCCTGGGAGGGCGGTGAAAAAGCAATCAATCAAATTACGTACCCAAGGAGCAGAAGATGAAGAAGAAATTACACGCATTTCTTTCCGCGAATCGAACGAAAATGGAACACGGGTGAAGTGGATTTCAGTTGAGCTCTTCCTTTCCTTTTTTGCTGGCTGCTGTGGAGCTTTCTTCTTCACTGGAAGTCATCGTTACCCAGTTTGTCGGGAAGCCACCACCGAGAAGCAGTGAAGTCGATGCCTACGCTGCTGCTGCTGCTGCAGAGCGTGAAAAAAATAAATCCTAATTAAAATTCAATCTGCTTCCCGTGTCGGAGCGGGTTTCAATGTGCGCTGGAAGCGAGGTGGTGGGGGCTATTAAGAGCGATATGATAACAGATGAGCTTCCTGCGGGATGGGCGATGGCAAAGGCAGAGTGTAGTTTGTTGATTGCTTGCTTGTTGTTGAATGTAATTTTATTGATATTATTACAAATCCCAACTGTCGGCGAGGCAAGAATGTAATTTAAAAAAAATGAGACTGTGTAAGCTGAGTTTCGCTTCAATTTGGAATTCAATCGCTTCTGGGGGAGTATCTCGGTAGCCGTACACCAAATAGATGGGGAGCATTTTAAAATAACTACTTGCATACATTGCAGCTGCAGATAATTGGAGGGTGTGAGGGTGGACAGCATTTCGTGTCAAAAGATCTTATGAAGACCAAACTGTCACTCAGTTACGGGAACATATGCGTTCAAGAAAGTCGCAGTTAGTTAACAACGCTCTGATATGCATACTCATAAATATGACTAACCAAAGAATGATTAAAATCTAATCATTGCATGACTAGGCAATGGTTATACATTGATGTGATAAAAACATATTTTTTAAATTATGCTAAGTCCGAAAAACAGCGAGAAATTCGATCAGTGGTGTATATGTACTGCTGATTTTAACTTCGACAAGCTTCAAATGAACTTTTCTCTTGGACAACTGGCAACTTACAGAATTAGCTCATGTCTCAGCCCTCTTCTTTATAACTTTCATGCCAAAGATGTAGAAAACTGTTCGGCAGAACAATGCACGCTAAGACAACTTACAGCCGACGGTGTTGTTTCCGTAAGAGGTCCACATGCCGTGGACTTACAAGAACCATTGTAAAGTTCCTTACATAACTTGTCTTCTTGGGCTAGGAATCTAGAGATCGAATTCTCACCGCAAAAAAAACTGAACTGGTAGTGTTTACTCGAAAGCGGTACCCAACCCAAATGCAGCTTAATCTTCAGGGCAGAAGCATTACTCAATCATTGTTTTTCAAGTACCTTGGGGTCTGGTTTGATTCAAAGTGCACTTGGAAAACGTATTTGAAGCAAAATTGTCAGCAGAGGATCAACTTTCACCGTTCAATTTGCCGCACATGGTGGGGTGCTCATCCGGGAGAGCTCATAACGCTTCATAAAACAACATTTCTCTCTGTTCTAGAGTACGGCTCTTTCTGCCTTCTCTCGGCAAGAAAATGTCACCTAATAAAATTAGAACGAATACAATATCGTTGTCTGCGTATTGCTCTCGGCTGTATGCATTCAACGCATAACATGAGTCTCGAGGTTCTGGCAGGAGTAACAGAACCGTTTCGGAGAGCTCTCTCTCTCTCTCAGGATACTGGTCAAATGAGAAGTGACGAACACACTTATAAGTGCAAATTTTGAAGAAATTCTTGGGCTGAACACACGTGTTCGCTTTTGGCTTTCAACGTTACCAGTTCAGCTCGTGCCGTGTTCTGTGTGTGCATTTTGTCTTCCCTTTCTTGTTGTTGTTGTTGTCGAATGTTGTCATCATCGTGTTTGTTCGTTGAGGTTGTGTTTCAGAAATGCAATCGAAGTGTGCCGTGGCCGCTATTAGACGCGTGGGTTTTCGGTCGCTGGAGTTTTTGGTTCTGATTTCGGCGTTGGTCGCGAGTTGATGCGGCCGGTGAGGAGCTGGCGTCGCGAGTGATTGGTGATGGAAAGTGAATGCAGTCCTTTTTTTCTCTGCTGAGATCCCTCTAGTTGGAGCAGCTAGAGTGTATTTCGTGGTTGATGAGGTTTGCGCTGCTGTGTGAGAACCGAAAGGCGAGAGTGCCGGTTTTAACACCGGTTGAAGAAGCTATTGGAGCTCTTCGAAATCATCGTGATGTCATGCATTTCTTTGCAACATATCGGGCGAGATCTTTCCTTTATTTTTCTCGTAAACCCCTTTTTATTGTTAGTCATATTAGTTATACATCACACTTTACACTTTACCTTTGAATCCTTAAATTATTAGTAATTAGAGATAATAATATATATTTGGTTAATATAACCTTGAAATTTCAGTGTAACATCCACTTGATAAGTCCGTTTCCAATACATCTGCCATGACCAGGCATGGAAAATCATTTGCATTCATTTCGTGCATTCATTTACATTCATTTGCCTCTAACTTTTTTCATCAACAAAATGATGCAAATAACTTTTATAGGTTTTGTGATTAGCTACAACTTTTGTTAGCAAGTCAAATCTGTATCTCTGATGCATGACGAACCAGAGTGAACAGAAGCCACTACTGTTTTTCAGTGAATGTATTTTACATTCACTGAAAAACAGTAACATGTTCTGCCCGCTCTAGTTCGTGATGCTCTATACATCATTTTGCGGAATGCTGTTGATGAAAAAAGTTAGAGGCAAATGAATGTAAATGAATGTATGAAATGAATGTAAATGATTTTCCATGCATGGCCATGGCATTGTTGGACGTCGAAAAGGCGACAATGTCTGGCATGATGGTCTAGTGTACAAGCTGCATTGATAAAACTTTCCGATCTACCTAGTGAAGATCATCAAAAACTACTTGTCGGGCAGATCATTCCAGGTCTATTTGAACAATGTCCCCTCTGATACGTTTAACGTAGATGCAGGGGTTCCTCAGGGTAGCCTGCTTGGGCTTATCCTATTCAACATTTTCACGTCAGACGGTCCTCCCATGCCGGGTGGTGGTATCCTGTCAATGTTCGCAGATGATACCTCCATCATCTATACGGGTCAAGTGATCCATGCTCTGGCGAGTAAACTACAATCAGGCCTGGATGTTCTGTCTGACTATTTCATTCTGACATGATGATCACAGCAAGGATCACAGCCGTAGGAATTGGACAAACTGCAGTCTGATTTTACAAACGAGTTCAATTCTCTTGCTGACGTCGCCGATCAAAACTCTGGGAGCAATCATGATCGTTCTAGCAGCTCGTCTTCAGTGCTATCGTCGTTCAACGTTAGACAAGAAAGAACAGTTCTTGTCACTACCGCTGATGTTCGCATTAATTCTACGACGTCTGGTGCTGCTGTTATACCTCCACCATCTACTGTTGCCATATCCAGAATACCGGACCGCTTAGCCTCCTCTAATCATCCTGTGAATGCTTCGGGTACTGCTACAAACAACATTTGTCCAGGTAGTACTAGTAAAATTATGTTTATTTCTGTTGATTATGGTAGTACATTGATTTATCATTTTAATTGATTAGCCTACTTGGCTCTTCATCTTTGTTTAATTTGATATTCTAATTTAATATTTGCGTTTTTCAACTAGTTTACAGAATATCCCTTTGGGGATGTGTTTTATTTGAATTGAAAAAAGTGATAACCTACCTAACTACGAGTATAACTTAACCTAACGTGCTAGATCACGTATGATCTGATGATTTGATCTCAGACAGGTGTCTCTGAACCTTTCCAGGATGAATACTCTCCGTTCTTCTAATGTTTGAATTCCAGCCAGGAAGTGGATCTCAGAATTTCTAGTCCGCGGGGGACTGTTTAGGACCATCCTAAGGATCTTGTTCTGGATCCTTTGGAGTTTAAGGTGATGGCATTTTGCGCAACTCTCCCAGATTGGCATACCGTACTCGATTACAGGAAGGATGATTTGTTTGTAGACAGCAAGCTTATTTTTCAGGGACAGGGTTGACTTCCTGTTGATAAGTGAATACAACGATTTTATCAAGATGTTGCAATTGGTTTTTGTTTTGTCAACGTGCTCCCTGAAAAGAAGCTTGCTGTCTAGTGTTAGCCCGAGGTACACGACCTCTTTGGACCATTCCACCACTGTGCCGTTCAGGCAGATCTTGTTATTCTCCGACGGAACAAGTCTAGGAGATTTAGAGTGTGGAAAGCGTTGATACGGATCTTCCAGCTGTTGAAATATTCAGACAGAACGTCCAGGCCTCTCTGAAGTTTGGCAGTCAGAGCTCCGATGACCCTACCCTTGTAAACGATGGATGTGTCATCTGCGAACAGAGACAACGATCCACCATCAGGGAGAGCCGGCATATCGGAGGTGAACAGGTTGAATAGGATGGGGCCAAGAATGCTTCCTTGTGGAACCCCAGCACCGATGTTGAACACCAGGCCATCATGCCAGACATTGTCGAATGCTTTTTCAACGTCCAACAACGCCATGGCAGATGTTTTCGAAACAGACTTGTTCCGTCTGAGAATGTTTGTTACTCGAGTCAGCTGGTGGACGGTCGAACGACCTTTCCGAAAACCAAACTGTTCCTCGAGTAACAAGTTGTTTTCATCGGCAGATGTTAGGAGCCGGTGGTACAGTGCTCTTTCGAACAGTTTTGATAACCCTGAGAGAAGGCTGATTGGTCGATAACTGGAAGGAGAGAACGGATCCTTCCCAGGTTTCCGGATGGGTATGACTTTAGCTGACTTCCAACACGAGGGGAAGTAGCCAAGTCTGAGGCACTGATTAAAAATAAGTGCCAGATGGTTGTAGAATCTGGAACTCAAGTGTTTGAGTTCCAGATTCAGGATGTTGTCGAAACCTGGGGCCTTCATGTTTTTAGATGATTTGATATGGGCCAACAGTTCGTCAGTCGTAATCTCGGATTCCTCTGGAAAAATGTTGGGAATCTGAAGAAGATTGGTTGCATTTTCAGCAACCTCAGATTCATGAGGGCTGACGATGTTTTGTCCGAGTTTATGGGAGCTGACAAAGTGTTGACCTATCGCGGCAGCCTTCTCTTCAGGAGTTATCAGATGAACCACTGGGTCGCCGGGACGATCCAGTGGGGTCAGTGGGGGAATGGGCCTAGGCTTGTTTTTAAGAATTTTTGTAAGTTTCCAGAAGGGCTTAGCACAATCTGGGAGAGAGCGGATCTTACTAGCAAAATCGTTATTTCTGAGATCCACCATCCTGGCCTGAATGATTTTGTTAATCGATTACAATTGGTCTTCAAGTTAGGCAGGCCAGTACGCTGGTACTGCCTACGAATGGTGTTACGGAGTCTAATGAAATCTTTGGTAGGGCTGTCAAGGTTCAGAGTGTTACTCACCTGTCTGGATACTGGCACGTGTTGTTCCCTGGCCCGGGAAATCGCCTCCTCGATGGTTTGTAGACACCGGTCAACATCTTCCGACGTCCCCGGTTGGACATCGTAGTCGATGGTTGTGTCGACGCAGTGTTGATATTGCGCCCAGTTGACTCGACGGTAGTTGCGCCGGGAAGCTTCGAATCGGTTTACCGAGGATCCAACTTTGGCCACCAACGGGTAGTGGTCCGAGCTCAGCTCCTGGAATGCCACAGGTTGCGAGACGTTGTGTCCCATGTTGCTTACGAAGATGTCGATGGTCGCATGGACCCCAGACCGACTCAACCGGGTTTGTCTTGTCGAGTCTTGCAGGTACGCATGATGATGATGACCTCGGCCACGAGCGTCACAAGTTCCTCCGAGGTGAACGGAGAATCGTCGACAGATTCACCTGAGACAGCACCAGCGTATGATAAACCAGGGGCGGTGGATGAACCTGGAATTGGCTGGGCCGCAGCAACAGCGAGACGATGCTGAACTGTCCGACTGTTGGGAACCATTTGGATACTCGCGGGATTGGCTTGTTGGTTGTTGAGAGGAAGCGGGGCTAGGTTCGGAACATGTCGACGGGGCTGGAGAGCTGGGTACTGGACTTCCGTTAGTACAGGAGGCGAACGATGATTACGAAGGCGACCGAGCTGGTTGTTGATTGTGGCCTTCCGACGGATATTAATGAACTCCACTCGCTTGGGACATTCGCGATTGGAGGCTTGGTGGTTTTTACCGCAGTTGACACACGTTGGCTCGATGTCATCGACTTGCTCACAGGACGCAGTTGAGTGAGTTCCAGCACACTTGCCGCAGTTTGTCTTCATGTGGCAGTTTTTGGTGCCATGGCCATATGAGAGGCAGTTCATACACTGCGTTACATCACGATGTTGGGATTTGTAATGCTCCCAACTGATGATGACCTGAAACAGGTCCCGGATTTTGGATCTCAGAGCCGCAAGACTGGTGGATCCCTTCGTGAAATGCACCAGGAACAACTGATCACGGAAGCTGGTGTTTTGGTTGGGACGCCGGTTCATCTGGAACACGGCCTCAGGTTGGAGCTCAAACCGCTCCAGCTCGGACTTCACCGCAGCAGCCTCGAACGACGGTAATCCACGCAAAACCACCTTCAGTGGCTTGCTCGATAGCAGATCATGCGTGAAGAAGTCCACGTTGTTGTTCTTCAGGAAACTTCCTATTTGTTTGTATTCCTCCAAGCTGGAGCACATGATTTTGGTACCGATGCTGCAAAGCTTGAAGCGAGGCAGCAGCTTGTGTTTTGCCAGTTCGGCACCCAGCTTGGCAACATCCTTCACTGGCGTAAAAAGCGGGGGAATCCGCTCTCGTCTTACAATGGGAACGGCGTCACCATCGCCATTTTCTTCCGGGAGTACTGCATACTGGTTGGCTTGCAGTACTCGTTTTCCGGCGTCATCCTGCGACGCGCTGGGCTTGCTGGCTCATTGGCACGCTTACGCACCATTTGTTTCGTGTTTGCAAGTTCAATTAAACTTGCCAGAACGCGAAAAGGTGGCGACACTTCCACGGCGCAACGCGACAGCACAAAACGAAACAAAATCGAATCGAGAACTCGAGCGAAAATACGGACTGAACAGCTCGACAGTCAAGCAAAGAATGATTTGTCCAGGTAGCATAACTCAAGCTATATGTCCTACCGAAGTTAGCTTGGATATTGCCCCGCCCTCAAATATTTCACATGTTGCAGACAACACATCTACATTGTTACCTGCAATTGGTCAATTGCGGAAAGATGCAGCAACACAATATCATCTGCCAGCCTCGTTCCAGAAAGATGCAACATCGTGCGTTCCTGTAAATAACCTTAATTGTCCTGACAACACTCCAATCTTGGTTCCCGGCATTACCCAACCAACGAGAGATACAGCAACACAATCTCTACGGTCAGGTAATATAGGACCTGGTATATGTCCGGCCGGAGTAGACAACGGTACTCTGAAACCTCCATTTACGAACCAAAACGGGGGTTCGTAAATCGAATTAGTGCGTAAAAATAACTTCGTTATTTGGGATTTACTTCGTAAAAAGAAAACTCGTTATTTGGGATTTACTCAGTAAAAGAGGTTTTTGAAAATATTGTCGAATACTCCACAATATGGTTATTTTTGGAATCGGAGTGACGTGTTGGGACCGGAAATCAATATCTGACGCAATTTTGAAATCCAAGATGGTGGCTTCCGGTAACAAAAAAATTTAGAAATTCTGTCAAATACCCCACAATATGGGTATTTTTGGAATCGGAGTGACGTGTAAGAACCGGAAATTTATGTCTGACGCCATTTTGAAATCCAAGATGGCGGCTTTAGGTTACATAAAAACAGAAAAATAATGTTAAATAACCCACAATATGGGTATCTTAAGAATCAGGGTGACGTTTAGGGACCGGAAATCGATGTCTGACGCCATTTTGAAATCCAAGATGGCGGCTTCCGGTTGCAATAAAACAGAAAAATACCGTTAAATACACAACAATATGGATATTTTTGGAATCGGAGTGACCTGTGAGAACCGAGAATCCATGTCTGACGCCATTTCGAAATCCAAGATGTTGACATCCGATTACAGAAACACTGGGAAATACTGTCAAATACCCCACAATATGTTTTTTTTTTAATCGGGGTGACTTATTAGGACTGAAAACCCATGTCTGACGCCATTGTGAAATTCAATATGGCGACTTCCGCTTACATATAGACATAAAAATAATGTTAAATAACCATGGACCATAGCATGCTATAATTACAAATGGCATCAAAGTCCGATTTTTTAAAAGCATCTCGTAGGTTTTTTTATGCGGTTTTTTTTACACGGTACGTATCCCCGTGTAAAACAAGACCTGAGTGTATGTGTTTTATAAAGTTCTAAAAATGTTCTGAAGAACAGTTTTTTCTAAATAGAAAGCAAAAAAAGTTATGGTCAAAAAACTGTTTTTTTCATGAATCACCCTAACGTTCTAGTTGTTTCAGTTCGTAGAATGCGTATATGAAGAGATAAAAATTTGACGCATCTTCTACAACTTTGAAGAAGTCGAATCAATTCCCAAATATTTCCCTGACGAGTTAGATTTTTGAAGTCACCCTAAAACTGAATCACCCTATTGACTGATCCAATGGAAAGATTCGCTTTTTTATTATCAACAACTCTGTCCAAGACATGAAAACGCTTAAACCAGTAGATTTTGCGCGAAACTCAATTTCCATGTGTTTTTCCGCTCTGGACCACTGTGCATTGCGATAACAGCGGAAGAAAACGTAATCCTACGAAATTTCACTGCTGTCAATATCAGCACGGACCCATTTTTCGTGCGTCATAGTTACAGCTGGATAAAAGCAAACGGAGCTAAGCACTATATCAGTTTTCAATAGGTTACTATTGAAAATTACACAAATGTCCAACTGTTGCAATGGTGAACAAAATTAGCGTTTTCCATAACACAGATTTCAAAATAGAATTCCATCTTGTCTCGCCAAACTGTGCTTATTCAATCACCGTACGTGGTGGTGTCCGGTCGATCACCATCAGCAGCAACAGCAACAGTGCTTTTTGACGCGTGGCGTTGAACATTGTTCTCCAGTACACAACTAAAGGCTGTCCGTAAGCAGTGAGCTGCAACCCACATGAGCGTCCATTCACCGAAGGAGGAAGAAACCACACCGCTGCTGATCGGATTCAGTTGCTCGTCGTGAGCCGCTGTGGGCTATCTATGTCAACCACGTCACCCTCGTTTTAAACAACAAACAGCTCGCCAGCCTCATCCGTGTTGAACATCCTAATAGTTCAGCATTACTCAACCATCACGACAAAACAGTCCTCTTCAGGACCACCATAAAGAGAATTTTCTGGACATATATCAAGGTCATCAATCAGATGTCAGTTCCCAACATACATACATGTTGCATTTTTATGCCAAAACCAAAGTCGGTCACAGCATGAAAGTGGTCTGATTTTGATCCAGAGATGATAGATTTTACTTATTAATCCCCTCCCTTTTTTCGAAGCTTGGCTACACCTTTAAACCAGGCTCTGTTTTTATAAAAATTCTGAGACTACCTGAGACAAAAGATACGCCATTCATGAATGTTTTTTTCCAGTTCATGAGACCAACAGACATATTTGAGTTATTCTACTTCGAATCCGGCCTACCAACGTTCAACACTGCAACCATATTCTTTCCAGCGCCACGATCGATTCAAACGGCTCGCTTTCGTTTCCGAGCCGCCCATCTTCGCAAAATTTGTCAACAATAATCTCATTTGATGATAATCTGCAATATAATCCACCAACAATTCCTACCGAAGACGCCCCGATCCCCGTGTGTAAGATGGCACCGATTGTGATGCGAGAATTGTGAGTACCTCCCTACCTATATCTTTATGAGTGCGTTTCACCTATCTTCATGGATGAAAGAAAATGGAACTGCCTTCTGAAAGCGAAGCAGATTCGTGATGATCTCCCGGCAAAGTTCCTCACATGTGCTGAGACAAGTAGTTCCTCCACTGAAGGTGAATCTATTTGCGCTGACACTGCATCAAAAATCTATGGGCTTCATACACACACACACACACACACACACTCAATCACACGAACCAGCATCAGAAGAGCACAAACATCACAAGTGACGGTGTGACGGGTAAAAAAAATATGAAAAAGAAAACAGTAGCATAACCATAAGAGTGTGTGGATCACAAAAGAATGAACCGGAAAAAGAGATATGGCATGGCGGCGCAGCGAGGTGAGAAGAAAAGCACTTCCCCCGGTAAGCCAAGGCAGCCTAGGCGAGCTTGGGCGGAAATGGGAGTTCTTTTTTGGTTCCGTCTTCTTACGGTTCGATGGATTTCGGGGTTCGCAAAGTTGCCAGGAGAAAAGTGCTGACATGTTTGTGCAATTCACACACACACACACACACGACGTTTGCCACCAGGCGAAGCAAGGAGGTAGGTGTCAATTTGAAATTATGTGTCCTTTTTCCGATTTCTGCAAATCTTGCTTCTGTGGGTTGCTGGAATGTGGAGGCCACATATGAAGTATTTCTTTCACCGAGTGAGACGCTCTGAGTAGAGCGGAGTGGGGCGAATTCCGGGAAAATCATTGCTGGGTTTGACGAGTCACTCTGTCACGTGGGTAACTTTGCGCTGAACAACGGGCGTCACGTCATTTTCTGTTGGTGACAGCTCGGAAAAATGGTTGGCGAGGGGAGGTCCTCGCAAAGAATAATTCCTGTTATAACAACCAATTGCCGGGCGTGTCAGCCTTTGTGTGGAGTCAGCAAGGGAATATGTGTGCGAGTGACAGAGTCGGCCAGCGTTACTTCTAGGTGGGCATAAGCCCGGATGAACTTTTCCTTCCGAGCTCTTACGGTAAACTATTTTGACTTTAATTAAACTCCCGTAACCGCCCGTCATTCCCATTAAAAACTTTTCACGCCTCAACATCGACAGGCTTCAGTCTCTAGAGTTTACCTGGTCTCAAAAGCAAGAAAGCAGGTCATCTACACACTTCACCTCTTCATCTCCAAGAGTCCTACGAGATCCGAAAAATGCTGCCGACAGTACACAGAAGCACATCCGAGCGCACAACTTCTCATTAACCTGCATTTATAATGATGGGACCGTTTGAATTTTTCATCACCTTAGTCTCCGGGTCGGTCGGTTACTACCAGTAGCAGCAGCCCCACAAAAACAAGGGAGGTGGCAATAAATACAATTTCGCTCAACACTGCAGCATAAGGTGTGTGCAATCTTCGAAGCACTATGTGCAACTACCCACTGTTTAGCATAAATTTCCGTATGGCTGCACTTATTGCGCCTTTTAGGGGACCATTTCGTGAATAATAAACGACGCCGCACGGTGCGGGAACTCGATGATGGCGGTCGGGGTGGTGTGGTCACGCTTCGTGTAAAAACACCGTTACGCCTCCATTGTTAATAGTCACATAATGTCTTAATCACTATAAAGGGAAATTTATTGCTACACATTTCCTCCAGCTTCTTTTTTGTGTGTCTGCACGTCGAGGCTGTCTCGGATGGGATGCACTTTTGGCGGGTTTTTTATGTGCTTTGAAACAGCTTTCAGCTTTCCTGGCTTTCATAGTGATGCAGAGGTTTATGGGCAGCAGGTTTATTGGAATCTGGGTCATTTATTATGCTTTAAAATTTTTGGGCAAATTACGTCGCAGAAAGATATACTGAGTAGTGGAAAAGTGCTTTTCTCGAAGGTCTCAAAGGTTGATTATATTTACTGAATCGTATAATTTGTTAGATTGTATGTCTTAATTAATCATAATCCATTATTGCCTAGGTTAGATGGATAATTGAAAAGCAGATTTTTCTTGGACAACCACTTTCACGGGTCAAATCGATCCATGGTAAATTAGGAACTTTTTACCCAAACTGAAAACGAATCAAACTCAGAGAGTGAGTCACTTTTACTCATTCTAAAAGCGTCGCAGTATAATTAAGTAGTGTAAATTTCCGTTACTATGATTCATGAGCATCAGCATGATTGACCGCCCACGGTTGCTACTCTGTTATTGCCAGACCAGCTGTAAATTACACAGAGAACCAATAGACGATGCTTGGGACCAACAATCATCCTCAATGTGTAAAAACTGGTGATATCAAACTAGGCAATACCATCGCTGGCCGTACCCGAACACAGGTCAAGAAAGGAAGGGGTAGGAATGTGTTGACGTGACACTCGCTTTGATGGAAGCCGAGAACACCTCTGCACTTCCACGAGGAATCACTGGGATAATGGGTAAGATGGTTGGGTTTACACCAGCGTTCGTTTTGGTAAACGATAAGCTGAATTGATCTTCTGCTCACTAAGCAAAAACGTTTGCCACTAGGCAAAGGAGCTCCTTTTTGATCATCGAGTTGTTGCTATTACCATTCAGTCATATTAACAAATAAAGCAATTGACGAATCTTGAATGAGGATGAGCCTGTGATCAGACTCATGATGTTCTGCTCAGTAAGCAAAAATGATCGCTCTAAGGCCACCGAGCCCCTCATATCACATCATACCCTTACTCGAGTTGTTGTAACCATTCAAACCCGGCACCGACGAGGAAAAGTTTCACAAAATACACGATAAACAAGCGATTTGACCAAAAATCTTTTTAACACTACGAATACGGTGGGTAAAAAACTCAAATGGCATAACTCAGCCATTTCTAAATCAGTTTCAAAAATTGTGGTACCTTTAGAATTCCTATGGTCTGTAGATTATTTTGATTGTAAAAATATTTAAAATAAAGTTATCTACTTTTTTTTAAAACGAGAACAGTTGCTACACGTTTTTTTAAAGGTGTGTTTATAAGGTTTTTTTTAGATATTAGGTAATTTAGATTAATGGGCAAAAATGTTCACAATTATTCAGTATACAGTCATGGTTCCTATATATGGATCCTGGAGACAACGGCACGTCCTCAAAAAATCCGGATCATCCGTAAAAGTGGTCAATCCATGAACCTGATCCTAGACCTTCGTGTAAACCCCAAAAAAGTAATTGGTGTCGTGACATATACATGGACCTGGAAGGCCGAGGGACCGTCCTCCGGAAGATCCGGAACATCCTTAAATGTGAACAATCCACGAAACTGATCCTAGAGCTCCGCCTTTTTTAACATAAGGAACTATGATATAAGAATGCATTTGGGACATGGATCCTGATGTCCATCGGACCGACCAGCGAAAGATACGGAACATCCGTAACAGTTGTAAATCCACGATCCTGACCCTAGAGCTCCGCGTTTTATTTTTTTTTTAAATTAGGAACTCTGATGAAAGAAATCATTTGGGGTTGTGACATAAACATGAACCATGATGTCCATGGGACCGTCCTCTAGAAGATCCGGAACATCCGTAAAAGTGATCAATCCATGAAATTGATCCTAGAGCTCCGCAGTTTTTGAAAAACACTAAAACTGTGATGATAGAATGAATTTAGGGTCGTGACATAAACAAGGGCCCTGATGGCCATGAGACCGTCTTCCAGAAGATCCGGAACATCCGTGAAAGTGGAAAATTCATGAAACTGACCCTAGAGCTCCGCATTTTTGTTAACATTAGGAACTCTGGTAATAGAAATAATTTGGGATTGTGACATAAACATGGACCTGGATGTCCATGGGACCGTCCTCTAGAAGATTCAGAACATCCGTAAAAGTGGTCAATCCATGAAACTGATCCTAGAGCTCCGCAGTTTTTGAAAAACACTCAAAACTGTGATGATATAATGAATTTGGGGTCGTGACATAAACATGCAGTCTGATGGCCATGAGACCGTCTTCCGGTAGATCCAGAACATCCATGCCTAGTAGCATGCTTGTCACAAATCAATTGTAGAAACTTATGTACGACTTATATCAGTCAAAAACAAGTTGCTGTAACTTATTGTGATGAAAGTGTGCTACTCGGGGTGAAAGTAGAAAATTCACGAAACTGACCCTAGAGCTCCGTGGTTTTCTTGAAAACGTTAGGAACTGTGATATGAGAATGAATCTGGGATCGTGACATAAATATGGACTCAGAGGGCCATCGCACCGTCCTTCGGAAGATCCGAAAAATCCATAAAGGTTTTCAATCCATGAACCTGATCCTAGAGCTGCACGGTTTTTTCGAAAACACTTGGAACTGTCATATATAAATTAATTTGCGGTCGTGACAGAAACATGTACCTAGAAGGCCATGGGACAGTCCTCCGCAGGATCTAGAACATCTTTAAAAATGGTCAATCCTCGAAACTGATCCTTAAGTTCTACGGTTTTTTCGAAAGCATGTGGAACTGTGATATAAGAAAGAATTTGGGGTCATGACATAAACATGGACCCAAATGGCCATGGGGCCATTCTCTGGTAAGTCCAGAACATCCGTAAACTGATCCGTAAAAGGACAGGTTTTATCCAAGCACCTTCCAATTTTTCGAGGTGAGCCGGATGTTTGGCCAGCAGCTACGAATACACGACGGGACTCGCAAGCGAAGTGGTCCAAAGTCGTCTGCCGGAATAGGCCCCCGTGGTCATTGAGGACCTACGCAAACTTTTCGGGAATCCGGAGAAACTTTTGAAAAGCCCGGTGGCGAAGGTTCGCATGACACAGGCCCCACGGATGGATGAGCTGGAAACGTTCCTATACTTCAGGATCACAGTGCGATCATACCGAGGCTGCTGGACTGCACGATCACCTGCATGATCCTATGCTCGTGCAGGAGCTCGTCATCGAATTGCCTCCCGTGTACAAGCTAGATTGGGTGCGATTCAAACGTGGTAAACTGGAGACACCGCTAAGGAGACTTCAGTGTCGGAAGTCTCAGAGGTGGCGGTCATCACAGGAGCGGAACAAGGAATATTGCTACAGTCGGGGAAGACTGAGCCAAAGAAGATGGAATTCGTCAATACCCACAACACCCAATCAAACCGGTCCGTTAGGTTTCAAAAGGATACGAATTCGCAAACGAGGAAGCCGTGCGTCGTCTGCGAACAAAATGTCCACAAGGTTCGATTCTGCGACGATTGAGCTGAGCATCCGTGAACGTTTGGAAATCGTCAAAAAGTTAAAACTGTGCCACAGTACACGTTCAGAGCACGCTGTAACGTACCAAATTGCTTGAAGAAGCATCAGCACAGCAACGCTGGTGGTGTAGTGTAAAGCGTGACTGCCTCTCACCCCACCAGGCCTGGGTTCAATCCCAGTCGGCGCCGCCGGGATTTTCTGAGGCATAATATCTCTGATCACGCCTAGAAGTAAAGCCGTTGTTCCCTGGTCCATGATGTTGATGGGTCGATAGGAAGGATCCAGGTGTGGGTGCTGCCTTCCTGGCATCGGTAGCATTGGTACTCAGTACGGAAAAGATCGAAGGAAAACAAATCAAGCAAAAAAAAACAACGCACACTTACATTCGCTTCGATTAGTGATATTCCGTAAAGTTCCCATTACAGAATACTTCGGCGATACAGCCGTAGAAACGTCAGCCTTTCTTGAGAGGAGAGGCGGCACGAAGAGGCGGCACGAAGAGGCGACACGAAGAGGCAGCACGAAGAGGTGGAATGAAGAGGCGGTTCGAAGAGGTAGCACGAAGAGGGGGCATGAAGACGTAGTACGAAGAGGGGGCATGAAGAGGTAGCACGAAGAGGGAGCATGAAGAGATGGCATGAAGAGGCGGCACGAAGAGGCGGCACGAAGAGGCGGCACGAAAAGGCGCCACTAAGAAGCGGCACGAAGAGGCAGTACGAAGAGGCGGCAATCGATCTCCAAATCTTTGCCAGAGGAGTGAGAAAAAGCTATCAGCTAAAAGGAGTACGCACGGTGAAACAAATGGTTTTGCCGAAACAAGACGTTCACTTCGAGGATGAATCGATAAAATTAAAAGATTTTGAACGATAATAACTCAACCGTCTCTCGATAGATTTACGAGATAATGGCATCAATCGATTGTAAATATTTCTAGCAATTTGCTGAATGTTTCAAAACTAATGATTTCATTCGGTAAACTATTGAAAAATGGTTAAAAGTAAACCATTGTCTAAAGATGGTGAAAATCGATTGATTTTTTTATATTCTTATACTTTCTCCAACCGAGACATCAGATGCGAGTATCTGACATCTCTGATATTTTCTGTTCTACTATATAAGCGTCCAACAAGGTCGCCCGTTCCATCATTGTCTATCCGATCGTCGACCCAGCAGCAGAGCAGCAGAGCAGCAGTACCAGAGCAGCGGAAGCAGAGCAACGGCAGCAGAGCCTGGGGGGCGAAAGGGCAACTACGCCGAGTGCGTTGGTGCCAGTGCTCCGGTATACTGGGCCGCCGTCATGGAATGCCCAGCTGCTGCAGTTCTCAGTCGGTCGTATTCACCGTCTGCTCCGCAAGGGCAACTACGCCGAGCGCGTTTGAAAAATGGCCCTTTTCAGGGCCACAACATTATCAAGAAAGAGTTTAACGTACGTATGCGAGTATCTGACACCTCTGATATTTTCTGTTTTACTATATAAGCGTCCAACAAGGTCGTCCGTTCCATCATTGTCAACAACATCAGCCCAACAAAACGGCCCTTTTCAGGGCCACCAAACTTTCGCAAAAGAGTTATTAAGGAATATTCCTAAAATATAATATACACAATTAAGTACAACACATAACAGACGTTATCCAACGCCAACCCTGCGGTCGTATCTAGTATACAACCCTTCCAACTTCTTTTTTTGTATTAATTTATTAGTACAGGCTCAATCGAATAAACTTAACAGAGCCAAGTTATCATTTGCGTTTTATATAATTACTGTTTTAAATCTAGAGTTAAAGGAATTAAACCGATAACGTGCGGTCGTCTCGAGGTTCGTAGAGATTTACAGTTTTATGGATGGGAAGAGGGAGAAGGAGGTTTGAGATATGATTTACGATACAAATATTTCAATATTCATAAAAATGAACTTCCCAACTAACATTTTCAGCTTTGTAAGCCAACTTTTCCAGCGTTGTGCTGTAAAGTAGCTGAAAAGAAGCTGCAGATACAGCTACAAGCAAAAGCTAGCAAAATAGTTTTGGAGAGCGTTTACTCAACTTTCTCACAACCATTATTCAATTTGTCAGTCGCACTGAATAACATCAGCCAATAAACGCTAATGTCACTTCTATACACACACTACCCAACTTTCAACTTGTAGCTGCAAAACAAAGCTAAGAAAGTGAATATATTACTCATTTGATGGTTTCTACACAACCAACCACTCTTGCTGAATAACATAAACATCAAAAGTACTTTTTCAACAACTAAACAACCTGTACTCAGCTTATAAACTGTGTTAGAGCAAATTCGGAAGCATTTTCACAGTCAACTAGGTTTATTTTTGGACGTGTGCAGTTTTACAGCTTTTACTCTGCTCTTTTATAACTAGTCGAAAAAATTGATTCATGTGTACTATTATAAACCCTCTACTCAGCGATTTTGTTGTAGAAGGGAATGTTGATTTGTTTACATAAGTTCAAAGTGTTGGCGTAGCACAGGTTTGCCAATTAGGTCGTCTCGAGTTCGATTCTAGGTTCTGGTGCAGGGTTAATAATTTGGTGATGATTTGTAACTAATTTCGATTAATTTGATTCACTGCCAAATAAACTCAATAAATTCCTTCATAAAAAAGCGTAAACAGTATTTAACTCGGCTTCAAGAGAAAGCTGTGTAGTGATTATTGGATAACCGGGAAAAGGTTGAATAGGCGCCTTTCAAGTTCACACACAACTAAACAGCAGGATAACAGCTGTATAGAAGCGTTAATGGAAATGCAATAAGAGCTTCTCCCGAACGTTCCAACAGCCATAAGTAGCTGACTAAGTTCGCCAGATTTGCTTGTATAGAGGTTAAGTAAAGGTTTCCTCATATCATATATCATATCATAACGTTTGAATACAGTTTGAGACTGTATAAATGAAATGAGTAAAGCGTTTACATTGTGTTAATTGTTAGCTGGGTTATTCCTATTCAACGATGAATCGATATAACCATCTCAAAGGTCTGCCATGTTCAGGTTGTAGTTCGGAAGCTCCTCGAATTTGAATCGGCCTCGACAATCTGCCTCTGTTTGCTCCGCTTGGTTAGCAACCAAGAACTGCACTACTTGCCGCGAACGCAGTACACTATGGAGGAGACGTGTACGAAAACCGAAGTGCTCCCAAAAACGGAAGCCATCGTGCCAGCCAGAAGCATCATCGAACAGATGACTAGACGGGGACCGCTTCGAAACGGGGTTGATCTGATGACGTCACTTTTTCGGATAGCTACCCAATGGCCCTGAAGCGGATGATGGCAGCGCACCATCTATGTTGAAGAAAGAAACGCACCTGTTGAAAGTGTATACACACAAGGCAACTGAAGCAGAGTTGCGCAACATTGCCCTGTGGAAAAGGTGGTACCTCCCGCTGAGCGTGGCACTGAATCCATAGAAACCTAACATGGTGGGCCTGGTATGGAATGCTGCGGCATCCGTGGATGGTGTCTCCCAAAATTCAAACCGACTGACAGGGCCCAATCTCTTTACGTCACTTCAGGCGGTTATCGGAAAATTCCGGGAGCGACCGGTAGCAATTAGTGGCGACATCCGAGAAATGTACCACCAGCTGCTCATAAGGGAAGCTGACAAGCAGGCGTTACGACCGTAACGCCATGCCGCACGCTCCACAGTTTCTTGGTACCGCTGAGGCAATTGTCGACCACACGTATGTAGACGATTATTTTGACAGTCTGGACACAGACAAACAGACGTTACTCGTTGATAAAGTTTTTCTTGAAAACATAGTATCTCTAAACATAGGACCTCAGTAACGAAATCTCTCGGGCTTCTCGCGGAAAACAAGCTTGCTTCAATATTGCATAAAAGTTCTATAGAATGTATAGAAACGTCAAAGTGATACGATGCCAGCGCTGCGACGAGTAGTTCGCGGAACTGATTCAAATCAACCGTCAAATGCGTGAACGAAGATACACAATGAAGTGTTACGTCTGTTTGTCTGTGGTCTGGACACTACTACGTAAGGCCATGGAGGTGCGATTCGTCAATGCTAGGTCAAGGTTTGAGGTCAGAAATTCGTCAAATTCGTCGCTAGTGCTTAGAGGTCTGGGGAAGAAAAATGCACCGAATCAGTACACTTCCACCTAGATAGAAATACAGAAAACGAACGAAAACTAGTTGTTATCTGTAACCCTCATCAAGACGTCTTGTCATTCGCCGTCCCGTTGAGGGCAAAAGATTCACTAGATCAGCCCGGAAAGCCAACTAAAAGGGCAGTCCTCAGTACGGTCATGACCCTTTTCGACCCGTTGGGCCTGTTGGCTCCATTCGCAACGCTGTGGAAAATGCTGGTACAGGACCTCTGAAGATCTGGATGCGAGTGGAACGCTGAAATCGTCGATGAGTCGCACAAGAAATGAACATCGAGGATTGAAACGTTGCCTGAAATAGCGAAAAAATATAGCGCTGATTTTTTGATATGTTGTGTAAAAGCCTAAGGAACAGTATAAAAATGTATTGCGCCCTCTATCTAAGAACCAGGAGAACCGCAAAAAACTTTTAACTACCTTACATTTGATTGTTTGATCTTTGAAATCGGCCTAGTGGTTCAAAAGTTATGAAGGATTTTTTTAACAAAAATCTATTTTTTGGACCACCCTACCATGGAAATGGGCACCCTAATGACAAAAATAAAAAAAATACGGGTCTAATACTTTGCGATAAGGAACAAAACTACCAATTTTTATGAAATTATGAGAATCACTATTTCGTTTTGCTATGAAATGGCTGTATGTGGGTATTTTTGGAATCATATCTGACGCCATTTTGAAATCCAAGATGGCAGCTTCCTATTACAGAAAAACTGGGAAATACTGCCAAATACCCAACAATATGGATAGTTTTGGAATCGGGGTGACATGTAGGAATCGGAATTCAATGTCTGACGCCATTTTTAAATACAAAATGGCGGCTTCCAGTTACAGAAAAACTGTAACAATTCTGTCAAATTCACAAACAGAAGATGTCACCTCCTTTTCACGTACATAGGTGCTTGAAAACGGAAACGAATGAATTTTCAAACTCTATTGTCGTTTGTTTACACTTTAAAGCAAACAATTTTTATCCATTGAGATATACATACAAGTGAAATCGGTGACAAAGCTTTATGTGCTTGTCAATTCCCCGAGAGACAACGCCAAAAACATTGCTATCAAAATCGTGTGAAGTGATTCGCTGACAGTGACAGATTCAGCACTGCCCCAAAGGCAAATCAAATCAGTGCATCGGAACAATGACAACTGCGATCACCGGAATCGCTTCAATGCACCAGAGCGAGGTATCAATTACCCACGTCTATTGAAATCTGCTGCCCGCAAATGTTTCAAAACTACTGCTAGCTCGTTTCATAGCTTTCTGACAGGCATCGGAAGGACGCCTTCGCTTAGCCTGGTCAGTTTATACAGCTAAACCTTCCCGGGTTCACACCCTGAATGTATTGCTCCAATATAAAAAAATCGAGTTCCTGCATAAAGTTCCAGTTGGGACGTAATAGCCACGAAGAAGACAGGTAACGGATGCCTCCGAAGCTTTTCCCATATCAAACTTTTCATCCATTCTCGGTGGCAGTCCAATTAGTGCCACACCGGAGTTCCCCATCTAACTAACTAAGCCCGGAGTGAGTGTGTGTGTGTCTGATACATGTTGAGCACTGAAAGGTATATAAGTATCCATAATACCCGGTGCTGAAAGCTTCCACTCCAACAGCTGCTAAAAACAGAATGCTTGTTTCTAGTAGTTGAAATCCATGTAACTTTTTCCCCCGCTCAGCATATACAACTTGAATGACTGTCTGACTAGCAGTTGAAACATTCATACATACATACACGGAGGAGACGAGTGAGTGTACGTTGCAGATGTTGTTGGTTAATGAATAGCCTGTCTCTTGCACGAACAAAAGTGGATCGAGATGATGCCTCTGACAGCCGCCAAGAGGATGCTGAATCTGACTGGTTTGTTGGCTGGTTGGCTGGTTGGCTGACTGACTGACTGACTGACTGACTCTGGCTGTTGACTGGGCCTGTGCTGCTGAGAGCTATGCTGGGTGAATGGATTTGAGTGTGAATAGCACCTTCATCTGACAGCTACGATGTAGCGTCGATGCATTTAGCATGATATTTTAGATGGGTTGATGAAAATTGTACCAGGTCCGGATTTGATGGGTACGGAGAGTTTTTGTTTTTGCAGGGTGGTTTTCCATGGTTTAGATTTCGATGATTAATTATGCATGCTGCGGTTAACATGCTGGTGGAAACTGTATTTTCCCACGTAACACCAGATGATGTTTTTGCTACTAGGAAAATGATGGATCTATATTAAATGTAACTGTGGATACAATCATACTCATTTATACAAATCTGTTCAAAAATCATACATTTTCAGGTTGACATTTTATTAGAATGTTGTTTGATCTGGTCGAAGTAGTTTCCTGCTAAGTTTTTATAGGATATGGGATATTTTATAAATCAAAAATATGTCATATAACATTAGCCGGATTGACTAAATTATATTCGAGTCCTTTGACAATTTTCTATAAATTTCATAGATTTTTCCTCGTTGAATCTTATAATTTTAATAAGATTTCGAAGCGTAAATCTGGCTAAAAATGATGTATAAAATAGAGAATCAGACAGACCTTTTAAGCGAAATCGAATCAAGGTTGGAATATTCTTCACTCTCATTAGAAGATGAACGGTTACACATGTTGAGAGCCACCCTCCACGTGCGTATTTAAGAAATCTACAAAGGGGCTGTTCATAAACTACGTAGACAGTTTTTTTGGATTCTTGACCCCCCCCCCTGCGTAGACAATTGTCCATACAAAAAGTTTAAAATTTGTATGGGCCGTGGCTAATTTTCACCCCCCCCCCCCTCTAGACTGTCTACGTAGTTTATGAACAGCCCCAAAGGCTGTAGAATTTATAATGATGGACTTAGAGGACGAATTTTCCTTTCGTTACGATTTAAAGTTAGACGATCGGAACAAGTGAAAGCTACCTTAATAAACAAATCTTAAGGTCAAGGTCACTGCAAAAAAAGTTTCGTATCATGAAAAGGAATATGCTCAGCGAAACAGCCAATAACTTTCAAATAAAAGCAGTGAACTATGCAAACCATTCGAACTCAAATGCATTAAAATTATAGCTCTGTGCAAATAATTCAATAATATTACCCTCTATTATTCTCAAACTACTGTGGCGCTGCACTCAACAACGGTCCTTTTCAACTGAAACCACGCCAACAGAACCGCCATTGAGGACTCCATTCGAAGGCAATAAAACATTCATAACTTTCAAATCACACTTTTGTCACATCGCGTCATCATCACCGTTCCGTCATCAGCATATCTCGGACAAAAGTAGAATAGTTGCAGTGCCAGCCAGAACTTTACTACCAATTTCGTAAGGACAGTAAAAGTTCACACCGTGCCTCCCGTGCTTTCCCTACACGGCCAATGAGAACGACCGAAATTTGAGTTTAGTTCTCGCCTTAGAATCTGTCAAAAGAAATTATACTCAATCTGAGTGAATCCAATCTTTACTTTTCTCATATTCGTCATCTTTTTTCCTGGAAAATCCTGGATACACCTGCAAAAACATGAGGCAAATTTACGCATCGGTTATGAGTAAACTAAACTCAAATTTGCATCGTTCTCATTCGCCGTGTACCCTATGCCAGTCGTCGGTCATGATGAGCAACCGTGAGTGTGAGCGCATATGCATTTAACGATGTTGCCATTAACCTCAATCAAGGCTTGTTAATTATTACATCCATCAAAAAGGAATGGTCAATGGGAGGTGGGTGGAGCGCCGGAGTTATTCGAGAAATTGCCATTTGGGCTGCAGGCGACACATTTATCGCCCGTACGACGTCCAGCAGCCAACGTTGACACAGCAGCAGCAGCAGCAACATGCAGAGTGAGATAAGCTTATCAATGATGCAAGTCGACAGGATGTACGGCAACAGCAAACTCGCACATCTCGCCAAGGTGGTTCTTGGTTTGCAAGCATGAATTGACTAAGCTGCCCTTAGTTGGTTAAAGCACTCCCGCTTAAATGGGAATTTTGATCACATTTACAGGTCATTTGAGATTGTCCAGTTATGCTTGTGTGATTTAAGATGGCTTCCACGTCGGCGATGTGCATGGTGTCAAGCTGTTGATTAAGGTGTACTGCCAGCAATGAATGCCTTTGTATGCACCGGGAGAATGATGGAAGCTTATCAATCTTCGGTTGTCACCGGTTGGTTAGCTGGTATGAATGTTTGCTGCTATTCAAAGGAGGTAGTGTGATATAATTGATTGCTTATGATTCCAGCAGAGCTTGAACGGTAGCAGATTCCTTGAATGGCAAAACGATACTCATGGCTACTCCATGAGTAACCAGTTCCGAAAACTAGTTTCCAATCAACGCCCTAGTGAAAGTTAATGCTTTTTCGTATAATCCTCTGTTCGAATGAAACCTCAGGCCATTTGAATCGAAACATCGAAATCGCTTTTTTCGAATGATAGCTGCAACCGAATGACGGCTGTTTTGCTCCCCTCGAATACAGGATGATAATTGATACGAGAAGCGAGTGGACCTCAGTTGAAATACGTAATGCTCTCTGTACAATGATTGTCTTCCCAAATTGCAATGCATATGGTATTGGTTCAGCCCCATAACGCAAATCATTCAAAACGATGATGTAAATAATTCTATCGATCGTAACTTACTGATCTGAGCTGACAAACTAGGTGGAAACATAATCATCGCTATCAGAGATGGTACAACCATTGGTAAAGCGTGGAAACCGAAGATTGTCTATTTTGTGGTGGACGAAGTTTCCTGTACCAACAAACGATTTTTGTATCCATAATGGAATGGTTGTTCACGGTTTTTTAGTATGTAAATGTGAACAATCAAATTCGTTATTTCATACGTGAAGTTCACGATTTTCTGAGTTAGTTGAAAATGCTTTTCTAATATCAACATGAAGCTTTTAGTGTGATAATTTATTAACTAGATAAAGTTCTTAATAGGATATGTTGATGGATGGTTCCACTAAAGTACTGGAGTGTGAAAATTGAATAAATTTGAAATTGAGCGAAGGGCCACTACTGCAACATTACTACTAATAGCATTTTCAACTAACTCTTATTTAAAACATTTGCAAGTCATCCTTAAGATCATAAGATCAAAGTTTGTCAGCACTATATGTTAATTAAATAAATTAGGTCATCTTTCACACCACTATCAACCATATCTCATTCACTGCTTGATCGTCAAGCAGTCCAGTCCGGTTTCGTCCGCTCTCTCTCTCTCTCTCTTTATTATTAGTTCTGTGACAGTCCGTTCGCGTCTCCCTTTCGCGGTGATAAGTGAAACATCGTTCGATCTCAGTATGGGAAAACCGCCGCGTGGTGATACGGTTGCAAGCTCGTCCGGGAAGCGTTCCCGTCAGGAAATCACCAACGCTCAGTCGGCCTCGAAAAAGCTGCTTTCCAACAACCGGTACGCCATTCTGGAAAATGGTGATGAACCGGAAATAAAGAAGAAGGAGAAACTACCACCCTTTTTTGTCAAGAGATTCCCGCCTGGACTGCGGGAAAACATCGAGTACTACATCGAGAAATGCTTTTTGAAGTGCACCAGTGCTCTGAAGGCATCAGGCTGATGATGCTAGCAAGGAAAGACTACAAGGCCGTTGAGTGCTGCTGAAGCAAAAAAATGGGAATATTTCTCTCACGACATCGAGGAGGACAAACCGCTCAAAGAGGTCGTGCGTGGTCTGCCCAATATGGAAATCGCCACGCTGTCGGATGAGCTGAAGAAGAACGGCCTAAGGCCATCGCAAGTCTTCAGGATGAATCAGCACGACGCTCCCCGCAAGTACCGTGATCAGCTGTATTTTGTCCATCTTGAGCATAAAACAACGTGTTCAAAGGACCTGCAGTGTATTCGGACGCTATTCCACATCGTGGTTAAGTGGGAACGCTACCAACCTCGCCCCCGTAACGTCACCCAATGCTCAAACTGCCTCATGTTTGGGCATGGGACCAAAAATTGCAACATGGCCCATCGCTGCAACGAATGTGGCAAGCAACACGAACCCGAAGAATGCGAGAGCATGCACAGTTCGAAAAAGTAGTGTAAATTTCTGTTCAGTATGATGTACATAAATGGAGCGTCACATATCATATAAGTTTACATTATATATCATGTAAAGTTCTGAGATATTTCATGCAATGTAGCAAATATTGTATACAAAAGCCAATTGTTGTAAACAACATTGTTTACAAGTTGCTCCGTTGCGTGAAATGAAATACAAATTTTCGTGAACGAATGTTTACATCACAATTAAAATTCAGAATTTTTATCTGTGTGGAGAACGCCGATCCACAATGCGCCAACTTTGGTGCAGCACATCGAGCTACCAGAAAGTCTTGTCCGAAGCGTGCGGAATTCATGGAAATCCGCAAAAGGGCCTCCACGCAGAACCAGCCGGGTTGGAAAGAGGTACCGGCATGCAATGAGCAGAATTTCCCCGCCATTAGCCAACGGCGTCCGATTCCGATTTTTCCGCCACTACCGCTCAACAACCGTTTGGCTGCTGCTGCTGCATCGGTCCGGCCAACTGCTGAGGTGCCAAACCATCCGGCTAATCCGAGCCGTCAGTCCTATGCGGCAACGGTTTCGTCCCCTCCCCCGGGTCTATCGTGGCGTCGAGATGATGCCCCACCATCGCATGAAAACGAAGAGCTACTCACAACAGAGGAACTTATTACCATCATGGCAGAAGCAATCATGATCAAGCGCTCCTGCAGAACCAGAACCGAGCAGATTCTTGCTGCATCACGTTTCATCGACAACTATGGACCGTGAAACCATCAAGATCGCCAACTGGAACGCTTGCTCGCTCAAGAGCAAGAGCATCGAGTTCGTTGACTTCCTCAACAAACAAAACATCGACATTGCCGTTATCACTGAAACCCACCTGAAACCGGAGGTAAACGTATACCTTCCTGACTTCCGGCTTCTAAGACTAGATCGAACCTGCTCCGGGGGAGGAGGAGTTGCTATTTCTGTAAGTAGAAACATCTGCTGTCGGCTTCTGCTGAGCTTCCAGCTGAAAACCATTGAAACTTTAGGGGTAGAAGTCTCCACTCCTGTCAGCCCTATCACCATCATTGCGACGTACTGCCCCAAGCAAATCACCATCAGGGACGGGTCGGCAGCAGACCTGCGGAGGGACATCATCAAACTAACTCGACGGCGCGAAAAGTACATCATTGCTGGCGACCTAAACGCCAAACACCAGGCTTGGGGCAATAGTAGACGCAACCAAAACGGCACCATCCTCAACGACGACCTGCAAGAGGCTCGCTACACCATATTAGCGCCGGACTCTCCCACCAGGTTGACCCGGTCTGGCGTTCACTCCACCATTGACATCCTCATCAGCAACATGAGAGACAACATCTCGCTACCTGTGACCCATCAGGAGCTGAGTTGGGACCACATCTGTCAACCGATTCCAAGCTTCCCGACGCAACTACCATCGTGTCAGCTGGGAGCAGTTCCAACACTGTGTCGACTACGGTGCCCTTCCGGAGACGCCCGAAGACGTTGATTTTGCTAACAAAATCCGCTCTCTCCCAGATTGTGCAAAGTCCTTCTGGAAACTAACGAAAATTCTTAAAAACAAACCCAGGCATATTCCACCACTGACCCCACTGGATCGTCCCGGCGACCCAGTGGTTCAGCTGATAACTCCTGAAGAGAAGGCTGCCGCGATAGGTCAACATTTCGTCAATTCCCATAATCTCGGACAAAACATCGTCAGCCCTCATGAATCTGAGGTTGCTGAAAATGCAACCAATCTTTATCAGATTCCTAACATTTTTCAAGAGAAATCCGAGATTACGGCTGACGAACTGTTGGCCTATATCAAATCATCTAAAAACATGAAGGCCCCAGGCATCGACAACATCCTGAATCTGGAACTCAAACACTTGAGTTCCAGATTCTACAACCATCTGGCACTGATTTTTAATCAGTGCCTCAGACTTGGCTACTTCCCCTCGTGTTGGAAGTCAGCTAAAGTCATACCCATCCGGAAACCTGGGAAGGATCCGTCCTCACCTTCAAGTTATCGACCAATCAGCCTTCTCTCAGGGCTATCAAAACTGTTCGAAAGAGCACTGTACCACCGGCTCCTAACATCTGCCGAACAAAACAACATCTTACTCGAGGAACAGTTTGGTTTTCGGAAAGGTCGTTCAACCGTCCACCAGCTGACTTGAGTGACAAACATTCTGAGACGGAACAAGTCTGTTTCAAAAACATCTGCCATGGCGTTGTTGGACGTTGAAAAAGCGTTCGACAATGTCTGGCATGATGGCCTGGTGTTCAAATTGCAGCAGTTCGGTCTTCCAATCTTCCTAGTGAAGATAATAAACAACTATCTATCGGACAAGACGTTCCGAGTATCTCTGAATAGCATCACATCGGATGCTTTCAACATCGGTGCCGGAGTTCCACAAGAAAGCATCCTTGGCCCCATTCTATTCAACCTGTTCACCTCCGATATGCTGGCTCTCCCTGATGGTGGATCGTTGTCTCTGTTCGCAGATGACACATCCATCGTCTACAAGGGTAGGGCCATCGGAGCTCTGACTGCCAAACTTCAGGGAGGCCTGGACGTCCTGTCTGAATATTTCAACAGCTGGAAGATCCGTATCAACGCGGCAAAGACCCAGGTCATCATCTTTCCACACTCAAAATCTCCCAGACTTGTTCCGTCTGAAAATAATAAGATCTGCTTAAACGGCTCAGTGGCGGAATGGTCCAAAGAGGTCGTGTACCTCGGGCTAACATTAGACAGCAAGCTTCTTTTCAGGGAGCACGTTGACAAAACCAAAACCAAGTGCAACATCTTGATAAGATCGTTGTATCCACTCATAAACAGGAGGTCAAACCTGTCCCTGAAAAATAAGCTTGCTGTCTACAAACAAATCATCCTTCCCGTAATAGAATACGGGATGCCAATCTGGGAGAGTTGCGCAAAAAGCCACCATCTTAAACTTCAAATGATCCAGAACAAGATCCTAAGAGTGATCCTCAACAGTCCACCGCGGACTAGAAACTCTGAGGTTCACCGCCTGGCTGGTCTTCAGACACTGGAGTTACGGAGA
The DNA here is from genome assembly GCF_037179485.1 of Ochlerotatus camptorhynchus. Classification (NCBI taxonomy): domain Eukaryota; kingdom Metazoa; phylum Arthropoda; class Insecta; order Diptera; family Culicidae; genus Ochlerotatus; species Ochlerotatus camptorhynchus. The sequence continues at coordinate 1,131,691 of NW_027040752.1, read as the reverse complement.
GCTGACTCCATCGCAAGGTTCAGAGATTGCTGTAGGCGATCCGACCAACAGATCGTAAGGGATCTGGCACGTTAGGTTAAAATTAGGTTAAGTAGGTAGAATAACAAATTCAAACATTCAAACAACATACTTCACAAGAAGAAAATTGAAAAACATTACTCAGTAAAACACAACATGTACAACACAAAATCAAAATGTTCACCAAAGATGAAGAGCCCTTCTGGCTAACCTCTTGCCCTGTATTAGCAAATGTAAACCACATAACAAATTAAAAATAAAGAAGAATTTTACTAGTACCGCTATCAACCAGACGTGTTCCATCAATTGTCCCATTAGGTTATGGGCCCAGACAGGAAATTTTTTTCAAACGCTAAAAAAAATTCTGAAGAAAATGAACGGAGGAGAAGGTAGCGGATCTCAAGCTGGTTCTAGTATCCAAGGCAATGGAGGTCGTTTACCGGGCAGTGCAGTATCGTTGCCGGCAAGGGAAATTTTACACGGTTCGGAGAACTACAGCTCCTGGTTTTTCACGACCAACATGGTGCGATGGACATGGTGCGCAGTGAAAGACCAAGCGAAGCATAATCCGGCAGCAACTGATGAGGTTTCCGAGCAGGCCCTAGCTACGATATGCCAGAGCATCGACTCCAAGATCTACTGGCTAGTACACAGTTCGAAAAGTAGTGTAAATTTCTGTGCAATATGATGCACACAAATGGAGCGTCATATATCATATAAGTTTACATTATATATCATGTAAAGTTCTAGCACTGGGGGAGGTAGCTCATCGATTCTTCCGGTTCGCCTCCTAGCATCGTGCTATAAGGTACCAGGCGATAACCAGGGTAGTTGATCGATAGCTCGATGACGTCATTTCGTTGGCGTCTGCAATGGGAAATTCTCATAGCAGGCGTTGACGATGGGACGTTGTCGAGTTGTTGAATAGCAACTATCGTGGTAACTCACCGATTACCTGTCGATCTGCCAAATTTGGAAAGACGTCTGCATTGAATTGTCTCATATAATAATATTCCGCCCACTATATCACAAGAAATTGCGAGTAGCTGAGTGGAAAGGAGATAAGTTAAGCATTGGGTACAGGACCAAGTCTCCCCTGGGTGGTGCAAGAAGATGAGCGCAATAGAATCATCAAGTTGCCATAAGGCACGGAATGAGACTATTGCATGGCTGGGTAGTCAAAGTCTTCCATACGTTAGTCATTTCAGGTGGATTAGAACAGGTTTAGGTTTAGGGTGGGCGTTGGCCAGATTTGGATTTTTCAGATATAATCCTAAATAGGACCTAGATTATTTAATACACTAGTAACCTCAACTTCTGTCACAATGTTTCATTGTGTCTAATCAACAATCAATGGGTAAAATATCAAATTTGCGGTAAATTGGAAAGAAACGGAACTTGGAGTGTAGAGCGCACTGCCCACTGGACGATTCTGAAGCCTGACCTATATATATAGATACATTCATACCATTGGCATTTTGTCAAGCTACAGACCGATTAGCCTGCTCTCAGCGCTGAGCAAGCTGTTCGAAAAATTGATCCTCAGCCGACTAAACAAGTTTGTGGAGGAACATGACATTCTTCTTCCGGAACAGTTCGGGTTCCGTAAGGGGCATTCCACCAATCATCAGCTAGTGCGGGTGATGAATAACATCCGGAGTAACAAAGCTGTATCCAAGTCCACAGCCATGGCCTTGTTAGACGTCGAAAAGGCGTTTGACAATGTCTGGCACGACGGACTTATATACAAGCTTTGTAACTCCAACTTTCCACCATACCTTGTGAAAATCACCCGTAACTATCTCCAGCAAAGGTCGTTCAGGGTGTCGTTGAATAGTTCCCTTTCGGGACAATTTCCGATCCCAGCAGGTGTTCCGCAAGGGAGTCTGCTGGGACCACTGCTTTACAGCATCTACACGTCGGACATCCCTCCTCTAGGAGACGGTTGCGTGTTCTTTCTGTTTGCAGATGACACCGCGATAGCCGTCAAGGGTAGGATGCCTCGTGAAATTACGAACAAGCTCCAACGATGCCTTGACACCTTTACTGATTATGCCACCACGTGGAAAATCAAAATCAACGCCTCGAAAACCCAAGCGATCATGTTCCTTCACAGACAATCATTAAAACTTAAACCGTCTCCCTCCTGTACCGTAATAATGGATGGTACAAGGGTCGAGTGGTCCACTGATGTTACTTATCTCGGGATGTTGTTCGATGAGAAGCTCCTGTTCCGCTCGCACATAGAGAAAACCCTAGTTAAGTGCTCCGCCTTGGTTAGGTGTTTGTATCCGCTCATTTGCCGCAGATCCCGCCTCTCAAGGCAAAACAAACTGGCTGTTTACAAACAGATCATAGCCCCCGCGATCTTCTATGCCGCCCCGGTGTGGGAATCGTGCGCTCAGACCCACAGGAACAAAATCCAGGTTGCACAGAATAGAGTGTTGAGGATGATCCTAGATCGTCCATTCGACACAAGAATAGCAGACCTCCATCAAGAGGCAGAAATTCCCAAAGTAGATTCCAAAATTGATGATATGACAACTAAATTTATTCAAAAATGCAATCTTTCTGAACATGCTTTAATAAGCAATTTGTACATAGTAGGTTAAGTGTATATAGTAGAGTAGGTTAGTTTTAAGCTGTAAATAGTAGTATTAAGTAGTTTCTCTTCAAATTCTAAAAACAAAACAAACCAATCCCACCAAGGTGGTCGACCGTGTACTAAGTCTAGGACTAATTCTGTAAAACAAATTTTGAATTTTGCCCATACCTAAAGATGAAGAAAGCAATTAAATCACTTAGTAAAAATTTATATGGTAATCGTCCAAGTTAAACTAAAATAAAGATCATTTAAACTAAACTAACTAAACCATTGGCATTTTGTATTTGAGATAAGACAGAGACAGGATGTGGAGGGCCCGCTTAGAGGGAGCGTAACCCATGTTATGGCTTCCATTTATTAAATAGTTCAGATAGGCTGGAAATGATAGGTTCATGGTGAGAAAATGTACCATATGGTGCCCGTTCACTGATCAAAATTAAATTAGATTCAAATCGTCAGGCCCTGCCCTGTAATAAGGGGATTGACGATGATTTGTCAAGTTTCATTTTGCATTTGCATATAATTGTAAGTTTAGGTTTGCTTTTGTAATTGTGAGATAGATAGTTTGCCTCAATTGAAACATTGAGTTGTATAAACTTGACGAATCATACCTCTAAAATAGTAGTAGTTACAGTGCCGCATTATCTAACAACCACTGCCTGCAACTAATGTTGGAGGGGTCAGCAGGGCTGATTACGGATCAAAACTAACATAACTCTAACACTGAAATGATCCCGAAACTAACGCTCATTCATTGCACTTTGAGTCATAAAGTAGTTTTATTTATTTTCCTACTAATCTATCTACACACTTAGTTTTTTTCTACCGAGCTCGGCTGTGCGGGTCTCGGCGGGAAGGGGGTTTCGCTGAGATCTCGGCGGGAGTGACATTTGATTGCCGAGTCTCGGATAATGCCTTTTCTAATAATCTGCCTACGTTTCTTTTATTTGTTATCTACTTCATCCCTTTTTTATTTGTCTGCTCTTCTTTCCTCTTCTCTTCTTTTGTTTTGTTTGTTTACATATAACTAATACTAATACCTCCTTGTTTTCTCTCTAATTTGTCTACTATGTCCCACCATCACGATGAGAGATGAGCTACCGTACATGGTACACGCTCATATACACTCCCAAAATAGTATGCCGCAAGTAAGTATATCACAGAGGCAACTAAAGATCCAGAAACGAAAACCGATAACGCTGAAGATAATGAGCTTTGGTGATTTATATGACTAAATAGTATTATTTATTTATACTAACCTAAACACAACGTGGGGTGACCCAAATCCAAACGATCACTAACCAAAATAATAGACTTATCTTTTTTCAGCAGCACTACACCAGCCAGCAAAGTTCAACAATCCATCGTTGCTTATGCCTTTGTTGTCGTTTGGAACCAGTTTTGCAAGGTAGGCGACGATTGTGCGTATTTCTCGCGTAACTTTTGAAAAGAGCCTATTTATAGCCTGAACAATACGTAAAGAGCAAATTGAAACATTGAACGTCGCGTGAAAGTGGAACTTAATGAAGGCCTAAGTACTTTTTCGTAGTTTTTAGTTTTCGGATTTGAAAGATCGTCCGTTACAGTGGCCTGCTTACTGAGCAGAAAAACGCGGTCCCAGGTCCTTACATATCAAAGAGATTTATGGTAAAATCGCTTGTGTATCGTGTATTTTGTGAAACTCGTTGTTGTCGTTGGTTCCGGGTTTGAATGGATACAAAAATTTGAGCAACGGTATTATGTGATATGAGGGGCTCGGTGGCCTTAGAGCAACCGTTTTTGCTTACTGAGCAGAACATCATGAGTCTAATCTCAGGCCCATCCACATTCAAGATTCGTCAATCGTTAATATGACTACATGGTAATAACAGCAACTCGGTGATTAAAAAGGTGCTCGTCTGCCTAGTGGCAAACGTTTTTGCTTACTGAGCAGAAGACCGTGGGTTTAGTCCCAAGCTCCTTCGCGTTATATGATCGTTAGGGCATCAATTCAGCTTATCGTTTACCAAAACGAACCCTGCTGCAAACCCAACCCTCTTATCCAACATCCCAGTGATTCCTCGTGGAAGTGCAGAGGTGTTCTCGGCTTCCATCAAAGCGAGTGTCATGTCAACACAATCCTTCCCATTCCTTTCTTGACCTGTGTTCGGGCGCGGCCGGCGCTGGTATTGCCTAATTTAAGATCACCAGTTTTTACACATTGAGGATGATTGCTAGTCCCAAGCATCGTCTATTGGTTCTCTGTGTAATTACAGCTGATCTGGCAATAACAGAGTAGCAACCGTGGGCGGTCAATCAAGCTCAAGCTCAAGCTCAAGCTCAAGCTCAAGCTCAAGCTCAAGCTCAAGCTATATCATGTAAAGTTCTAGCACAATTCATGCAATGTAGCAAATATTGTATACAAATACCCATCTTTGTAAACAACATTGTTTACAAGTTGCTCGGTTGTGTGAAATTAAATTTAAGTTTAAGTGAATGAATGTTTACATCACAATTAAAATTCAGAATTTTTATCTGTGTAGATCACGCCAAAACAGCAAAAGAAGCTTGGGACAACCTACGGAAAACCTACGAACACAGCGGATCCACAAGGAAGATTGGCCTGTTGAGAAGGCTTACGGTAATGCGACTAATTGGCGCTGAACGTGACGAAGAAGTCATAGGTCAAACGACTCAGGAGTACGTGAACGAGCTTTTTACAATGAGTCACTAGCTTTCATAGCTAGAATTTGAAGTGGGCGATACTTGGTTGGCGAGTCTGCTGATGAAGGGCCTACCGAAGCAGTACGAACCGATGGTCTTGGGATTGGAGTCATCTGCCAGTGCAGTCAACAAAAAACGATGTCAGTTGGATTTTCGATTCCGGTGCAATAACGCAAGGAGCTTTTGAGGAAAGCAGAGAGTATGTCGGCCAACATCAATGTCGCAAACAGCACTGAAGCCACCGTCATTGCCAAGGGTGTCGTCAATCTGGTGCCAGAGTGGATATCAGGTCCAGGGCTTGAAGAGGGAACGCATTCTGCCTGTGCCAGCATGAACTTGTACATTTTCCGCATTCATCATTCCGAGTGATCGGCATTCACTGAACCTGATGAACAAACCAGTCGCACTGAACGGGATCTAAAAACAGTCAGATTTCCTTTCTACGCTGCATTGTGCTTTGTGCAGTTACTTCGCAACTGTTTAAATTTTTAAATTCATTCCTTCTGCTCTATTCAAGTTGATTGCCAACTGCGGGAGCTGTAAATTCAGACGGATTACATATCGGCTACCTTTCGCCGCCATTTTAGAATCCAAGGTGGCGACTACAGATATACTAGAATACTTTGAATACTCGTCAAAAACCTTACAATATGGATATTTCCGGAACCGGTGCAGAATGTAGAAGCCAAATATTGATGTTTGACGCCATTTTGGAATCCAAGATGGCAACTTCAAGTATGCTAGAATCAGGCTTCCGGAAATCTCACGCGTACACAAATGCGACAGCGAACTGTGAGACGGAGCGTCGCATGGCTCTCAAATCCATGGTGTGCTACATTAATTGTACAAAAAAGAGACCAGAACGATGCGCGTGACAAGCTACACGCTCTCAACAAATTCGAGCGTTTAATTTTTTTTATCTCATCGTATTGCTCTCTCATATATTAAATCACACATGTGACTGTTTAGTTGAAACATCTCAATGCCTTGACTCTCGCGGTCACATCATATGTGATGTTGTCGGGTGACGAAATAAGGGACTGCAAGGGTTTGTTCACAGAAGACTTGTGTGCCCTTTTCACATGTGGCTTTTGAAATGGGGTGAAGTTTTTAGATGGTTCCAGAAATATCTTCTAGTATAGATTCAAGCTGACTCAACACATGGTTCCAGAGATGTACTGGAATCACCGTAAGATCACCACTCATGCTCCTAGGAAGACTCAATTGCTTGTCGAAAGGATGCTAAAGAAAGGTAAAGGAAGACTAAATGAGCGGTGGATGGCAACCTTACGGTAGTTGGGATGCCGTTAGCATGTTAGCACCCCAAATAATACCGGAATATCTCTGGAACTTTGTGTCCTTCAACAAGTCCTTATACGGAAATCTTCTATAATACATTTTTGGAAGCCTCTGAAGCTTTCAGCCCATTTGGTGGAAAACTAAACGAGTTATTGCGCATTTTCACCAAAGTAATAGACCGCGCTAAAAAAAATCCCTCAGAATATTTTTACTCAGACCAGTAAAAATATAAATGAACGATTTTGAATGCAAAACAGCACTAAATTTTACTATACAAGATCAGCGTTAAGTCAGAAGGGACTAAGTAGCAAAATAAAAACAAAAACTGAGTACATGATATGATACAGATCAAGAATTTTCTCAGCTACATTTCACTTTATCAGCCAGATTTGAAAAAAAAATTAACAAGTAGCATGAGAAAACGGTCAAATGATTTGTCACATTACATCAGAAACAATATTGAATAGCCAACTTTAAATTCGTTTTTCTCGAAATCAAAAACAAATGTCACTTATTTCGATCTGACTTAGCACCGACCATATCAACACGCTTGTAATGAACTCTGAAGATTAATATTTGTATTTTGTCTGGCTTGAGTGAACACTATTTTAAGGGATAATTTTCAACGCAGAAGTGTACTTTGCTGCAAAAACGTTGGTGGTGACTTCTCATTACATACACACAAGTCTAAACTTAAAAATTAACCAAGCTTAACATGTTGTAAATTTGTTCTGTTATGATCAATTGAGCTGAAATTTTGACTAAAAACTTGCTTTTCCATTGACCTTTGTCCGATCAACTATGCACAAATTTTAATTTTATTGTCACCTTCCAGCAAGTGCTTCAAAAAATGTGGTTTATCTTACACGTGAAATTCAACATATTTGTAGTTTTGCGTCAAAATTTCAGCTCAATTGATCATAACAGAACGCATTTACAACATGTTAAACTTGGCTAGTTTGTATGAAAACGACCTTTGTCCGATCAACTTTGCACCACAGTGTACGTAGGTACGAAATGCTGGATTAATGTTAATGTAATAAATTTAGGAAAAAGTTGCTTCAGAAATTGTATTGAATACCTGTCAGTCAACAAAACTTAGTACGGCAGCATCTGAATTCTTCAGATGTGTTAGTGCTCAAAGGATAGTTCATACCAGCCACCATGATGCTGAATTGAAACAATCAATTTGCGACAACATCTCCTTTTCATAACTTCTATTATTTGAGTTCAAAAAATATCTTGTCAAGAACTGGTTTGACAGTGAGCAAATTTCATAGAGCATAGCAGAAATAGTGCGAAATAGATTAGTGAAGCCCTCAGTCGTCGTCATAGTAATGAAAACTAGCATCGCACTGCTTTTGATTCTTGGGTAACACTTTCTGGTTGCAATTCGGCTGTTCAACATTTTTGAAGGACCACCAAGAAACATGATATTACACTATTTTTTAGGGATGTCTAAAAGTCCAATCATTCGATTATCGATAAATCATAAAGATTTTTCAGCTATTCGATTAAATATTTATTGAATTTTCAATTATTCAAGCGCGTAACCGACGTCCCTTCTTATTTCTACTCATTTCATTAAGCACAATAGAGAAAATAAATAAAAGTGCTAATTTATTAGAACAGGCATAGCGAAGAACCAAGACGTGAAACAGGATCATAAATTCGCCGAAAAAAGTGTTAAGATTTACCAACTTGTTGAGAACCCGTGACCAGCAGTAGCTGGGCCGAGACTCTTCCGAGTGCCCATTCATCGTAGCAAGGTTGAGGTTTCCCTAGCTGCGGCCTTCCAACCTGTCACAGACACCAGTTCAACCCCTGTTCAGCAGTAGACGGGCCGAGACTCTTGCATTGAACCGGAAAATATAGGATTGTCCGGTCCGATTAGCTCATCCAGCTGCCTACGCGTCATCATCATCTTCCAAAGGCTTTAAGCCTGTACTACCATCGACCCTTTTCAGGGCCACCAAGATTATCCAAAAGAGTTAAATTTCTGAACATGTCCCAACTAAAATTCATACCAAAAGGTTCTTTTCAGGGCAATCATAGTCATACTAAAAAGTATAAATAGAGAGAACCCCGGTCAAGTTATTATTCCTACAAAAAACAAGCTCCTGCTGCACTTAACATAAAACATTTATTATATAAGACCACGTAGTCCTACGTCACCATTGCGTACAACCATATAGGGTTTTCCCTTGTAGGTTTTTTTTAAGTTACTCCCATATCTTTAGGATTGTGAGTAACAGTTGCTCATTTGTGCGGTAAAAACATTTATACATTACAAATAAAACGCATCATGTGTACGTTTTTGAGCAATAAAACAAGCAAAAAAGGGATGTTCCGGTTCTTCCAGTGAACCATTACGTGGTCTGGGTTCATTTTTGGCTCACAACTCCGATTGTATTCTAATAAGACGTATATGAGTGGTTTCGAAAAAAAAACTGCAGAGCTCTAGGATCAGTTTCATGAATTGACCACTTTTTCGGATTTTCCGGGTCTTCCGGTGAACCAGATTTGTGACTTTTTGCATGCAAAATGTTCCCAAAAGGTGGTCATCTATCTTGTTAATAACTTTGCACAAGACATCATGAAGTTATCTCTTCAAATTACCGTACAATAAGAGTTTGTCCCCAATGAGCTCTGATCCCATATGGTACGTGTATTCGTTAATGCCGATTCCTGTTGTGCGGTCCCTATTTACCGTACTATAGGAATCTTGACTGCACGTAATGTATTGAAAAATCCGAAATCGTCAACTTAAATTTTCCGTAAATATTAAACCACCCCGAATCTTTTGTTTCGATCATATAATAATAAATTCTAAAGGGCGAACACGAAATTATTGCGACACATTCAACAGGGCATAACTTTTTTACCATAGGGTAAAAATCAACCAAATTTTGCACACTTTCTCATTGATGTGTATTGTGTACATGCTGTCAAACTCGAAGTCGTGTTTTTCGATTCAACGAAAATGGAGGTGAACCAACGCGAGTTGAGAGAACAAATTCTTTCCAAACACCTGGAATTTCATGACCTGTCGCACCGGCAGTTGGGAAAAATGTTGAACATTCACCATTCAACCGTCTCCAGAGTGTTGAAGCGGTTCCAGGAGCGGTTGACGTTGGACCACGGCAAAGGAGCTGGAAGAAAACCGGGACCGAAGAACAAAAAGACGGAGGGAAAGGTGAAGCGGATGATTAAAGCAAATCCCAACGTCTCAAGCCGTGATTTGGCTAAAAAGATCGGCATGTCGCAGAGCTACGTCCAGAATGCAAAGAAGAGAGCTGGACTACATACAAACAAAATACAGAACTTCCCAAACCGCGACGACGAAACGTATATAAAAGCCGATTCTAAGCAAATTCCGGGGTTGGAGTTTTTCACCGGCAAGAGCAAGTTCGATGTGGACGACAAATTTAAGAAGAAGAAAATGTCGAAGTTCGCCTCCAAATATCTCATTTGGCAGGCCATCTGCTCTTGCGGACTGAGGAGTGAGCCTTTCGTGACAAAGGGCACAGTAAATGGCGAGATCTACAAATATGAGTGCCTCGAGAAGCGCCTTTTGCCGTTCTTGCAGCAGCACGACGAAGCTCTACTATTTTGGCCAGATTTGGCATCATGCCACTATTCTAAAAGTGTCCTGGAGTGGTATGAGGCCAATTCTGTCCATTTTGTTCCAAAGGACATGAATCCGCCAAACACCCGGTGGAGCAGTACTGGGCAATAATGAGGCGGGAACTTCGGAAGAGCAAGAAGACAGTCAAAGACGAGAAGGACATGTTAAGAAAATGGAAAAAAAAACTGAGAAACTGGTACCGGATGACACTGTAAAGACTTTGATGGAGGGCATCAAGCGACAATGCGTTCAATTTTACACTCAAGGCTCCATCGATTAACTTTTCTTTTGATTTTTGAAGTAAATATATGTATAAAACTACCCTAAAATTTTGGTTTGATTCTAAACATTATAAGAAAATTGGCATGACATTTTCGGTGTCGCAATAATTTCGTGTTCGCCCTTTACCTACGGGTAAAATTTCATAAAATTCTGAGACCATTCGGCCCAATCCAGTTCGATGATTTAAAAAAAAGCCATGATTATCATGTAGTTTGATGTTTTACGTGAGAGTTTAGGTTGAAGATAAATATAGCCGCTTTTCCGGGTGTATCCCCTCTACGGAGAACTTTTGAGGTGGGCACCTTTGAAAAATCAGTAAGTAACCAGCTCTAAATTTACCACCCCAGTACTGAAACGCTACAGTGAAAGTAATGCTACCGTAACTGTTAACAGAAGCCTTATAGGCATGCCCAGAAGATCTCAAGGAAATGCGCAAAGAAACTCAGGAGTACACCCTGAACATTTCAAATGTAAATTCATAGAACTCATCCGACAAAATCAGATATCCCAATGTGTAAATCCAGACGATTCGAAGTCAGAGCAATTGTCTCCTATAACTCACACTTTGAAATGTCGTAAATTTCAACAACCCTTGACCACATTAATCATATTCACCTTTCCAATTTAGTCGATTGACTTCTAACGAAGAAGTGGCATCCCCTCCCATAGCAACGAACATCGACAAAGCCAAACAAATTTTCATTTTATGTATATATAGATTATTGAAATCTCTTCCCCTCTCTGACTTGTGATCCATCGGCAGTTCCCCTTGAGAGCACCAGCTAGAAGCTCATAAAACACTGTCCCCCCTCAACCCAACCAGTCACTTCCTGCGACGACGACGACGACGACGACGACTGTGGCGAATCCCATTAGGATAACACTGTTTATGAATAAACAAATAATCGGAATCACCGACAAAAGGCCACATTGAACAAATGGGCCCTTTTCCGGAAAGACCTTTTTCGTATCCGCCTGCTCGCCCACCCGGTCACCAAACCCCTCCCGGTGATCTATTTCTTTGCATATCAATACTTCTCGATTTTCCTCCTTCGTCCGGCCTTCGGTGCGGATGCTGCCCAGTGCTGAGCTGAGGCAGTGCGGTGCGGGACTTTCATTATTCTAATCACACTCGACCGCACCCAATTTAAATTCAAAATAGATCCATAGGCGCCAATATCTTGTTTCTGAGACCATCATTCTTCATCCACTGCTAGTGCTGCTGCTCCGAGAGCGAGATCCAGTGGTGGAGGAATTCATATTTTGCCCACATCCATTCGGGCAGGACACAATGCGTCTTTTCTGCTGAAAAGATGGATAGATTCCGGTCGGTGGTGTGAGCTGGGAGGGGGCAGTCCACAACTATCAGCAAACCCTATTATCGGGAAAAACGGAGGTTGGCCGCAGTGGCACTTCTTCAAGTCATCACCACTTGCTGTTTTGGGGTGGAGCTCCTTCTACGATGGGAGCACAGAACAAGAGCCATCCAGTAGATTCGATTTATTTTTAGGCTACTGTAACTTGATTTGAATGCATGGCCAGGGACAGGGTTGCCTGGCATTCCTTTTTTTTAAGTCATGTTAACATTCACTCAGAATGGCAACCCAATCCCGGAACGTGCTTCGACATAATCTTGCTCTGAAAACCACACTGATGCGAATGGAAAATGAAATAATATCTTCATTCGGAACTTCTTCACCAACCGATGTGTGCTCGGCTGGGCAAAAGATAATCGAGATGAGTTCATAGAATTTTCGATTACACAACACTCTTTTGTACCCCGGCGGGATCTGTCTTCGGTTCGGTCAGCTGGAAATGGTCAGTCAAATGAGTTGAATTTGTGCACATTCATCCTGCGAAGAAATTCGAACTAATGCCAACCACGTGGATCGGTATGGGTTGTGTAACAACTTCGCACTCTCACAAGCCGAAGAAAGTTCCAAGGTGATGCTGTTCGTAACGTTTGTGACACGTGATGGATTGAGCCCGGTTCAGTGGGAATGACACACACACACACACACAATGTGCGGATCAAATGCAGAAGTTTTGCGATGGAAACAGATGTTGAACTCTTTCCGGACTGGGACTACCCTCGGGTCTCAAGTCAATCATATAAGCTTGAGAGAGCAAGTTTGTCTACGCACGTCAGCCATCGTAGTACAAATTTGGCCAATTTCAACCTTCGTTTCATTTGGCAGATGGTGCCATGCAGAGAAAAGTGGGACGATGGAAATTTGTACAGATGAGCTCATGTCCCCCACTGCTCTTGCCCGCAGTAGGGCGTTTGTGGTGAAGATAAGTTATGATTTGGGACAGGCAAATGATCCAATCACTTATCTGATTTTGGGTCCCGAATGAAGTGGCAAATTTTAGCACGTTTGATGGACGTGATGGTACATGCTTTTAGCAAGTATGGGCTGATGCTTGCCTGTCGTGGGATTTCACACATGGGCTATGACCGTGCAAATAGGTTTCTTTATCACTGCTGTGCTTATGGCATACATTTTACTTCCGGGTACACACTAGCCAGCGTTATTGCAAGGCAAAATTAGTTTCTATTTCAGGGCAAAGTCGTTCAGCTGCATGAGATATTTTTGGCACATACCATTTTAGTTCAGAATTGCTTCACGTAGTGGTGCTAGTGAGCAATGATATGCTGTTTTATATTATTTCTCGTGATTACAACCATGTAGAAGTATCTTCGTCTTCAGCCAAGTTGTTAATTCTTATGTTGCGTGAAATCTCTCAGCTAAAGGGTGATACGGTCAAAATTTGGTCAATATCAACTTGACGTATTTCTTTCAATTTTGCATTTAAAAAACCTGAACACCCCTCATTTTGAAGGTGTGTGTGTGTAGAATGTTGCTCCTATTTTGATTTTGGAATTCACTCTTCAGTTGTCAAAATGCCGTCCAAGCAAGAAGAGCAGCGTATCAAAATTTTGCTCGCGCATCGCGAAAATCCGAGCTACTCGCACGCAAAGTTGGCAAAATCGCTAAAAGTTGCCAAATCAACCGTTACAAATGTAATTAAAGTGTTTGGGGAACGTTTGTCGACAGCCAGGAAGTCTGGATCGGGGGGAAATCGAAAACCGGAAGCCGCTGAGACGACAAAGAGAGTTGCCGGTAGTTTCAAGCGAAACCCTAACCTCTCTCTCCGAGATGCCGCAAATAAGCTGGGTGTATCGTCTACAACCGTGCATCGAGCCAAAAAACGAGCCGGACTATCGACTTACAAGAAGGTAGTGACTCCAAATCGCGATGATAAACAAAATACGACGGCCAAAGCGCGATCCCGGAGGCTGTACACGAAGATGCTGACGAAGTTTGACTGCGTGGTAATGGACGACGAAACCTACGTCAAAGCCGACTACAAGCAGCTTCCGGGACAGGAGTTTTATACGGCAAAAGGAAGGGGAAAGGTAGCAGATGTTTTCAAGCACATGAAACTGTCAAAGTTCGCAAAGAAATATCTGGTTTGGCAAGCCATCTGTACCTGTGGCTTGAAAAGCAGCATTTTCATAGCTTCCGGGACTGTCAACCAAGAAATTAACGTGAAAGAGTGTTTGAATAAACGTCTGCTGCCTTTCCTGAAGAAACACGGTTGTTCAGTGCTGTTTTGGCCGGATTTGGCATTACGGTAAAAAGGCCATGGAGTGGTACGCCGCCAACAACGTGCAGATGGTTCCCAAGGACAAGAACCCTCCCAACACGCCAGAGCTCCGCCCAATTGAGAAATAGTGGGCTATTGTCAAGCGGAACCTAAAGAAGACCAAAAAAACTGCTAAGGGCGAGCAGCAGTTCAAGGCAAACTGGCTTTCTGCGGCGAAGAAGGTGGACAAGGTGGCTGTACAAAATCTGATGGCAGGGGTCAAGCGTAAGGCCCGGCAATTCGGATTTGGAAAAGCGGAAGCCTAACTGAATATTTTTCCTGAATTTTATACTAATTGAACTTGAAAAAGAAATTTAATTTGATTTTTTAAATAAACGATTTCACCGATTTACACGCGTTTTCCCTTGACCAAATTTTGACCGTATCACCCTTTATGTGACTCTAGTTAGCAACACCATTGCACTGTGATCCGAAATGACAATTTTTTTTTCGTTGATTTATTTCATAAGGCTCAATCGAATTAACTTCACAGAGCCGAGGATTCTTGTTCAATATACAAAACATCTTAAAATTATCGTCAAAAGGTACAATAAAATAAATAATAACGCTATCCAAAAAGCCTCCTCCATCAGAACGGGAGCCGCTTCCAATAGTTTCTTTGTATGACAATATCGCCAACGAAGGGCAGAGTGCTCATCACTCACACACTCATCACGAAACGGTTGCTTTCCAAAGTCGACGACGCATCGACCAAAAGAACTGCTGATGAAGAACAATGAGGAGGACCACACAATGGTTGCTGCCGAGTAATCAGACAATCGCGTGACATACATCGAGAGTGATCTGTTTCTGTCGACAACCGAGTGAACACTGGGAAACGACAATTTAGATGGAAGAAAATATTTACGCCGCCATGATATTTCAACTGATGACCTTCAGCATGAGAGACATGAATTCTAACAGCAGCGATGAACGAGTGAAATTACTTCCAAGCATCGGACTTCACGAGACAGCGTTGGAATAACGCATTTACGCCCGAATTATATCACATTTATAATATGCACGTGATTTTTTCTGGAGCATTTTGGTGTATTCTAGGAATAGTTTTAACGACATTTGAATAAAAATCTACGGTCACACATTTTTATAAAACACGGAGGGTTAAATGCACCTGGAATATTTAAAAAAAAAACTTAAAATTTGTTTACAGCAATTTAATTTGTGAGAGTGCTTCAATTGTTTGAAGGTCTTAGATTGTATCTTGGACCTGTTCATAAAGCACGTAGTTTGGGTGAGGGGGGAGGAGTATAGCGCGGGAAGTGATTGTCATACATACATTTCCATAAATTGTTAGGATGATTGTCTAGGCAGGAGTAGGGAGGTCTTAAACCTCTCTAAAACGTTAAACGTGGTTTGTGCACGGTGCCCTATTTAAAAAAAATATACTGAATAAAGGTAGAATCAGATCAGTACTGAAAGTGTTAGTGTGTAATATCAAACATATACAGGGGATGCTCAAAATAACTAGTATAGGCAATTTCTTTTGTCAACTTTGGAGTGTTATAGCTTCGTCAAATATTATCCGATTTTAATTCTTCCAAAAGCATTCGACTGAAAAACCAATATTGTGGTGTAACCATGAAAATATCCATGGTCACCGGATACTGGAGATATTCTGGGTTTCCGGAGGGCATATCTAACTTTCTGAATTTGTGATGTGATTTTATATAGGATGCCTTTTAAAACTCGATATTTTCAGTTAATACACAGGAAGAAAAAAACATTTCCAAAGCGAATGATATGCTACGAAATTAAATTGGTCTATAACCGATCGAGATATGGCCATCTCCCTGGAATCGGTTCTGATGAAGGGTTCTGAGTGCGGTCAGATCTTTTAATCACTCAAAACATGCCATGTGACAGCTCTTTCTTCATGGATTTTAATCAATAGGCTTTTGATAGACATTAAATGCTTCATTCACCACATTAGTCGCTCTCGGAACCTCCAAGATGCCCCCGGGGGAACCTTTAGCAGGGGCCACTGCAAGTTTACACCAAAACATTTCGTGCGAAAACTCTTTCTTCATATTTGTCCTGAATAGGTTTTCCATAAGCTTCAAATGGATCATTGAAAACATTGGTCCGTCTCGAAACCTTCAAGATGCCCCCGAGGGAACTTTTCGTACGAGAAAATTGCATTTTTACACCAAAACAAGCCTAACGACAGCTCATTCTTCATGGATTTTCATGAATCGGCTTTCGATAGGCTTCAAATGGAACATTGACCATATTGGCCGCTCTCCAAACCTCAGGGATGATCCAGGTCCATCAACGAGTGGCCATCAATCCGTAGATGATCTAGGTAAGAACAGTCATCCTGATGATTCTGTCAAATTTTAACTGCAACCTCCTAATTGCCATTATTTTTTTTATTTTCTTCTTTCCTTCAGACATGCTTGGCATACACAGTTTAACTCACGAACTGCTCATTTGCTAATAACTTTGCACAACGTTGACAAAACAGAGTTCTGTTTGATGCAGTCGATAGAATAGAGTTTAAGCTTGTTGAAGATACGTTAAAATGGAGATTTTAACTCTAGTAATAAACTGTATTTGATTTTGCGTAGCAAAAATGAAGTGAGAAATGCTCGCTGCACATCTCGGATCTCGGAGATTATGGAAACACCATAAAAACTCCACGCGAATTATAAAACTGGGCAGTTGAACAAACAGATAAAAATATCACAAAACTACGTTTCGAGTACATCCACTGAACAGGACATCGAAATGTCAGAAGAACTCGAAGAACTATTTAACAGCACAAAGACAATATCTGGCACACAGAAATTCCACAGTTTTGTGCCTTTAACTGGTGACAAAGTAGAGACAAAAAGGTATTCTAATTCAGAAGATGAACCAAAATTATTTAACATGATTGGAAAAAGGAAAAAATAGTATGTATGAAAATAGGTTTAAAACATTGAAAATGTATAAATAAATAATATATGAAAAATCTTGTCTTTTTTCTCTCACTTGTAGACAACAGAATAAGGGAATGATATTTTTTAGACATGGTCTACATGGCCAGAAAGTTTAATTGAGCTCTGAGAGGGTGCTGCCAATTCCGAATACAATTTGGCGAGAGATGCATCATGAGCCCTTTGCATATGAAATTCTCGATTAATCAAAGTGAACTCAAGTGCTGATTAGACAAAATTGAATCGCAAATTTAATTTTATTGGATTCTGAGATGATTTTGAACTTCACTGGTTTAGTTTTGTGTAAAAATAGCAAATTAAAAAAAAATTAGTTCAGACATGAAAAAAAAAAATCATTTTTTTTTTTATCAATGCGTTTATTTTTCCAGGCTTATTTGCCGTAGCTTTGCGGAGCCGATATTCATTGTTTAGGTTACAAAATTTCTTAAAACTAACGTTAGTAAAGCGGGGGCTGATTACTCGCGGCTATCTCGAGGTTAGGGGCAACAAATTGTAACAAATGGATGGCAGGGTAGGGATTGAGAACACAAGGTTTGGAGAGTAATGTTCTCTTGATCTCGAACTAAGCGACCAACTGATGAAAAAGACAAACATGGGGGTACACCGATGGGCAGCTAATAACTTGAGGGAACACAAGATTACACTAACTACTAAATCCTCAGATCGATCCGTTTTAAAAAACACATAAATTAAATTAAAATATTCGAGATCTCGGCTCGCCAAGATGTCTCTAACGGGCAGCATAGGATGTTTTCCTCGGGCCCTGAGGGATGCGGATAACACGGATCTAGCAACACAATGGAGGGTGCATGACCAAAGCACGTGGTCGATATCGTGATAGCCACTACCACAAGCGCACAAATTGCTGCCTGCGAGCCCGATTTGGAAGAAATGCGAGTCTAACGAGTAGTGATTGGACATGAGCCTTGATATGACACGTATAAAGTCACGGCTCATGTCCAATCCTTTGAACCATGACTTGTTCGACACCTGTGGGAGAATGGAATGTAACCATCTTCCCAGATCACTCTCATTCAATTTTTGTTGCCAGTTGGTGCACACTTAATTCAGATCACCGAAGTCAGTAGGAATTTACCGGGTTTTTGAACAGCAGAACAAGTCGGTAAAATTGTCAAATGACCGTTACACGTGAGAAATCAAGAAAATTTATAAATTTTATTTTTCATCAATAAATGGGGTAGACCAAACAAATTCTGTACAAGTTCAGAATAAATTTTCTAATAATTGGATTTTTCATTGATTTTTAAACTTTTACCGACCAGTTCTGTAGTTCAAAATTTGCCGAACGATGGAGGCCTGGATTAGTGTGTGAGGACGTGCTGACGGGTAATTGAGAAAAAATCCGCAAAGGCGATTTGTCGATCAAAAATATCGCCTTCCAATAGCGCCCACCTTAGCTAGTGAGTCCGCTTTCTCATTACCCGGAATTGAGCAATGAGATGGGACCCAAGCTAAGGTGATAGTATAGGAGCTGTTAGATAAAGCACTCAATTTAGCTCGGATTTCGGTCAGGAAATACGAGGAGTGCTAAATCGGCCTCATTGATCGAATAGCCTCCAACGAGCTAAGGCTATCAGTAAAAATAAAATAGTGATCAGATGGTAGTGAGGCAATTTGCTCTACTGCGTAAAATATGGCTGCTAGTTCCGCAACGTATACGGTTGCGGTTGATATGAGGCGCTATGAAATTCGTTGAATACTCCAAATCCAGTGGAAGCGTTTATAGTTGACCCATCTGTGAAAAAACTCTTATTGTTACTAACATGGTGATACTTGTTTGCAAAAATTAAGGGAACAACCATCGACCGATGGTGATCTGGTATTCCACGGATTTCTTGCAACATGGTCAGATCAAAATTTACAGAGGAACTATAAAAGTCTTGGAGGCAAACACGAGAGGAATTGAATGAAGAAGGGCCAATCTCCAGCGTCATGTACTCGTAATAGAGACTCATGAATCTTGTTTGATGATTTCTGTCGAGCAGCTTCTCAAAGTTTTCTATTACCAATGGGTTCATTACTTCACAACGGATAAGAAACCGGAAGGACAGTTCCGCGAAACGATCTATCAGTGGGAGAACACCCGCTAGTACTTCGAGGCTCATCGTATGCGTCGAGCGCGATTCGGAGGCAACGGTATTGAATCCGTTGCAGCTTCAGGATATGTGTTTTCGCCGCGGATTGAAAACAGAAGCTACCGTACTCTAGAACCGACAAGATGGTTGTTCGATACAACCTGATCAGATCTTCCGGGTGTGCTCCCCACCAAGTTCCAGTAATTGTACGAAGAAAATTGATTCTTAGTTGGCATTTTTGTTTCACATACGCAATATGTTTTCCCCACGTGCTTTTGGAATCAAACCAGACACCTAAATACTTGAAAGATATACTTTGAGTGATTGTTCTACCCTTTAGTTGAAGCTGTAACTGTACAGGATGATGCTTCCTAGAAAAAAACAACCAACTCAGTCTTCTCCGGAGAGAATTCTATACCCAGCTTCATAGCCCAAGTAGACAAATTGTCTAAGGTATCTTGCAATGGTCCTTGCAGGTCCGGTGCACTTGGCCCTATAACGGACACAACCCCGTCATCTGCAAGCTGCCTTAGCGAGCAATTTTTATCAAGACAACCATCAATGTCTTTTACATAAAAATTATAAAGAAGGGGGCTTAAACATGAACCCTGGGGGAGACCCATGTAACTAATTCGTGAAGTTGTCAAGTTTCCATGAGAAAAGCTCATATATTTCTCAGACAACAAGTTGCTCAAATAGTTGTTCATAATTGGTGAAAGCCCACTATCGTGAAGTTTATCCGAAAGGACATCGATACAAACAGAATCAAAAGCACCTTTAATGTCCAAGAAAACTGAACCCATTTGCTGTTTTTGCGCATAGGCCAGTTGAATTTCAGTTGAAAGCAACGCAAGACAGTCGCTCGTTCCTTTGCCTCTCCGAAATCCAAATTGCGTATCTGAAAGTAAACCATTCGACTCGACCCATTTGTCTAGACGAAAAAGAATCATTTTCTCCAACAATTTCCGTATACAGGACAGCATCGCGATGGGACGGTACGAGTTATAATCCGACGCGGGTTTACCGGGTTTTCGAATGGCGATAACTCTTACTTGCCTCCAGTCATCCAGAACAATCTTGTGCTCCAGAAATTGATTGAATAAGTTCAACAAGCGTCTCTTCGTGACGCCTGGGAGATTTTTGAGCAAGTTGAACTTGATTCTATCCATTCCTGGAGCTGAGTTGTTACATGAAAGGAGAGCAAGTGAGAATTCCACCATCGAAAACGGGGAATCTATTTCGTTATTACCCGACGGACGATCACGAACGTTGGTTTAGACCGGTACCGAATCCGGACAAACTTTCCGCGCAAAGCTGAAAATCCATCTGTCCGAGTACTCCTTGTCTTCATTAATCGGTGATGACGCGTTTCGCATTCTCCTGCCGACATTCCAGAGTGTTCTCATGGAAGTCTCTCGCGACAAACCATCGACGAACCGACGCCAGTAACCGCGTTTTTTTGCTTTAATTAAGTCCTTAAAGGTTTTCTCGAGGTCGGTGTACCGCTCGAAGTCCCCGACCTTACCGTGTTTGCGGAAGCGTTTAAACGCGGCGGACTTCTCGCTGTTCGCGTCGGTGCAATCCTTATCCCACCACGGGGTGGGAGGTCGCTTGCAGACGGAAACACCCGGAACACGTTTCGTCTGGGCTCGCAGCGCACAATCGATGATGACACGCGCGAGAAAGGAGTACTCGTCCAGCGGAGGAAGTACGTCAACCGATTGACTGGCATCAAGAACCGAGGTCGCGAATTTTCGCCAGTCAATGTTTTTCGTAAGATCGTACGCGATGTTGACCGAACGAGCAGAAGATGAACCATTGGCAATAGAAATTTTGATTGGAAAATAGTCTCTACCGTAGGGATCTTGAATTACTTTCCACGAGCAATCCAACGATAGTGAACTCGAGCAAAGTGAGAGGTCTAATCTGCTTATTTTTGCTGGAGGTTTGGCTACTCGTGTTGCTTCCCCGGTGTTCAGAATTGTCATTTTGAAGAAGTCGCACATGTCGTATATCAAGGTTGAGCGGTTGTCGTCGTACAGTTCCCCCCAGCCTGTACCGTGAGAGTTAAAATCTTCCAAGATCAACCGTGGCTCCGGCATAGCCGTGCAGATATCCGAGAAACTTTGACGAGAAATCGCAGTTCACGGTGGAAGATATACTGAGGCAATACTGAGGCATTTACCTCGAATATTAACCTGACATGCAACAACTTCAATGCCTGTCACCGAAAGCAGATCGATTTTGTAGAAGGAATGGAGCTTGTTGATCCCCAGAAGCACCCCTCCATACGAATCTGCCCGATCAAGGCGAATAATGTTGAAATCGTGGAAAGCAAGATCGTTGTCTGAAGAGAGCCATGTTTCACAAAGGGCAAATGCATCAGAAAGTGAGTTGTTAACTAAAAATTTAAATATGTCAAGTTTTGGCATAAGACTTCTACAGTTCCACTGAAGAACAGAGATCATATCCCCGACCTCATTCGGAGAATTATCCATCGAAAGATATGATCGATGCAAGGAAGGACCACCTAGAAGCTAGTTGCTTCAAAAGAGTTTTCACCATTGGCAGCACTAAATTAATAATGCTCCTCGTTGAGTCAGAGACATTGAATATACTGAAGAAGCTATCCACAATACCAGAAAACGTGAACATGGAGGCATGTTCTTGCTGATTATTCAGCTGCTTTTCTGGCCGAAAAACTGGGACATCTGGGGTTTTAGATGATCCTGGAAGTGACGGAAAGTTCTTGTCATAATTACAAGGTTGAAAACCCGGTGGAATGGGCTTCGGTGCATTTCCGTTACCTCTTGATTTTTCCAAGGTGGAAGGGTGGTCCATACGAGTGGCCTTACGAGGCTTTTTGGTGGTGTGTTTTTTTGCTCGTTTTCTCGTATTGCCCTTAAAGACAAACGGACTACCCTCACCGACCTCTGAGCCAGAGTCTAGATCATCAACTGGCAAAATGGAGAACGTGTTACTGCTTTTTGGTGTGGTCTGAGAAGATGAAGCGGTATTCTTCAAGAGTTCTGCTAGTGTTCTCTTGGAGCGAGCTTGCAGAGACCGCTTAAGTTTTTCTCCCTGCTGTTTATACCTCGGGCAGTCAGTCAGGGTATGTCGGCTTTCCTTGCAGTACACGCATTTTGGAAGAGCACCGCAAGGGCCCTCTTCATGTTGCTCGCCACACTGATCGCAGCGTGGTTTGTTCGAGCAGTAGTCCGATGCATGACCAAGTTGTTTACATTTCGAGAAATTCATTACCCGAGGTACAAACAGACGTACAGGCAGCTGAACCTTGCCAATAGCGACGTAGTGAGGTAACGCTGAACCCGAAAAGGTCACACGAAACGAGTTTGACAAGGAATAAGTTTTTTTGGAGCCTACTACGGATACTGACTGCATTTGAAGGCAGTTCAATATCTTCACTTTCGGCAGAGCACGGTTTTTAAAGATTCCGAAGGAATCGGGACCCAAGAAATCATCAAACTCGCTTCGGTGACCGCTCCTTCAATTTCTACCTCACTACTGGGTATGTAGACTCGGTATTCCAATGAAAAAAAGCTCGCATGCATCAATTTGGTTAGCCTGCTTCCGGTCATCAACGGTAACGTGCAGTTTTATTGGTGTTACCTTGAAAATATCGGTAACGACCGAAAAATGTGTTGTTAGATCCTTAGAGATCCTCGGAATGTTCAAAGGTTTTTGTTTGGGCCGGAATAAACAACCCATGGGCCTTTCGAGGCTTCTGGGTAAGCCTTTAGGCGGGGAAGCGCAGAGATTTTTGGGGGCAATGGTGTGGGGGTGCAGGAGGACGAGGAGGAGAAGGTGGGGGAGAGGGTTGTGGGGGATACCTTTTCTTGGGATATACTCCAGTATTTTTGCTGGAGAGCGAGTCAACTGGGACGTCAAGGGTTTCCATTTCTACAACTTCCTCGAGACTTTCGTATGAGGTGGAGTTAAGAGTTTCGTCGTCTGAGATGGAAAGCGACCATCCCCCGCCTTTATCATTTTCATCCATTGCGGTTAAATATCGCCGCAATGGGTTTTTTTTTTTGAATTCGAGTGTGGAAACAGAATGGTTTGTGTTTTAGCTGCATGGATACAAATCTTCCAACTCTTGAAATAGTCGGACAGAACATCCAGGCCTGATTGTAGGTTACTCGCCAGAGCACGGATCACTCGACTCTCACAGATGATGGAGGTGTCATCTGCGAACATTGACAGGATACCAGGCTACCCTGAGGAACCCCATGCATCAACGTTGAATGTATCAGAAGGGACATTGTTCAAGTAGACCTGGAATGATCTGCCCGACAAGTAGTTTTTGATGATCTTCACGAGGTAGATCGAAAAGTTGTATCGATGCAGCTTGTACACTAGGCCATCATGTTGCCAAACACATTCTCGACGATCAATAATGCCATGGCAGATGTATTGGAAACGGACTTGTTCCGCTTGATGATGTTAGTAACCCGTGCGAGTTAGTGAATGGTAGAGTGGCCTTTCCTAAACCGGAATTGCTCTTTGAGAAAGATTTTATTATCATTTGAAAACACCAGCAGACGGCTGAGTATCAACTTTTCGAATAGCTTCGAGATGGAGAACAAGAGGCTGATGGGGAGATAGCTTTTGGCACTGGTAGGATCTTTGCCAGGCTTGTGAGTTGGAATAACTTTGACCAACTTCCAGCATGCAGGGAAGTAGCCAAGCTCCAAATATTTGTTGAAGATAACGGTAAGATTTTTGAAGAAGTCAATACTTAAGTTAACTATTTATTTCATCAAATTTCATCAATCGTAATATAATATTCTATTGATTGGCGTATTTGGATTTTTCTATTATTTATAAATGACAAAGTTACAAGCGTTCAGAACCTCGCACTATTTCACCACACATATTTTTTAATTAGCAAGACGTAATTCTACGTCAAAAACGAGGTAAACTGCTTACATAGACAGGTACATGAACCATGAATAGAGAGCTGCACGCTTAGGCCCGTACTTATCTTGTACAGTATATCTTGAAAATGCTTGCTAGAGAAGAGGGTCAGATGGTCCAAAGAGATTAAACGGAATTCAAAGGAAGCAGGGCTAATCACACCAGTTTGTTTCTGCAGCCCACCCGAACCGGAATAAATACACTAATTTCAGTTTTTACGCAAATTTTTTCGCCTCTATTTTTGATCTGATAATCATTTAGAGTTGTTTGAATCACATGACCGTTAACAAGACTTCTAACTGATCAAAAGATTGTCATCTGAGCATACACTTATGTACATGAAATCAATTTCAATCTCTAGCGATGCACTTACCTCCAGCCGACTCGGCGAGTGCCATAACGAGGGCTAGGATGGCGGCCCTCAGTGGGCTCACGAGTTTCATTGCTGCTAGAGTAGTTGCCGATGCTGTCGTCGTCGACTACAGTTGTTCGCCACCAGCTGCAAATCACCACCGCAACGACTGCCGCCTTCCTCTTCCTTTGAACCTTCGACTCTACAGTAGCAGCAGCAGCAGCGGCAGCAGCTGGCGGTAAAATCGTCACAACAATCGCTTGCAGTATTACTAAAGGTACTTGCTAGTGTTAAGCTTGATACGGTACTATCAACGTGGGTAACGGTAGCTGCGTTCGTCTTCACCTTCGTCTGTGTCGTCGTCGTCGTCGTCGTCGTCTCCGGATGGTGGTACAGACGTTGCTGGTACTGTGGTGCCATTCGAAAAGGAACCCAAACTATCGGAGACAATAGACACAGGAGACTCCTCGTCGTCACACGCCCCACGTCGACTCACAACAGCTACTCGTTACACGACCTTGGCGGTTGAAATCAATCGAGTTTCGTTTTACAGATATTGACTGTTGAGTTTGGAAAACGGTGGCCATCGGGGCCTACCACTCAGTGGATGCACACAAACACACACGCGCCCGAATAGTGAAACATCCACTCTAAAAGCGTTAGTTTTACTCGTAGTTCCTGTTATCCAAACTGCACTGAAACCTCTGTAGAACCGGGTCGTGATTCTACTTTTTCTTTCGTTTCGAAATCGTTGAAAGAAGGAAACGGCTTCCTCTAACCTAGTTTCTGTTTTCTTCTCCGTCTTACCGTATATCTCTACCGACTACTTATCCATACATAGGAAACAAAGGGACTACTTTCGAAGGTGCACTTAATTGTTATTTTCTCTGTCCTTGTCGCGCGCGCTCAAAGGAGTTCCCCTCCTCTCGAATTCGTTTTCCGCCTTTGTTGTAATCCTATTGTGTTCCGTTTTTTTTTTCTTCTTCTCTATCCCTCTCTTCAGGCTGTTTGTGTTTCTTTATACTGTCAGCCACCCGAGAGAGGAACAACTCTGGAGGATGTGCAAGGAATATTTCTCCACGTCCGAGTTACTGCCCCAGTGAGTCAGTTAGTCTGTCGCAATTTCAATCCCACCCAAGTGGGTGTAGTTTTCTTTTGTTGTTGTTGTTGTTGTTGTTGTTGTCGTTGCTGATGTAGTTTTATTATTCTTCGTAATTCCCGAGACCAGAGCTTGCGAAGGCTTACCTGTCGATGGAGAAAGAAGCGAGAGAGAGAGAGAGAAAAATCAGTTTGATATAATTAGAGCGGAGCAATTTCATTTGCTTTTATGATCTGTTTGTGCGGGACTTTGAAAAGATGGAAAAACGGGAAGGGAAAGTCGGTTTGAAGGAGGATAGTTTGAGAAAAAACAAAACGGTATGAAGAAAGCTTTTGCAGCTTGCAGGATTATAGAGGGTTATTTTTCTATATTATCCACCTTGCTTGAACAGCGGTAATCCATGCGGACTTTGAGGAAAAACATTAGTTTTTTTTCCTGTCGCTATGGACTTATACTAAAGCAAACCGAGAACTTTGTAACGCAGAGCTTTGATGGTTGATCAGTAGAAGCAAAAAACCTGCAGTGCTGATTTTAAAATACTGTTCAGGTTGAATATGCGCTGATAACGTTGGAATAATGGTGTTTTGCTTGTTGATAGATTTCGTTATTCAATCATAATTAACAATCATAGGACCAACCCCCTCTCTTACAATGTTGTAGGCATGATAATGAACAGTTGGAGATGTTTAACGTCAATATTAGGCTTAAGTTGAAAATTTTGTGCGAAGGATGAGGCGTTTGATGTATAGAATTGATAGTTCCGTTGTAGAACGGCAGTGGGGAAATTGTATATAGAAAGCAGAAAGCGAACAAAGGACAATTAAAAGTACGAGTCGGATCGAGCATTCCCTTTATTAAACTCATCTGTTGATGAGGGGAGTTGAGGGATGTTTCCCCTTGTCACCACTGGCAAAGGGATGATTGCCGATTCGCTCATGTACCTCCGATGTGCAGAACCGGTTCTATCGGTTGTTACATACTCGAGTCGTAAGTATCTAGCGGATGGTTTTGAAATTGAAGCTATTTTATTTCCTCTAGCACATCGTCAACTTAAAGATTGCAAGGAGTGTTGGAATTAGATGGAATTTTATTGTTAATAACCTATTCAGTTTCGGCCCCTTCTTGTACTAACTCTTGTGTTAAGAATCATTGTAAAACATAAAACGGATATCGGTTCCGTAAAGCTGCCACTTTTGAGTCTTCTTTCATACATCAATTCATCCCAAGTAACCAACAAGCCCGCTAATTTGCCTTTCTGCAATATAAGGCTAATATGCGGCAAATATAAAGCTTAGCATGTCCTATGTTAGCCGTGTATCAGTCTCCCTGGTTACTTGGGAGGTTAGCTATACAGGCCTATTTTACGAGTCGTGTGACTCTCTGTCACTAGTGAGGTGATAACAGTCACATCATGAGAGGTGACAAAAGTTACGTCATGTTAGGTGACTCTCCATTTGATTTGCACCACTAGTGATATAATGATTGCTTGACTTGGGACAGGGTTTTCAAGCTATTAAGGCAACGGAGCACTTTTGACGTAGGACTACGTCTGTGATTTCTATATGAGGGTACACTTTGTGAAAACCGAAAATGGAACATGAAACAAGATTGTGAAAGATTTTGAACGTTAATAACTCAGCTGCCCCTGGTCCAATTTCAAAATTTTTATCACCAATTGATCAGCAAATTCTCCACGCATCGATAACAATGCTTCCAATTGTTGATTTTCAACAAAAAACTATTGAAAAAGGGGTAAATATCCAGCATTGTCCAAAAACATCGAATTACCTAATAAATTGACCAATTTCGTATATGCTTATGCTGCTTTCCCAACACAGTCATCAGGGAATTATTCCAAGACGAAACATGCCGATGTAGCATTACGGCGAGGCTCGATAGCTCAGTGGTTACCGTTTCTGCTTACTGAGCAGAAGGTCGAGGTTCAATCCAGGCCAGTCTTCAGCCTTGCAAATTTTCACTTTGCCTTATCATATCCCCACTAGATTTAAATAAAAACAAATTCTGCTTTAACCGACCGCATAACTTACCACATGAGTCCTGATCTAAAAATAACCAACCTCACTAACGCAACTATCTTTCTCGAGACAGCCGTGGAGATGTTGAGGAATTCTCGGTCTCTAGTAACAACCACACTGTGCAAGTTGATTAGTTCTGATCATTCACGGAGTAGCAACTAAGAAGGTTGGATAACGTTAACTCGACGGCCAACATTCATTGATACCATTGTTGGTGTGGTTGATAGAAGAGAATAGCAGAAATAGTGCGAAATAGGTAAGTGAAGCCATGGTGATCACAAAAGAGGAAATCGATAGAGAATTCTGCTTCTAAGCCCCTTACAGTCGTCGTCACAGCAATGAAAACTAGCATTGCACCGCTTTTGGTTCTAGGGCACTTGCTGGTTGCAATTTTAAGATCATGATTCACTGTGATGCGATTAGTGAAAGCAGCAGAAATGTCCTTCCCGACTCTCTTGTGGAATATTTTAATGGCTCTGAAAAGGGCCAGCTTAATTAGATTTCAACGGATAAATTAAGAGCGTTCACCACGAATACGATGAGCCAGCTGAATGTCCTTTGGCATAATTGTGACACGCTTGACGTTGATGGCGCACAGGTTGGTATCTTCGAACAGACCGACCAGATGGCCTTGTTGGATTCCTGCAACGGTCGAGCTCTGGAAGCGCAGATTGGTCTTGAAAGTCCTGGGCGATTTTAGGTGGAGCCTTTCCTCCAGTTGACTTACGAGCGGTCTGCTTGCGGTGCAGATACGATGAATCGAACACGTTGAATTAAAATTTCAACCGCTTTCTCCTCTATTTAATAACATACTTTTGTTATGTTCAACCAATCGTAAACGACGAAAGAACAAAAATGTAACAACTTGCAAGAAGAATTTAGCCTTCGAGTAGGTATAAAAGAGGTATTCATGGTCAAAATAAGCATCATCCATTCGCTGCCAGACTGTTGAGCAGTTCAGTCGATTTGAATTCTCTCTAGTTTCGTTCGTTCGTTCGCAAGTCGAATTAGTTCCGCGTTGTATAGTGACGCTCTCGCTGACCCAGCCATGGGTAAGAAATCGCCACCGAGCCAGCCCAGAAGAAGCAGAAGAAAACCCCATTGCCCATCCCGACAGGCGTTGCGGACCCACAGCCGGGGCCTCCCGGAACTAAACGACCCAGACCTGAAGACAGCAGCGCCACTGTATCAGCAGCAAAAAAGCTGCTGAGCAACAATCCGTTCTCCGCCCTGCAGAACGGAGCCCAGCCGCAGTCGGACCCTGAGACGGTGCCGAAAAAAGTTAAGTTGCCACCCTTCTATGTGAAGGGCTTCCCTCCCGGGCTATGGGAGCAGCTGGATTTCTACATTAAGCAGGGCCTTCGCTGCACCATTCAACGGTGCACGGAAGGCTACAAACTGATGGTCCCGGCCGAAAAACACTTCAACGCAGTTCAGGCCCTCTTGGACAGAATGAAGCTGGAGTACTTCTCCCACGACATCGAGGCCACCAAGCCGCTGAAAGTGGTGCTGCGCGGGCTCCACGACATGGACACCACCACCTTAATGGACGAGATTAAGGCGAACGGCCTCAAGCCGGTCGAAGTCCACAAGATGACCCGCAGCAAGGCCATCAAGTATCGTGACCAGCTCTACCTGGTCCATCTGGAGAAGAACTCCACAACCATGAAGGATCTCCAGACGACACGCACACTGTTCCATATCGTAGTGAAGTGGGAGCGGTATAAACCCACCCACCGTGGCGTCACTCAGTGCTCGAACTGCCTATTGTTCGGGCACGGCACCAGGAATTGCCGCATGGCCAGCCGCTGCATCAAATGCGGCAAAAACCACAAGATCGACAACTGCGACAGCATCGAGGAAGCCACTCCCACATGCGCCAACTGCGGTGCCGCCCACAAGGCCACGAGTAAGACCTGTCCGAAGCGGGCCGAATACGCCGAGATCCGGAAGAAGGCCTCGTCCAACAGCCAGCCCGGTCGCAAGAAGGTTCCAGAAAACAACGCGCAGAACTTTCCTCCGTTATCACCGGTCCAATCACGGCCAATTCCAGTGTTGCCGCCGCTCCCGCTCAACCAACAGTTGGCTGCCGCTGCAGTACCCGGTCAAGCCGCCGGGCCATCGACGGATCCCCCTGCTCCGGGATTGGCCGGTACAACCGGTGAAGCTACAGACGATTCTCCGCTGTCAACGGATGAGATCGTCACACTGTTGGCCCAGGCCATCATCATCAAGCGCACCTGCGCAACACGAACACAACAGCTCCAAGCTATCATCTCCTTCGTCGCTAATTATGGACCGTGAAGCCATAAAGATCGCCAACTGGAACGCTCGCTCCGTAGGGGCGAAAAACATTGAGCTTGCAGACTTCCTCCGCAAGCACGACATCGACGTGGGCCTTCTCACCGAGACCCACCTCAAGACCGGTGACAGCTTCTGGCTGCCCGACCACAGCATTGTCCGGCTTGATCGCAGCAGCTCCAGGGGGGGCGGTGTCGCGGTCATCATCAAGAAAGGCATCAAGTACTGCACCCTACCCCACTACCGCACTTCCATCATCGAGGCCGTCGGCGTTGAGGTGGAAACATCGACCGGAAACGTCCGGTTCATCGCCGCCTACTGCCCCCGGCAATGTACCGTTAGCAATGGTACAGCACAGCAGTTCAAGAACGACCTTGCCATCATAACCCGCACCAATGCCCGCTTCGTAATCGGAGGGGACCTGAACGCCCGGCACGAGGCCTGGCGGAACTACCAGCAGAACCAGAACGGCCGCCTGCTATTCGACCATTCCCAGCATGGTCTCTATTCCGTCTGGTTTCCGGACGAATCAACCTTCACATCACCGGCGGGCAACCCATCGACGCTGGACCTGTTCTTGGCAAACACCGGATTAGCCAAGCCGGTTGCCATCAACGACCTGAGTTCGGACCACCAACCGGTGCTGACCGAACTGGGCTACAACGTGGCCCCTGCACCGTGCCTGCGGAAGGACTACCATCGAGTCAACTGGGTCCAGTTTCGACGCGTGGTCGACCGCCACATCGACGACAACCCACCGCTCGACACAGTGGAGGACATCGACCGGGCCCTGGAGGGTCTCCATCAAGCCATATCCGTGGCTGACGAAGAGTGCGTTCGACGAGTTCCTGTGAGGGGTAAGTTTCAAGCAATTGATTCCCACACCAAACTTTTGATTCGGCTCAGAAATGTTCGTAGACGCCAGTTTCAGCGGACTGGGGATCTGCAGCGTAAATACGAAATGGTCGATCTGAATCGGCAGATCGCTTCCAGAATGGTCTCAATCCGGAACGAGAGTTTCGGGCGGCTCGTTCAGAACCTGGACGACCGTTCCAGACCATTCTGGAAGGTTGCCAAGGTGCTGAAGTCTCACCCCAAGCCCATTCCACCACTTAGAGTCAATGACGAACGGCTTATCACCAACGAAGAGAAGGCCAATGCAATTGGGGAGCACATTGCCCAGTCGCATTTGCTTGGCTCTACAATCCCAAGTCCACTCGAGAACCAGGTTGTGCAGTGCGTCCAGACGTTAGATGCCTCCCCTTGTGCCGTTCCTCCAGAAGAACGGATTACAGAGGAACAAATTTGCTCAGCGCTGAAACACAGTACGAACATGAAGGCTCCCGGGTTTGACGGAATATTCAACCTAGAGTTGAAAAATCTCAGCGCAAGGGTGCACTCGCTGCTGGCTGCCATCCTCAACAGATGCTTGGAGCTGCACTACTTTCCAAGCATCTGGAAGGTGGCAAAAATCATCCCGATCCGCAAACCTGGGAAAGACCCTTCACTACCGTCAAGCTACAGACCGATTAGCCTGCTCTCAGCGCTGAGCAAGCTGTTCGAAAAATTGATCCTCAGCCGACTAAACAAGTTTGTGGAGGAACATGACATTCTTCTTCCGGAACAGTTCGGGTTCCGCAAGGGGCACTCCACCAATCATCAGCTAGTGCGGGTGATGAATAACATCCGAAGTAACAAAGCTGTATCCAAGTCCACAGCCATGGCCTTGTTAGACGTCGAAAAGGCGTTTGACAATGTCTGGCACGACGGACTTATATACAAGCTTTGTAACTCCAACTTTCCACCATACCTTGTGAAAATCACCCGTAACTATCTCCAGCAAAGGTCGTTCAGGGTGTCGTTGAATAGTTCCCTTTCGGGACAATTTCCGATCCCAGCAGGTGTTCCGCAAGGGAGTCTGCTGGGACCACTGCTTTACAGCATCTACACGTCGGACATCCCTCCTCTAGGAGACGGTTGCGTGTTCTTTCTGTTCGCAGATGACACCACGATAGCCGTCAAGGGTAGGATGCCTCGTGAAATTACGAACAAGCTCCAACGATGCCTTGACACCTTTACTGATTATGCCACCACGTGGAAAATCAAAATCAACGCCTCGAAAACCCAAGCGATCATGTTCCTTCACAGACAATCATTAAAACTTAAACCGTCTCCCTCCTGTACCGTAATAATGGATGGTACAAGGGTCGAGTGGCCACTGATGTTACTTATCTCGGGATGTTGTTCGATGAGAAGCTCCTGTTCCGCTCGCACATAGAGAAAACCCTAGTTAAGTGCTCCGCCTTGGTTAGGTGTTTGTATCCGCTCATTTGCCGCAGATCCCGCCTCTCAAGGCAAAACAAACTGGCTGTTTACAAACAGATCATAGCCCCCGCGATCTTCTATGCCGCCCCGGTGTGGGAATCGTGCGCTCAGACCCACAGGAACAAAATCCAGGTTGCACAGAATAGAGTGTTGAGGATGATCCTAGATCGTCCATTCGACACAAGAATAGCAGACCTCCATCAAGAGGCAGAAATTCCCAAAGTAGATTCCAAAATTGATGATATGACAACTAAATTTATTCAAAAATGCAATCTTTCTGAACATGCTTTAATAAGCAATTTGTACATAGTAGGTTAAGTGTATATAGTAGAGTAGGTTAGTTTTAAGCTGTAAATAGTAGTATTAAGTAGTTTCTCTTCAAATTCTAAAAACAAAACAAACCAATCCCACCAAGGTGGTCGACCGTGTACTAAGTCTAGGACTAATTCTGTAAAACAAATTTTGAATTTTGCCCATACCTAAAGATGAAGAAAGCAATTAAATCACTTAGTAAAAATTTATATGGTAATCGTCCAAGTTAAACTAAAATAAAGATCATTTAAACTGGAACAAAATAAGCATCATTCTGCGTTAGACCGTTAAGCAGGTCGATATATATTGAGCTCGCTCTCTAGAGTTAAATGGAAAGTTTTTCGCATCCATTTCCTGTCGTACCCAAAGGCAGCTTAAACACCATAAACATGGCCTGGACGTGGCAAGGGAGGCAAAGGACTCAGCGAAGGAGGAGCCAAACGTCATCGTAAGGTGTAGCATGATAACTTACAGGGTATTTCCAAGACTGTCGTCAGGCTCGTCGTGATAATGTGTATCTCCGGTCTGATCTACGAGGAAACCCGAGGTGTGCTGAAGGTGTTGCTGGAAAACGTCATTCGTGACGCTGTTACCTATTCTGAATACGCCAAGCGTACGCTCTGAAGCGTCAGTATTTTTTCGGAGGTTAAGCTTCGTTCATTTTCCCTATCTGAAACGGCCCTTTTCAGGGCCAATAACTAATTTCAAAAGGGATGGTTTAGGAGTTCTACTAAACTTGGCATGAATGAAATTCCTGGAACCAGCACCTGCGGGGGATTTCAACGTAGACGTCGCGAAAGCTGAGAATATCGGATTCGTCCAATTTATGAAGAATTTTCTGCAACTCGATCTCGTATCAAACCCTAAGCTGCCGACTACATTGGGTGGCACATGTATCGATTTGGTGTTTCCAAGGAAAATACCGAAATTGCCAACCAAAAGGTTTATTACGTACTTTTCGTACCATCGCCCCTTGTTTACCTTGTTGTCTGCTGTAAGTTTCTGAATAATTCTTGAATATTGTTGATCATTTGCTTTATTGTATAGCCACCGACGACACAGTAGTGGCAGTAGGATGCTTCCCTTTTGAACTGGGTGTTCACAGTATCCTTTTACTACAACGTCATGTTAGGGCCCATGCATTAATTATGTCACGCTAAATCGAGCAAAAAATTACCCCCTCCCTCCTATCGTGACGTTTTTCCCATAACTAATGCATTGCTTGTCACAAAATCTTAAACCCCCCCCCCCTTTAGAGCGTGACATAATATATGCATCAACCCTTACATACCGTTCCCTTTAAAACCACATCACCAAAACAGTCCTTTTGAGGGCCATGTAACATCAAAACGGCTCTTTTCAGAGCCACAAACCATCAAGTCCTTTTCAGGGCCACTACAATTATTAAAGAAAGAGTTAGTTTGGAATATGCTCTAACACAAGAATAATTACACATGAACTGAAAAAGAATCTTATTAGTATTAAACGGAAAATGGACACTGACCAATTATTACACTTCGGAAGAAATTCACGGATGTCATAATAATATCGGGAATTTTAAATAACGTTCGTTCAAAATAGTTAACATTTGTGAGTGTAGTCCTACGTCAACTGTTCGTACAACTCCATTGGGCTGTCCCTTGTAGTTTTTACGATAAATATCCCTCGCAGAGCACCGGATTTGCTATAATTTTGTTTAACAAACATCGCTAGAACTACTCCACAGTCAAACAGTATATGAGCAAGTCAAACGCACATTCTTTTGCCTATGGATTTGAGGAAATACCTCAAATCCCCTCACCCATCAAGTGTGAGCTAGGTAAAAGAGTGCTCATTTGATTAGTATTGTCACATTGATGGCCCTTTCGTTCAATATCAACTTCTGTTCAATTTTCACACTGCCGTACTCCTCCCTCTTCTTGCTAAACAAAATGTACTATAGCTTCATATTGATATCAGTAAGGCATTTGCTCCCAACGTTTCTTTATATTTAAATAATTCTACCCCATTTGGCATAATTCCTAATGTCATAATGCAATTTGGTAATGCAGTGCTGTAAATATGAAGAAGAAAACTTCATAAGCGAAAAAATAATAATGACCGAGATTTGCACTTTAAAAAATTTTGTAGAGAAATAGAGAAATTTGAAGGAGTCAGCCATCATTTGCAAATTTAAGAAAATATCCAAAGGTTAATCCTTACTTCATTTACAAAGATATGAAGTCAAGGTGGACAATATTGACGAAAATCTTCATTTCACTTAGCACTAGTAAAGTCTAAGACTTCAGAACCCCTGACACATCTGATGACGGCATAATCGAGCCAGTGTTTCTTCAAAGATTGACGAAACTGATGATTACTAAAACAGGCTCATGAACCACAGACAAACAGACGTAACTCTTCATTGTGTATCTTCGTTCATGCATTTAACGGTTGATTTGAATATTATCAGTTCCGCGAACTACTCGCCGCAGCGCTGACATCGGATCACTTTGACGTTTCTATATATTCTATAGAAATTTCAAGCAATATTGTTTACGAGTTAGCGAGCAAGCTTGTTTTCCGCGAGAAGCCAGATAGATGTCGCTACTGAGGTTATATGTTTTGAGATACTATGTTTTCAAGAACAAGTTTTTCAAAGAGTTACGTCTGTTTGTCTGTGCATGAACAATTGATCTGGTTTCGATCAAATCCGGCAAATTTGACAATTGGTCAAATTTTCCAAATTGGATCCAAACCGGATCAATTGTTTGACGGTCTTAAGACCTACAAAGTCATCTTAAGTTGTCGTATGTACAAAGCTCATCATAATGGGTGAATTTACAGCAAAACTAATAATTTAAAATAAAATTTCATTTGATAGCTTAACGTCATACAAACAAATCGTACTGGTTCAGGTTAAATCCATAGCGGTTATCGTTTAAAACTTTACGTAAACGCTTAGCAAAACCATCGTAGCATAACTGCCGCAGGTTGTTTATCGAACAAGCATTTAACGGCTATTTTAAATTGTTATTAGTTGGTAGTATCGCCAACTGCGGCGTGCCTAGTCAATTCTTTTGCTTTTGACGTTTGCACACTACCGCCATCTGTTTACCGTACTGCCCGTCACAGTGTACTCAACAGTACAACAGTACAAGCAGTAGTGTTTAAACGACTATGAAACAGGGGCCCGATAAAATGAACAATCAATTTGACCATTGCTGAAGCTTTACTAGCTTATCTTAAGTATATGAGCTTAAAAGTTCTCAAACTTTTCCAAATATCCCCGAACCCAAGTTGTGTTACTTCATAGAATTATGAAGAGTAAACTGCTTTACAACCAAAACCAGTTATACAAAGGTTATATAAACTGTTATAGAACATGTGTATCACTAGGGAAACTCTAGGAGCTTAAAGTTCTCGGAGCTTATCTCAAGCACTTGGACTTTTCCAAATTTCTTGGAACTATTAAAATATTCTGGAAACTTCTCCGTGTATCTTGGAAATATTCTGAATTGTTCTTAAGCTCTCGGTACTTTCCAGAAGCTCTAGAAACTTTTCCTATGCGCTATAAGAATTTATCCGAAAGTCTCGAAATTTCTCCGAAGCTCTTGGAGCTAATTTAAAATTCCTGGAACTTCACTGAAGTGTTTTACACTTTGCTAAAATCTTCTGATCTTATCGCAAGATCATTAAGCTTGGCTAATCTCCTCAATAAATTTCTAGAAGCTTCGCAATAGATATATTACATTTTACGATTATATATGACTTATAAAAGTGTTTGAATTACGTTTTTCAATCTAGGTTTTAAAATTTTGCAGAAACTTTTCAAGCTTTTGAAGCTTCGCTGATGTTCGCAGACCATATTTCAAGTATTCAAATAAGTTAGAAGTTATGAAAGCTAATCTTAAATACTTAAATTTATAAAAAGTTCTCGGAACTTCTTAACACTCTGTTCTTTGCTCAGATATGCTCAGAAATTCCAAAAACCCACCAAAAGTTTCGAGAGCTTATGAGAAGTTCCCGGAACAAATTAGAAGTTTTGGAACTTTTCAGAAGGTCTCGGAAGTTTTATTTTCCTTGATTTGTTTTCCGTCGATCTTGTTTTCCGTGCTGAGCACCAAGGCTACCGACGCCAGGGAGGTAACTCCCACACCTGGACCCCTACCTATCGACCCATCAACTCATGGACCGAAGACCAATGGCTTTAATTCCCTTCCGAAGGCGGCACCGACTGGGATTGAACCCAGGCCTTTTGGGGTGAGAGGCAATCACGCTTACCACTACACCACTGTCGCCACTGAGGCCTCGGAAGTTGTCAAGAGTTCCCAGAACTTCTTAAGACTAAGTTTTTAGAAAGTTTCAGAAATTCTTAGATATTTTTAGAAATTTTCAGAATTTTAAGCTTCTAAAATTTCCAAACATGTAAAAAGTCTTTGAAGCTTGCTTCAAAACTTCTTAAAGCTAACTTTTTAGAGATTCTCGGAATTTTGGAAACTAGTCAGAAATTTCCAAACTTTTCAGATTTTTTGGAATTGGTTAGATATTCTCGAAACTTGTCTTAAGTTCTCAGATTTTGTCAAAAGATCAACGAACTCGTCAATTAATCTCAGAACTTCTTTAAGTCTCAGATCATGAAAGAAGTACTCAGAACTTCTTACGACTCAGTTTTTAAAAGGTCTCGAATCTTCTCAGATGTTTTTAGGACTTTTCAGATATTTCCAAACTTTTAAGAAGCCTTGGAAACCATTCAGATGTCCTAGAACTTGCCAACAGTTCTCATAACTGCTTAAGACTCGGTTCTTAGAAGTTTTCGGAAATTCTTAGATATTTTTTGTAACTTCCATTAGTTTCCGGAACTTGTCAAAAATTTCCAAACTTTTCAGAAATTTTCGTAACGTGTCAGAAATTCTCAAAACTTCTTTGGAGAAGTCCGAAAACTTGTCAGAAGATCTAGGAACTTGTCAAATAATCTCTGAACTTGTCAGAAGTTCTTAGAATTTCATAAGACTCGGTTATTGGCACTTCTCAGATTTTTTTATAACTTTTCAGAAGTTTCCGGAAATTATCAGTAGTTTACGAACTTGTATGAAGCTTTTGAAACTTTAGTTGTCAGAATTTTTCGGAAGTTCGCAGAACTTCTTAAGACTCAGTTCTTAGAAGTGCTCGGAAATTCTTATGCATTTTTTAAGTTTTCAAAAAATTCCAAACTTTTCAGAAAATTTCAAACTTTTCAGAAGCTTTTGGAACAAGTAAGAAGTTCTCGATACTTGTCACAAAATCTTGGAACTTGTCAGAAGATCTAGGATTCGTCAGAAAATCTCAGAATTTGATAAAGATTCAGTTCAGATTCAGAATTTCTTGTCAGATATTTTCAGAACTTATCGGGAGTTGTTAGAACTTGCAGAAGTTCTCAGAACTTTTCAAAGCTCAGTTCTTAGAAGTTTTCGGAAATTTTTATATATTTTTGGAATTTTTCAGAAGTTTATGGAACTTGTTAAAAATTTCAAACTTTTTAGAAGTTTTCGGATCCTTTCAGAAATCTTGAAACTTGTCAGAAGAAGATCTAGGATTCAGCAGGAAATCTCACATTTACTCATAAATCAGTTCTCAGAAGTTCTCGGAATTTCTCAGATATTTTTGGATCTTTTCAGAAGTTTCTGGAACTTGTCAGTAGTTTCCGAACATGTCATAAG
This sequence comes from Ochlerotatus camptorhynchus, assembly GCF_037179485.1. NCBI lineage: Eukaryota > Metazoa > Arthropoda > Insecta > Diptera > Culicidae > Ochlerotatus > Ochlerotatus camptorhynchus. The sequence continues at coordinate 1,093,408 of NW_027040752.1, read as the reverse complement.
TTCTCGAAACTTATCAGACGTTTTCAAAACTCTTCAGGAGTTATCAGATCCGGTCATAAGTTCTCAGAATTTGTCAGAAGATCTCAGAACTTTTTAAGGCACAGTTCTTAGAATTACTCGCATATTCTTATATATTTTCGGAACTTTTCAGAAATGTACGGATCTTGTCAGAAGTTTCCAAACTGGAATCAACATTAAATTTTTTTAAATGGTCAGAAATTTTCGAAACTTGTCTGAACTTGTTAATAGTTTACAAACTTATCTCAAGTGCTCGAAACTAGTCAAATGGTCTTGTCAGCAGTTTCCGAACATGTCATAAGTTCTCGAAACTTATCAGATGTTTTCAAAACTTGTCAGGAATTGTCAGAACTTGTCAGAAATTCTCAGAAGTTTGCGGAACTTATCGGAAATTTGAAAAAAAAAATTCAGAAGTTTTCGGAATTTGTCAAAAGATCTCGGAACTTTTCAGAAGATCTAGGATTCGTCAGAAAATCTCAGAATGTTTTAAAGATTCAGTTCTTTGAAGATCTTGGAACTTCTCAGATATTTTTAGATTTTTTTCAGAAGTTTCCTGAACTTATTGGTAGTTTTCGAATACATTAGAAGTTCTTCAATCTTGTCAGACGTTCTCAGAACTTATCGGGAGTTGTCGGAACTTGCCAAAAGTTCTCAGAACTTTTCAAAACTCGGATCACAGAAGTTCTCGGATATTCTTATATATTTTTGGAACTTTTCAGAAGTTTAGGGAACGTGTTAGAAATTCCCAATCTTCTCAGAAGTTTTGGGAACTTGTCATAAGTTCTTGGACGATATCTGGACTTGTCAAAAGATTTAGGATTCCTCAGAAATTCTCAGTCATTTTTAAAGATTCAGTTCTTAGAAGTTCTCGGAAATTCTTACAGAACTTTCCAAAAGAAGTTCTCGATACATATCAAAACATCTCGAAACTTTTCAGAAGATCAAGGATTCATCAGAATATCTCAGAATGTTTTAAAGATTCAGTTCTTTGAAGTTCTTGGAACTTCTCAGATATTGAAAAAAAAATCAGAAGTTCCTGAGCTTGTCAGTAGTTTTCGAATACATCAGAAGTTCTTCAATATTGCCAAACGTTCTCATAACTTATCGGGAGTTGTCAAAACTTTTCAGAAGTTCTCAGAAATTTTCAAACTCAAATTTTAAAAGTTTTCAGTAATTCAAATATATTTTTGGAACTTTTCAAATGTTTATGGAACGTGTCAGAAATTTCTAACCTTCTCAGAAGTTTTCGGAACTTGTCAGAAATTCTTAAAAGTTCTCGAAAATTCATACATACAGTTGTCAAAATTTCTCGATTCTTGTCAAAAGCTTGTCAAAAGCTCGGAACAGAAGTTCTTTGTAGTTCTTGGAACTTTTCATATATTTTTAGAACTTTCAGAAGTTTTCTGAACTTGTCAGTAGTTTTCGAACACATCAGAAGTTCTTCAATCTTGTCAGACGTTCTCAGAACTTATCGGGAGTTGTTAGAACTTGTCAGAAGTTCTCAGAACTTTTCAAACTCAGATCTTAGAAGTTCTCGGAAGTTCTTATATATTTTTGGAACTTTTCCGAAGTTCTCGGAACTTGTCAGAAATTTCCAAACTTCTCAGAAGTTTTCGGAACTTGTCAAAAATTCTCGAAAGATCTCTGAACTTGTCAAAAGATTTAGGATTCGTCAGAAATTCTCAGATATTTTAAAAGACTCAGTTCTTAGAAGTTCTCTGAACTTCTCAGATATTTTGGAATTTTGCAGAAGTTTCCGGAGCTTGTCAGTAGTTTCCGAACATGTCAGAAGTTCTTTATGTTTGTCATATGTTCACAAAACTTAAAACTCATATGTTCTTAAAACTTGTCGGATGTTCCCAGAATTTGTCAGAAGATCTCAAAACTTCTTAAGACTTAGTTATTATAAGATCTTGGACATTCTTCGATATGTTTTGAATTTTCCTGCAGTTTACGGGACTTGTTAGATATTTCCAAAATGTATGAAGTCTTCGGAACTTATCAGAAGCTCTCAGAACTTCGTTTGAGTCAGTTCTTAGAAGTTCTCGGATATTCTTACATATACTTGTCAGAAGTTTTCGGAATTTGTCAGAAGATCTAGAAACTCGTCAGAAAATCCACGAATTTCTTAAATATTAAGATCTTAGAAGTTCTCGGAAATTTTTATATTTGTTTGGAACTTTTCAAAAATTTACGGAACTTGGCAGAAGTTTACGGAACTTGTCAGAAGCTTTCGAAACTTGTCAAAAATTCGCAAGACTTGTCAAAAGATCTCGAAACTTGTCTAAAGTTCTCAGAACTTTTCAGGAGATCGAACTTGTCAAATAATCTCAGAACTAGCCAGAAATTCTTAGAACTTTTCTGATATTTTTAGAGTTTTTCTGAAGTTTTCGGAACTTGCCAGAGTTCACAAAACTTCTAAGGAGTTGCCAGAACTTTCCGAAAAATATTCAAAATTTCTTAATTTTAGAAGTTCTTGGAAATTCTTATATATTTCTGGAACTTTCCAAAAGTTTACGGAACTAGGCTGAAGCTGTCGAAACATATTAGAAGTTCTCGAAACTTGTCAAAAGATATCGGAACTTCTCAAGGTTCAGAGCTTTGATGTTCTCGGAACTTTTCAGATATGTTCAAAACTCTTCGGAAGTTCTCGAAGCTTGTCAGAAGTTCCCAAAACTTGTCAGAAGTTCTCAGAACTTCTTAAGACTGTTAGAAGAAGCTCTCGGACATACATTTTTTTTTAACTTTTCAGAGGTTTACAGGACTAGTCCGAAATTTCCTCACATGCATGCAGCCTTTGGAACTTGTAAGATGATCTCAGAACTTGTAAGAAGTTAGCAGAACTTCTTTTGGCTCGGCTGTTAGAAGTTCTTGGAAATTATTATACATTTTTGAAACTTTTCAGAAGTGTACGGAGCTTGTCAGAAATTTTTACATTTGTCAGAAGTTTTCGGAACTTGTCAGAAGTTCTCGATACTTGTCAGAGGATTTCGGAACTTGTCAAAAGACCTGGAAACTCGTCAAATAATCTCAGAATTTGTTAAAGATTTAGTTCTTAGAAGTTCTTGGAAATTCTTATATATTTGTGGAAGATTTTGGAAGTTGTCGTAACTTGTCATAAGTTCTCGAAACTTGTCAGAAGTTTTCAAAACTTGTCAGAAGTTCTCGAAACTTGTCAGAAATTCTCGAAACTTTTCAAAAGATATCTGAACTTCTCAAGACTCAGGGCTTAGATGTTCTCGGAACTTTTCGGATATGTTTAAAACTGTCCGGAAATTTTCCGAATTTGGCAAAAGTTTGCAAACTTGACAGAAATTTTCAAAGCTTGTCAGAAGTTCTCAGAACTTGTCAAAAGTTCCCAGACGACTCGGCTATTAGAAGCTCTAGGACAGTTGTACATATTTTCTTAACTGTCAGAAGTTTACGGGACTTTTCAGAAATTTCCAAACATGTATGCAGCCTTTGGAACGTATAAGATGATCCCAGAACTTGGTAGAAGTTAGCAGAACTTCTTAAGACTCGGTTGTAAGATGTTCTTGAAAATTATTATACATTTTTGAAATTTATCAGAAGTGTACGGAACTTGTCAGAAATTTTCACATTTGTCAGAAGTTTTCGGAACTTGACAAAAGGCCTAGGAACTCGTCAGATAAAATCAGAATTTGCTAAAGATTCAGTTCTTACAAGTTCTCGGAATTTCTCAGACAAGTTTATAGCTTGTCGAAGGAACCAGGAAGTTGTCATCAGTTTTCGGCATTGTCATAAGTTCTCGAATCTTGTCACAATTTTTTAGAACCTTTCAGAAGTTCTCGGATCTTTTTAGAGCATATCTCAAGTACTTTAATGTTTTAGAAGTTCTCGGAGCTTATCTCCAGTACTGTAGCTACTCGGAAGTTGCAGGACCTTGTCAGAAGTTGTTGGATGTTTTCATAAGTTCAAGTTCTTGGATCTGCCCAGGAGATCACGTAAAGCTAACGGTTCCAAAAAATTGAATGAAGTTTGAAAAACTTGAGCAATATTCTAAGAACTCGAAGCGGCGTTCCATAAATTTCAGTAAAGTTTCATAAATTTCAGAATAGTTAAATAAATATTGATAACTTTTGAAAGGTTTAAGAACTTTGAAGTGGTTCAAGTTCTGAAGTATGCTTCAAGAAATTCAGAAAAGTTTCAAGCAATGTTTCAAAAATTTCAGTAATGTTTTATAAATTTCAGCAGCTCCAGGCAGTGAAGTTCCTGAATTTCACTATTTCGGAAAAATTCAGACAAATTTGGTGATCTCCCAAGAATAGTAGACCAAATATCTGAGATATGCTCCGAGAGCTTCAGAGATGGTCCAAGAAGAAGCAGAAAAGTAAAATACCAGAAACTTCCAGAAGGTTCCGAAAAACTTACTGATGGATTTGATTATAAAATGACTTCTGCCACTTATGGCACTTAGAGCTCGTAGTTCCTGATGGGCTGTGCCGCTGTTTTCTATGAATTTCTCATCGATTCTCGCTAATGAACAAAACAATTCGACACTCGAGAACATTTTCCATAGGCTTTCTAAATAAATTCGATTGCGTCCACAGTACCCAAGGAATCAACAACAAGCGTTCCAGTGACGTTAGCCAAAGAAGTTGATTTGAATCTGTGTTTAAAATTGGACTGAAATCTCCATAATATCCGCTGAAACCACAATGGAACGCTGAAATATTCAAAATCTGCGAATGGAAGATTGGACCGACTTCAAATAACAAAAAAAAATCTCTTCCCAAGCACGACTGCCACTGCCAAGCATATTAATATACTCCCCAATGACATACATTCTTGTTCATCTTCAATCCTGTCACACATATTCGCATCACTTGTCCCGTTAAAAGCAGCCATTGCCGTGGCGAAAAAAAAAAACGGTGTCACCGAGCGCGTCTCTTCTCTCGGGCAGAACAGAATAAGCCGGCTGTCTCCCACGTGTCCCAGAACAAATGAGAAAATGCATACGGCTTAGCAGAACGCCCAGCCAACCCGAGCCGGAGGAAAGAAGACAACAACGCGATCCTGAATCACTAATCTGCTGAACATGTTTTCATTCAATACCTCACCCGCTGTTCCGCTCCTCGAACCTCCCGTGAATCCCCTCATTATCGCGCGAACTCACAACACCGAGTTAGGCAACCCGGAGGCACTATCATCTCGCTTTTCCCACACCCACCGCAATGGTGCCAGTGCTTGGGCAGGGAAAGGGGAGGGGGGGAATTAACATAAATATGCGCTCGTTCCGAAGCTGACAAGTTGCAAAATAACAATGGCTGTGCGGTGGCGGTGGTCCTTCCACACGTAGGCACTTTCGCACACAAACACAACCGCAGCAATATTCTAAGCGCAATGCAAGTGCAGTCAGTATCGAACTGCATAGGAGGACAGGACATAGCAGGACTGTTGCTGCAGCTGCGAAATTGTTTTCCAATGCAAATGTGAAAATTGTTCCATTGCTGATCCTGCTTGAATAAATCGCACACACTGAGTCAGTGTATGTGACACATTCTCGGATGATGAGCCGCACGATGGGAACATTGTTTTGTTTCGATTTTGTCATAACTTCAACATCAGAGCATCGCGCTTGATTTATTAAGCATTCATAATCGCGACATTCTGATGCGTGGGATCGGTGCGCCTCATCCTCCCCGCAGCAAATCAAGTATAATTAGCTTCAACAGAGCTGACCGATGAGCTGACTAATCGAAGCTGATACCTGAATTTGAAGCTCATAGATACAGTCAGTAGACGTACGATGTCAGGTCAGTCGAATGGACGTCGGTTTATCGGGGCCTGTCACTTTGGATTTTAGCGGACACGCAACGACACGGCGCGGGCTGATAGAGATGAATTTTTAAGTGGGTGCGATTAGTGCCGCCTTTTGACGTTGATTTATTTCGCTCAGTCCCAGCTCAGGTTGTGGAAGCGCCCTGGACTCCGGGTGCATACGAAATGAGCTTAGGTGTGATCTCGGCAGAGTGGCACATGGATATCAGATTAGAGCGGCGGCGATTGGGGGTTTAGTAATTTTCGGTGATTCAGAAGAACTTTGGAAATGAGGTAGTTATCGGTTTTTGATATGTCTGCAAAATGTTGGTGAATTGTGCGGTCATTTGAAAGCGTAGTCAGTTGAGCGATTCCACGCCAACTGGTGAATCGATTTTATTTCTCTCCGAATTCCGTATAACTTCGTCTAAATGTTTGCTAGGGGCCAAAGAACCAAGTTTTTGCTGGTGCTTGGTAATTATTCAAAATGGCGCGTTCGCAATGTTTCAATAAATCATAGCACAAAATCGATTCATCTAAGTGAAATGACGTCTGAGACAAAGATATAGGAAAATAGTTTTCCTTTTCAGGAAAATACACATAACGGCGCCAGTGGTGTAGTGGTAAGCGTGATTACCTCTCACCCCAGCAGGCCTGGGTTCAACCCCAGTCGGCGCCACCGGGATGTTCTGAGGCATAACATCTCTGATCACGTCTTCCTTCGGATGGGAAGTAAAGCCGTTGGTCCCCGGTTCATGAGTTGATGGGTCGATAGGTAGGGTCCAGGTGTGAGAGCTGCCTTCCTGGCACGTCGGTAGCATTGGTGCTCAGCACGGAAAACAAGACCAATCAAACGAGCGTCAATTTTGACTTAAATTTGAGTCGTAACAGACGCCAAATATAGTTCAATCAAACGTACTTTTAGTCGAGCAACGAACTGTTCAGTCTCGGAGCACTCAGTATTACATGACATGTTTGTTTACGTCTCGTTTTTTTTTTGTCAAAGGTGGATTCCGTTACATGTAAAATTAGTTATTTCTAAGTGCTTAGCATAAATCAATAGCCAGCAAAAAAGGAACAGCAACCATAAAAATGTGTGTAGAATAATGCATAATGGCACATCCCATGTGGCTTTCGTACAAGAAACCTTACTTTCGCAAAGGAAACTTTTATCTAGGAAAACTCGTGAACCCAACCTTTGCTACTTTTAGCAACAGTAGAATGCCAAACTCCTCGAGTATGTGTGCGTGTCAATAACGCAATCGTCGCTACGCAAATCTTTGAAATAACGACCAGAGATGTGTGTACTGTTAAAATTGATGTTACCTTTGGAATAGGCAATACGTTTACTGTTTCAGTGCTTGGTTTTTACGTTTATATCAGGTTCTTGTTTTAGACGTTCCCAAGAACTCGTGACATTACTACTGAAAGTGTTAAATCAGTCTAGAAAATTTAACACTTCCGGAAGTGAGTCTTTCTTTGAGCGATTCAACTTTTTCCCTACTGAACTCAAGCTATTATGAAGTTATTAAATATGTTATGAGCTGAATACATGGATCCAGTGTTTCCAATTTATCCGAAGAGATTTAAATTTTTTGTGAAGTTCAGTACTGTTCGAAATGATTCTGTACGGGCTATTTTTTTCTGAAATGGTCCAGTACTTTCCAAGTGATCATAAGCTTTTCTCAAGTTATTCCATATCTTCTGAAGTGATTCTGAACATTTCCAAAGTGATTCCAAACTTTTCTGATGTAATGTATTGTCAGTATAGACAGATCTCGTTTTGAAAACGTAACTACAGTGCACTCTCTACAACTCGAGTTATAGAATTATCGAGTTTTGAATAACAATTCCATACAAATTCGTTATCGCAGAAGCCATGACATTCATTTTTATTATGGTTATATAACTCGATATTGAGTTAGCGGACGTCGAGTTGTGGAGAGTTGACTGTACTTCATCTATGCTGCCAAAATCAAGACATTTTTCGACGGGTCACAATTGAGTGACATAGCGATAAGAATCAATACTCCCTTAAGTAAGACCTGTTGAAAAACTATTCAAAAATTCGTGGAAGTAAGGAGGATCTCTCGGTTTTTGACGGTCTAATTGACCTACATTTGGAAGTGGCAAGCGCAGTTATTGCCTGTCGTAAAGTATGAGATCACCAGTTTTGACACATTGCAGACGCATGCTAGTCCAACGCATCGTTTGTTGCTTCTCTGTCTCTCTGGTGATAACGGAGTAGCAACCGCGAGCGGTTAAAGGGTGTCCCACATCAAATTGCATCACGGAAAAAACGCTGTAGAAAATTACCTAATTGACCGATCCTTTTCAAACATTCAGACAATGAAATATTACCCATTAGTAAGATTTTGGCATATTCATTTCATTTAACTTCAATACCATAACCGTACGCTCGCACCTTAACTCCACTCATTAGGTTCTGGCTGCAGCTTCTTCTGTACGGAAACCCACTTTTTCTTCATGTCTTCCTCAGAAATTTGACCTCCTTGGGAGGCTTCTGTAGTGCTTGCTTCATAATAACCCAGTATTTGTCGATGGGTTTTAGTTCCGGTGCTTTGGGGGGTTCATGTCCTTGGGTACGAAAGTTGGCTTCGTACCGCTCCAGGATAACATTTGAATAGTGGCTCGAAACTAGATCCGGCCAGGTGATCGTAGGGCCCTCGTGCTGACTCAACAGAGGAAGCAGACGCTTCTGTAGACACTCCTTGAGGTAGATCTCCCCGTTTACAGTCCCGGTAGTCACGAACGGCGCACTCCGTTTGCCAAATCATGTATTTCTTGGCAAACTTTGAAAGTTTCTTCTTCTTTATTTCCTCCGAAACATCAACCGTATTTTCCTACCTATTTTGCCGTTCGTCACAATTTGGAGCCTTCTGCACTTTGTACGTATGCAGTCCTTCCCGGTCCTTGGAACTCTGAACGAAAGACGTGGACAGATTCAACTTTTTGGCCACATCCCTGACCGAAGCATTGGGATTCCGCTTAAACGCTTGCACGTCAAGCTTATGATCCTGATTACTAAAAGAACATCCATTCTGACCGCATTTCTCCTTCCGTTCGATGCTCAGAGTTTCGTAGTAACGTTTAATTACATGACTCGCCGTTGACTGCACGAATCCGAGTTGTTTTCCGATGTCCCGATGAGAGAGTTGAAGATTTTCCATGTGCTTGCACAAAATCAATTCGCGACGTTGCTTTTCGTGGGGCGCCATTTTTTCCAACTTTCGAAAAACTGACAGCGATAAACATACAGTGTAAACAATACACTCTAAACTGCTTGTACTTAAATTTTCAACAGAAATTGCCTAATGGGTAATTTTCTATAGCGTTTTTTACCTTTAATCATTCTCATGCTCAATTATGTCTGTTCTAGAGAGGGTCTAGTATAAGAGAGGAGCGGACTGGCTGGTTTTGAGCCAAACGAACTGTCAAAGCCTGAGCAAATCGAGCAGCGCCTATCCTGATTGCATTGGCAGTGTTGCTAGAAATCACCTAGGCATAGGTCGCCAAGGTAGTTTGTTTTGAATCTGCTCTTCTCTTATACTAAACCCTCTCTAGTCTGTACTATCTGCAGTGATTCAGTACTTTCTGAAGTTTTCTGCAGTAATTCAGTACTTTTCAAACTGATTCCGAGATTTTCTAAAGTGTTTCAGTACTTTCAAAAGAGAGTTTGAACTTTTTTTCAAATGATTCTGTGCTCCCCAAAGTGGTTCCGTTTTTTCCTAAGAGAAGAGGTGACAATACTGGGGCGAAAATGAACCAATTTTCTGTCAAACGTGAACCAGCTCCTGATAGGCCGATTTCATGTGCGTAAGATAGAGATAGACATAGATGAAGATAGAGATAGAGATATAAATAAAAGAGGAAGAAGCAAATTGTCACCTCTTCCTCTAAGGTTTTTTTTTCTGAAGTGGTTAAATATGTTTGAAGTGATTCCTAATTTTCCTGAAGGGATTAAGCTATTACAAAGTGATTCAACTTTTGAAGAAGTGATTGTAAACTTGATAGAATTGATACAGTACTTTCCGAAGCAGGGTGCCTTCCATTCATTTTGGCTAAAAAAATGTTTTATGAAATTATGGAATAATAAGATATTATAATAATATTTTGTTTGTGTAAGCAACAAGAAAAGATTGTGGAGTTTATGTTTGACACATAATATCAGCCAATATTGCTGCATGAGAGTCGCAATAAGCGATTTTGTCAATTATCTCACCCACTCTTCGCTTTTCACTCTTCGCGAAGATGCGATCAGAAAATCGCTCATTGTGGCTCTGTCAAAGCTAAATTTGCAGGTTATATGTGTCAAACACAAGCTTTAAAATCTTTTCTTGTTACTTACACATTCAAAATACCATCATAATATCTTATTATTCCATAATTTCCTAAAACATTTTTTTAGTCAAAATGAATGGAAGGCACCCTGTTCCGAAGTTTTGTGAAGTTTTTCAGTTCTTTCCGGAATTATTTACTTTTTATGGAAGCGATTACAAACTTTCTGGAAAGCTTCAAATATTTTCCAAAGGGATTCGAAGAATTTCAGAGCTTTTCTAAAGTGATTCATTAATTTCAGAATTGATTTCAAACTGTTCAAAAGTGATTCAATTCTTTCTGAAGTGATTCAGTACTTTCGGAAGTGATTACAAACTATCTGGAATTATTAAGTACTTTTCGAAGTGGTTCCAAACATTTATGCAGTGATTCCGTACTTTCAGGAGTGATTCCGAATTTTTCTGAAGTGATTGAGTACTTTCTAAAATGATTCAGTACTTTTCGAAGTGATTATGAACATTCTGGAGCGATTCAGTATTTCCACAGTGATTTAGAGGTGACTCAGTACATTCCTAACTAATTCAATTATTTTTGAACTGATTCCATTCTTGCAGAAATGATGACCAACTATCTGGGATGATTCAGTACTGTATAATGTGAATCCGAAATTTTCTGAAGTGATCCAATATTATCCGAAGAGATTCCGAGCTTAAAGTGATTTAATACTTTTCGAAGTGATTCAGTGCTTTCTGAAATAATTCAGTACTTTCCGAAGTGATCATGAACTTTTCCAAAGTGATTCCGAACATTCCTGAAGATATTCATTATTCTCCGAAGTGATTTCGAACATTTCTGAAGTGATGTAATACATTCCTAAGTGATTCAATAGTTACAAAAGTGATTGAAAACATTTCTGAAGTGATTCAGCTCTTCCGAAGTGAGTCCAAACTTGTCTGAAGTAATTCAGTACTTTCTGAAGTGATTTAGAACTTTTCGAAGCACTCATTTGACAACTGCCAGTCACAAACACTTGGATCGGCGCTCAGATCTAGTTTCCAGTATCATAAACTAAACTGTCATTCATCTATTCACGGGTAGCCACTGAGCTGACAACGAACGAGTATCGATTTTCGCGCAACAGCACTGTGCCCCAATGAGTGGAGAATAATAATTAAAAAGTTCAATTGAAACAATGTATCAATTTCACCCGAGAAGAACGTCTTCAGCAGCCAACTTTTCCCATTAAAGCTCGCCGTTCTTCAATGAGTCCCCTCTCCACCCTGCGTCCGTGCTCTTAAACATCACATTTCCATTATCATTTTCCCCCCGGACCACACCCTTCCAGACAGGCATCCCTTTCCGGGATGTTGTCGCTTCTGTTTTCTTTCACCTTCCTTCTTGACTCATCTACCCCCGTCCACCTTCCCCCTCTCCGTCTGACCGTGCGTTTGCGCTCGAAAGTGGCACAAAAATTAAGAATTCCTCGATGCTTGCTCGTTGTGCAAGTATGTTCCCAATAGGGCACTAGGCACCTTCGCTCCATACGAGCATCTTCCCCCGGAAGCGACGTGTCACTCGGGCAGACATAAATAAGGCGAATGCTGCTGCTTTCTTTTGTTCTGCCGGGCTCTTCAGGGAAAAATGCATCTTCATCGTTTCCTGCCGTTGTTGTTGTTGTTGTTGTTGTTGTCGTCCTTGTTGTCGCCGGTGCATCCCAGTTCTTCGCTCTGCAACAAATGGGCGGGGGACGGACTCTGTTCTCGAGATTGTCTCGGCTGCTTTCTGCAGCGGCGAATGGGTGGGTGAGTGAGTGGGAAGTTCTTAGCTGCTCGTGAAAAACGGAAGCCGGAAAAAACAAGAGCATCTCGTCGGTCGTTCCGATTCGGTAGCGTGGCGGAGTGCAGAGAACATCGCAGGGAAGTGATAAACAATAAACTTAATATATTTGCAATTTTAACATATAAATTGTTGTTTATCTCAAGGGGAGGTTTGTCGTTGCTCGCGGCCATTTAGATACTGTTTCCCAATGGAACTCACCCGCTGGGGAATGTTGATGGAGATAGGAACCCCCCGTTGAGGGAAGATTGTCACACGGAGTGATTAAATGTAAACATTGTATCGGGCGATGTGAGAAATGTCTTGCACCGGTTTGCAACTGTTGATCAGTAAATGCGTTCATTTTGAAATCAGAAAGCAGAAAGACAACCCGTGCTTCATTAAATGTCTAATGAGATGGTTTCGTCGTTTTCTCATCACGAGATGTCATGCTCCCAGGAATGGCCCGTGATTCAGCTACATTCTGACTGACTGCCACTGCTTCCTACAACACGATGACATCTCTCTTGTTTTCTTCCCCATTTCGGAGACCGGAAAGAATGCCGTCAGCTGCATATTCTATTGTCAATCCTAATGACAATTGTTTGCATTTCATTTATGCTTCTGCTGCTGCTGCTCTCGTTTGCGAAGATCGTACCTCCGTTCGTGTTTCGGTGTCACATTATGCCGGGGGAAAAAAATAACAGACGACTGGGATATTCGGAGGACAAAAACAAGCAAATATTTCGGACGGTTCTTTTGTTTTGACGGTGACATCCAGCGCAGGCGTTTGTGAATGTACCGCAGACACATGTATCCGTTGTCGTTGATGCTGGCTATGGTGCAACTGGATAATCCGCTGAGTTTTGCACTAATTAGCATTAGTGAAAGAGGGATTCATGATTAGGAGATTTAAAATATGAACACAGGCAGTAGAAGTGGTTAAGAGCATGTTAAAATATAAGAGCTTGTAGTTATTTCGTATTAAAATTTTGTTTAAATTGTCATATTTGTACGCACAAAAAACCTGTAATTCATGATTCAACAAGTTTAAAAAGTCTATCAATGGTGGCTTTACAGTACTTTTATTAAAACTTCACAGTTACAGCATAAGATGGTTACATTTCTCCAGTTCGAACAAAATTTCGAACCTTCCTCTTGATGGAGCCCATCAGCGCCCGCACAGTGGAAACGGACACGGGATCAGCGCATTTCTTCCATTTTGCCCGCATTTGCTGGATGTCCTTGACTGCCCCGCCGCTTCGTTGAAGTCGCTGCTTTGAAATTGCCCAATATTTTTCGATTGGTTCCCTTTTCAGGCCACAACTGTCAATCGCTTGCCAAATCCTGGCCTTCTTCGCGAACATGTCGGCAAACACGAACTTGAATCTTCCCGGCACATTTCTACGTCCAGGCGCGAGGTAAAACTTTTGACCGGGAAGCTCCTTAAAATTGAGTTATTTTGTTGGACATTTGTTCTAAAGTCTCAACATTCGAAAGTCTATGTACCTCGGTAGTACTGTACCAAAGAGGCAACTTCAAAATCATCTTCAGAACTTTGTTTGGAATCCTTTGAAGTGCTTTTTTCCTGGTAGTGCAACAACTAGACCATATTGGCACAGCTTAAAGCATGACTGGTCTAAACATTTGGTTAAATATTAGAAGTTTATTCTTCAGGCAAAATTTGGATCTTCTGTTTACAAGAGGATGCAACCATTTGAAATTTTTGCTACATTTGGCTTGAATGCCATCAATGCGACCTTTTCTTTTTTCTTCCTTGATTTGTTTTCCGTCGATCTTGTTTTCCGTGCTGAGCAACAATGATTAGAGATGTTATGCCTCAGAACATCCCGGCGGGGCTGACTGGGATTGAACCCATGCCTGCTGGAGTGAGAGGTAATCACGTTTACCACTACACCACCGGCGCCGCTGAATGTGATCTTTAAAAGTTAATTTTTGGTCAAGTTAGTACTATAAGTAAGATATTTCACTTGACTTGAACAACAAATTGGAATTCCGTTCATAGTGACTATGTAAATACTACTAGGTTTGAAAAAGGAAGCTCTAGGCTTATGTGGAAATATTATAAGTTGAGTTTTGAAGCGTTGGGAGAAATCTTCCATTTTTGTAAATAAGAAGAGAAAATATCTAAACTTTTCTGCAGTCTGCTGCAAATAACACGAAGACTTCTTTCTCTTTAGCGGAAATGCCTGTGTCATCAGCAAATAAAGATTTGGAACTCCAGCTCTATAAGGTAGTCGATCAGATTTGGAATTTTGATAATTTACCTACAGAGTTCTGTCAGTTTAATAATTTTGAACTTATTTCATAATATATTTAGAGTGGAAAATTGATCTTTTTCAATTTAGCAATCAAACCTTCATGCCAAACACGGTCGAATGCTTTTTCTATGTCTAGAAGAGCAACTCCAGTTGAGTAGCCTTCAGAATTGTTTGAACGAATTAAATTGGTAACTCTTAAGAGTTGATGAGTAGTTGAATGCCCATCAAAACTACTCATCTGCAAAAATTGAGTTCGTATTGATATGAAGCATCATTCTATTTAAAATTATCTTTTCAAAAAGTTTACTTATTGAAGAAAGCCAACTTATTGGACGGTAGCTAGAAGCTTCAGCTGGACTTTTATCCGGCTTAAAAATTGGAACAACTTTTGCATTTTTCCATTTATCAGGAAAGTATGCCAAATGGAAACATCTGTTAAATAATTTTACCAAGAAAGACAAGGTACTCTCTGGGAATTTTTTGATGAGGATATAGAAACATCCATCATCACCTGGAGCTTTCATTTTTATTTTTTGGGAGGAGTTGAACCACTGCGTTCATTATTTGAACTTTTGTGGTACCCCTGTTTACTGTTCGTATCATGCATGACACGTCCTTTCCCAGTCCAGTATGATATGGTTTATGAAACCAACTACCTTTCCAGGATTAGCAGACCAAATTCCACTAGGTTGTAAGATAACACTACTACCGTAACGCGGGTAGATCACCTTTTCGTGGTACGTTACGGGATGTAAGATCTACCATCGATTCCTAGTCCCGACTACTTCAAACTAGGGGAACAGGATTTTTCAGTAATCAAAGGAACACGTCTTAGTCCTTGTTACTTTTTATGCCTTGTTGATAGTGACAAGACTCGGCTTTGTCCACCGAAGATGATCTTGAAACAAGGAAAAAATGAGTTAGTTAGTCTTCATCTATGTGATTCCTAATCTTCTATTCGCTGTTCCCTATTTTGAAGCGGTTAAGACCAGGGCTCTACAATTTCGAAGCTCTAAAATGAACTCGTGTTTTGTTTCTCTCATACATACGTGTTCGACGCTTCATTTCTATAACGCCTAGCTAGACTATCAGCAAGAAACGAAAATAAAAAAGAAGGACGCTTGGAAGGAAAGGCTGGCTGTGGAACTTCTCGTCGTTGCTTTGCTCATCGCTTTCAATGTAAATAACGTCGATTTTCTAGTTAAACGAACTTCATTATGGCTTTCAATCCCCTTTCACGAACATTCTATCGCCGCTCTTTCAATTTGTTTAAAATGCGTTATGTCCCGTTTTCGATCATTTTTTTTAGATAAATATATGGATGGAAGATAAATTAGAAATATGACGTGTAATCTTCAAGTGTTTTGACGTGAGAAATGCTTTAAATGTGTTATTTCATTTTCCGTCATATACGTCATGAAACCTCTGTTGATGTGTTTCATGAAAGAGAAAACTATCAAAGTCGAGCGCTCTTTCGCTCATCCATTTCGACGAAGCTTGAAAGGAAGACCAATGGAGCGACGGGAGAAAGAGAGACAAGCGATTGAACATTTGTTTGTGCACGCCGACTGAGGTTCTAGAATGCTGCGAAGCTGTTCGACTTTAACAGAAAAAGAAAGCCAGCAGTCTCTTCGTCGCATCGATTTGGTCGATTGAAGCTGATATTGTGACGCCCTGGTTAAGACTAGGGTTCTGATGCATGGTCATTATCGGTGTCATTCCTTAATTTTATTGCTAAGGAATCCGATTTTGACTGACAAAGGGGCGCGCCTTTGGAGGGTATTCCAACACTCCGAAGGGTATAAATAGCGGGACCTTTCAATTAGAGTCGGATCCTTGCGATAAATGCGAGAATGACAACTGTAAAAAAATCGAATACTTCATCATTTCTCAATAGTGATGGAGTAATACGACATGCACTAAACTAAGGACACGGGATATACTACAATAGATCAAATTACTGGTCGCAGTGGTTTTAGGTCCCGAACAGAAGAAAAAAAAAAAAGATAACACTACGAAAAAATTTAGATCTACGTCTGTGTAATGCACCGCAACTGCAGAGCAGATGTTCCGATGTTT
The DNA here is from genome assembly GCF_037179485.1 of Ochlerotatus camptorhynchus. Lineage (NCBI taxonomy): Eukaryota > Metazoa > Arthropoda > Insecta > Diptera > Culicidae > Ochlerotatus > Ochlerotatus camptorhynchus. The sequence continues at coordinate 1,077,134 of NW_027040752.1, read as the reverse complement.
CACGTTCTATGCTACATAAACGGCAGATATCGCTCTGAACCCGACCAATGTTTCTTCAAATGACATCTACTCGGACAGTGCCCACTTACTATACCAATGTATATACTAAGAGGCCGTTTATTGAGCTCTAAGAGCTCAAAACATTCCGTCATCAACAATGTACGGTATCGACGCCCGCCACGGTACAACCTAGAGCGACTGAAGCAACCGGATGTCGCCTTAGCATACGCGCAGAATCTCGAGGCAGCGTTGCCAGAGGAGGGCGAGCTCGATGTGCCCCCTCTAGAGGACTGCTGGAGTACAGTAAAAGCAGCCATCACCGACGCAGCCGAGAGCACCATCGAGTACGTGCAATGAAGTCGACGGAATGAATGGTTCGACGAGGAGTGCAAAGCGATTTTGGAGGAGAATAATGCAGCGCGGGCGGTAATGCTGCAGCACGGAATCCGACAGAACGTGGAACGGAATAAACAGAAGCGGAAACAGTGGACCCACATCTTTCGGGACAAAAAATGCCGCCTGGAAGAAGCGGAGTGCGAAGAAATGGAACTGCTGTGCCGTTCCCAAGAAACACGGAAGTTCTACCAGAAGCTCAATGTGCAAGGATAAGGACGGGAGCCTCTTGACGGACGGATGTGAGGTGATTGAAAGGTGGAAGCAGCACTTCAATGCGCACCTGAATGGCGAGGAGAACGTAGGCACGGGAGACCAGAGCGATGGAGGAAACGACTAGGTCAGTGAGCAGAGGACAGAACTGACCCAACTCCCACGCTGAGGGAAGTTAAGGATGCCATTCAGCAGCTCAAAAACAACAAAGCAGCTGGTAAGGATGGTATCGCAGCCGAACTCATCAAGATGGGCCCAGAAAAGTTGGCCACCTGCCTGCACCGGATGATAGTCAGGAAACAGAACAGCTACCGGAGGAGTGGAAGGAGGGGGTAATCTGCCCCATTCACAAGAAAGGCGACCATTTGGAATGTGATAACTTCAGAGCGATCACCATTTTGAATGCCGTCAATCATTTGTTCATCGACTTTAAGGCGGCATACGACAGTATCGACCGCTATGGAAAATCATGGACGAGAACGGCTTTCCTGGGAAACTGATCAGACTGATAAAAGCTACGAGGGACGGTGTGCAAAACTGCGTAAGGGTTTCGGGTGAACTATCCAGTTCATTCGAATCTCGCCGGAGACTGCGACAAGGTGAAGGACTCTCATGCCTACTCTTCAACATTGCTCTAGAAGGTGTAATGTGACGAGCCGGGCTCAACAGCCGGGGTACAATTTTCACGAAATCCAGTCAATTTGTGTGCTTTGCGGACGACATGGACATTATCGCAAGAACATTTGGAACGGTGGCAGAACTATGCAACCGCCTGAAACACGAAGCAGCAAAGGTCGGACTGGTGGTGAGTGCGTCAAAAATAAAGTAAAGCTAGTAGGCGGAACCGAACATGACAGGATTCGTCTACGAAGTAATGTCACGATAGACGGGGATACTTTCGAGGTAGTGGAGGAATTCGTTTACCTTGGATCCTTAATGACGGCTGACAACAATGTGAGTCGTGAAATACGAAGGCGCATCATCAGAGGAAGTCTTGCCTACTACGGGCTCCAGAAGGAACTACGGTCAAAAAAGATTCACCCCCGCACCAAATGCACCATGTACAGAACGCTAATAAGACCGGTGGTCTTCTATGGACACGAGACATGGACTATGCTCGAGGAGGACCAGGTAGAGAGCACGATTGGGCATGACCGAGGATGGAGAGCGGCAGCCGCAAACAGAGTATTGTGGCGTACTATTGTTGATGATGTCTTATCTTAAATTTGATGTTGTACAAATAAATGTATGTATGTAGCTTTTTGGTATGTGTTACATTTGAAGTTATAAATCTTTTCGACTGGTTGCACTTCGTGACGGCCATCCAGTTGGCCATCACCCTTTGTTCTTCCCAGCGTTTGAGTTCAATTTTTACCGTACAGTTTGATATACCACAGCATGGTTCTGGGCCAATAAACGGTGAATTGGAATCTAATTTTGCGAGATCGTCTGCCCTTTCATTCCCTTCAATGCCACAGTTTCCAGGAACCCAATATAAGTTTACTGAGTTCTGTTTGCACAGCTGTCACAACAAGAGATCACATTCCCAGACAATCTTTGATGTACATTTGTAAGCACGAAGCGCTTTTAGTGCTGCTTGACTGTCAGAAAAAATACAGATATTTGCACATCTATATTTTCTCCTTAGGCAAACACTTACACATTCAAGTATGGCCACGATTTCCGCTTGAATCACTGTTGGACAATTTTCCATCGCTACTGAAATATTTGTCCCAGGGCCAAAGATTCCTGCACCTGTTTGTGTTCCAATTTTTGAGCCATCTGTGAAAAATATGAAAAATTCATTGAGCCTTGACGAACGCTAGGACCACCGACTTCCCAATCCAAACGCAACATTTCACATACGTTGAAGGGAGTGTCATAATTGTCCTCTGGATTCGTCCAGTCTCCATTCATACTCATCACTGGTCCCCTTTCGAGGAATTGTAAAATGCTTAGGTGATCAACCAGGCCTCCTTGGTGGACAAAGCCGAGTTTTGTCACTATCAACAAGGCATAAAAAATAACAAGGACTAAGATGAGTTCCTTTGATTACCTAAAAATCCTGTTCCCCTAGTCATGACTAGGAATCGGTGGTAGATCTTACATCCCGTAACGTACCACGAATAGGTGTTCTACCCACGTTCCGGGGCATTAGACATTAGACATTGGAGAATTACAATTTATAGCAGCATCATAGCAATCGGAGAATGTTTTTCTACTTAATTGACACTTGATAGAAGAGAAAAAGTATTTGTTTTGAGATTTGGTGGATGCTGGGTGGAAAAAGAAACTTCAGTCGTAGACTAGATTCCTGCATTAGCGGCGCCGGTGGTGTAGTGGTAGGCGTAATTACCTCTCACCCCAGCAGGCCTGGGTTCAATCCCAGTCGGCGCCACCGGGATGTTCTGAGGCATAAGGGAAGTAAAGCCGTTGGTCCCCGGTTCATGAGTTGAAGGGTCGATAGGTAGGGTCCAGTGTGGAAGCTGCCTTCCTGGCGTCGGTAGCATTGGTGCTCAGCACGGAAAACAAGATTGACGGAAAATAAATCAAGGTAAAAATAGATTCTTGCATTAAGAACTTTGGAATTATGGAACCATTACAATTCGTCCGCAAAGGTTGTTGGTTGGTTGGTTGTCTTTATATCTTTATTAAAGAGATTTTCAGCCAGACACAAACAAAAATTGTGATCGTCCATGTATTAAAGGGTGATACGGTCAAAATTTGGTCAATATCAACTTGACGTATTTCTTTCAATTTTGCATTTAAAAAACCTGAACACCCCTCATTTTGAAGGTGTGTGTGTGTAGAATGTTGCTCCTATTTTGATTTTGGAATTCACTCTTCAGTTGTCCAAATGCCGTCCAAGCAAGAAGAGCAGCGTATCAAAATTTTGCTCGCGCATCGCGAAAATCCGAACCTACTCGCACGCAAAGTTGGCAAAATCTCTAAAAGTTGCCAAATCAACCGTTACACATGTAATTAAAGTGTTTGGAGAACGTTTGTCGACAGCCAGGAAGTCTGGATCGGGGGGAAATCGAAAACCGGAAGCCGCTGAGACGACAAAGAGAGTTGCCGGTAGTTTCAAGCGAAACCCTAACCTCTCTCTCCGAGATGCCGCAAATAAGCTGGGTGTATAGTCTACAACCGTGCATCGAGCCAAAAAACGAGCCGGACTATCGACTTACAAGAAGGTAGTGACTCCAAATCGCGATGATAAACAAAATACGACGGCCAAAGCGCGATCCCGGAGGCTGTACACGACGATGCTGACGAAGTTTGACTGCGTGGTAATGGACGACGAAACCTACGTCAAAGCCGACTACAAGCAGCTTCCGGGACAGGAGTTTTATACGGCAAAAGGAAGGGGAAAGGTAGCAGATGTTTTCAAGCACATGAAACTGTCAAAGTTCGCAAAGAAATATCTGGTTTGGCAAGCCATCTGTACCTGTGGCTTGAAAAGCAGCATTTTCATAGCTTCCGGGACTGTCAACCAAGAAATTTACGTGAAAGAGTGTTTGAATAAACGTCTGCTGCCTTTCCTGAAGAAACACGGTTGTTCCGTACTGTTTTGGCCGGATTTGGCATCTTGCCATTACGGTAAAAAGGCCATGGAGTGGTACGCCGCCAACAACGTGCAGGTGGTTCCCAAGGACAAGAACCCTCCCAACACGCCAGAGCTCCGCCCAATTGAGAAATACTGGGCTATTGTCAAGCGGAACCTAAAGAAGACCAAAAAAAACTGCTAAGGGCGAGCAGCAGTTCAAGGCAAACTGGCTTTCTGCGGCGAAGAAGGTGGACAAGGTGGCTGTACAAAATCTCATGGCAGGGGTCAAGCGTAAGGCCCGGCAATTCGGATTTGGAAAAGCGGAAGCCTAACTGAATATTTTTCCTGAATTTTATACTAATTGAACTTGAAAAAGAAATTTAATTTGATTTTTTAAATAAACGATTTCACCGATTTACACGCGTTTTCCCTTGACCAAATTTTGACCGTATCACCCTTTAGGTATTACATATAGGAAAATACCGTACGAGAGTCAGACAGGGTTACTTCCACTTACTTCGCTAATTATGGAATCATTGGATGCTATCAGTGTTCGAAAAGTTCGCGAAAACTCACTATGACTCATGAACTTTTACCTTAGTGAACTTCGTGAAATATCGCGAACTTTTCCAACACTGGATGCTATAACCATATTTTGTTCTTGTCGGATACAAGAAGAGGTTGCATAGCATGTACCTGTCACATAAAATCTGTCAGTTTTACTTTCAATGCGTCACAATCAGCGAATTTATGATTCGTGAGCATTCACTTAGAGTGAGCGTGTGACACACTAAAAGCAATAATGATAGGTTTTATGTATCAAACACCTAGTTCACAACCTTTTCTTGTAACTTACAAGTAGTGATTATCATTATAATATCTACTGATACATAATATAATAATTCCGAAAAACATATTTTTATATAGCGAGTAAGGGGAAGCAACCCTGGAGTCAAGGAGTGGAAGGTTTTGGTGTTAAATGTTACTTTTAATCTTTTGACGTAGGACTACGTCTGTGATTTCTATATGGGAGTACACTTTGTGAAAACCGAAAATGGAACATGTAACAAAATTATGAAAGATTTTGAACGTTAATAACTCAGCTGCCCCTGGATCAATTTCAATAATTTTATGAAAAATCGATCAGAAATATTTTTACGCATCTGTTTATTTCAAGACTTTACCATTTTTCAAAATATCACTATTGAAAATTGCACGAATGTGCAACTGTTGCAATGATAGTTAAAATTATCACCGATTGCTTGCGAAAAGCAATTTCCCTAACACAGATTTCAAAGTTGAATTCCATCCAGTTTTACCAAACGGTGTTTATTCAATCACCACGGGGTGAGTGGTGGTGTTCTCCAGTACACAACGAAAGGCTGTCTGCAAGCAGTGAACTGCAGCCCACCTGAGCATCTATAGAAGGAGGAAGAAGCCACACCGCTATTGATCGGAATCAGTAGCTCTTCATGAGTCGCTGTGGGCCATCTATGTCAAGCGCGTCATACTAAAGAGTATACACAGAGAGAACCCCGCTAAAATTCCTATTCCTACACAAAACACAAGCTCCTGCTGCAGTTAACAAATAAGATTTATTATGTAAGACCACGTAGTCCTACTTAACCATTGCGTACAACCCCATAGGGCTGTCTTTTGTAGTTCTTCTTTTCTGTATCGAGAAGAAAAATGGGTAGAAAGGCTGAAGCAAAAAAATCTTTACAAGTAGTTTTTGGCACTTGTGATGCTATAATCTTAAACTTCACCTGACAGTCTTTGGAATAATTTTTGAGCTACCTGGTATCACGAGAGAACATCTAATAAATGTGACTTGAATTGTTTGGTAGTTAAAAATCTTTTGAATAATACCTGATCAACCAGCAATCGTAAAAAAAAATCAAGTGGACTTCATGTTGATCTAAGAACACCTAGAGATCATTGGAATAATTTATGAGCTACCTGGTATCAGATGAGAGAATATCTGTTTGATGTAAAATATGCAAGCGCTTTCATGGAAATCTGTCAAGAACCATGCATTTCCATGAAGTTCTATAATATACTATACAATTACTTCTAAGATGTTCCCGGATCTTTTCTGAAATACTTTTCTTTTATGGAATTGTATCTATAAAAATTATCCGAGCTTCAACCTCCTGATTTTTTTTTTTCAATGGAAGCTTTTATCTATGAAGATCTCAATTTTTTGCTTCCAGGATCTCCATGTTTTGCTTCGTGTTTTGATGAAGTTTTCCGTGCATTTATGAAATATCCTCGAACTTCTCAAATGTTCCCATAGCTTCTATAAAATTCCCCAATTTCTATTATATTCTCTCAACTGTTATCAAGCTCTCTGAACATTGACGAAAAATATCTATAAATCCATCCAAAGGAATTTTAAACAGAGTTCCATTCGTGTTTCAAATCCGCTGAGAAATAAAACAGAATAGTTGAGCACTTGCAAATCTGATACAAAATCGAGCTCGGATAATGAATCTGTAACTCAGCATTGCGAGGGGTACGTTTTAATTCTACGTTCAACTTTAAACAGTCTATATAAAATACAACAGCATTGCGAAAGGCGTAACGTGAACAAAATCGTACTCTTGCACAATCACACGAAGTTTCCTATCGTCCGTAAGTTTCAGCTAAATGAAAATCTTAATTCACTTGCCTGACAGAACCTTCTTCTTCGGATAACCAAACTGTTATCTAATTTCAGTTCATGGGGTTTGGTTTTAGTTCAGTTGTTTTATTTCAATTGGACGTTTCGATGTGCAATTATTCCATTTATAGAAGAGCAAGGAGAGTGGGGGCGACCCAGGTGTAGAGGGGGAGTTCAAATTACACCCCCAGACAAGTCACGAAAGACTCAAGAGCGTAGTAAGGAGATGAGAGTGAAATGGCTCCACTTTTTGAAGGACATCTAGTTCGAAGTTCCACATATGTGATGTGGTTGTATACTAGTTCTAAACAGACAAGTATAAAAATCATTCTAATTCTTCCAGAAGTGTCATTTAACCTCTCTTATTCAAAATGACGGCGCGATTCAATGAGTTCTACGCATTTTTATGCTTCAGCTATACAGAGGAAACCTTTCGTCACCAGACGTAGACTTTTCGATTGGAAGTACGATTTGACATATGATGACTTCTTGCAAAACGGTGAGTAGCTGTCAAATTCATGTACATCTGAAAGGTTTTGCTGTATGACTTGAGAACTTCAACAGTCGTATTCTGTAGCAAACATTGCAAAATCCTCTTGAGATGGTCAGTTTCGCACGCAATCCAAAAAATCAGCGTCATGTTTGCTCTCTCTCTCTCTCTCTCTCTCTATCCCTCTTCCGGTGCTATTTATACATAAACCCTGTAGGTCCAAGTCATTCCCAACAGCATACCACCGGACCACCCAACAAGGAACATGACATGCGTCTACTATTTGTCTCCGACACACTCACACGCCATTTTCAAGTCACCGGATCTTGTTGAACGTGTGGGCAACACGGTAGTTGACAGGTACTAAAAAGGGTTACGTGATGGGCAACAATAACAACAACAACTACTACTGCTACCACTGCTACAACGCTTGCTGTTCTTCTGATATGACGCTCTATCACGCCTCCTGCCACTGCCTGCTGGGATGTGTGGGCATGGACGCGGGTATAAATTGTTTTGCCCGAATGACACGCGATATTAATTTACATCGATTTGTTGTCCTTTTGCTCTTGCTGTTGGGCTACTTTTGAGATGGCGCAGCAAAACGACCATCATGTGACTTGGACGAACCAAGAAAACAACGACAACGGCGGAGACCCCTTGGGTGAAATTGATGGCAGAATAATGGAAATGTTCCCCAACGACGACGGCGATCCCGTATCACATAAGCTCGGGTCCCGCGCTAACGAACGGCCTGGCTGGCCGTACACGGGAACTCGGGGGGAGGAAAGCTTGAGACAAATGAAGCTGTAAAACAAAATGAAAAATTAACTGTCAGATGACGTTGTTATATTTTTCCTTCGGTTCTTCGCCACCATCGTCGGACCCAGCCAACCACAGTTCTGGATCTGTCACAGCAGTGACTGCGAGGCTTCGGCTCGGTAGAAAGCGATGGTTGTTTATTTATTCATTCATTCATTTATTTATTTTGCAACGGATCTGGTTGGCCTCGGTGAGGGTTCCAGTGGCCAGGGATTTACTTCGTCCGTGTGCCGTATATTGGTCGGTGGTGTGTTTACGACACGAGACCGAATTACGATCCCAGTTAATCACGTCCTCGCCAGTGATGGCGGAGGTGGATCTCTGCGACGACGGCTCCGATGAACTCCTGCGGGGATAAGCTGCAACGTGATAATGAAACACGCGAATCGACTGGGATTGCTGCTGAAGTAGAAGGTAAACAATGCAAGCTGTTGAGGTTACGTCAGGGACCGACTGGACTCAATTGTTTTGCAATCACTTTTTAACTTTATTGTTATACATTTGGGATTACCGTCTGGAGATTCAGCTAAACATTTTTTTGGATTACTTTAAAACCTCAGCTGCTCACATGGTAGCATGGGTTGGTAAAGGAAAGATACCCGGCTCAAATGATGCTATCCTTTGGCAAATATTGACTTGATGGAACATTTACATTTCAGTTTTATTTTTGTTTCGGTTGACTTTTGTTGGGATGCTGTTGATTTTCCTTCTTACAACATTTTACGGCAGGATAAAAGCAAATGCTCCACACATAACAACAACAGCAACAACACCGGGAAGGTACAAACACCAAAAAATTCAACTCCCCAAAAGCAGCAACACTGTTAAACGGGTGGAAGTAGGGGGGGGGGGTGTATTTAGTTTCAGGGTGAAAACCAGCAACGCTTTCTATTCGTGTAGTGAAAGTTAAACACCGGGGACGTGTATCTGGGCAAACATCGTAAAATCTTGCTATAGAATCTAAGCTTTTGTCCCGGTGCAGAGGTAGGTTTATGCGAAGTTTTCCAGATTTTGGCACGCATAGAAGTTGAATGGAAAACTCAGTTTGCTGGTTAAACAGAAATGTTTGAATAAATCAAAAACCCTTCCGGGATGCTGTAATCCTTACTTTGAAAGTGCTTGGGACCTATGTGCTTTTAATTCTTCTTGTGTGCTGTGGCTTACAACGATCCACAGATCTGCTGACGAAAATCTTACATTTTTCTCTAATTATTATGGTAGAGATCTGCATCGGAAAAATTCGTATGTCCATCATATCGAACAGAAGAATCAAATATAACAATGATTTTGACGTGAACGAGGTACGATTGGTACGATAGTTTATTTCAAATGCAACAAAACAAAATGTTCCAGAACGCATAATATGAATAGTTTCATCCATTGTTCTCGAAAACAAAAGAAGCGCTTCTAGAGAATCAATTTTATTCTGCCTTCATCTCTAAATTTCTCTGCAGTGCAATGGTAACTGTTGTACTATCATGACGAATCCACTTTTGAAGGCTTCATGAAGTCATTCCATTTGACAGCCGCCGCAATTCCAGAAGAAGATATTATTTCTTTGATAACACGGTGATACACGACAGTTTTTTGACGTAGGACTACGTCTGTGATTTCTATATGAAAGTACACTTTGTGAAAACCAAAAATGGAACATGTAACAAAATTATGAAATATTTTGAACATTAACAACTCAGCTGCCCCTGGACCAATTTCAATAATGTTATCACCAATCGATCAAAAACATTTCCACGCTTCAATAAAAATGCTTTCGACTGATGATTTTCACAAAAAAAAAAACCACTTTACTTTCTAATGTACAAATAAAAAGTGATAACTTTATCACTGATTTCATGAAATGAACGTTCTTCCCAAACCCAGTCGTCATAATGAAGTACCACTTGGTTGCACATCATTCTGCTTTAACCTGAAAAGATATACAAGAGCGCTGCTGTTTAGCCTCAACTCATTTTCGCTTTTGACGGCGTGGTGAGCAGGCAGCAGAAGCAGCAGTAGCAGCAGTAGGAAGGTGGTGACAGGTTAGGTTGGGCCTTTTCAGGGCAAACAAGCTTATTGCAGTAAAGAGTTGGAACATAATTTATCTGCCTGTTGGTCCATATTCAGAACCACATGCTCCCAACGACCTCACAAAAAGCTCTCCAGAGTTGTAATCTTGTAACCAAACATGGAAGCAGGGGTGCAAGTGATTTTGATCGATTTTCTTCATCAACGTTCTTTTTGGAAAAAAAAATAGGGGAAATGCAGGTAATGTCGGCCTAAGTGTCCCTAATTTGGGCCCATACATAAATTCAACAATCGACTAAATTTTCAATATCAACCAAAAATATCCATTAGTAACGTCTCAATAACGCGTTCATCTAGTTAAAATTGATAAATAGCATTTCCCCTACTACAAATTTGGTACGCCTACAATTAAAACACGGAAATAGTTAAGATAATAGATGATCGATCAATTAAAAGAATGCTCTTTAGATTTGTTCCGTCCACAAGCTGTCCTAAGTCAAGCTTATTGACAAATTTCCAAAAAAAAAATACTCTTTTACAACTTTATGGTGGTCCTGCAAAGGACCGTTTTGTCGTGATGGTTGAGTAATACTGAGCTATTAGGGTGTTAAACACATATGAGGGTGGTGAGCGGTATGTTGTTTGGAATGAGGGTGACGCGCTTGGCATAGATGTGGGTTGCAGCTCACTGCTTGCAGGCAGCCTTTCGTTGTGTGCTGGAGAACAATATTCAACGCCACGCACCGAAAACACTTGCGCTGCTGATGCCGACGACGGGACACCACCACACACGGTGATTGGACTGAATCCGATCAGGCAGTCTTGATAGGTAGCTTCTTGCGGGGGGCCTTCCGTTGTTTACAGGCAAACACCACCACTCACCACGCGGTGATTGAATATACACCGTTTGGTGAGCCCGGATCGAATTCAACTTTGAAATCTGTGTTAGGGATATCGCTCATCGCAGGCAATCGGTGATAATTTTAACATTCGTGAATCTTTTAATAGTGATATTTTGAAAAACGATAAAGTTTTTAATTCAACAGATGCGTAGAAATATTTCTGATCCGTTGGTTATAAAGCTATTGAAATTGGTCCAGGGACAACTGAGTTATTAATGGTCAATATCTTTCATCATTTTGTTACGTGTTCCCTTTTCGGTTTTCACAAAGTGTACCCCCATATAGAAATCATAGACGTAGTCCTACGTCAAAAGGGTTAGTTTTGTAAAAGTTCGGAGTCTACAATTAATTTAATAATATGATTTTGTTTCAGTGTGGAATGTATGACAGCTGCGGTTGTGTCTTCTTCTTGTTTCTGAAAAATTTATGAATGCTATGATTTCTGTGAACTGGCAATATTGACAAATACACAGGCGATAATGAGTATCCAGTCACAGATGAAGAAAAACAAATCTCGATTACTTTTTCAAAGGGTTGTATCAGTTTTTGTAAACAATGCATTTGAACGTCGATTTGGCGTAACTGGTAGCTCGCCCACGCATGGAAAATTACTAAATGCTAGTGGTGTTAGTTAGCGTGTGCAAGCTACCAGTTACGCCAAATCGACGATCAAATGCATTGTTTACAAAAGCTGATCCGTCCTTTTGAAAAAGTAATCGATAAATCAGTGCCAAAATTTCAAAATGGCGTAATTGCTTTTGTAAACAATGACTTTAGCCGTCAATTTTTTGCGAATGAAATCTTACCTCTTCAAAATAACAATGTTAGCTGGTAGAGAAAACGTTCATCTACCTGCTGGTGTCATTATTTTTCATGAGTGAGATTTTATTCGCGAGAAATCTATGGCTAAAGCCATTGTTTACAAATTCAATTACGCCCCTTTGAAATGTTGACTTCGATACTCAGAGGTTGCCTTGATCAAGAGAATGCTGTTCTGTCAAAATTCAAGTTCATGCAAATGGTTTGTCTATCTGCTAAGGTTGTCTTCATTTTCAGCTATGTTGAGTATAGAAGGAACTATTTTTATCAGCACTGGTACGGACCAGGATTTCGGACAAATTTAATACCCATCATGTAATTCACCCCCATATATGTTCCAAATCGACTCGAAACATTGTTGGCTTTCATTTAGCAATCTTAACGATCCGCCGAACAAAACCCATTTCATGAATCCCATCATCAACAAAATCGTCACCCGCCGCTTCGTCACTCTTCGCCCTTGTCAGTCCTGAGCATTCATCCACCGTACCATCACAACAGCAAAGCAAAGAGCCGATGCACTCGATTCAATCCCGGAAGTCCTGTACCCCCGAGTCCCATAAACCGCGTACGGTGCGCATAAAAATGGTTTATTAACGACTTGTTTAATTTATATTTTCATCACCTTCCCTCGGCGCTTTCCGCTGGATGTGTGTGTGTGTGTGAGAGAGAGCGTGGAATAAGCGAAATATCCGCCTAGCTTCCCTCGCAATATATATTGAGCAGCTTGACTGGGACGAAGAGCGTTCTCATGTGGGGGATATGCGAACCACAATTTAAAAATGGAAAAAAATGTGAGTTGATTTATAATGCAACTCCCAGCAAAAGTGGTCATCGTGGACTTTCAAGTACTCTCGTTCAATTTTTCATTGCGTGTATTGTGGGAGAGAGGGAGGGAGGTGAGCTGGGAGCTTGATGGTTTTCCCATTTCCGGACGCGAAATCGAACGAGGAAGACTGGCGGAATGCTCAATATTGGTTTATTGCGGTAATTTATGGCGATCTTGATGACCGTTGGGGTAAAGAGTTGACCTCCATAACATTAATGAAGGTTTCGAAGCAGCAATTGTGATTCCCCGTTTCGAGTAATGCTAAATTTAACCGCACAATCGTCTCCTGCCGTTGAAATCCGCCACGAACAGATTCTAACCCTACCAAAACTGAAGGCAGAAAAAAAAGACCTAAGCAAAAACTCCCGTTGGGCATGACTTCCAACCAGACCGTGTTCATCCGCAGATGCACCAGGTGTAAAACGCAACGCATTGAAAGGTTGGAAAATACGGACGGGATGATAGAATTAATCGTATCAGTAAAATACTCGTCCCCACCCGTCCCGCACAAATGGAATCGCTTGAATTTCCACGGAAGAAGCCCGGCCCTAGTTCGCGTTTGGCGAGGGAGGAAGAAGTGAACTGACCGAACCGCAGCAGCAAGCCTGGCCAGGTCACGAGGTATGTTCTGCTGACCTGCTGAAGCCATCCGACTGCAAGTAATGCGATTATAAACTCACGGCCGGTCCTCCATCAGTATCAATTTCAGTTTCAAGAGCTTTTCCAGTCGGTAAAAGCGAGTGGTTTCCCGCAGCTTTGCAGGTTTTTGCGCTGTTGCTGGGGTAAAAAAATGCTGGCAGTGGGGAATCCACTCCGGTGGATAATTCGATTTACATAAAGGAATTAGTGCGCGAAATTTGATTTCTCATCGGCCTGACGGGTGGTCCATAAATTTTGAAGCCCCGCGATCTTTGGGTCCATTTTTTACCGAGCGACTCTAAAGGAAAAACTTTTACTTTCGCCCGCATTGGACGTGTCTCGCCTTGGCTGGCAAGGAGGAGATTAATCGTCGACGATGGCATTTGGCGATGGGTGAACGAACATTTGAAAGAGATCATATATCTTGCAATTTTCACCATTCCTCCTCGTCGGAGCAGCCTTCCCGTGCTTTTCGGAAAAGAGCCGATATATTGAAATCCTCGGTACTGGATATATAAATTTCCATAAGCAGATAAACGATCTGCATATAAATTTCTTCCCCGAACTGTTCGGACGGCCAAAAGCGCCATAGATGTGTGTGTGTGTGTATGTGCGTATGCAAGGCGAACAGGACATAAATCGAATTCCTTTTCTGCTCTAGTGGCTTCCCTTTGTCGTCACCAAGTTTGCTTTTGTAATGGAATCAGGAAAGAAACATATTCGAAAATTGATGGCAGTTCTTTCGTTTTTTTTTTTTTCTTCTTTGGGGACTCAAAGCGAGAGCTTACGGAAATTGATTGCACTATTTAAGATGGGTGATTTGATGTGTTTAGGCGTTTGGCTAGTTGTGGTGATTCTTACGGTTATATGTTTTGAATTATTAAAGGTATCTGGTACGAAGCATCTTGCTGCAATTTAAAATTTATTTAAGGAAAAAAAATGCTTTCTGAGAAATAATTAGCTTTTAGACAAATGTCCAGTATTGAGCAAATAATTCAATTTTTTCGAGTGGCGTTGCTCGGTCGGAAGTGTATATTTACAGTACGGTCAAAGACTTCGTTTTCAATATTTATGGCTAAGTTCCCACAAGTCGTAATTTAAATATGTCTGCTTTTGACGTAGGATTACGTCTGTGATTTCTATATGGGGGTACACTTTGTGAAAACCGAAAATTGAACATGTAACGATATTATGAAAGATTTTGAACGTTAATAACTCAGCTGCCCCTGGACCATTTTCAATAATTTTATCATCAATCGAACAGAAATATTTCTACGCATCTATTTAAATTAATACTTTATCATTTTTCAAAATGTCACTATTGAAAATTGCACGAATGTGCAACTATTGCTATGATAATTAAAAATACCACCGATTGCCTGTGAAAAGTGATTTCCCTAGCACAGATTTCAAAGTTGCATTCCATCCGGTCTCATCGACCGGTGTTTATTCAATCACCGCGTGATGAGTGGTGGTGTTCTCCAGTACACAATGAAAGACTCCCCGAACGCAGCTAGCTATAAAAGCTGCCCCAATTGCCCAACTGAAATTAATATCACAAGGTTATTTTCAGGGTAATCATAGTCATACTAAAGAGTATAAAAAAAAACCTCGCTCAAATACCTATTCCTACTCAAAACAAAAGCTCCTTCTGCAGTTAACAAATACCACGTAGTCCTACGTCACCATTGCGTACAACTTACAACTGGTATAGTGGTAAGCGTGATTATCTCTCACCCCAGCAGGCCTGGGTTCAATCCCGTTTTTTCTCCGAGATTTACGACTCTGATGAGATTTAAGTTTGAATTGTAAAAATCTGCGAATCATTTTAACTTTTACATTATGGTATTTTGGAATTCGTAACGATAGCGTTTCAATTCATACTCTATTTGTTTATACTCCGTTTGTCAGCCAAATGACGTTGCACTATGAATTCCATACAGGTAACACATTCAAATATCGGATTCGTAACATAAACAAATGGTTTCCCTCTAGCATTTGCCAGAAAATTGTAAAACCTTCCATATACTTCATCGAAAGGAGCATCAGTATGACATGGGTTGAAACAAGAACTGCAATTTTTCATGTGTGGTACCCACAATGTATCCAGCTACATGGATCAACACGTTCGCTTCTGAATTGTCATACTGCGCAAGTAGTTCTTCTGAAAAAGCCGATACATCTGTCGTGGAATAATCCATTTCTGCGCTTACAGCATTCGGATCATCAGCAACGTTTGTAAAACAATCCATGGATTTTTTGAGAGCAACAGATGCGTCTTGGACTGAATGCAATGAATCGTCTTTCTTTTTCTCGTCCAAATACTCCTTTAAACCCGAGAGGTACTCACGATCATCCATATCATAGGATGCATTTTTTACTTCCCGGATAGACTGTAAAATAGCGATTGTACGGAGATGGCTCTTGAACTGCAATGGTGTTGGCCACCATTGGTTAAGCCTTACTACAGAAAACAAGTTTTCAACACAATCTTGTGTAACCCTCGAATAATAGCATTTGTGCACGCTGACTGCCACGGCTTCCAATGTTATGTATCTCCAACCTGATTAAAAAAAGTATAGGGTTGAGCCCTACTTCGGCCTAATCGGCCATTTTGGGACTATCGAGCAGCAAACATCAAATAAATCCATTGTTTCAGAGTTAACAAGACAACTATGCATTTGGTACGATTCTTTAGTTCAACAGCTACCGAACGAAGTCAATGAGAACGCGTGACATGAATGTTTACACCCATTTTTATCAAAAACAAAAGAAGCGCTCCGACCGAATCAATCTTTATCTTCATCCGATAGGCCGAAGTGAATTCATTGGCGTTTCAATGGCGTTTCATGCGTTTGGCCTACACACTTAGAAATAAATAATTTTACACGAGACGTAATCCATTAGACTGATGCATAATTTGAAATTTCCGCTCCACAGTGCTCAAACGGTTCCAAATTGGGCCCTGATTAGCCTCCCAAAATGTGTTGCCGAAGGCCTGGAGGTACTGCTGGTAGGCATAAAAAATTAACTGACGGCAGTTAGGGTTGATGCATATATTATGTCCCGTTCTTTGGTTCTAAGATTTTGTGACAAGCAATGCATTAGGTTCAGGAAAAAAGTAAGAGGTTGTATCCAAGACACGACCATAGATTTGACGTAGGATTACGAAAGGTAGTATAGCAAAAGTATAGTAAATATTAAATTGATTTCTTTTCTTAACTGAACTTTTTTCTTATTAGTGAAAAATTTCGAAAGTTTGAAATTCAGAAGTAATTTGAGAGTTCTGTTTTTGAGGTGCTCTGTCTGTTATTTGAAGTCTTCAATAAACTCTTTTATCAATCATTTGTGGTCCTGAAAAGGACCGATTGGTTGGTAGCTTGTAAGCCAGTTTAGAACAATGCTGTGGAATTTTTTCCTCGGTGTTCTTGGAGATGATAGCGGTGCTCATGCGTTGCACCTGGAGCTATTGGTGAACAGTTTGGTGAAGGGCGTTGGCGTAGTAGTCCTCAATTGATGTTCTTCGAGAGGGTGGAAGCAGTGTTCATCCGTTGCATACAGATCATTGACTTTATCGATAAACTCGCAAACAATTTCTCAATTATCAATTACTTCGTACAATTGTAAAAATTTGAATAGATTGAACTGCCCATCAATTTTGGTATTCGGAAATGAAATCTGCATACCGGACGGAACTTACCTTTATGCTTTTAGATACAAATTTTTTCGCCCTTCCTACTAAGAGAATTCGGCAAGATTTGATTTTGGCATAATTCTCTTAATAGGAGGGGCTACAAATTTGCATCAAAAGGCTTAAAGATTGTTACCGTCTAGCATGCTATCACGGTATCATGGAAAAGCTTCGTTTTATGATGACGTAATTACGCATTTCCGTGCACAAAACGCACGGAATTTTTGGCTTTTTCCATAAATGAAAAATATGCGAAAATTGATTGTAGGAATCTAAGATGGGATACCTCGACAAATGGTCAAATAATACTCTTTAAAACATTTATGGTGGTCCTGAGAAGGGCCGTTTTGTCGTGATGGTTGAGTAATGCTGAGCTGGGTGTTTAACACTGATGAGGCTGTCGAGCTGTATGTTGTTTGAAGCGAGGCATAGATGACCGACCCGCACGGAGCGACGCACGAAGAGCTACTGATTCTGATTCTGATTCCAAGCGGTGGGGCTTCTTCTTCCTATAGTTGCTTATGTGGGCTCTGCAGCTCGCTGTTTGCAGGCAACCTTTCGTAGCGTACGGGAGAAAACGTTCAACAATACGCCGAAAGCATTGCTGCTGCACCACACACGGTGATTGAATGAGCACCATTCAGTGAGACAGGATTGAATTCGATTTTTAAATCTGTGTTAGGGAACGCGCTGATTTCAGGCAATCGGTGATAATTTTGATCACCATTGCAACAGTCGGGCATTTGTGTATTTTTCAATAGTGACCTATTGAAAATTAATAGTGTTCATTTTAGCAGATTGGTAGATAAATTTCCAATCGTTTGGTTTGTTTAGAATCAAAATCCATCTGCTATTGGTAGAAACCTGACCAATTCAGGCCTTACATTAATTTGATAACGGCATAAAAGCATTTGTAAACAAACTTTCTAAGGCCTTTACACGCAAACCAACAACATCATCGGATAGGGGCAACTATCACCTTTCCGAAAGTGGTATTGGTTTGCGTGGGCGTACTTTGGTTCGCGTGTAAAGGGCCTTAGAAAGTTTGTTTACAAATGCTTTTGTGCCGTTATCAAATGTTATGACTGAATTTTCGAAATGCGGTCGATTTTGATTTTTTATTTTGTAAATCCTGTGGAGATCTATCTAGCCCTGACGTATGTAATTTCAAGTAGGTCCTAAGTAACATTGACAGATTCTCTTCGTCCACTTTCTCTTCGCATCCCCACGGCCATGTAAAGATATACCCAGGTATTTTCAGCACACAGATCGATAAAAGAAGCTTTTATCTAGCATCTTATACGACAAACACATCAAGAAACGGTTCTATGCTAAAGTTATTAAAGAGAAGGAGAAAGTCGACGAAGAGAATCGATCAATGTTACTTAGGACCTAATGCAATGTTCAGCTTGATTTGTGAAAGTAAAACAAATCCTAGCTAGCTCTGCATGATGATTTTGTTTGATTGTATTATGTTGTAAAGCCGCCGGGAAATACCAGTTGGTGATTTGTTTTTTTTTTTATGATATCGCCTTACTAGAAAACAGGCAAAAACTCACAAACAGGCTTCTTTTCATGGTATACAGTGTGATAATTAAGCAATCAAATAATCTCAATTAATTATCTCAACATCTGCCACTAACCATTCATAAATTTCGGTAACATACAAGAAATTCAATAATTCATTATAAATTTCCTATGTAAACGTCGATCGAAACAAACTTTTTGACGTCACTACAAGGCTGATTGAGTAAACGAATGAAACTAATCGTGCAAAGCGGAATGAACATCGAGTGAAAACGAATTGCACCAATACATTCAGGCCTACAATTCCACACCTTCTAAGACCAGGTTGAGCTTTGATAATTAGCTGCTTGCGGGAACTGACATCCGATTGATGACCTTTACAAATGTCCAAAACATACTCTTTAACAAATTTGTGGTGGTTCTGAAAAGGACCGTTTAGTCGTGAAGGTTGAGTAATGCTGAGCTATTAGGGTGATGCTGGGGAGCTGTTAATTGTTTAGAGCAAGGTTGACACGCTTGGCATAGATGACCCACAGCTACTCACGAGGAAACTGATTTCGATCCAGCGGCTTCTTCCTCCTTCTATGGGTGCTCATGTGGGCTCTGCAGCTCACAGGCAGAGCATCCCGTGGTGTACTGGAGAACAATGTAAACGCCACACGCTGAAAGCAATGCTGTTGCTGATGCTGCTGCTGCTGACGTTGACGACCGGACACCACCACACACGGTGATTGAATGAGCACCGTTCAGTGAGACAGGATCGAATTCGATTTTTAAATCTGTGTTAGGGAATGCGCTGTTTGCAGGTAATCGGTGATAATTTTGATCACCATTGCAACAGTTGGACATTTGTGTATTTTTCAATAGTGACCTATTGAAAATTAATAAAGTGTTCAATTAAGCAGATTGGTAGATAAATTCCCAATTCTTTGGTTTGTTTAGAATTAAAATTCATCTGCTATTGACAGAGGTATATGTGGTCAAAACCTGACCTATTTTCGTCCCGCGGTCGATTTTGGTTTTTTTGAAATTGCACCCCAAATATGTTGCCGAAAGACGTAATCCTACGTCAAAACGTCACATTGGGGGGGGGGGGGCGGGGTAGAGGTGGTAATTTTTTGCTCGATTTAGCGTGACATAAATAATGCATGGGCCCTGAACAGAAACAGCACCTTAGCTGACAGTGCCGTTGCCATCAAAATCACATTACATCACTTTTCGATACAGCAATGATGACAACGAAAGACACTGTGTCTACGTGATTGAGAACTGTGACGTCAGTAATGAAATAAATCAACTGAACCAACTATCGCTCGACATTGCGGCAAGTTGTACCATGAGCTCTAACTCTGCGCAGGAACTCGATATTCTCGACGAGCTGAAGTCACTGTCAGCTTATATAGCCTCAACACGGAGTGCTGCACCTTTGCCTTCGCCATCTGACTCGTGCCCAAGCTTGGAGGTGGAATTGAATAACAACAACAATTACTCAGGGTGGCGTCTACTTGGTACCAGGAAGGTATGGAAGGCAGACTTGACCGAGTACGATGCCCGACAATCACGCCGTTTGATACAGCAAAAATAGCTGGAAAGGCTAGAAGGCGAAGGAAACAAAACTTGCTCAACAACAACAACATCAAAAATAACAACAACAACATATCTAACAATTATCGAAACAACACCACTAACGTAATAGTTTCCACATCAGTGATATAAATCGCAGTAACTCCAACCACACTAATTACCACAGTAACTACCACAACGATCATAGTAATGTTTACTTCGTTAGTCAGAATAGAAACAACCTACTGCCACCTGATCGAGAGCTTCTTGCGGCAGCGAAAGATCGGTTTTCCAAACCACCGCAGGCTAACTATTGACCCACAATGCAATTCCAACGAGGGGAAATCTTGCATAACGGGATGGCTGCAACTGCATCATACGAGGCGTGTGTATGCAGGAGTTCGTGTTTTGTACGAAATTGATGCACCCCTTGCAGGAAGACAATGATCCGGCAGACCCCGACATTATCCAGGACTTGACGACTTCTCTACATCAAGGAGAGGCACTCGTGTTTTCTACGAAACTGACACGCTCGATAGAGGAAGAAAATAATGAAGATCACGACACTTTGCAGAACGAAACAAATGCGGACAGGTTACCATCAACTTCTTCACCTAATCTTCAGACCACTACAGAAATTTTTGTATATTGCCAAAATGTTAACCGCATGAGAAGCGCCGGAAAAATGAATGAATTTACCAAAAATATATTAAGTTTTACTTACTCTGTCATAATGGCTAATGAAACAAGTTGGGATGAAAGTGTGCGAAGTGAAGAAGTTTTTGGAGACAATTATAACGTTTATAAAGATGACCGCAATTTTCAATGGTCTGGCAACAATTCGGGAGGTGGAGTATTAATAGCGATTTCGACCCAATTGAATTCAGAAATCATTATGGCTACTAAATTCCTTCCCCTTGGCTAGTTTTTGCACCTTGCTGTTGGTGGGCGGGCTTATTTTCATGCTTTAAAGTGGAGTGTTGGAGACGGTAGGTTAATGGCCGGCGTTGCTGGCTCATGCCGCGATAGAATGGCGCCATGGGCAGGCGATGGGGATTACTAAGCTTCCCCTCTCTGATGAACCACTGCCTGAGAAACCCAGAGATCTAGTCCAGCAGTGATAGTATCACACTTGTTACTCCTTTGTTTGAGAGCCGCGTTGTAGTACGCTAACGTATAGGCACTGATGTTGGGTGTGATACTGGCGGGTTTTGCCGCAAATCACTCTTTTTTTTTACGTAGATAGATTTATTTGGGTTTGCAAGGGAATTATACTATTGCTTATTATACAAGCTTTCATTGTTGTTTTCATTGAGGTATTACTCAGGGAAAAATGTTAAACACCATATTTGTACATGGTATTGTAACTAATCTGTGCTTCATTTTGAATTGGGATAAGTGTTTGAACTATGGCTTGGGATTTCCACTGTGGCATGCTTCTATTGTGACATACTCATACGTATTTTTGTGGTGCGACATAGTGGAACCGTGTGAGCATAGTTGGAGCATATACCCTATGTAACTTAAAAATCAGCTAGGAAACTAACTTCAAAGTGAAGCATTTTAGTCACTTGAAGGTGTAACTTGGGTCGAACTAAGATATAATAAATAGGTATAGGTCAAAATCAAAAGTACTTGAAACACGTTTAATTTTAGATTACAAACACAAATGCAGGTACTTAATAAAGCATGGGTTATGATTGATCAGGTGATTTAGAGATTTGATTAATTTATTAAAATAAAATAGACTAATGAGATGTCATAATCATAAAACGAACTTAAATAAAAAAAAAATCAGAAAGTATAATAACATTAAGTAGATTAACAAAATAATAAGGGTGTGGGGGTCCGCTTAGGGAGGCAACTAACCTTTAAAGTTGTAGAATAAATCTTCCTATTTAGTCTTGAACTTCAAAAATAAAACGCAACCAATAGCATTAAGCAGATTAACAAGGAGAGGTATTTTTTAGGAAATTTAGGAAATAAGTAAAAGTAGAGGTATGTGACAATTAATAGCTTTTAAACTTTTGGAGGTATTGTATTCCCGTGAGTCTGTTTCTTAGTGAAGGTCCCAAAGAAGGGGGATCTGACTGTGTGCGACAAATGGCGAGGCATCATGTTACTGTGTATTGTTCTCAAAGTTCTGTGTAAAGTTATCCTGAATCGGATACAGGAGAAGATCGACGCGACTCTCCGACGGCAGCAGGCAGGATTCCGTGCCGGAAGATCATGTGTGGACCATATTGTCACGCTCCGCATCATCCTGGAGCAGGTCAATGAATTCCAAGAGTCCCTTTATTTGGTATTCATTGACTACGAAAAAGCTTTCGACCGTCTCAATCACGAGAATCTGTGGGGCGCCCTGAGACGCAAGGGAGTCCCGGATAAAATCGTCAACCTCATCGAAGCGCAGTATGAGGCTTTCACGTGCAGAGTTCTGCATAACGGAGCCTTGTCCGACCCTATCCGGGTAGTCGCTGGTGTGAGACAAGGATGTATACTATCACCGCTACTGTTTCTCATCGTAATCGACGAGATCATGGTAGGTGAAATTGACCGTGTACCAAACCGTGGGCTGCTTTGGCAACCTATCACCATGGAGCATCTCAACGACTTCGATTTGGCTGATGATGTTGCTCTACTAGCACAACGGCGCTCTGATATGCAGAGTAAGCTCAATGACCTAGCCGAACGCTCCTGTGCGGTGGGTCTCACCATCAACGTAAACAAGACCAAATCGTTGGATATCAACACGGGCAACCCTTCCAACTTTACGGTAGCGGGGCAAGCAGTGGAGAAGGTCGAAAGTTTCCAATATCTTGGCAGCCAAATAGCGTCGGACGGCGGGACCAAGAGCGACATAGGTGCACGAATCAAGAAGGCTAGGGCTGCCTTTGCGAGTTTACGAAACGTATGGAGATCCAACCAGATAAGTCAACGCACCAAAATCCGAATTTTCAACTCGAACGTGAAATCTGTGTTGTTATACGCCAGCGAGACGTGGTGTGTATAATTCGTGCCTGGTGGCCTCACAACTGGATCTCGAATGCCGAGCTCCATCGTCGATGTCATCAGAAGCCGATAGCAACAGAAATTCGAGAGCGAAAGTGGAGGTGGGTCGGCCACACACTTCGACGGGGCGGAAACGAAATCTGCAAGCAAGCGCTGGATTGGAATCCAGCAGGACATCGCAGCAGAGGCAGACCCAGGGGCTCATGGCGGCGGAGCCTCAATAAGGAAATTAAGCAAGTCGATAGAAATCTGACCTGGGCCCAGGTCAAGGCAAAATCGAGCAGCCGCCCAGGATGGAAGTCTTTCACGTTGGCCCTTTGCACCGCTGGTGGTGCACAGGACCCTTAAGTAAGTAAGTAGTGAGTTTGTTGTACTCGATTACTATATTATTCTCTCAATACGCGAAATCTCTGATATATGCAGTTAAAGCATTTGAGTTAACTTATTTCTTAGTGTTTAAGTACGTACATTTGTAAACAGCAGTCAATGTTAATCTATGAGCTAAACCCTACGTGACTATAAAATCGATCTTTTCTTATGTGGTATTGACGCACCGATGCACGTTTAACTTTTCGCGGCTGTCGGATTCAACGCGCCTACGTCTGCGGAGCTCGTAGGGGGTTACGGCAAGGTGATGGACTTTCGTGTCTGCTATTCAACATCGCGTTAGAAGGTGTGATCAGAAGAGCTGGGATAGACACGAGTGGCACGATCTTCAGGAAGTCCATCCAGCTTCTTGGATTTGCCGATGACATTGACATCATGGCACGGAACTTTGAGACGTACATCAGACTGAAGGCTGAAGCTAGGCGGATTGGGCTTGCCATCAACGCATCAAAGACAAAATACATGAAAGAAAGAGGTTCTAGGGAAGACAATCTTAGCCTCCCACCCCGAGTTCAGATTGATGGTGACGAAATCGAGGTGGTCGATGAGTTCGTGTATTTGGGCTCACTGGTGACCGCCGAAAATGATACCAGCAGAGAAATTCAAAGACGCATTATGGCAGGGAAT
Organism: Ochlerotatus camptorhynchus; assembly: GCF_037179485.1. Classification (NCBI taxonomy): domain Eukaryota; kingdom Metazoa; phylum Arthropoda; class Insecta; order Diptera; family Culicidae; genus Ochlerotatus; species Ochlerotatus camptorhynchus. The sequence continues at coordinate 1,052,989 of NW_027040752.1, read as the reverse complement.
CGTGCCTACTTTGGACTCCGGAGGACGCTCCGGTCGAATAAAATTCACCGCCGCACGAAGTTGACTGTCGACAAGACGCTGATTAGACCGGTGGTGCTCTACGGCCACGAGACCTGGACTATGCTCGTGGAGGACCATGGTGACCGTGGTGTTTTCGAACGGAAGGTGTTGCGTACCATCTAGGGTGGAGTGCAGATGGATGACGGAACGTGGAGGAGGCGAATGAACCACGAATTGCACCAGCTGCTGGGAGAACCATCCATCGTCCACATTGCAAAAATTGGGCGACTACGGTAGGCTGGGCACGTCGTAAGAATGCCGCACGACGACCCAGTGAAAATGAAGAAGAGGCGCGCAGCGGGCAAGGTGGATTGACCAAGTAGAAGGCGACTTGCGGACCCTTCGCAGACTACGAGGTTGGCGAAGTGTGGCCATGGATCGAGTAGAGTGGAGACGACTTCTTCGGACAGCAGAGGACAACAAGGCCTAAGCCTGATTGGTAAGGTAAGTACGTCTGCGGAGCTTACGCAGAAGTGATACGGAACTCGGTAGAGCTTGTCAAACGCTTTTGAGTAGTATAGAACTTGTTCGGTACGGTCGCGAAATCTTGAAATGATTGATATGTTCTTTAAATTAACAAAATTGAAACAAAGCTCAATAGTAAAATAAGTAGCATACCTAGGGAGGAAACCAAAACTAATCAACTTGCCAACATTGGCTATCACATTTGTTTTGGTGGTACTCTTCAAATTATAATAAGCCTTTTTTTCTCGCTTGGGTTGTCTCACACACAGCGTTGCCAGGTCATTTTCAGAAAAATCTGGCCCAGTTAAAAAATAAAATCTGGAAAAATCTGGCATGCTCCAAAAAATCCAGTTTGCTAAATATATAGTATAATAACTTGTTAGCATTGCTAAAATCATGCAAAAGTTGAAAATTATTGACACAGTGTGCCCAAAAAGTTAAAATATCCATTATGCAGCATTTCAAAAATTGAGTTCAATGTGGGTTAAATACTGAAGAAAATATTGTTAGCGTTTTTTTTTTTATATTGTAACTTTTTTAAAATGAATGAGAAGTAAAGAATCAAGCAAATTTGATGGGATGGATTTTTTTAAACAAATAGTCGATGTAGACCTTACTCAGGGGGTGAGTCACTCTGCCACCTTGTGTTAAACACATCAAAAACACTCTTCGACATACTGAAGCACTCTTCAACCACCATGAGAACAAATTTTTCGATCTTTTCTTACAGCACTGTCTAGAGCCAAGAATGTTTACATTCGTTTGGTGCCCTTTTTGTTTTTGTTGATTTTTTTTTCTGAAGGAGACATCTCCCTTCAGCAATCGGTAGAACTCCACCGAGGATTCCACAGAAAACAGATCGGGACATGGAAGTAGCACTCACTCCCGCAATTGGGACATTGAAAAAACAGAAAATTTAGCCTCTAGAATATCTGCAACTGTGTATGAATGAAAGAGCGGATAATAATTATCACGTCAATTATGGACTGATAGCTGAAGAGAGATATTTCTTTCTAATTTGGTAGTCATTCTATGTTCACAATACCAAATCAGAGAGATTATTCCTACTAGCTGAGGCGTACAAAAAAGTTCGTATTCTATGCGAAATTTAGAACCAGAGATTTCTCAGAAAGAGACATGCTCGGCGAAGAATAATGTTATTATATTACTAAAATGAAAGTCTGATAGCTTCATTTTTAAGGTCACAGGATCTTGAAATGATTCTAAATTCCATGAATTTTATTGTTAGTCTGAATTTACTTGGAACTCTTCACAGGTTCCATTCGATTCATCCTAGAATTCCATCATACTCTTTTCTATATTCCCCTAAAATAATCTTGATAATATCCTAACTTTTCTAGTAACATTCTAAGAGTTCTAAGCATTACCTCTTGTAATCTCTTATAAATTACTCTCCCTAAAACTGGTTATAATTCCCAAGAATCAGCAAAATTTTCTGTCCATTTTTCTCTATGAAATTCTTACAACATTCTTAATAATTTCCTTGGTACACTTTTCAGTATGACCGGCACGCTCTTCTCAGACTCATCCGATAATTCCCTTTGAACTGCTTTGTAGGTGAGGTTAGGATTGGTTTGAAATCCTCTCCAGGATTCCCTAATTACTCAAGTACTATCCAAAAATGGTTTTGAAAGTCTCCTAGAAACTGCGCCTAATTCCGTTTAAATGTCTTAAGATGTTATTAAAATGAATCTCCATAAAAACATTTTCTATGATTTCTCTTCCGGATTGTATTTCCTTTATTCACAAAATCTCCATGCAATGGATCATTGAAAATGCTGAGGTTTTGACAGCACCGTACTGTGGCTACCACAGTATTTTACATTGGATCGTCCGTATACAGTAGCGCCAAATGCAAGCTGTGGTGGGTTCAAAACTCAGCCATCTAAAATGATCCATTGTCATCAGAGTTGACAAGAGGCTGCACAGACTGCATATCTAACACTAGACAACGGACAGCACACCACACCCAGTAGACCAGTAGGGAAATTTTCAGGTGCAATTCTTTGAAAATCTGCACATGCTAGAGCGGGAATCGAACGCTCACTTCGTGGCACTCACAATACGCCTGAACACCCACAAATATGGATGGAACTCTACTCAGAATACGCTTGCAATTCTCATTTGATTTCACAATTAATTCACCTCACACTTCACTGTGAACTATTTTCAGAATTACCTTAAAATTCCAATAATGTCCAACTTTATGGCCTTTAATAATTAAAGTAGCAAGTTTGGCTTTTCATATTTTGATAGAGGGTAAATCAATTGCAGTGATATTTTAAAAGCAACATGTTTAAAAAATCTGGGATAATCTGGAACATATTTAAAAAATCTGGAAATATACGTGGTCTGTCTGTGTATCTGGCAAGACGACTAAAAATCTGGAAAATCCAGATAAATCTGGAATACTGGCAACGCTGCTCACACGGCTTTCGAAATTCGCGCGGTTTTCGTAACATACATAATTTAGATATTTCGTTCGAAACGGATTTACTAATTCAATCGGTTTACTGCGCGGATGTATCTACGTGCACACGTCTCAGCATTATTTCCATAACTATCTTGAAACAATACACACGGAATCCAGTGTTCAAGCTGCCAACATAGGCTAGTCCTTCTGCTGTATTGTCAATGATAGAAGCAACATTTATTCAAATGGGTCAAGTTTTGAAAACGCAGCTCCAGCTTGATACCCAATAAAAAAAACATTATGGCTACTGAATTTAAAGAACTCGAACATGTATGGGTAAAAGTGTAAGTAGCAGACGAAACACATGTCTTTGCTTCGGTATGCTTTCCTCCGAGCAATGCTCATAAGGACACGTATGATATTTTTTTTTTTTTTGAAAAGCGGAAGAAATTTTGTCTAGCTCACCCCCTGAAGTAAAAGTAAAGTTCTCCCGCATAAACGCGAACCATAAATTGACCTTACCTAAAATGGTTAAAAATTGTTTATAATCCCTGCTAAACTTTAACTGAAATGGTTATGGAACTTTACATGAACGTTTAATGATAAAGTTTCAACCTTATGTATTATGGTTTTTTGGATCTGGACCTTACAAATAATGGGTTGTTAAGAACCATTACCATTCCAAATTCTTGTTTTCTCCATACATTTTCAGAAAGAGAACTATATAAGAACGTTTTTACTTATGATTTGAGAACATTAATGGTAATGGTTATGGTAGTCAGTAAGGTTCATTAATGGTTTTGTATTATCGCTCAACTTTACGTGGAATATATCGTGAATTGGTAATCAGTAAATTACAGGCAACCAATTCGCGATATATTCCACATAAAGTTGATCGATGTTACAAAACCATTCGTGGACCTTACTGACTACCATAACCATTACCATTAAAGTTCTCAAACCATAAGTTAAAAGGTTCTAATATAGTTCTCTTTCCGAAAATGTATGGAGAAAACAAGAATTTGGAACGGTAATGGTTCTTAACAACCCATTATTTGTAAGGTCCAGTTCCAAAAAACCATAATACATAAGGTTGAAACTTTATCATTAAACGTTCATGTAAAGTTCCATAACCATTTCAGTTAAAGTTTAGTAGGGATTATAAACAATTTTTAACCATTTTAGGTAAGGTCAATTTATGGTTCGCGTTTATGCGGGCTGTCCAGTTAGAATCCGGAATCACTTATTGTGTTGCAGCGGCACTTAAAGTGACCGCTGCAAGAATTATTTTACAGCGGTTTGTTTACCTAGGCGCCCAATTTCTGTGGTATAAATTTCACGGTGTTTCGTGCAGTGAGTCAAAAACTGTTCCAGATGGAAGCCGAGAGGAGGGAAAAAATTCTGCACACCCACGTTGATAATCCAACGTAGTCCGCAATAAAAATCATAAAACGTTGAAAATCGCCAAATCAACCGTGTATGATGTGCTCAAACGTTTCAGGGTGCGAAAGAGCGTGGATCGAGTGCCTCAAAGTAAGCGTCCTAGTGGAACATATGACCGCAAGCTGAACCAGAAGGTGTTGAGAACCATCAAAGCAAACCCTGGACTATCAGATAATGAAATCGCACAAAAATACGCTGCTGCTCGCGGTACCGTTCGAAGAATTCGTTTGCCGTCAGGATATCGTTCTTATCGAGCCAGCAAGCAACCAAACAGAACGTTGAAGCAAAGTTTCGTCACCAAAACTCGAGCTAGGAAATTTTACCAGGATGCCTGCTCCTCGACGATGAAACCTACGTCAAAATGGATTTCGGACAGCTTCCTGGCCAAAAATTCTACATGGCGACGGCACGAGGAGATGTTCCTGCGAAGTTTAAGTTTGCTTTTGTGGACAAATTTGCCAAAAAACTGATGATTTGTCAAGGGATATGCAGCTGCGGAGCAAAGACCAAAGTGTTCGTGGCAAATAAGACGATGGACTCGAAGCTGTACAAGGAAGAATGCCTCAAAAATCGCGTACTACCTTTCATTAAAGCCCATAAAGGTCCCGTGAAGTTTTGGCCATATTTAACGAGTTGCCACTACAGCCGTGAAGTCATCCAGTGGTACCGCGATAATGACGTATATTTCATCGATAACAACATTAATCCACCCAACTGCTCGTAGTTTCGGCCCATCGAGAGATTTTGGGCAATAATGAAGCGGAAGCTTAAGAAAAGTGCGAATTTTCATAAGAAAAGAAGAGAAATGATTTGCATTGATATTTTTTTCTAAAAATTCAGCAAATTACCTTTGTTTTGATGTATTAATCTTATTTGTACGTCAATCCGTGACCGAGATACAGATGATTTTATTATTCCGGATCCTAAATGGACATAGCTTCACATATATATGGGGACTTAACCAACGCAATGTTGACTTTATTTCTGATTTGGACAATGAAAGCATCTTACTTTCATTCGTTGGGAAAAATGAAACACTCCATTAAATTTTTGACAAAATTGCAAATTAACCATGTCAAAAATCAACAAAATTGTTATTTAGACCTTTTATAAACAAATACTTATGAAGATTTCTGTGTAACTGAAACGTTAGGTCCCATATGGAGAACTGAAAAGTTTCACACAGCAATAGAATATTCTTTATTCGTTCACATAAATGAAAGAACCAACGGCTGCGAATTTGACGAAATCTTCGATTACAATTCAGCAAATTATGATAACATTAGAAATAGATTAAGAACTGCAGGAAATGTTGAATGTTCAGTTAACGTAGGGTTAACTACCCCATTTCCGGCCTATTAAGCACAACCCGCACTTAGTATTTCTTAATCTAGCACCAAACGGAATGTTATTATTACTGATGGCTTCCAAATTTCGTTTCCGTACGTACCGTAAGATTTGATAAAGAGAAACCAATCGTTGAGATATTGTCAAAAGTATAACACTGCTTCTTGACGCCAAACTCGGCCTACGGATTCTAAACTCAGCCTTACGCATTGCATCTCATTGACTTCGTTCGGTAGCTTATTAGCTAAAGTATCGTACCAAACGCATAACTGACTCTTTTTTTTTCTTTGGTTTGTTTTTTTCCGTCGATCTTGTTTTCCGTGCAGAGCACCAATGCTACCGGCGTGCAAGGAAGGCAGCTCCCACACCTGGACCCTACCTATCGACCCATCAACTCATGAACCGGGGACCAACGGCTTTACTTCCCATCCGAAGGAAGGCGTGATCAGAGATGTTATGCCTCAGAACATCCCGGCGGCGCCGACTGGGATTGAACCCAGGCCTGCTGGGGTGAGAGGTAATCACGCTTACCACTACACCACCGGCGCCGTTGCATAATTGACTTGTTAACTCTGAAATCATGGATTTATTAGAAGTTTTCTGCTTGATAGGCCCAAAATGGGCGATTAGGCCGAAGTTGTTCTCTACCCTATTCTACAATGGTTTGGTACAACAGGGAACTTAAACATTTAAAAATCGAAAGCAAAAACCGCACAATTTTATAAAAAAAATATGATAGTGAAGGGCATACTATTTAGAAATTTGCGATCAGCTAAATCCGGCCGTTGAGGAGTATAATTTAAAAACTGAACTGGAAATAAAATCTTGTCCTAGGAACTTCTTCAATTATGCGAAAACCAAATTAAAATCTGATAATTTTCCATCAAAGATGCATTTGGACGGTAGGGTAGGTGAGAACTCAGATGATTTATGCAATTTGTTTGCAAATTTCTTCCAAAAAATCTATACTAAGTTTTCAGAAGAGGACCGTGACCGTGAATACTTTGGATCTTATCCATAATTTTCAAGTGACATCAGCGTAAGTCAAATCAAAGTTCATGATATCTTAAAGGGTTTAAACATTTTAGATGCATCTAAAGGTCCTGGTCCTGACGGTGTTCCGCCAGTTTTTATGAAAACTTTAGCAACTGAACTTACTGCTCCATTATTTTGGATTTTCAATATGTCACTGGACTCCGGAAACTTCCCTAAAATATGGAAAAACTCGTTTCTAGTGCCTATCTTTATATTGGACAAAAAATCTGACATACGTAATTATCGTGGTATAGCTATTATCTCTTATATTCTGAAACTTTTAGAGGCGATGAAAAACTCAAACAAATTAAAAACAGAATAACTACTATGCAACATGGCTGCTTTAAAGGCCGATCAACAACTACGAATTTGCTCGAATTAATTAATTATTCCTTGAATGCAATGGATAACGGAAACCATGTAGAAACATTCGTACAGAGCTCTTCAAACTATAAAAGAAAACCTTGCAAAGTCCTTCAAAATCCTTGGAAATATCTATCGTAAATACATCACTTTTAATAATTGGAGAATTGCTTAAAACCGTTGAAGGGTGTCTACCAACGAATTCGAATAACTTCCACAATTTCCACCGGGAACCAACTCGTTTACCAGCAGTACCAGCACACAAAATGGTGGTGTGCAGCCAAATCAACCCAGGTCCTAATTTCATAAATCACTCTGATGAGTATTTTCGTCGTTCTTCCACTACTGCGGTATGATTCGAAATTGAAACAAAATTGAATTTCCCGATGACGTCTCCTGCCATTTTCCTTCCATAAGCAGTTCTGACAGAACTCTTTCGTCTTCCTCTTTCGGGTAGATCTCGAGGTTGTGAATTACATTCAGTCTTGCTGCCGTTCTGTCCCCCGTCTATCTGGATTTGTGTCCTTTTTCGTCGTCGTCGTCGTCGTCGTCGTTCATTTCTGAAATTGCACCGGTGACAACTCACTACCGGAGTTGGGAATCCAGAAGTGTACTGCACACCGCTCCAGAAGACAGCAGCTGGTAAATCCTCGAAGCCGGTTCTAGCTCTTTTCCACTCAGTACCATGACAGGCGTTCTGCAGTGTGTTCTGTGTGGAAAATCCTTTCGAAAGCTTGCTGCACACCGTCCCGCCTCACTCGGAAAGGGCTGCTTCTGTGCTCTCGAGCTACTCAGAGAGCTAGTGGCCCACTTTTAACCGTGCTCCTCTTCCCTCAGTTGATCGTTCTGGTTGGGAGAAAAAGTACCATACACAATAACCATCGGTGAGTGGGTGTGTGACTATGTGTGTGTGTGTGGGTCGGTTTGAGTGAGGAAACTTTAACTCTAACAAGCTGTTTTATTTTCCGGATCTTTCAACCCACCCACCACCGACCGACTGCACTGTCACCGAAAGCTCCTCCCCGTCGTCGTCGTTGGCGTCCTCGTCGCGCCCGACAGGGAGTCCTCTATTTTATTTCCAATTTATTTATACACACGTTTTTGTCTGAGACAGTTCATTAGTGATGTTTTTTTTTCTTCTCTACATTCTACGCCGGAGAGCGGCGGCGGTGGGGCTCGTCGGTATTCGCATTGTGAATGGTGGGGGTGGTGTCTTTTTGTGTGACAACGGATCTTCCGGACTTGCGGAGACGTTATTCCAGGGCATACATCCGTCCACAGTCGTCCATGATGCGAGTGTACGTTCATATGCTGATCGAAGGAGGACTTCAACCTCAGACCGACGAACCGAAATATATATATATATATGCACATGTGGACCCATACAGAGAGGTTCCGTTGTTTGCGGATAGAGTTTTAGCCGGTATTGATTTTCCCCAATTCCTGGATGACCTTTGGTAGTTATAATACTGACCACAAATGGTATCTTTATGATCGAAAAGCAGTTGTCAAGGAATCCAAAAAATAGAATACCGGCTACAATCGTACCCGCAAACAACGGTACCTCTCTGTAGTCGCTTCCGGCAGCCACACTGAGCGATGGAAGCACAAATTGGAATAAAATTTAAATAAATTGGGCTTGAGCTTGTTTGCCGGGTTTCTTCGACAAAATGAAGACACAATTAGGGATTTTTTTTCACAATCTGCCGGGATCAACGGAGAAGCCCATTCATACACACTTGAAAAGGGAAGAGGTACTAAAATTTCTTTCCTGCTTTCTTGAGTGGTAATAGAGAAGAGAACTGGCTCGAGTGGGTCCTTGAGCCAGAACCCGTCCGGTAGTATTTGTAAAAGGGAACATAGGGGATTAACTAGGACACACTAGATATACTAAATTCTTGGAAACGATTTAAAGATCTTCATATCTCAAGTTACATTGCAATAACATTTGATCGAGGTTTTGAAGCATTCTAAAAATCCAAACTATGGTCTTCAAAACCATCATAAAACCAAAATTGTTACCAGGGATGTGCCTTTTATGAATGATGTCTACCGATAACCGAAAATGTAAAAGGATGTAGTCGTAAAGTTGGATATGAGTTTGATTTGCGTGTACAACATCTGAGGTAAAGTTTGTGAGGTGTAGTACTCTTCTGATTTGACTTCACTCTCCGCAATTTTCCAGAATTTAATGGTACCGCAATGATCTTCCCTGAGATTGGTCCGAATCACTACATATAAAATTCACCCGCATATTTCTCATGTTCATGATACTTTCCAAAAGTTCTCGGATATTTCCTAACGAATTTCTGAACTCCCATGCAATTTCTGCAATTTTCTTGACGTTCTCTGGACTTCTGTGAAGCTCTCAAGTTATCCTGAAAAATTAAATAATTTTTGGAGTGATTTGGACTTCCCATAAATTTCCGGATCTTTTCAAAGGCTCCCACCATTTTTCTGATGTAAGAACGAAATAATTAGTATAATTTTTAGGTTTTCAATGATTTTTTATAAACATTTTGGAACTGCTCTTAAATTACCTGTTGACGAACTATGCAAATACCCTACATGTGCGCAACTAGCTGAGTGAATCTGTCAGACACGGCGAATATTGGCATCCCTAGACTTTCAACCGACCGGTCTTGTCTATTGTCTATTGCGGAGCAATATTAGTTCGTTTGCGGTTTGTAGCTGAGGCTACTGTTAGCGTGTTAGGTCTATTGTTCCTCGTGTTACAATAGAATAATATATAAATCGGAACCGTTGTGGAAACAAAGGAGAAAAATGGAGGAAGCTCGTGCCAACTCGATGCGAGTTCACTTCGGACCTGGAAAAAAGGAGCCAACGGATCATGAAATATTCCAATTCATGAGGGTGAAGATGGGACTGAACGCAGCAGGTCTCCTGTTCATGTACAAAGATCCCAGGGATCATTGTATTATCATCAAGTTTATGACGGAAGAACAATTGAAGGGAGCGCTGCTACGTCTTCCCTCGTCAATGGATTTTGACTACAGCAAGTATGAGTCGACCCAGGTTACGTTCTCCGCTGCTTCTGCGGTGTTCAGGTATATCCGGATCTTCAATCTCCCACCAGAGATTGAGGACAAAGGAATATCCACCGTGCTTTCCTAGAGATGAACTAGCCTAAGGCTAAAAATCTCTTAAATAAAGAATTAAAAAAAAAACCGTGCTTTCGAAGTACGGTATCATTCAAAGGATGGTACGTGAAAAGTACGGTGCAGAGGCAGGATACCCTATTTGGACATCGGTCCGCGGAGTCCATATGGAAATCAAACATGACGATCCATGTACGGAATTTTCAAGCACGGGTGTTTTATGAGGGTTTACAGAATAAATGCTTTGTTTGTAGAAGCATGGAGCATTTGAAGGTTAACTGCCCTAAACGTAGCAACATCAATCAGCGCCTAGTGCAGAACGATGAAACGGACACGGCTGGTTCACTGAAACCAGACACATCGGAGCAAGCGGAGCCAAGTGGGGCAAACCAAACGAAACCAGGGGCATCAGGTTCAGGTTCATCCAATCCCTTGTTCAGTGATATGGCAGCCAGCCGTTGGTCGGGAAGACCCACTCCGAAACCTAAAGTCGTGGAAAACAATGGAATGGTTGTGTTGAACAAAGCCAAACCGGAAAAAGAGAAGAATGTTAAGGAAGATGGTGGCTCGACCGCCATTGCAGAGACAGGTGAGAATTCTATGGAGGTAGACGCCAAGGCTGTTGGCAAAGCAGAGCAGCTGAAGGACATCCCTACGGGTGATCAACTTTCTGGATCGTTGTCTAAATCAGAAGTCGATGATGATCTTTCATCGGGATCAGAAGCAATGGAGGAAGACAGGGAGGAAGAGTTTCAAACGGTCAAGGACCGTAAACGAGCACGTCGATCGCGTAAAGCTAATGCTGAATCGTCATCTGATGGCTCCATCGAATCCGAGCGCGTAAAGGGTGTTACCGGAGTGACTAAAGGTATTGAAGAATCACAAAGCGTGCTAACTCGAGGTAGGTCTAAACTGATCGTTCTCAACAACGACGGAGCCACATCGGATATCAAAAATATTGAAGCGAATTCGAAAGATAAGTAACACGTTCAACTCTGATGTTTCCTTTATGGAGCCTCTTAGTTTTTTTCAGATAGTTCAATCTATGTTATAGCATTTAATTTTTAAAAATGAACCATGTAATGCAAATCGCGACGGTGAACTTGAACAGTACTAAGACGGTACTTAATCAAAATTTACTCAGGGATTTTGTATGGAATCATGAGATTGATTTGGTTTTCTTGCAAGAACTATGTTACGAAAACTTCGCCTTTATCCCATCTTATCATGCATTTGTGAATTTGAACGACAAAGGAATGGGTACTGGTATTTTGTTGAGGAAAATGTTTGAGTACAGGGATGTTATTCTTGATCCCAATGGCCGAATAATTTCGATTATTGTGAATGATATTAATTACATAAATATGTATGCATTTTCAGGAACAAATAAGAAGAAAGAAAGGGAGGGTTTGTTTTTGAAAAACCTTTCTGTTCATATAAACAAGCCAGTAATTAAGTACTCTGTACTAGGAGGAGATTTCAATTGTATTTTAAATTCATCGGACACTCTTGGGAATTCTAAAAATATGTCTTCCGGTCTTCAGCGAGCTGTTGAATCTTTCCAATGGAAAGATATCTTGTGGGAGCTCAAAAAGAATGAGTTCACTTTTTTTAGATCAGGTTCAGCGTCCCGTCTGGATCGTTTCTATAGCCCAACAAAATTTTCAAACTCAGTTCTGTTAGTTGAAACAGTTCCAGTTCCATTCTCAGATCATTGTGCTGTAGTGTTGAAGGTTAAGATTGATCCAGATTGCTTACCTACCAAAGGTCGTGGCTATTGGAAAATAAACTCCACAATTTTAGAAAATGAACGCGTTGTAGAAGATTTTGCTAACAGTTATATTTCTTGGAAATCTCGATCCATGTATTGCACAAATCGCAGCAGTTGGTGGAACTATCTGGCTAAAAATAAAACAAAACAGTTCTATAAAGCAGAAAGTTGGTCTAACAATCTTAGAATAGCTCAAGAGAAAAGTTATTTTCATTCAGTATTGATTAACTTACACATCAGATTGCGCTCAGGAGAAGACGTTCACAAAGACATCGGTATAGTAAAATCACGGTTGATGGAAATAGAAAATGATAGATTAAAATACTACTGCAACAAATTGAACAGCTTTTCATTTGCTCAAGAGGAAACAATCAGTATTTTCCAAGTATCTGCGCAAATACAAAGACACTCAAAATCAAACAATTTAATGCTTTTAGATGAAAATGTAGTTACAGGAGAAACAGCAAGATTGAAAGACATCATCTTTGATTATTATTCTACTCAATTTCAAGCGACTAACAATCTTTTGGTACATAACGCAAATGACGATCCAATTAATCACGTAACGAAGTTTTTAACCTCTGAGCAGCAAAGAGAATTAATAGAACCTATAACGATCGATGAAATTTTTGATACACTTAAACTGTGCACTAAAAAGAAAAGTCCGGGTCCTGATGGACTAAATAACGAATTTTATTTGAAACATTTTGACCTTATTAAAGAAGATTTAGTTTTAATTTTCAATAGTTATTTATCCGGTAACAATTGTCCCCCCAAAGAGTATTCCTCAGGAATAATAACTTTAATTCACAAACAAGGCAGCAGACATGAACTAGATCAATACAGGCCAATCAGTCTCTTGAATTGCGACTACGAACTTTTTACTAAAATCATAGCTCTCCGCATCCAAGTGGTCTTAGGAAATCTGTTAGGACCGGAACAAACCGCTTGTAAACCCAAGCATTCTTGCATCGACAACCTTAAAGACATTCGACGGGTAATTTTGCGCGCTAAAGAATCAGTAAGATTTAAAGGAGCTCTCGTTAGCTTAGACCTCCAGAAAGCTTTCGACAAAGTTGATCATGAGTACCTGTGGAAAGTACTTAGTCATTTTAGGTTTCCAGATAGTTTAATCCAGTGTATTAGGAATCTTTACAGTGTTGCCACTTCTCGCGTGCTTTTTAACGGATTTTTCACTAACGAGTTTGAAATTGGCTGCTCGGTTCGCCAAGGATGCCCTTTAAGCATGATCCTGTTCGTATTGTACATAGTGCCATTGATTAGAAAAATTAATGATAGCATTTCAGGTGTACTTATCTACGATAAGTTTATCAAAACTATTGCTTATGCTTATAACATTAATGTATTTTTTAAAAACGATGGGGAATTTGATTTGCTCTTGCAAATCTTACATTCCTTTGAAAAGTGGGGTAAAATTAAATTAAATTTCAACAAATCGGTTTTTATAAGGCTGAATAGGTGTACTTTAGGACCACAACTAATTCATGAGGTTGACGCTACAAAAATATTGTGAATTGAAATAACAAGCAAAGTTTCTTTAATAGTAAGTTTAAACTACGACAGGATAATTCGCAACGCAAACAGGTGTTAACAATGCATACTATGAGGAACCTAAATTTGATAGAAAGAAGCTGGTTGATAAATGCTTTTGTTCTATCATAATTTTGGTATTTAGCGCAGATAGATCCACCAAATCAGAAACATCTAGGTGAAATCAAATCCGCTGTAGGACAGTTTTTATGGGCCAAATATATTTTCAAAACAAACCGTGAACAGCTTTACTTAGATTACGATAAGGGAGGAATTCAATTAGTTGACCCGGAATCCAAAATTAAGGCGCTCTTCATTAAAAAAAATTGAGTAACGACAATGGCAACTCTTCAGAGATATATCTATTGGAATATTGCAGAACGCAAAGTCTACCATTCAATTTCAAGAACTGGATTGGTGTTTCCATTAACATAGAAGAAGAAACTGATTTACATTCAACAGCATCTATTTACAGATTTTTAATATCACAGAAAAACATTATTTCTAAACTTAAAATCGATTTCCCTCAAATTGAGTGGGATATAATCTGGAAAAACTTCAACTACAATTTCATAGCATCTGAGGATAGATCGAGGATATTTGCGTTTTGTAACAATATAATAGCTAATAAAGAAAAGCTAGTAGCTTACAATATTGGAAGGCTAAATCATATCAATTGCGACACATGCTCACGACCGGATAATAATAAGCACAGAATCGAAGATTGTCCGTCGGCCAGAATAATTCCAAATTGGACAAAAAATGTTATTCAAACCAAATGTAAAATAGTTTTAAACAGCTTGGAAGATATGCTAGCATTTGAAATTGATACCAAGAGCCACCGTGAAAAAGCAACACACACTAAGATTATTTTACAGATTTCTGTAAAATTTTACCGAAATCTCAACAGCTGAACGTTCGGTAAAAAGTTTTACAGTTTTCTTGTAATTTTTTACAGATATCTGTGAAAAATTCACAGATATTTGTGAAAAATTACAGGACATCTGTGAAACTGTTTACCGAACGTTCAGCTTTTGAGATTTCGGTAAAATTTTACAGATTTCTGTAAAATTTTCTAAGTGTGTACGAGGAATTTTCTTCTGTTTGAAATGGTACCCTAATCCCAGTCTGTATGTTTTCAAAAAAGAAATAAGAGAAATGAGGTGGAAACATAAAGATTTCTTTAGACGACATTTCGGAAATTGTGTAAATATTTGCTAGGAAGATCAATGAAAACAGTGATATGAAATAGTAAAGAAAGCAATGAACAAAATGTTAGGTTAAGATAGGTTAAGTTAGGCTAAGTTTCCCTTACCTTGTGTTCGTGTGTTCGGTTATATATGTATGGATGAAATAGAGTGAGTGAATATGAATGAGTGTACATGAGTGAATGTGTTAACTCCGAGTACGCCGCTGGTAATCGGTTTCCCAAGTTTAACGTAGGTTTTAAGTTAGCACTGCTCGCGTTCGGAAGCTGGAGGGTGAACCTCAGCACGTTATTTAATAACAATGTGAAATATTGTTTAAATAAATACATGTCTTGTAGTTTCTGTGGATAAAGTGTAGTTTAAATAAAGAAGTGTATTATGTAATAATGTGTGTTTCCGAGAAGACTCTAGACGGAGATAGTGGTCCAAATCACCCGAGACGTCGAAAATTACCACCCAGTAGCACTCCTCAAGGTTACCCAAGGACAAAACGAAATTTGAAGGTATCCCAACAAACATTGGTCCTTTGAACCGGATTCTACCAACCGGCGAGTCTTTGGTTGGGATAAGCTTAGAATCTGGTCCGCCATCACTTTGGCCTATTGGCCTATTGAGGAAGTTCGCGCCATCGAGAAGTACTATTGTCACCTCCTGAAAGGCTCATCGCCATCGTATAGTGTCCTTATCCTACATGAAGGATTGCCATTGTCGGAAGGACATTTGAATAGACCGCCATCACGGCTGGCCTGGATCGCTTCGCTATCGCAAGTTTGAAGACAACTGGAGTTTTGGAGCATCGTTAATCAGTTGCTGCTTCATGGTCTGGACTGAGAAAAATTGACTTTCCTGTACCCTTTCGGACGTTTGAGGATTTGCAGTACAACGTAGAGGGCCTTAGTGCTGTTCTACCACCAGTTAGGTAGGTTAGAAGAACGAGTATATGTCTGGCCGAAGAGAATCTGCATTCTTCTAACACCTCCATTTCGATTGTTCACTGTTCTCTCTAAATTCAAATCAACGGCCGGTAACTAACCGGTAATATAGCGAGCTGGCAGTAAACGTTCTCGACGAGTACAAGGACTGATTGGTGGTTGGCAGTTGGCTAAACCAATTTACGGCGATCCACGTGACCTCGACAGCATTATTTGAGCTTGGGCATCGCAGAGCAATCCTGTATGTCAGGTAAATTTATATATAGATATATACCCAGTAGAAGCTGGTATCCTGTTGATGCTACACAACAATAAAATTTACCTCTTTCGATGAAAATTGGCTACCTTTCTTACGGAGGCGATCCCTATACTCAAATGCTTCATTGGACGAGGCTTTGAGGTACATTCTGTGCCATCTTTAGTTCTCCAGGTGAGACTAATAGCTGTGCTAAGAGTATATGTCCTGCCGAAGCAGGCTTCATTCGATACTACATTGCTGTGTTTTCTCCTCTCTTGCACTGGATAACTTATTTCGAGACGAGCAGACAACCGAGGTGGAAACATAGCCATCGCTATCAGAGGTGGTACGAACATTGCTTGAGCATAGAAACCGGGGAAACCCCTCACCATCCCTCTCCAAAGGGGGAGTTTGGTAAAGAGAGATGAAAAAACCGATTTTTACCTTCCTTAAAAGTTGCCCTAGCTCGCTATTCTAATATCTATATGCAATCTTCACACTGCCGTACTCTAACGGAACTATCAACTCTATGCTTTCATCTACTCCATCTATCGTATAAAAATTACCACTACAGCCTGTTATTTGAAATCAGCATCTTCAACTAATTAAGTTAAGTTTTCTTTATTATGGAGGCTTTCAGCCTGGGGCTGGTTCGCCTACGAAAAAATGATAAAATCTTAATTTATCAGATGCGTAGAAATATGTCTGACCGATTGGTGCTAAAATGATTAAAATTGTTCTAGAGGCAGCTGAGTTATTAACGTTCCAAACCTTTCATAATTTCGTTACATGTTCCATTGGTAATGTAATGCTTCTCTGAATTTTCCAAAATATTCCAAAGGTTTCCTGTAACTCTTGCCATTTCCTTTAATTCCTTAGAACATTTTTAAAGTTTATACATTTTGTGTGAAGCTAATTCCCTAAAGATCTCCAATTTTTCCTGATATTCATGAAACATTCATGAAGTTCTCGCTATTCTCCTGATCATGTTCCTGGAATTGCCCTGAAGATCTCTAAAGCTCCCTGAAGTTCTCTGGTCTTTCGTGAATTTCTTGGATCTTATATGAAGTTTCCGAAATTTTACATAAGTTGATCAAACTTCCGTGGAGCACGATCCTTACATTTTTTGAAACTATTATTGGTTTCCGCTATTTTTCTGACATTCATGGGACTGTATGACAGTTCAATTCTCGGAACTTCCCGCAAATTTTTCCGATGTTCATGGAACTGCCCTGAAGTTTTCGGAACTATCCGAAGATTTACTGAACAGTTTCTGCAGTTTTCTTGAAGTTAGCGGGAACTGCCCTGAAGCTCGGTGGTCTTCACTGAAGTGAATTTTCTCGAGACTGTCCTGAAGCAATCGGAAATTTGAGCGCATATACACATAAGGCGGCTAAAAATGGTGGGGTTGTGTACAAGACACGACCGCATGGTTGACGTAGACTACGTTGATATGTTTAGTGAACTTCGCGAGCATTTTTCTTTATATTGATTTAAAATAGAGCAGAAGTAACTTATTTCCTCAATTTACTCCAGGACTCATTGACATGTAAATTTCCTCACCCTTATTAGTTATTTTTCTGACTGTTTCTGGACTTTCCGTTAGGGATATTTCCGCATACGAAACACTTGTCTTTAACCCTCTGTTATAAAATATATTCCCCGTGCACACTTTAATGTCCATCTCATCTCCGTTGAACATTTATTATGGATAACACGTTTAACCAAACGCTTGATCGCAGTGGGATACCTCCGGTGGGAAATCGTTCACAAGCATGGTGCAATACAATCCCAAGCCCAAGTAACATTGTAAGTTTTATTGAGGTTTTAAAGTCTAAATCATGGTCTACAGTACCCTACTCAAACCCAAATTGTTACTTGGGAGATAGCCATTAAGACCGCTTATTTGCATCGATTTTGTTATATAAAGCTAACATACGACTAAAACAAGGCTTTGGTGCATAATTAGTCGGATTGTTACTAATCAGGCTTGTTGGTTACTTGGGATTGATCCCTCACTTTCTTTCCATCAGCACTATCAAAAATTAATATTCAGAGTTGTGTTTTCACAAAATTGGAAAGTTTGGTCCATGTTCAATATTTAATCATAATTTGCTACTTCAAGCAACCAAAAATTCGTCCACCCAAGCAGGATCATAATTTTAAATGGAAATGGATAGCTTAACGTAGAAATTTATCCGCCTCTTAAGCACATAATGAGGAACTAAAACTACAAGTGTTCAGAAATATATCTCTTAACTTTTTGGAATTCTTGCATTTAAACAAAGACGCTCCAACCCATTTTCAAAGGTTTAATTTTTGTTGGACTAAACACATCAGCACCCAGAAACTCGCTGATCCACTTGGTGTATGAATTTCACAAAAAATACTTCACTACAAGGACGGCCCAAAATCATAAAAATTCAGCTCGTCAAGCAGAATCTCACAAACACAAACATAGGATTTTGACAGTTCTTACAGTAATGCATCTTTAATTTGTATACAACACCTGAAATCCCTCATTTTTACATATTTTGCAGAAAAAATACATCCGAAGTCTCTCCTTTTTTACATATTCTGCACAAAAACTACTTTCTAAGCCCCGCCCCTGACAGGATTTCCTGCCATTTTCTATGAATAGGGCGTGACAGAAAGCATCTTTTGTGCAGAATATGTAAAAAAGGATGGACTTCAGATGTTTATTCAATTGCATATAAATAGGTAACAGACATGTTTTACCCTATTTTGTAGCTGTGAGAGGAACAGCATATGTGACATGCACATATGCTTTCAACTTGAATTTTTGGCGGGTGAAAGAATTAACGTCAATTCGTTTTAGGTTATCGTTATAGGAAGATGGGGAGGTTTTTTTTATAAAAAAAAAAAAACATATTATTTGAACGGAACCGAATACAGTCTCAATAACTCTTTCTGTAAAAGGACCAATTGTTCGATCTCCATAAATTCCACATCCTCTCCACCCCATCGTTGGCTGTCATCAAGGTGATCACGCTAACTGCTGCTATTTTACTACACTGTCCATCCAATGCGAAAATGAGCGAATTCACAACAGCAGCGCTCTAGCCTGACTGCGGTAATGTTCAGCAGAGGCTGAGGGAAAAAAAATCCAACTCATCCTGATTTACTTCTGCTTCTGCTTGCCACGCCGTCCGAAGCTTTAATTAGCGGAGGAACGACAGCAGAGCTCTTATATAGTTCTACAGGTTCAACCAAATGGTACTCGATTATGAATACTTGGTTTGGGGAGAACTTTATTTCATTGAAACAGTGATAAAATTATCACTTATAATTTGTACATTTTTCAACGATTTTTTTTTTGAAAATTGGAAAAGCATTTATTGTAGCAAATTGTGAGAGTTATTTCCTATCGATTGGTGTATTTTGATTTTACTTTCATCTATAAATGACAAAGCTATAAGCGTTCAAAACCTTGCATCTTTTCGTGACGGTTGCAATTTTTGATTTTCGATTTATCCCTAGTACCTTCCCGTAAGACGTAGTCTACCTCAATAAACTAAACTTTTAGTACCTGTTGGGCACTTCAAATTTTTCATCCATACAAACATACATATTTTAAGGCACATTTGTAAGTAATTTTGTTTTTTTATTCAGTATGGTGAATTTCGTGATAAATACAAGAGCATTGCAGATATTCAGAGTCTTCTTTTACAATGTCACATAATCGACACATGTCTTCTTGAAGTTTTTAAACCAGTGTACATACCTGTCTTTCTTTGATAGTTCAAGAATTTGCTAGTCATTGAAATGCTCTGATTAATAAACCGTTTCGACTGCCTAGCAATGAGAGTGTTGTTCAAATTGGGTTCCACTTTCATTTTTGTTTTTCCAATTCTTGAACTCTATTCTAAGAGAGCCTCTCTTGTGATGAAACGTCCCTAGAACTATTTCACAGCCGCAGACAGTATACGAGCAAAGTCAAGTGCACACTTTTTTGCCTGTAGATTTGAAGACGTACTTCAAATTTTCGCGTACATCGTACGTGTTAGGCAAATAAGTGTGTGTTTGACTTTGTACTGTCGCATTAGTGGCCCTTAGCTCATTTTCAACTTCTATTCAATTTTCATACTGCCGTACTCTAACCGAACTATCTACTTACCCTTTTCTTAAACAATTCTCTAGCTGATAAATTATCACACTAAAACTTCATGCTCTGACAATTTTATATTTACCTCAAAGCTCTAGGGGAACTGAACCCTGAACCCCCGCTCGCTGTACCAGTGCAGTTGAATAAGAATTCACAATATCATATTTGTATTTTGGGATTTGAAACACAAACAGTTCTACCGTTTAGTAACGTAGAGTTTTACCGCTACCGTGATGTTTGTTATTAGGAATAAAACATGAAATTGGCATAATTCCCAGCATTTGCAAACTCTTCATTCGCTAAGAAGTGTATCGGAAAATAATTTCAAACTAAAAATAATAAGCACAATTTCTCTTTCAGCAACTGGATGAGATCGTGTTCACATCAGTCTCAATCATCATCCGATTCCAAAAGCAAACAATTTCTGATTTACCATTTACCAGAAAGTACGTTAAAAATGATTAATTTATGCATCGTTCTTACGTCAAGCTAATTTAGGGTTATTTTCAGTCCACACGCGAGATTTTTTGTTAACGAATACTCACCTGAAAAAGAGAGAAAGAGAGAGAAAGAGTAACGGTTAATGTTATTTATTTGCACAATAATTACATGCTGTTAGTAAGTTATATGTTGCTGTAAGGTAGAAATATGGCTTTTGGGATCAAAGAAATAATTAACAGCCATTCTCAACAGCAGTTCATGACTTCTCTTAAATTTGAATAAACTTGTATCTTAGCTATCTTATTGAATGTGTTCGAAGAAATCCCGGACGATTGCTCAGTTTGTTGGTCTTCCACGAACTTTTTCTTCAAACCACTTGCCCAGAAACCCATATCGAATATTGTGCCCCCAATATCGTCAAACCAGATCGCCTTCTCGCCGAAACTTTCTTCAAAGCCTCCCGCATCCTGGAATGAGCTTCCAATCAACCGAAAATCAAACAGCAGCAATCTTTTCAACAAATTTCCAATAGTTGCCCTTCCACCTACCCTCCTTCACCATCTCCAACAACAACGAGACAGGGAAATTGTGAAACAAATTGCGAATGAACTCGCTCCGCTTGGTCGTAGTCGTCGTGGTCGTCATCGAATCATATCTTGTTGAAAACTTCCTTCCCACAACTAACCAAAGAAGACGGGGCAAAACTGTCAATCAATATGCATATTGAACGAGAAGATAAAACTCCACTCAAACTAATCAGCAGGAGAGCATGCTTGTCCGGAACATCTTCTTGTCATCTGAGGTAAAGGGAAAGTTTGTTTCATACCTTGTCAAGGACGACGATGTTGCCTATGGCCTATAGCAAGATTGTTTGCTCAATTATTCAAGATTGTACCTTTCAGATCCAGGGGCTGAGAGCGGTCAAACTTGTGACACACCCTTGCGTGTATAGCGACCGGGCTGCCCACTTCTTGGAGGATGAAGTTCAAAAGTTGTGGAAGGATAACCACAACAACCGGTTTCAGTTTTGACACGTCACATGCAAGAAGGTTGTCATTTTCATCATCCATGTTGGTTAGTTTTAATGAGTTGGAAATGTGTTGTGTGACTTCGTGCGGATTGAATTTTTGGATAACAAATCGTCGAACGTTCAACGAGGTATGCAGGACGCTGAACTCCTCACTGGATTCTTTGTTACCCATTTGAAAATAGTCCGTCAAACATGTAGCAATTATTTCTCAAACGCAATATTATCAACTTCCTCTAGCATGCCGCATCAGTAACAGTTTTCACACAGAAAGGTCAACTAATTTCGGATGAATATCAGCATGATCAGGATTGACCAATACAGTAGCAGTACATCCAATAATAACAACAGCACAACCAACAAGATGAAAACAACTCTAGATGAACATTTCAAATGGTCCAAGCTGCATTCATCGACTTTCTCTTTAGTTAATAACTCAGTTTCAGTTCCTAGCTACCTGATATTTGGTGGTAAGAATACTGACCGCAAATGGTATCTCTAGTATCCAAAACCAGGTATCCATGCTCAAACAACGGTACCCCTCTGTAATGTGCAATAGCATCGTTGAGCTCAGTTTCGAAGTTATTTGAGTTAGTCATGATGGAATCCTTGCTTTCTCATTGCATGCAGTATTTAAGTGGGGATCAACATGGTTTCACCACTTCCGGTCATTCTAGTACTACTTATCTTCTGTGTCTCCTGGCGTTGATCGGGTATTATTCTAAAGATCTTCAACTATCCAATAATTCATATTATGTCTCCCGAATATTCTCTCAAAATATCACGGTGATCAGGAATTATTCCAAAGACTATCAGTTGATCAAAGATCTTCATAAAGGTCTTTGGATATTTGTATTAAACTTCAGGTATTATTCCGCAGACCATCAACTGTACAACAGTTTAAATCATGTCTCCCGGATTTGCTCTCAAGATATCAGCTTCACCAGAAATTATTCTAAATACCTTCAGTTGATCAAAAATCTCCTTTAAGTCCTTTGGATAGCTTTGAAGACTTCTGGCTGCTCAGATATGATTTTCTTCAACTGTCCAATAACTCGGGTCACGTATTTAAGATATATACGCAAGGTAGCAACTTGTTCAAGAATGGTTCAAAAGACCTTTAGGTGATTAAAGCTTCAGAGAAACTATAAATATTGCTTTAAGATAATCTGCAGATTTTTCAAAGGAGGTTCAAGAGTATAGCACGAGATCCTCTTAAGGGAATTTTGAGAATAATTTGAAGAAGAAATCCATGGACATTTTGGGAGGATAAATTCATTATTTTTAAATTGCATACCAGCGGAATATTCCAAGCGGATTTTAAAAAAAATCTGGAGGAAAATTAAGCAAAGTCTCGCGAGTTAAATGATGAATTCCTTAGAAACGATTTAATAAATTCAAAAATTGAATTTTTTTTCAAGATTCCGTGCACAGAAATTCAAGATTCTGAGTCTTCAATTGAGATAACAGCCCGGGCTTCGGTAGAGCATTGAGTTCTACATCGGGAAAGGATTGAACTCATGTGCACTGAAGGAATAAAACTGATGGTTCCAGCAAAGAAACGCTACAAGGCCGTTGAACAGCTGTTGAAGCAGAAAAAGTGGATAATTGACAAATGAACGATATCGAGGTAGACAAGCCGCTCAAAGTGGTACTGCGTGGTCTACCCGCCATGGAAACCACTTGGCTGTCGGAGGAACTGATGGAGAACGGTCTGAAGCCGAACCGAGTCTTCAAAATTAATCGGCACAACACCTCCCGTAAGTATAGTGACCAGCTGTATTTGGTCCACCTCGAGCGAAACTCAACATGCCTGAAGGACCTTCAGTGCATTTGGGCCCATTTCAAGATCGTATTTAATTAGAAACGTTATCAACCTCGCCACTGTAACGTTACCCAATGCTCAAACTGCCTCATGTTTGGGCACGGGGCCAAAAATTGCCACATGGCTCCTGAATTGCAACACGCACCCGAAGCATGCGAGAGGATGGAGGACGCTGATCCACAATGCGCCAATTGTGGTGCAGCTCATCGGGCTACCAGCATGTCTTATCCACAACATGCGGAATTCATGAATATCCGGGAAAGGGCCTGCACGTACAACCAGCCAGGTCGGAAGAAGGTTCCGGCACGCAACGAGCAGAATTTCCCTGCCATTATTCAACGCCGTCCGATTCCAGTTCTTCCGCCGCTTCCACTGAACAACCGTTTGGCTGCTGCTGCTGCTTCGGTCCCGCCAACAGCTGGGGTGTATAACACTCCGGTAAAAGTTGTCAGTCATATGCGGGCTGCATCCCGAAGCACCTCTCCACCTCCGGGACTATCGTAGAAGCATTTAGGTACGATCAAGAATGCAGACACTCTGCTTTCAACGGTGATACTTGTTACACATGTCATCATGATCCAGCGCACCTGCAGGACCCGAACAGAACAGTTCCATGCTGCCATATCCCTCATCAACAAGTATGGACTGTGAAGCCATCAAAATTGCCTATTAGAACACGCTTTCTCGCTCAAGAGCAAGGGCATCGAGTTCGTTGAATTACTCAACGAACGAAACATCGATATCGCCATCATCACCGAAACGCACCTTAAGCCCGAAATTAAGCCCAAAATTGAGGCTGGATCGAACCAGCTCCGGGGGAGGAGGAGTGACAGTCGGCTGTTGGCAAGCTTCCAGCTGACGATGATCGAAATCGTAGGGGTGGAAGTTTCTGCTCCTGTCGGCCCCATCGTCATAATTGCGGCTTACTACCCCAAACAAGTCAACATCAGGGATGGGTCGGCAGCGGACCTGCGAAGAGATATTGTCAGGTTAACACGACGGCGGGAAAACTTCATTATCTCTGGTGACCTGAAGGCCAAACATCAAGCTTGGGCAACAGTCGACGCTATCAAAACGGCACAATCCTGAACAACGACCTGCAGGAAGCGCAGTACAACATCTTTAGTTCGGATACTCCCACCCGGTTGAGTTGGTTCGCTGTTCACCATCGATATCTTCATCAGTAACATGGGCAACAACATCGCTCAACCTATCACCTACCTACCTACCTCAGGAACTCAGCTTGGATCACTACCATCGTGTCAACAGGGATCAATATCAACACTGCGTCGACACAACCATCAACTACGATATCCGGTGTCTGTAATCTATCGAGGAGGCCAGGAACAACACGTACCAGTATCCAGACAGGTGAGTAACACTCTGAACCAGGCATGGAAAATCATTTACATTTATTTCATGCATTCATTTGCATTCATTTGCCTCAAACTTTTTTCATCAACAGCATTCCGCGAAAAGATGTAAAGAGCTTTTGTAGGTTTTATTACTAACTACAACTTTTGTCCAGAACTCAAATCTGTATCTCTGTATCTATATGCATCACGAACAAGAGCGTGCAGAACTTGTTACTGTTTTTCAGTGAATGTAAAATGCATTCACTGAAAAACAGTAGTGGCTTCTGTTTACTCTGGTTCGTCATGCATAAAAGATACGAATTTGAGTAGTTAACAAAAGTTGTAGCTAATAACAAAACCTACAAAAACTTCATACATCATTTTGTGGAATTTTGATGATGAAAAAAGTTAAGGACAAATGAATGTAAATGAATGCACGAAATGAATGCAAATGATTTTCCATGCCTGCTCTGAACCTTGACAGCTCTACCGAAGATCTCATTAGACTCCGAAACACCATTCGTAGGCAGTACCAGCGTTCTGGTCTGCCTAACTTGAAGACCAATTGTAATCGATTAACAAAGGTCATTCAGACCAGGAGGGTGGATCTCAGTCATAACGATTCAACCAATAAGATCCGTTCTCTCCTAGATTGTGCCAAGCCCTTCTGGAAACTAACAAACTTCCTTAAAAATAAGCCAAGGCCCATTCCACCACTTGTACCGTTGAATCAACCCAATGATTCAGTCGCCCATCTGATAACCCCTGAAGAAAAAGCTGATGCTATAGGTCAACAGTTCGTCAGCTCTCATAATCTCGGACTGAACAGGGCTAGTCCATACGATACTGCGGTTGCTGAAAATGCAGCCAACCTCCATCAAATTCCCAACAAATTCCCTTTCGAATCCGAGATTGTGGTTGACGAGCTGCTGGCCTATATGAAATCATCTAAAAACATGAAGGCCCCAAGTTTCGACCAAATTCTGAATCAGGCACCCAAACACGAGTTCCAGATTTTTCAACCAACTGGCACTGATTTTTGATCAGTGCCTTAGACTTGGCTGCTTCCCCTTGTGCTGACTTCCAAGCTAAAGTCATCCCCATCCGAAAGCCTGGGAAATATCCGTCCTTCGTTCAAGCTACCGACCCATCAGCCTTCTCTCGATGTTATCTAAGCTGTTCAAAAGGGCAGTCTAGCTCCGACTCCTGGCATCTGCCGATGAAAACAACTTGTTGCTCGAGGAACAGTTTGGCTTCCGTAAAGATCACTCGACTGTTCACCAGCTGACTCGAGTGACAAAAATTCTCAGACGGCATTGTTGGACGTTGAAAAAGACACAATGGCCTGGTCTACAAATTGCAGCGATACGGTCTTACAATCTTCCTTGTGAAAATTATAAAAAAAAACTATCTCTCTAACAGGATATTTCGAGTCTCTCTGAATGGAATCACATCGGATGCCTTCAGCATCAGGACGGGGGTTCCACAAGGAAATATCCTTGCAACCATCTTATTTAACCTGTTCACCTCCGATATGTTGGCTCTCCATGAAAGTGGATCGTTGTCCCTGTTCGCAGATGACACATCCATCGTCTATAAGGGTAGGGTCATCGTAGCTCTGACCGCCAACCTTCAGAGGGGACTGGATGTCCTGTCTGATTATTTCAACAGCTGTAAGATCCAGAGGTCACGGTTGGCTGCAGTGCGGAGGGCTCTGTTCCCCTCGTTGAGGAGAAAGACCCTTTCGTTCCCGGATGACTTAGCAGTGAGGGCCGCGGTTTTCGTAGCAATGGCTGCAGCAGATCGATAGCGGAAAGGGAGGATTCCGATTTCCACACATGCGGCGTCTGCAGGCGTGGAAGGAAGAAGGTCGGATACGATGCGTACGTAGGTATTGTATACCGGAGTGAGGATATGATTGAGCTTCTCGGTGGCTAAGCAGGTTATGTCGAGGCCGTAGAAAAGTCGACTGTCGATAACAGCCCGAGCGACACGAAGGTGGATCTCACGGTTGTTTGAGCTATGCGGGTGGGAGATTGTCCTGACTATGTTTATGCGGCTACGTCAGTTTTATTTCACCATCCTGAAGTGCTGATTGAAGCTTAGGGTGCGATCCAGTACTACCCCCAGAACACGCACTGTTTTCTTGAGTGGAATCGGATGATCTTGGATGGTGATCGGTGGTCCTCGAATCAGATGGCCCAAGTGACAGATATGGCCCATACACTCCACTGCTGACGGCGGAGAATTCTTCTTGAGCTATGTTCCTGGTCCGCTTAGTCGTTCGTCCCGTTACGACGATGAGTATGTCGTCGGCATAAACGATTACGTGCACGTTCTTGGGCAATCGGCTGAATACCCCGGTCATTGCCACCAGGAATAGCGTTACCGCTCTGTCGGATCCCTGGGGCACTCCGGTTTTCTCGGGGAACAGATCCAAGCGAGTGTTCCCGACAGTCACCTGGAAGGTACGATCAAGGAGGAAATTCCGTACAAAATGTGTGATGTGACCTTCTAGGTCCCAGCCGATGAGCTGCCTGATGACAACAGGTGTCCATGTCCGGAGACTAACTCCGCATGGTGACCGTTGTCCTGGGCTTCCTTAAGTACTTTCCCGAGGGCTGCAAAGTAAGTGGAGAAGCCGTGTCCTTGCCGGAACGCATGCTGCCGTTCGTCAAGCAGGTCGTTTAACTCCAGGAACTGCCTAAGACGACCATTCTCTCCATCACTTTCGCAGAAAGTGAACGCAATCGGCCTAAAGGAGGAGGCTTCTTCACTCGCCGTGTTGTCCTTCGGAATGGACACTACCAAGCTTTGTTTCCAGAGGTCCGGATACGAGTCAGTGAGCCATAGATCGTTGAAGAGGGCGAGTAGACTCGTTTTTCCGTCGATGGAGAGGTTTTTTAACACCGGGTATCCCGTAATCGAGTATGGTATGCCAATCTGGGAGAGTTGCGCCAAATGTCATCACCTTAAACTCCAAATGATTCAGAACACGATCCTTTTGATGATCCTAAACAGTACTTCACGGACGCCAAATTCTGAGGTCCACCGACTCAGCCAGTCTTCAGACTTTAAAAGAGCGAAGAACGGTCTTCTTGGAAAGGTTCAGAGACACCTGTCTGAGATCAGATTATCAGATCATACGTGATCTAGCACGTTAGGTTCAGTTATACTCGTAGTTTTAAAATTTAAACAAAACACACACCCCAAGGGGTATTCTGTAAACTAGTTGAAAACGCAAATATATAATTAGAATATCCAATGCAACACAGATGAAGAGCCAGATAGGTTCACATGGAAGAAGACAAAAGAAGACAGTGCATCGTATAGGCCAATATGCTTGCTGGATACTGTCGGAAAGCTCTTGGAGAGGATCATCCTGAACAGGCTGACGAAATGCACGGAGAGTGAACACGGATTGTCGGAGAGGCAGTTCGGATTCCGGAAAGGGAGATCGACGGTGGATGCAATTCGGACAGTGATTGACAGAGCCGTGAAAGCTTCCAAACGGAAGCGGGGAGGAAATCGATACTGCGCCGTGACTACGATTGAAGTGTGAAGAATGCATTCAACAGCGCCAGCTGGGAGGCCATCGCCAAGGCGAACCATAGAATGAAGGTTCCAGACTACTTCTGCAGGATTCTAAGTAGTTACTTCCAGAACCGGGTCCTGGTCTACGCGACAGACACGAGGCAGAAATCGCTTAGAATCACGGCGGGAGTTGTATAAGACTCCATTCTAGGTCCCACGCTGTGGAATGCGATGTACAATGGCGTGCTGACGCTCAAACTGCCCAAAGGAGTTGAGATCGTTGGCTTTGGGGACGATGTCGTCTTGACGGTAACCGGTGAGACGCTGGAAGAAGTGGAAATGCTGGCGGTCGAGGCTATAGATACGATCGGTAACTGGATGCAAGGAGCGAAGCTGCAGATAGCCCATCACAAAACAAAAGTGATGTTGGTCAGTAACTGCAAAGCAGTGCAGCGGGCAGAAATCACCGTTGGAGAGCACATAATTGTTTCGAAGCGCGTGCTGAAGTATCTGGGAGTGATGATCGATGACCGGCTAAACTTCAACATCCACATCGAATATGCTTGCGAGAAGGCGGCGAAGGTCATCAACGCAATAGCCAGAATCATGACGAACAACTCTGGTCCAAGCAGCAGCAAGAGGCGTCTTCTGGCTAGTGTGTCCTCATCGATACTAAGGTACGGAGGTCCAGCCTGGACTGAAGCGCTGGAAACGAAGCAGAACCAAAGGAAATTGAGCAGTACTTTCCGGCTCATGGCCATCTGCGTACAGAACCATTTCGATGGAGGCAGTATGCGTTATCGCCGGTATGATCCCAATCGGCATCACCTTGGCGGAGGACTACGAGTGCTATATGACGAGAGAAACCAGAGGAGTACGAGAAATGGTGAGAACGGAGTCGATGGCTAAGTGGCAGCAGGAGTGGGATGCAGCAGAGAACGGTAGATGGACACACAGGCTAATACCGACTCTTTCAACCTGGGTGAACAGGAAACATGGAGAAGTCAACTTCCACTTGACGCAGTTCCTCTCTGGTCATGGCTGCTTCAGGAAGTACCTGCATCGGTTCGAACACACAACGTCACCCTTCTGTCCGGAGTGTGGGAATGTGGAAGAATCACCAGAGCACGTGGTCTTCTAATGTCCTAGATTTGATGCTGTGCGAGAGGATATGCTCGCCCTTAGCACGGAGAATGTCGTCGAAGAAATGTGTCGCCGTCAGCAGAGCAGTAACACAGATCATGTCAGCGCTGCAGCGAAAATGGCGATAGGACCAGCTAGAAAGTAGTAATGTGCTCACACAAGTGCGAAGTGAAAGCCGAAGCCGAGAGAACTCTCCGTCAGAGTAAACTGAATCCACCACCGGGGTTAACCGAGTAGAACGCGACGCTTGGAGCTAAATGGCTCACAAATTGGAGAGACGATCAGCGAACTGGAAGCGCCAATTCGCTGAGGTAAAGTGAGGTGCATAATGCACGGCCCCCTTCGAAGTAATACGACAAGTGGTTCCGCGTGTCAACGCGACTGTGCGCCTAGTCGTCAAGCGGTGGCACGATGGTCTTTTGAAGGTTTCCTCCTTTCCAAAAAAAAAAAACTTAAAAAAAAGAAGACAGTGCTCCACTGAGGGCAGTCAGTACTCATTCATCCCTCTGAGATCACTGTGCTTTGGCGGCATCTGGACGTCATTACGCCAAGACACTAGTTGGTGCGCACGCCGTTGATCGGAATCACTGAGTCGTCCTCTGAAGTACAGTCAACTTTCACAATGGCAGCCCAAGCAACATTGCAAGTTTTATCGAGGTTTTAAAGCATTCTACAAGTCTAAATCATGGTCTACAGAAACCTCATAAAACCAGAAATGCTTCTTGGAAGATGATGCCTTTGGAAGTGATGGCCAACTGAGTATCTATTGAGACTAAAACAACGAACACGATGGGCGCATGAGCGGTACAACATTCACATTGGAACGTTGGTGTTGGTTTCCCTGCAGAAGTGACGTTTAGATGGGCTCATCCGAACCGTCAGCACCTCTCAAGAAGCTGCATAGTTCCAGTCATTCAAGGTTCCAGCAATGTTGGATGGGAAGGGACTTCATGGTCCCCGTACAAGTTTCGACCTAGAGTCAATCGTTTTTGTATGAACCCTGCACCCCGACTATCCAAGAGCGAGAAGATCGTTTCTACCTCACGCTTCCACGATTACAAACGACAACCAGCTGAAAAATAGATTTTTTTTTTCGAATAGCATCTGGTGATATCAATTGTCAGTTCAAACACGTCCCGAGGAAATAGAAATTTTAAATTTTTACCTAATATAAAATTGTTATTGAAGATACATCCTTCAACGATATAAGCTTTAATGAAGTCACAATTCCCGATACTCATAATAAATTCCACCAGAAAAAAAAAATCGAAGCCTTCTTCCACGTCGAACAACTGATCCATCTGTGCCAATTAATACCAGCGTGACTAACAAGTGCTTCCAATTCCGACTTTGAAGTCGCTGCCAGCTTCGGCTTTGATCAATTTATTCAAACCGAACGCAAAATGTGAAATGATATAACGCAATCAGAAAATTCCGAGCAACTGCCTTGTGCACGTGATTTTTGTTCCTTCTAATTACCGTACTCTCCCCCTCCCCCCCCCCCCCCTCACAGAGATTTTCACTTTATAGAAATAGCAGTGAAGCATCCACGGACGGAAAACGCGTTGATGAAGACGAAAACAACCGGTCGGCGGTGCGGCGGTTTGGGTGCGGTGGGTGTGATGCTTCAATTTCCTTTTTCTCGCAACCGAAGTCCCGGCTTCCCGTGTGCATGCGAGTGACATGAAAGTTAATTGAAAATTTTTGCAAACAAGTCGCAATCTCCAGGAGCGATATTTAAAGAAGTTTCCCTGCTTCCCTTCTACCGGGCCCGAGCCCACACGCCAGCATAAATTGTAGCCCGGACCAGAGGACCCGGGCCCCTAATCCGGGCTCGCATCTTTAATGGGAATTTGTGCATTTCTGCATTCTATTTCATCTGCTTGAGTCACAAAAAAAAAAAAAAAATGTGCAAAGACGAAATTGTATATTCAATTTCAATAAATTCCAAACTACTTCCTTGGAAGGAGAGCCAGAAACGCAAACGTGTTCCATGAAGAAGCTCTGGGACTGCTGTTTCCTGTTGCGAAAGATGACTGGAAGGGGAAGGGGAATTCCGAAAAGAAGTATGCACGATGTTTTGCTGCTGTACGATTGGAGCGGAGAAGAAAAAAAAAATGCATGAGGGAAAATCTATTTCCCGCGTTGCTCTGATCCGAAATGATGAAATATTTGCAATATTTTGTTCGATTTGCATGTTTTTATCGTCCGGAGCGGAGCAATGCATTTTGAACGAGGTACGAGCAAACTCGAAGCAAAGGTATGGTCGTGTACGATAAACGACGAACCGTTTGTCCTTTTATGTATTCGAATTAAGGAACGTGTGGAATCAAATGCATGTATTTCTGTTATGATGATTGTGCTGGGGAAATTGCAATTGTCGAGATGTGTTATTCTTAAGGAGATTAGAGCAATTGCAGTCACAGGTCTTTGACAAGTCGATGGAGGAGTTCAACGAATGTCAGGAGGAGTTCAAAAACATAATCTGGCTGGAGTTTAGCGATCACGTGCATTTACGGTTACGCAACAACTTACGTTGTCTGTACCCAGGGGACAATTTGACAGCCAATTTAATTGCCGTATCTCAGCGATGTTTCAAGGGATTTTTAAAATTGTTAATGTTTGGAAAAGCAAATTTAGTACCCTTTTAGCTAAAACTATTCAAAATGAGGAGACGAATCTCTCGAGGGGAGCGGTCATTGCTAAAATGTGCCTGATGAAATGGGATATTCCGATGATAGAAACGTGTAAACCACGAGATCCTCACCTTCAGCAAAGAAGTTCAGAAACACAAGATGCACTAAGTTAACTTTACCAAACATCGCTGAGATACGGCTATTTGAATGTGAAATGTGGAAAATTGATGCAAGAGATAATTGTTAAAGCATTAAGAAGCAGATCTCATCTAGTATTTCAGATTCCAAGAGGACACATCTAATCACGAATGAATTAGACAAATGGGTTGCCAAATAGAAAAAGCTGAGGGTTGTGTCCAAAGCGACGTAGAACGACGAGGTAATTTTGCTGTTCTATTCAATAATATATAAATGACAAAATAAATGGTTTAGAAATTTGAATGCAAATTCGAAACATTTGATATTTTTCACGGATGTTCCTTGAAACATTCATTAGAATTCACTTGAAAGTATCTTTCTAATTCATGTTTAGTTTTGGAGTATGAGTAAAGAGTTTACATTGATATAGGGGAAATGACGGCTTCGGCATGACAGACTATTTTCGGCAACCTAAATTGAAACACTATTTTTACTGGATTTTCTTACGAAAACACTTCGCTGAATGCATGCAAACGATTCTTTATGCTTTTAGCTTCAATTTGACTATATTTTTACCACTGAGAAAAAGCAATCTAGCAAGGTTTTCTTGAAATGCAACACACGCACTACAAATTGTAGCTGATTTCGAGTTGCCGATAATAGAACAGCAGATTTACATGCAGTTCAAATGGAACGGTTGCCGAAGAAAAACTGGTTGCCGACAATACTCGCTCTCACTAGAGAAGATTGGAGCTTTGTAAAAGCGTTTCAAAACAGTTTTTGACAATTCTTTTGACTGAAATTGTTAATGCAGCTGGCAGCAAAAGATTGTAAACAAACCAATACTGCATATGTGTGCGTTCCTTAGAGAAAAAGGCTATAGAAAGAAGTTCGCTGCTTAGGTTGCCGAGAATACGTAAATTCCCCTAGTAGTTTCATGTGTAGCATGTTAGCAACGATACATCAGTTTTTATGGAAGTATCCGTGACTGTTCTACTTCTTTGTGTTTTTAGCCAACTACTGGTATACTGATTTGTTAACTGTCGATTGAGTTGAATTGGTGTGTGTAACGTTTGTTTCGTTATTTCAGCTGCTTGTTTACCACCGGTGATTGATTTTGGATCTGCTGTTGTTGTTTTAAACTCGCACTGATAGAATGTGTCGAATGTAAAAAACTGGAGAAATATGCTAGAAAATTGGTTACTTGCATGTACTGTTTCTCTGAGGCGCACTGCAAATGCCGAAATCTCGTTGGTAATGCAGCCCGGTGTATAAAGGACAGGATGCATTTCTGCTCGCATAACTGTTCCAGCATTTACCATCGAATCACTGAAATGCAAAATCAAAAATCCTCAATAGTTGATACGCTAGCCGCTGAACTTAAGGGAGCAGTTTCTAGTGCTGTCTCCCAGGAAATGAAGAGCGTTAGGTGCGAAGTACAACAGATAACAACTGCTACTGACAAAACGCAGCAATTCCTTTCTGAAAAATTTGATGCCATTGTAACTGATTTTCAAGAGCTGAAGAAAGAAAACGAGAATTTAAAACTGGAAGTAGATAGGCACAAAAACACGCAACATGCTATGTCAAAAATCGTCCATAATTTGGAACACAACGTTGATAAAACTGCTCGACAAGCGAATTGTTACAACGCTGTAGTTCTCGGGTTTCCTTTCATTCCTGATGAAGATACTGTAAACATTGTTCGGGTTGTTATCATTCGCGGACAAGAACTCGTTCTGCTCAGACGTATACTAGAGTTGATCGTGAAGTATAGAGTGTTTTAAAACAATAGCCCTCTGTGGCTATTGTTTTCACTTTTTTTTTGTCTTTTGTATAAGCGGAATCTTTCTGTATAGGAAGAGTAAAAATGGCAAACAGCGTTAGAAAGAACACAGTAAAGTTGATTTTTGGACCGGACAGCAAAATACCATCGTACCTGGATGTACTCAAGTTTTCTATGGACGTTTTGAAACTTTCGGCGGCTGACATTCACACAATCTACAAAGATGAAAATGGCGGACAATTCTACATCAAACTAATCGACGATCACACGTTCTCTGCGTTCATTTCCGAAGCACATGAATCGTACAACTTTCAGTACGAAGATGGAGGAACAGCAAGGGTCCAAGTGGACCAAGCATCACGGATTTACAGGTACGTTCGCATTTTCAACTTACCACCAAAAATCGATGATCGGGAGATCCAGTATGTACTGGGTCAATACGGAACAATCCGACAGCACGTGCGAGAGAGGTTCCCAAGTGAAATGAAAGTGAACATTTTCACTGGAATTCGAGGTGTCCATATGGAGGTTTCGAAGGAAATTCCTGCCAACATCTACATCGGGCATTTTCGTGCTCGAGTTTTTTATGAAGGTTTGAAAGGTCGATGTTTTTTCTGCAAAGCAGAAGGACATATGAAGTCGGATTGCCCTAAGCTGGTGGCGATACCTTCAGGAAGTGGAGGTAAACCGAACCACTCTGGAGGTGGCGGTTCACCGGAGTCGCCGAAGCCGTCAGGCAGCGGGGTTAAACCCAATTTTTCCGGTGACACCGGGGTGAAGCCCAGTCTTGCCGGCGTTAGTGAGGTCAAGTCTAGCCTTTCCGGGAGCAGCGTAGTCAAAACCAGCTCTGCCGGGGGCAGTGGTTCTCCCCTGGGCAGACCGAATAAACCAGTAATTGACAACATTGCACCAGTTATTCCACAAATGATGGTTCTAAGGAAGAACACTGAGAGTAAACCTGATCCAAACGTGCAGAACGCCGGATCTCAGAAAGCAGCGACATCAACAATCTCGACAACGGGAACGGTTCTGAAGGATAGTAGCGGTGCTACAACGGGCACACCAACAAGTACTTCTGGTGGTGATGCGTGTGAAACCACGACTGCAATGGAAGATGAAGTAAGCGAGCAACAACGATATGCTACAATCAAGCGTCCTGGAGCCATGGTTACGGAGAGTTCAGAAAGCGAGGAGGTATCAACAGCCAGTGGCCAGCAAAAAATGAAACATGGTAAGGCCAAAGAAAATAAACAGACACCGCAATTCGTGAGTAGACTGCCAAGGAATAAGAAAAACAAGCAGTAAGATATGATCATTTCCTCCTACCTGTATACAATTTAAAAGTTCATCTCTTTTTAATGAACCAAAAATGTTTTCTAGGATTTTAGCTACTTTAAACATTAATGCCATCAGCTCAAGAATCAAGATTAACATGCTCAAAGATTTTGTGTGGAACTATGACATTGATTTTGTTTTTCTTCAAGAAGTTTCTTTCGAAGATTTTAGTTTTATTCCAAGTCATATTGCTTTGGTCAATATCAGTGAGGATCGTAAAGGCACTGCTGTATTGATAAGAAAAAATAGACAATTTTCCAGCGTTTTGATGAATCCCAATGGTGGCGTAAACTTTTTTTTTTTTTTTTCCTTTGGTTTGTTTTTTCCGTCGATCTTGTTTTCCGTGCTGAGCACCAATGCTACCGACGTGCCAGGAAGGCAGCTCCCACACCTGGACCCTACCTATCGACTCATCAACTCATGAACCGGGGACCAACGGCTTTACTTCCCATCCGAAGGAAGGCGTGATCAGAGATGTTATGCCTCAGAACATCCCGGCGGCACCGACTGGGTTTGAACCCAGGCCTGCTGGGGTGAGAGGTAATCACGCTTACCACTACACCACCGGCGCCGTTTGGCGTAAACTTTATCAATGTGTATGCTCACTCAGGATTAAAGTTTCGTAAAGAACGTGCTCGATTGTTTTCGGAAGATATCTTTTCTCATTTGTCTACTGATGCACCAAATGTGATTTTAGGAGACTTTAACTGCATTCTGCTAAAGCGTGATTCGAACGGAGCCGTCAAAATTTTGTGTCAAGGATTGAGCCAGCTAATTTCATCGTTTGATTTGCAAAACGTCGGGAGGATTAGGGATAGAAAAACAATATATACATTTTTCAGAGGTGAATCCATGTCAAGGTTGGATAGGATTTATGTTCTGAGAAACTTTCTTGACAGAGTACTAAAATTCGAAACCACAGCTACAAGTTTCTCTGATCATCATTCGTTAATTTTGAAATTTCAAGTAGAGTCAAATGAAGACGTCATCTCATACGGAAGGGGGTTTTGGAAGATTAATCCTTCTCTCTTAAACGATGAGGACATTTGTGGTAGCTTAAAAAAGGAGATTCTTGCGGTTAGACGAAGAGTAGTTTACAGAGAAGATTTTTGCCGATGGTGGAATGATCATTTTAAAACTAAAGCACGTAGTTTCTTTAAGCCAAAATCTTATGAAATTAACAAGAGAATCTCTGAATCCAAGAGCTTTTTATACGGCTGTTTGAAGGAAATATCTGAAAAGCAAAATTTAGGAGTAGATATGACGAAAGGATTAGGTTTCGTTAAAACTTAAATGATGGACATTGAACAAAACCGGGTAAATAATTTAAAACTTAAAATACAAACAGATAACATAGTGGAGGATGAAAAGCTAAGTTTATTCCAAGAATTGAAAATTAATGACCAAATAACAACACAGAAAAAGGATCTCCAATTGTTCATGGAAAATCATTTTCGGAATCTGTTTGAAAATGATAACACATTTACACCAGGTGCAGGAAACGTTTTAAATTACATAAGAAATACTTTGTTGACAGATGAAAAGACAGACTTGGTTAGGCCTATTCAGGAGGATGAACTTGAATCGGCTTTAAAGCAAGCTTCAAAAAAGAAAAGCCCTGGGCCGGATGGACTCACTTATGAATTTTACTCGACTTTCTACGATTATTTAAAATCTGATCTTCTAAAATTATCAGGTTCGACGATCACTCCCGATTTTGTAGAGGGAGTTATAACATTGATCCCTAAAAAGGAGAATTCACACGAGATATCAGACAAAAGACCTATTAGCATGTTAAATTGTGACTATAAACTTTTTTCAAAAATTATGATGAATCGC
Source organism: Ochlerotatus camptorhynchus (assembly GCF_037179485.1). Taxonomy (NCBI): domain Eukaryota; kingdom Metazoa; phylum Arthropoda; class Insecta; order Diptera; family Culicidae; genus Ochlerotatus; species Ochlerotatus camptorhynchus. Next base: position 1,015,838 of record NW_027040752.1, on the reverse strand, counting down.
TTACAGCCCATTCTAGACTCCTTTATTGGACCTGGTCAAGCAGCTTGTATTTCTGAAAAATCTTGTATTTCTGAAAAATCTTGTATTTTCAATTTGAAAATGCTCAGAAACATCGCAATCAAATCTTACGCTTCGAATAGGTTCAAAGGTTTAATTGTAAGCTTGGACCTCGAAAAAGCCTTTGATCGAGTGAATCATGGTTTTTTGTGGCTGATTTTAGAAAAGTTTGAGTTTCCTCAACAGTTTGTGAATTGCATCCGCAATCTTTATTCAAATGCTCGGTCTAAAATTATTGTTAATGGGTTTTTAACGAATAGTATAGCAGTTCGTTCATCTGTGCGTCAAGGTTGTCCTTTAAGTATGGCGCTATTCATTTTGTACATTGAGTCCCTTATAAGGATGTTGTATGATAACGTAATGGGATGTTACATTGATGAAGAACTCATAAAAGTTTTAGCATATGCAGATGATATCACTTTTTTCATTCGCAACAACCATGAATTTGATAAAATGCTGGAATTGATAAACTATTTTAGTATTTACAGCTAAATAAATATGAACATTAAAAAGTCTCTTTTTATGAGATTAAACAATTGCACTAGCGGCCCTCATTTATTAAAAGAAGTTGATTCAGTGAAAATCCTCGGGGTCGAATTTTTTCACTCCTTTCAGGACACTATAATGCATAACTATTCCAAAATAATTAGTATCATTAAATATTTGATATCATATATTTGATAGGAGACGATTAAATATTTTCCAAAAAGCATGGGTTTTAAATTATTTGATTTTTTCAAAATTATGGTACTTGTCACAAATTTTTCCTCCACACAATGCTCATGTAGCGGAACTAAAGACTATTAGCAGAAATTTTATTTTTAAAGGTATTGGACTATTTAAAGTTAGCTTAACTCAATTGAATCTCGATGTAGACAAAGGAGGATTATTTTTCATTGACGTTGAAAGCAAAATGAAATCCTTATTCATTAAAAACATACTATTTGGAAGTCAAAGCTCTGGAAAAGATAACTTTTTGATTTCTCAAAAAGATAACCGTTGCCTCACTCGAAATGCACGTGAGTGGATAAACTGTGCCATAGCAGACGATAATTTCACTGATATGGTCTCAAGCAATAGAATTAACAATTATTTAATTAGTGTACAAAATATTAAACCTAAAATTGCTGAAAAATATTCTAATTTACATTCCACTAATGAGAAGCAAAGTTTATTTTTAGTTTTCAATGACATCGTTCCCACAAAAGCTAAGTTGTTGTTTTATAAAGTTAGGGGGACTGATAATAATATATGTAAGTTATGCGGTAAGGTAGACTCAGTAGAACATCGTATAAAAAATTGCAAAAATAATGAATAAATTTGATTTTGGATAAAGGAAACAATTGTAAAAAAGCTTAAAATTACAGTTAATGATCCTGAAGAAATATTAAACAGAACTGTCGAATCAAAACAATATCAAAGTAAAACAGCTTTATGGCTTGTTGCTCAAGCCACTTTCTACCAGAGCTGTGTGCCCACCAACGAGCTGGGAACCGGTTTTGTAGTGCTGGGTAAGATGCGCCAACGCGTGATTGGTTGGCAGCCGATCAACGCGAGGATGTGCATGTTGAGGATTAAGGGCCGTTTCCTAAACTACAGCATCATCAACGTGCACTGCCCACACGAAGGGAGAACGACGGTCGAGAAAGAAGCGTTCTATGCGCAGCTGAAGCAGGTGTACGACGGCTGTTCGCAACGGGACGTCAAAATCGTCATCGGCACCATGAACGCTCAGGTAGGACGGGAGGCAATGTATAGACTGGCAATCGGGCCAAACAGCCTGCATGCCGAATCGAACGAACACGGCCAACGATGCGTGAACTTAGCAGCCTCTCGGGGTATGGTAGTTCGAAGTACCTCCTCCCCCCGCAAGGATATCCACAAATCCACCTGGAGATCACCTGACAAACACACAGAAAACCAAATCGATCACGTTCTAATCGACGAGAAATGCTTCTCCGACATTATCAACGTCCGCACGTATTGCAGTGCGAACATAGATTCGGACCACTACCTAGTTGCAGTATGCATGCGCTCAAAACTCTCGACGGGGCTTAACATCCGTCAAAGTCGAACGCCGTGACCAAACATTGAGCAATTACGGGACGCTGGAGTTGTAGGGACATCCGTACCGCTATAGGTAGTACTGCTGCAGCGACACTAGGTACTGCGGTCCCAGACCGAAGAAATGACTGGTTTGACGGCGAATGAAAGCTGTTAGTAGAGGAGAAGAATGCAGCACGGGCAAGAATGCTGCAACACCGCACGAGATTGAATGTAGAGCGATACAGACAAGCGCGGAACAGACAAAACTCGGTTTTCCGAAGGAATAAGCGTCAGCAGGAAGACCGAGATCGTGAGGTGATGGAAATTCTGTACCGCGTAAACGACACACGGAAGTTCTACGAGAAGCTTAATAGGTTACGCAAAGGCTACGTGCCGCAAGCCGATATGAGCAAGGACTTGGACGAACGAGTGTGAGGTAATTGAGAGGTGGAAGCAGTACTATGGCGAGCACCTCAACGGTGATGCAGCAGAAAACAGCAACAGATCTTGGAGCACGTGCAGGAGACAACAGACTACCGGCCCCTGATCTTCAAGAAGTTGAGGAGGAGATCGGTCGGCTGAAGAACAACAAAGCAACTGGTGTAGATCAACTACCACGTGAGCTATTAAAATACGGTGGAGAAGCGCTGGCTACCCGAGCAAATTCGGTTAACAAAATGAAAGCAAACCGATATTAAAGTGTGCAGTTGCTATCATAATGAAAACTCATTTTGATTTCAAATGTTGCGACATAAGTCTGATATCATATTGTGCTTTCATTATGCAGTCAAGACCTTTTAAATGAGAATCTTTCTTCAGCTTGAGAAACAGCTTCAGCTTGAGAAACATGAATGATAACCAATTACTCCAGGCCCGTATTCAGTTGAACATTATGAATGCAAAATCAGTAATCAAATTGATTTCATTGAAAGCAGCATTAGTTTTCCGTTTGCTTCAACAGTGTAAAATTTTGCTCTCATTTTTGCTGTGTTAACCGTTAAGTCAACCAAAATGAGATCAACTGGAGTATTCAAAATAAGTTACATCTTAACAGCAAAATTTTGATTTCAATTTGATCTTCAGCTTTGCTCGGGTAGAGCGCTGCACTGGGTCATTGCCAAGATTTGGGAGGAGGAGATATTACCGGAGGAGTGGATGGAAGGTGTCGTATGCGCAATCTTCAAAAAGGGCGACAAGTTGGATTGCTGCAACTACCGCGCGATCACACTGCTGAGCGCCGCCTACAAGGTATTCTCCCAAATTATATGCCGCCTGTCACCATTTGCAAGAGAGTTCATGGGGCAATACCAGGCGCGACCAAATTTTTGCGATTCGGCAGTTTCTGCAGAAATGCCACGAATACAACGTGCCAACACATCATTTGTTCATCGATTTCAAATCCGCATACAACACAATCGATCGGGATCAGCTATGGCAGATTATACACGAATACAGATTTCCGGATAAACTTACGCGATTGGTCAAGGCGACGATGGATCGAGTGATGTGCGTTGTTCGAGTATCGGGGACACTCTCAAGTCCCTTTGATTCTCGAAGGGGGTTACGGCAAGAGCAGGGATAGACACAAGTGACACGATCTTCAGGAAGTCCATCCAGCTCCTTGGCTTCGCCGATGACATCGACATCATGGGACGGAATTTTGAGACGATGGCGGAAACGTACATCAGACTGAAGGCTGCAGCTAGGCGGATTGGACTTGCCATCAACGCATCAAAGACAAAATACATGAAAGGAAGAGGTTCTAGGGAAGACAATGTTAGTCTCCCACCCCGAGTTCAGATTGACGGTGACGAAATCGAGGTGGTCGATGAGTTCGTGTATTTGGGCTCACTCGTGACCGCCGAAAATGATACCAGCAGAGAAATTCAAAGACGCATTATGGCAGGGAATTGGACTCCGGAGGACGCTCCGGTCGAATAAAATTAGCCGCCGCACGAAGTTGACTGTCTACAAGACGCTGATTAGACCGGTGGTCCTCTACGGCCATGAGACCTGGACAATGCTCGTGTGGACCAACGCCCCTTTCCGAACGAAAGGTGTTGCGTACCATCTACGGTGGAGTGCAGATGGATGACGGACCGTGGAGGAGGAGAACCATCCATCGTCCACATTGCAAAAATTGGGCGACTACGGTGGGCTGGACACGTCGTAAGAATGCCGCACGATGACCCAGTGGAAATGGTTCTAGAAAGCGACCCAACAGGAACAAGAAGAAGAGGCGCGCAGCGGGCAAGGTGGATCGACCAAGTAGAAGGTGACCTGCGGACCATTCGCAGACTACGAGGCTGGAGAAGTGTGGCCATGGATCGAGTAGAGTGGAGACGACTTCTTCGATCAGCAGAGGACAACAAGATGAAGTTGAAAACAAATTATCGTTTAAAAACACGCATCCTCGTTTCTTTGTTTGTGATATGAATATTCGCATAAATTTATCAACTATCAACAACTTATCGTTCGCTATTAAACTCTATTAGAATCCTACACACAAAAACCAAAAATGGTATCTTTAAAAATGTTACCAATTCAAATTAAAAGTTTCCCGAATTTGATAGTTTCAACTACGAAAATATTCAAAGTGAATTTATTTTCTATGGTTTGAAAGTTTTTATTTGACTATCGATACGTAATTTAAAAAGTTCACATTTTTAAAACAAAAAATTATAAATGGCAAAATGGCCTCCTAAGAAGCTCATTGTCATTGTCCAAAAATCTAATAGGGCATATAAGGTAACCCAAGTAACATTTTAAGTTTTATGAAATACTGTAAAGCAATTATAAAACAACATTCATAAAACCCTGGTCAAGCCTATTTTGTCATTAATGCATCCACCAAAACCTCATTAAGACTAGAATATGTCTAGTTGGCTCACCCTGGAGAAGGTTCTGAAGGGTGTATTCTCCAAGCTCTTCAAGATTGATTTACTGCAAAAGGTTGTATGACGAACGCATTGAGAACCATTTGAAAGCTACAACAAAAGCTATTTAGCAACAATAAAAACCCTTTTCGAGCCATTTCCACTAGCCGCATGCTGAATCCACTAGGAAAGCATCAATCAAGATAGAAAAGGATTTATGAATCCGATGTTATCAAAATAATTAAAATAGAAACTGATGGTATAAAAATCTTGTTGAATATCCAAATTTATTACAATAGTTCTCATTAAGTGGCCTAGTTTTAAGTGCCATATTAAATTTTATGTGAAATGTACGTGAAAACATCAAAAAAAATTAAGTCCACCCTCGTAAAACGTCGATTTGACCAATTATTTAACATAAAAAAAAATTCTTCAGATCGAGCTTGGCCGAGATTTTTTTAGATGATTTTCGCATTTCAATGTCTGCTCATTGCTAAATTTACCAAAATATAGTTATTTCCAAGGCAACATAGATTGAAAATCGAAGATTGTAAAAAACAAGCAAACTATTTGTAACATGGCGGTGGCATAAAAGTTGATTTTCATGGGTCATTTGTGAAAAAGTTGGTTTGCTTTCAAGAATTCCTTAACAAATTAATAAGGTTTTAAAATGGCTTTTATGAAGAAAACTTGCAGGCTGAATTGTTTTTATCTTAAGCCATTTTGCTTGATCCTAAACCGTTCAGATTAATGGCAGCATTTATGGAAGCAAAGTTGCCTGCAGAAAGTTAAACGTCAAAGTTTGTTTATCTTTCGATAGTTGCGCTGTGATATCCACGATTCTTCCAGGCGGTTTTCTCCCAATGGATTGGGAGCAGTTACTCAGATAGTTTGCGATACTGTTTTACAACATTTCGCATTTGGAACAGCTGGAAGCGTAGTCGTTCCCGAAAAAGATCCCCTTCTTTCGGATGGTTACAGAAGTGCGCTATCCAATGATGCAGAGATGTACGGTTTAATGAAATCTTTGAATTAAATCTAATGAAAGAGTCTTTCGCCGAATGAAATCGCTGCTTTGGATCGGAAACCAGCTGATCTCCGCTAACTAACAGTTTCAGTGGTTTGCTGTCGGTTGTTATTTCGATTGTCATCGCAAGATCTGGAGAAGACTGGTATGTTTTTCAACTTTAGACAATGTTTTATGAGTTCGAGGAACCCGCTTACTTTAATCTTCTCCGACAGATGGTCAGTCGTTGGTGGTGTGCTGGTTCTTCTAAAGAAGTAAATTTATCTGAAATTGACTTGATTTTTTCATCCTACTTCGTCTATCCATCGAGATTTCCTTGTCATAGATTTGGCATTTAGTAACTATGAGGAACCATCTTTTAAGCTCAATTTGTAAACAAAGTAATTGGGGAGTTAATGATGCTTTTTAAAAAGGCTAAAAAGCAACAATAAATGCTTTTTTTTCTCTAATTCAAAACCAAATAGTTTTATGGTTGCAATTATAATGATAGAACATTTTTATAAAGTATTTTATAATGACATTAATAAACAATTGCTAATGACGTTTATGCTTGAATTATAGAACAGTTTTAAGGAGGGATTGATAACTGCTTTAAATTTATTTTTAAAACAAGACAGTTTTTGACTTTCTTGCCAGACTATAAAAGGTTTTTAAAACAGCAAAAAGCTGAATTACTAAGCAGAAATGTTTTACACTTTAAAATGCTATATTTAAACTAAATGGATTGTTCATTGCTGTTATAAAACCATCATAAATCAGAGTGAGTGCTAAATGGTTACTGAATTGCTACTTGGGAAGATACTAGACCGCAGAAAATCAATTGTGCATCGTACTCTTCCGAAATTCCACAACCGGAAGAACCGATTTCGGTACTGGAGGCAGTGAAAAAGATTGAGTTTTTCACAGAAGGTAACATTGCTACTACTGTCTACACGTTTTTGGTGGCTATCAATAGGGATTAGACACTCCGTTCTTTCCTACTGGTAAAATTTAGACGCCCGATCGCCCGATCCCTACCCGGCTTGGTGCTTATCGTCTAGCAGCAACGAAAGCAACATGCACTTTCGTTCGACCAAGTCCGCTGCACGTTGGAACCCCGTATTTAGGAGGAAACCTTCATTATCCGCCGAAGACTACTATCTGTTCCGAGACTGAGGGGGGGACACCCCTCACCATCCCTCTCCAAAGGGGGAGTTTGGTAAAGAGAGATGAAAAAACCGATTTGTACCTTCCTTAAAAAGTTGTCCTTGCTCGCTATACTAATATCTATATTCAATCTTCACACTGCCGTACTCTAACGGAACTATCAACTCTATGCTTTCATCTACTCCATCTATCGTATAAAAATTACTACAACAGTCTGTTGTTTGAAATAAGCATCTTCAACTAGGGGAATTTACGTATTCTCGGCAACCTAAGCAGCGACGTTCTTTCTATAGCCGTTTTCTCTAAGAAACGCACACATATGCAGTATTGATTTGTTTACAATCTTTTGCTGCCAGCTGCTCTAACAATTTCAGTCGAAAGAATTGTCAAAAACTGTTTTGAAACGCTTTTACAAAGCTCCAATCTTCTCTAGTGAGAGCTAATATTGTCGGCAACCAGTTTTTCTTCGGCAACCGTTCCATTTGGACTGCATGTAAATCTGCTGTTCTATTATCGGCAACTCGAAATCAGCTACAATTTGTAGTGCGTGTGTTGCATTTCAAGAAAACCTTGCTAGATTGCTTTTTCTCAGTGGTAAAAATATAGTCAAATTGAAGCTGAAAGCATAAAGAATCGTTTGCATGCATTCAGCGAAGTGTTTTCGTAAGAAAATCCAGTGAAAATAGTGTTTCAATATGGGTTACCGAAAATAGTCTGTCATGCCGAAACCGTCATTTCCCCTATGTAAATCGTTGACTTCACTTAGAAGTAATACTAAAACATATAGTCAAAGAACATTTGAAGGTTTGTTCTACTTCCTTCCTGTGTTCATAGCCGCTTACCGTCAAACTGATACTTTCGCGGCACGCAGGTCAGGAGTTCGTGTTTTCTGATGAAAAACTCTTTGTCTTGCAACAGCCGCACAATGTCCAAAATGATCGGCTGTGGGCGCCGACGTTGGCCAGCATCCCCCCGTCGCAAATAAACATCCCGCGATTCCAGAGCGCCACGTCGGTGATGGTGTGGGGGGAGGGGGCGTATCCAGGCTCCCACTGGTGTTTATCGAGAATTACGTGAAAATCAACGCCACGTACTATTAGACCGAGGTTCTGGAGAAGGTTGTGGCCCCGGCACTTCGGGACCTCTACGGGAAGGATCATTACGTCTTTCAACAGGATGGCGCACCGGAACATACGGCGGTTATCCACCGACATACCGACATTAATGACCATAGCAAAATCAGTAAAATATCTGACCAAAGCACACTTCTGACATCGCGGGAAATATTTAGCTTATCCATGAACCCGCATGCAAAAGTTATAAATTGGTTCGTGTCTGATCTATTCTGAACAAATTATTTTTATCTAGATCACAATTCGGATCACTGCAAATTTAAATCGGCCGTTTACGATTTTTGGGGCATAAGTCAGAATCAAGTGTCATGTCGGTTTGTCGGTGGAATATCGTCCAAGCGAGGTGTCGGGAGAATTTGACTGATTTTCTCGATAAGACTTTGTGGCCTCCCAGCTCCCCGGACCTTAATCCCCTGGACTTTTATGTATGGTCGTACATTAGACTGATGCAAAATTTGACTTTTTCGCTCCACAGTGCTTAAATGGTTTCAAATCGGGTCCTGATTAGCCTCCCAAAGTTACAACACATTTGGTTAGAAACAGACTTCGCACAAGCCATTTGAAGTTTACATGTAAATTACTATGGGAAATCTCAACTTTTTGTTCATTGCCTTCTAGTCTTTTTCTATATTGAGCTGCGAAACAGTTCGATAGCCATCCTTATAGAAAATTTTCTCAGCTACAACTTTGCTCAAGATTGTTTCTATGTTAAACGAGACAGGAAAAAGTTATTAATTATTTAAGAGATTGGTAAACTTATGACATGATCACGCAGCTGCTCTGTAGGCAACACTGTATTTTGCAGTGTGACATAGGGTTACGGTATGTAATGTGGGTCTAGTCCTTTCATTCGGCCTATCACGCAAATAAATAATTAATTAAGGAATATTACACAAAAAATAAGGAAAATATTGATCACTGATGATTGATAAATGTGTACCACACACAAATCAATTTATATCACAACATTTCAATACATTTTCAGCTCTCGTAAGTAATAAAACTGGTTGAGAATATCACTCTGTTCGGAGTTTTTAGCCGCCATGACTTCTAAGGTTAAGATGGGAAGGTTGCACTGACGATCATCAAATGGCCTGATTATGGCATTTATTGAATGGAATTACCTGATAATACACACTAGACGTAAAACTCACAGTTACTGTTTGAATATTTTATGTTTATTTTAATTGTTTAACAACGTTTTCACAAGTAAATCATGGACCCAACTTTAGGGACACATTTCTTTTCTATGTTCCTAACATTGGCCCATGAAATTCATTTGACAGCATATAGCAATAAGAGTAACGTCAACAATGTGGTTTGCATTTGGATGATAAGGAACGAACAGGAAGGGAGATTTTTTCTGCCAAATCTGTATAATGAACATCACAATGTTTTGATTTAGATATTCTGCGGTCGAAAGACGATAAGCGAAATTTTTAATTTTTAATTTTTAACTTGAGTGATTTAATGTAGTTTTCGTAAAATTTTCTCTAAGAAATGTTTTGAGGAATGAAGAGTATTAAGTTAACAGTGATAGTGATAAAAAAAAATACATAAGAAAACGTTACCAAGAGCGTTTTTTTTGAGAATCAAACAGGATAGGACGAAGTTGCATCCATAAATAGACCCAATTTGGGGACAATAGACCGATATTACATACATTTCCCTGGTGAGTTTTTGTCTTAAAAAAAGTAAGTTTTTCAACTTTTTGCGGTTCCTGATAGCAAACGACATGATAAGCATATCTAAGCATACCATTTAGCAGTAGAATATCGTTTGCAGGTAAATTAATTGATGAGTTATGATTAAAAACGTAATCTATGGCTGCATATTAGACCGAGGTTAGGGACGTATACCCTAGTAGCCATGATTTTTGTGTCCTATTCAACGCCCCAGAAACACAAATGTTGCCTGCTGAGCAGTTGGTTGAGCATGATCATAAGACATAAGCGCATTGAACCATTGATAACTTTCGATCCTTGCATTTAATCAAAAAGTGGTCTTCAGCAAAGTTATAGCTGGGAAAATTTGCTACAAGTACAATTGAAAGCTTTTGAAGCAGACCAATATGGTGAATTATTAGATAGACATGATCAAAAATTTTGGTTTTACCATAGTAATTCCCATACAAACTTCAAATGGTTTGTGCCATCTCAGTTTCTCACCAAATGGGTTCAAATTTTCAGAGGTTATTCAGGATCCGATTTGGAATCGTTTATCGTATTGTGGAGCAAAAATTTCAAATTTTGCATCACTCTATCGTACATGCTGGCCAAGCAGAGCGAACATCAAGTGAGCACTATGGACCACTTTAAGAAGCTCATTTCCAAGATTTGGGACGAGGTGCCGATGGACCAGGTGCGTGCCACGGGCGATTCTTTTGATACAGGATGATCCAGGATGGACTATGGTCAAATTCACGATTTCATATAATCACCAGTTATCATGTTTTTAACGTTCATAATTATTCATGGCTCATTGCTCATAATTATTCATTGCTCTACATAGGTCATCGGCCAAAGGAGGCATCGAATTGTAGAAATATCGACTTATGGAGAGTACAATACATGGGAAAATGAAAGGACCGTAGGATCTATCGTGATATAGAAAATATCGAGTTATAGAATGTCGAGTTGTGGAGAGTTTTTCCAACCCGAAAAATTTCCTAGACCGGACCAGGAATCGAACTCAGCTACCTCCAGCATGGTCTTGCTTTGGGAGGATCAAACCATCATCATCATCAAATCTGCACAGTTCGAAAAAGTAGTGTACATTTCTGTTCAGTATGATCAACCGGTGAACACTCGTGTTTATTTACCGTGTGTTTACCGTGGGGACGTAATTTGTTATTAGCCCCGGTCCCTTTCAAATTGTATCATTATTCATGTACACACTATTTCAAAACTACCCAAATTTGGGTACAATCCACCCAGATCGGTCAAGACTGAACCTACCCAAAAACTGTGTTGGGAGTTACAGCTTGACAAATGAACAACATCGACATAAATCCGATCGACGTTGTTAATTTGGCAACTTGTTACTCCTAGCAAAACCACAAAATTATTGATTGGACGAAAGGGACCGTGAAAGAGGACACTAAAATAGAAAGTTTTTCTTCCGACAGTTTGATCTTAGTATTCTTCTTTGGTATAACTAATTTACCTCACTAATACACTCTACATTTTTTAGGGGGGAGAGGTAGCTCATCGATTCTTCCGGTTCGCCTCCTAGCATCGTGCTATAAGGTACCAGGCGATAACCAGGGTAGTTGATCGATAGCTCGATGACGTCATTTCGTTGGCGTCTGCAATGGGAAATTCTCATAGCAGGCGTTGACGATGGGACGTTGTCGAGTTGTTGAATAGCAACTATCGTGGTAACTCACCGATTACCTGTAGATCTGCCAAATTTGGAAAGACGTCTGCATTGAATTGTCTCATATAATAATATTCCGCCCACTATATCACAAGAAATTGCGAGTAGCTGAGTGGAATGGAGATAAGTTAAGCATTGGGTACAGGACCAAGTCTCCCCTGGGTGGTGCCAAAAGATGAGCGCAATAGAATCATCAAGTTGCCATAAGGCACGGAATGAGACTATTGCATGGCTGGGTAGTCAAAGTCTTCAATTCGTTAGTCATTTCAGGTGGATTAGAACAGGTTTAGGTTTAGGGTGGGCGTTGGCCAGATTTGGATTTTTTAGATGTAATCCTGGATAGGACCCTGTCATTGAACGTCGCGTGAAAGTGGAACTTAATGAAGGCCTAAGTACTTTTTCGTAGTTTTTAGTTTTCGGATTTGAAAGATCGTCGGTTACAGTGGCCTGCTTACTGAGCAGAAAAACGCGGTCCCAGGTCCTTACATATCAAAGAGATTTATGGTAAAATCAGGCATAACATTTGATAACGGCACGGAAGCATTTGTGAACAGACTTTCTAGAACCCTTTGCACGCGAGCCAGAGTACATCAACGCAAACCAACAACATCATCGGATAGGGGCAACTATCACCTTTCCGAAAGTGGTATTGGTTTGCGTGGGCGAACTTTGGTTCGCGTGTAGAGGGCCTTAGAGGGTTTGTTTGCGGATGCTTTTGTGCCGTTATCAAATGTTATGCCTGAAATCGCTTGTGTATCGTGTATTTTGCGAAACTCGTTGTTGTCGTTGGTTCCGGGTTTGAATGGATACACAAATTTGAGCAACGGTATTATGTGATATGAGGGGCTCGGTGGCCTTAGAGCAACCGTTTTTGCTTACTGAGCAGAACATCATGAGTCTAATCTCAGGCCCATCCACATTCAAGATTCGTCAATCGTTTTATTTGTTAATATGACTACATGGTAATAACAGCAACTCGGTGATTAAAAAGGTGCTCGTCTGCCTAGTGGCAAACGTTTTTGCTTACTGAGCAGAAGACCGTGGGTTTAGTCCCAAGCTCCTTCGCGTTATATGATCGTTAGGACTTCAATTCAGCTTATCGTTTACCAAAACGAACCCTGCTGCAAACCCAACCCTCTTATCCAACATCCCAGTGATTCCTCATGGAAGTGCAGAGGTGTTCTCGGCTTCCATCAAAGCGAGTGTCATGTCAACACAATCCTTCCCATTCCTTTCTTGACCTGTGTTCGGGCGCGGCCGGCGCTGGTATTGCCTAATTTAAGATCACCAGTTTTTACACATTGAGGATGATTGCTAGTCCCAAGCATCGTCTATTGGTTCTCTGTGTAATTACAGCTGATCTGGCAGTAACAGCGTAGCAACCGTGGGCGGTCAATCAAGCTCAAGCTCAAGCTCAAGCTAATACACTCTACATTTTTCGGTCTCCAATTTTCTTGCATTGAACGGCAGCTAGGTATATCGCATCCTCGGTTCATGCGGTCTCCACTAACATCCTCTGATGATGAATCCCACATAATTGTAAGCGAATCTTACATCCCTCGGTTGGGTGTACCTAAATTTCGTGGACCCCTGGTTTCATACTGACTCAACAGTACCGTAAGCAGATCATTACATAACCCCCCTTAAAATTCCTAGCTAAACATAACAAATATATTTCAGCAGCCTTATCACAAAATTGATTTGACCGATTGGGAAATTCGAAGATGATCATCCTTAAAAATTGGGTCATTTTTTGCGAACATTTTCAATTCGCTAATTGAATCACGATGCCCGAACAATTCCCGATTCTAACAACCGACCAACAACAAAGAGAAGGAATGGCGGAGGGACATCCATTATGCTATTTGAACAGAACATTTTTTCCGCACGTTTCATATTTCCCGTGTAAATAGAAATAATCCATGCCTGTGCACCGGAATGGAGCCTCTTCCCATCCCATTCCATTAGCGACTTATTTCCTCTGAACCGCGCGCCCGCCCATCCCACCAATCCTTGGTTTTTACGTCGACATCATCTAGGGTATATTGGTCTATTATGGATTCCTTAGTAGTTGTTCAGTAATGTTTTTCCCAGGCTTGCTGAAACTCCTCAAACTCACTGGAGGTTTAAAAAAAACTCTTGTGCTGCGAGTTTAGCCATTGGAGAGGGAGAGTAAACTTCAGCGAGAGGATGATTTGACGTGAGGTGCGCTTTTCGAGACTCCGGATGACGTTTTTGTTCGACACAAGAAGCTCAGAGTTCACCCAGAGTGAGAGTAAAGTGGACCCTACACGATTGCTTTTATTGACAATAATCGTATTGTCAATACATTCTATATTGACGTCAATATATCGAGATTGACAACATTTCTGAATTCACATCATCAATATTATTGTCAATAATTCCTCTTCGCGTCAATATATTGATGCGTGTGGGGTTTGCTTAAGAGCGTGTGATAGAAAACATGAGCATGAATGGCAGCAAACCTCACTCTCATTTTATCCCCCTTCGCTCACAAGCTCTTAAACTCAGCGGAATGATTTGGCAGTGGGCATTCTACTCCTCAGAAAAATGCTACACTCGGACTCATTTCAAACTCGCGAGTGAGGCTCCATCTAGGCGACTAGGAGAGGTGACACAGTCAGAAGAAGTGTTAGTTTGTTTACTAAAATGAACCGCCCATTTTGTTATGGCAAGTTTTGCTATAAGAAATGCTCCTCGTGTTTATTAGCGAAATTCACATCAAAGATTGATTAATTACGTAGAAAATCTGTTTGGCACGGCATTTGTGACCAGCATACACCTTGCGGTCGTATGAAACAGGTCAAAAACTATCCAAATCCGCTCATAAACATTTTTGTTTTGAATGTCTGTATGGCAAAATAGTGAACTTTTCGTGAACCGTGAGTTCCTGCCCACCTGTCTTAAAAATATCTCGCTTATTACCGATGTCACTTCACGGTAAAGTGACAATTTATCACTCACGGTGAAGTGATTTCCATTTGATTTACACGGCAATCACTTCATCGTGAGTGACAACTGGTCACTTCACTTCGTTTTCACCGTGAAGTGGCACTCGTAATAAGGCCCGTTAAATAAATAGATTACTTTCTTTTATCTACGAAAATTTGGGTTACAAAGTGAAGTCGCCATTAACCATTAATGGACCACCCGGGGTCCATTATACGATTGTGTTTACATCCTATGATGAACTGTCTAGAATAAAATCACATTTTATTTGGGGATTCACCTTTTGAACAAGGTTCAATTTAACCTGAAAACGGTAAAAATGCCCCTTGGTTTGATAAAGTGTCTCCTAACACAATGGTCCACTGAAGGAAATATTCAAATTGCGTGCCCTAATTTGGACTTTGGTACCTCCGTGGTAATGCTCTACATTAAGAAGTATTTTTTCCTTTTTTTTTCAATAGTATTTGACCAATGATTTCCATGAATCCGATGCAGATGAGATGTAACAGATGGCTTCCGATGTTATTTACCAGTAAATCTCTCCAATTTGTATGTAAAATTGAATCAATTCCTAAGTGGTCCACAGAGGGGAAACGGTCCACAAAAGGCCAATTTACCCTACAACAACGACAGCACAAGCAGCATCAACTATCAACCGTTTCCATCGACCCTTCCAGAGTCCCTGCCTGGCCACTATTTGCTCGCTCGACAACGGACCCGAAGAACGTGCACAAGCAGACGTCGTTTAGCGGAAAGCGCTCCATCCATCGAGAGGGTACTCTTGCTTCGCTCCGCTCTAAGGCCGACGACCACCGGGGCAGCATGCTAAAAGGATTTTTCGCTCGAATCTGTTTCTTCCTGATGTGCTTTCACACCTCACGAGGGTTTCGCCTATGCTGCGAGGGGAAGGACGGGTTAAACGGACGGATGAATGGGAAATAGTGTCATATGGTGTGCCAAGCCGGAGTTGAGCGAGCAACAGCAACAGCAAGTGTGCAAATGTGTGAAAAACCTTCGACTTTTCCAGCTTTTTTCCCCGTGCCGTGGTCCCACGGGGGCCACCAAAGCAAACCGAAGAATGAAAGCACTCGTCGGATGGGAGGAAATGGGAGCGGAATTGATCCGTTCGATCTTCACTTGAACCACCGACGACACTGACGATGGCGTCGACGACGACGGCGGCGACACCGGCTGTAGTGGGGAAAAAAAGTGCTAAAGGAAATCAATCACCGAGGTAATCCCGATTGGGACACGCCCTTCGCGCTGAGTTGTATGTGCATGCACGCTCTTTACCGTCTTCGTCTTTGGGAGCTGATTTCAAGTGGGTCATTACTGTGTGCAGCCGGGGTTGATCGATAAATCATTATGCTTAATCAATCATTGTCACAGTTGTCGAAGTCTTGGCGAGATGCTTAAGCAGAAGCGCTCATTGAAGAATGGAAGAGTACCTTAGCTATTGAGTGAGTGTAGGAGTAGTTTCGAGAGCAGAGTGCTTTGGAGCAGTGCAAATCAAGGCAAAGGCCACCTGGATGGTTTTGTTCGATGCATGCTTTGGTTGTTTTCTGTTTTTTTTTTCTTTTGACGAGTAAATTGATGTCACCATGGAGGCATCATTCAATAATTCACAGTTAGATGTGAATCGACTTAGTGACATTGAATTCTACAGACGCCAGGGAGCAGGTCCCACACCTGAACCCCACCTATCGATCCATCAACTCATGGACCAACGGCTTTACTTCAGAGATTTTATGCCTCAGAAAATCCCGGCGACTACGATTGCACCTAGAGGCAGTCACGCTTACCACTTCACCAGCGCCCCGCTGTATGACAATTTGTAGACATTGAAATAAGGCTCCATAAATTGTCTCCTCGTAAGGATTTTCATAGAAGCCTGCTAGCCCGGAACTTTAGGGACCAGTGTGCACGAGAGATAATTGGTTTTGTTATGGAGAGCATGGCCTCATCAAGCAGATTACCTCAGCTTGTGAAGCGTAAGCCCAGCTAAAGAACCCAACAGTGACGTTGAAGGCATCATACCTACGGGTAGCGTTGCCAGTATTCCAGAATTTAAGGCGTCTGACCAGTTACGCAGATCACGTTTATTTTCAGATGTGTCGCAGATTTTTCCAAATTTTTTAAACATGCTGCTTATCGAAAGAAGCAATTTGATTTACCGTCTCATATAAAAATAAAAAGCCAAAGCTACCACCTACATTATTAAAAGCCAAAGCTACTACCTACAATATTGAAGGTAACACCATGTTTGCTGCAAAAAAGCAGTTCCACGTCAAATGACGAATCGGTAAAACTGGACCATCTCCAATTTGCATGAAACTTAGCATAATTGTTTGATATGAGCAATGATTAACATTTTTACTAAAATTAAGCCATTTTGGATCTTACTAAATTTTCATAATGGCGTCTTTGAAATTAATAAACATGCAGTACGCAAACGGCATTTCTGTTCGAGATGACGTCTGCGACAAATTTGAAGAGAAAAAAAAAATAAAATAAAAATTTAGCACTTTCTTGTAAAAGTAAAAAAAAAAAAAAAACTTTTACCTAAATATCTCAAAATGAGCATGTCCGATATTGATGTAGGATATCGTCTTTCGGCAACATATTGGGGGTGCAATTTCAAGAAACCAAAAGCGACCGCGTTACGAAAAGTTGTCAGGTTTTGACAACATATAACTATGTCAATAGTGGATGGATTTTAACTCTAAACCAGTCAATCGACTGGAAGTTGCTCTACGAATCTGCTTAAACGAATACATTAAAGTCTGTTCCAGTTAGTATTTGGTCGCTTCTTTTTAATTACTGTAGCGCCTCTAGTTGTCGTAGCAAGAAACTATTGACTTGATCCGGAAGGATTGTTTATTTAGTGAAAATTTCATCAGCATTCATACACTTGTTCAAAAGTTATCGAAGATGAAACGTGACAGACGTGAAAAAATTCTGCACGTGCAAAATCCAACGTGGTCAGGAGGAATGATTGCAAAGGCTCTCAAATTTCCAAAATCGACTGTAAATACCGTGCTTAAACGTTACCGGGAAAAACAAACGTAGAAGTGGAACATATGACCGAAAATTACGAGCGAAGGTCATAAGGACAGTCAAAAGAATGCTGGGATCTCCAGTCGTGATTTGGCGAAAAGGTTCAGTGCGGCACACAATACAGTTCGGCGAATATGTATGCGAGAAGGTTTCCAGTCGTACCATGCCAGCAAACATCCCAACAGGTCGCTGAAACAAAACCTGGTTGCCAAAAACAGTGCAAGGAAGCTGTACGAGCAAGTTCTGACCAAGTATAACGGATGTATTTTGATGGACGATGAAACTTACGTGAAAATTAACTTTGGACAAATCCCGCACTAATTTTTTTACTTTGCTAAATGTAAAGGGGATGCTCCGGATAAATTCAAATTTGTCTTTGCATATAAATTCGCACGCAAATTGATGATTTGGCATGGCATCTGTAACGAAGGCTTTCATCACTCCAGTGAATTGACAAATTTACAAGGATGAGTGCCTCCAGAACATAATTTTGCCGTTCATTAAATCACACGAAGGTCCCGTAAAGTTCTGACCTGACTTAGCCAGCTGCCATTACAGCCGCGAATAATTTAGATTTCATTGAGAAAAGTATCAATCCACCAAATTGTCCAGATTTTCCTCCCATTGAAAAATGTTGGGCAATTATCAAGTGCAAATTGAAGAAATGTGGCAAAACAATCAAAACACCATCTGATTTGGAGAAGTGGTGGAAAAGGATAGTAGATGAGGTTGACAGTACTACCAACAATCCATACGAAACTAACGATTTTAAATTGGCTCACTACTTGACTAACCTATTGGTCCCAAGCAAACGATTAACGTACCCCATTCTAGTCGAAATTCTAGTACTACACAATGTTTGTTTTGATTTGTTATGAAAGTTTGACAGATAAAATGAGGGGTTCATGGATTTTCCTATGTTTCGAGGGGTGAATCGATTAGCTTGGGACCGAAGAGAGTACCAGAGCTGAGCCAAAAAGTTAAGCACGTTTCTTCGGGACTTTCTAGTCTTAGAGCTACCTCTATGGTACTACTGTGCAAGGCATGATGAGAGGTATTCCGCGAAAAGTTCGAAGATTCATCGGAAAAGCTGACGAATATGATTTGTTGTATTTTTTTTTTTCCCTTAAAGCTAAATTAAATTCCTACAAAATGATACCTTGAGCGTTTTTGTACTTTATTTCCACTTGAAGAAATGACCTATTTTGTGCGGCCAAATTCTAAATGGAACAGATTTTATCAATTTTCAGTCGGTCACTATTGAAAATTACACAAATTTCCAACTGTTGCAAGGGTGATCTAAATTATCACCGATGGCTTGCAAAAAGTGCATTCCCTAAAATTATCGGAGGCGAACCAGCCTAAGGCTGAAAGCCTCCTAAATAAAGCTAAATTAATTAATTAATGCATTCCCTAACACAGATTTCAAACTCGTATTCTATCCGATCTCGTTGAACGGTGCTTATACAATCACCGTGTGTGGTTGTTAGCATTGGGCGATCTTGAGGCAAGAATCTATCTTAGTGAATCGATTAATTTTTTTTGAAAATAATCGATTCACCGAATTAATCAATCATTTTGAATCGATCTTTTTGAATCAATCTTTTGAATCTATTCATTTTTCAAAATGGCACAAAAATGTTTCAAATATAACGGATCATAGGAAAGTTAGTGAAAATTTAGTCAAGTTCAGTCTAGAGTTGATATTACGTTACATAAGCTATCTTGCTATGAAATTTCACCTATAATTGTCATTTAGATCATCATTTAGATATCCTTTAGAAATAAATTGTGTAGTACGTACGCAGTAAATGTTGTGAGTGTAACATACATCACTGCTAGGCATTAAAATAGATGTAGGTAAAAAAATACGAAATTTCAGGTTATGCTCATTCAACTTCATTTTATTCGACTTTAAAGTTTAGCATTTGATAGTGTAAAAAAAAAAATTAAGTAATTGCACGAGAAACCTCAAAGTTAAAACATTAAATGACTCACTCATTAGAATCAAACATAAAATATGCCTGGTCAGTGAAATAGGTGTGTTGCATAAAACTACAGTACAGAAAACTTGAAAATAATCGTATCAGTTTTATTAGACTAATGACGCTTAGTAACCGCTGTGCCCTCCATTGTTCAGTAGAACCTAGTTCAATCTTCTTGGCATTGACTCAACCAAGTACTGACAAGTTTCCTTTGGTACAGCATACCACTCTTTTTGAACTGTGGTCCATAGTTGATCCTTATTTTAAAATGCTTGACCAGATAAATTTCTTTTCAGATCTTTCCATACATTTTTGATGGGGTTGATTTCAGGAGATTGGCTAGGCCATGAAATAACCGACACTTTGTTTGCTCGAAACCATTACTTTACATACTTAGAATTGGGTTTCGGATCGGTGTCTTGCTAAAAGTGCCATATAAGAGGCATGGTCTCTTCTGCATAAGGGAGCATAGCCTCCTCCATGATTTCTTTGTATTCAAATCTGGTCATGATGGAATTAATAGGGAAAATAGGACCTACTCCATACCAAGACAAAAAAAAAACCCAAGCCATGATGCTACCACTTCCATGCTTTACGGTCTTTACCGTGTACCGCGGATCGAACTCATTAACGGATGGTCTACGTGAGAATATAGTAAATGACTATTTTGATTTCATTTGACATGTGGAAGTTTTCGCTCAGGATTCTTGATTAGGTAAGCGATTTAATAGGTTGTAAAATTCGTTATATTTGTTATAAATGAACGATTTAAAAAACGAAAGATTAACACATGAAACAAAACGATTAGATGGTCGGGAGTGTAAAAGCAGGTAAGTACTTAATTCAGATAGCCCAAAACTCATCCGAGAGGGGTCCCAAGAAAATTATTTGAGCCATGTGTGGTTCTGTGTGGTTCCACCAGTTTTGAAGAATAGCCTCTCTAATGGAACACTTGTTACAATTCTTGATAAATAGTCTCGAGCATGGGGATTAACACTACGGATTTTCTCCCATACTCGAGAAGGATCGACAGAATGTGGTAAACAGACTGATGCAATAAATTTTGCAATTTTGCCGATATGCCCCCATGGCGATCCAGTTCTGACATAGCAGAGAACTGATGAACCTGAAATATGTCATAAAGTGAATATAGATGTAGATTAATAACTTTCTTTACCATTTCGTCATGACTATCCCACAGGCCTCCGGTTAGTTTTGGTGGGGGTACAGATGTGTGCAATCATCGTATATCCTTTCGGTACTCTGCTCAGACACAATTTTAACTACCCGAGCGTGAGTTGAAGACTCCAGGTACAGGTCAATATTAAATTGGAAATGCAAATGAACTGATTTTTTTTGTTGGATCGAAACAAAAATCGAAAGAAAAGGATCGATCTAGTAGATTTTTGTCGTGTTTGAGATCGATTCAAAGAATCGATTAATCGAACCAAAAGAATCAATCTTTTGTGATTCGATCCCAGATCGCCCATTGCTAGTGGTGGTGTCCGGTCGGTCGTCATCAGCAGCAGTAGTAGCAGCTCCAGTACACAATGAAAGGCTCCCCGCAAGCAGCTATAAAGGCTGCCTTCAAGAACCTCGATTCACCGAAGAAGTAGGAAGAAGCCGCTCCGCTACTGATCGGATTCAGTAGCTCTTCATGAGTCGCTGTGGTTCATCTATGCCAAGTGCGTCACCTTCGTTCCAAATAAACATCATCCGTGTTGAACACCCTAATAGATCAGCATTACTCAACCATGACGAAAATACGGTTCTTTTCAGGACCAGCATAAATTATTTATGTTTAAGAGTTAATTTCCATTGAACGTTCGCTCGCCTTGCTGCCAGCCACATCACCCCCAAAGCTCTTTGATAATGTACCCAGCAACCAGACGTTTGTGGTCAAATGCGTAACAGTATTGAAGTGGTACATACAAATTCTCGCAATGATCGAATACCACATGACCTTGCCAATTACCCAGAAACACTTCAATTTAAGGTTAGGGTTTCTCCAGGACGCTAGAAAAAAAAATGCAAAAAATTTCGAATATATCTGATTGATCGCAAAAATCCTGCGATTGGACAATATTTTGCAAAAAATTCCCGCAATCGATTTTCCGATTTTGAAAAAAACCCGAATTTCCGTGCGTTTTGTGCACGATGTCGTAATGTCATCAGAAAACGTGGCGTTTCCGTGATGGGAAAAAGATTCCCTAACAGAGTCGTCGAATATTCATAACGAGCACCGAATCCTTCGTCAATTCAACGGTCTAATGTTTGATGCAGCCACTTACTATTTTGTTCATAGTTTGTGTCCGTAGTTTTTTTTTTAATTTTACAAAATTCAAAATGACCGAAATTTAGTAAAACTGTGAATGGTTGCAGCAAGGGGTGGTCACTCTTTATTTGGCGCCAACATTTTTCTCAGTGTACCTCAAGTGTGCTGCGCTGTGCTGAGAGTGCCAGCCATCGAACTGACTTTGTTTGTGAATAATTGTATGTTTGGCAACCCAGTACTTTGACAGTTCAAATGTAGTAATCCTATAAACATATAATCATATTATTTGGCAACGTGATTTGTTTTGTTTACAAAAGCTGCAAACACTTGCTGCGCAGTACAATATTCCAGCTTTGTGCGTGACTTTATCGTTGCTTACTCTACGAGATTATTTGTTTACGTTGTTTGAATTATCTGTAAACTGGTGAACTATTTTGGCCAAGTTTTGCAATAACCACCGTCGTAAAAGTGCAACGAAGTGTAGCAATTAGAGTTTTGTTTTCAGTTTCCGAAAAACGCTGAACTTCGCAAAAAATGGCTTGAGTTTTGTGGACTACCGTCGGATTTTTCTAAAGTGGATTCTATGCAGTATCTAGTTAAAATGTAATGCTTGTTCCAGTACCACTTCGAGCACACGCAATTGTATGTTGCTAAAGAATTAAGATATATTGCTGAAATAACAGAATCTTTGCGTACAGTCTTATTGCGCACTTCATACCAAATATGACAAAAATTCGCGTTTTCACTTATTAAAAAGGGTGTGCGAATTTTCTTCTAATTATCTTGATGTCTTCGGTGCACTAATTTCTTATGATACAAGCAATAAGGGCTCCGAAGACACCAAAAAGATTTAACGGAATCGTGTACTTTTATCACACTTTTTGATTTTTTGGGGCTGTGTAGTTACAGATGCAATCAGTAATATAGCCCCGTAACGTGGGTAGATCACCTTTTCGTGGTACGTTACGGGATGTAAGATCTACCACCGATTCCTAGTCCTAACTTCTTCAAACTAGGGGAACAGGATTTTTCAGTAATCAAAGGAACACATCTTAGTCCTTGTTACTTTTTATGCCTTGTTGATAGTGATAAGTCCTCGGGTTGCGTGGACCGAGGATGATCTTGAAACAAGGAAAAAATGAGTTAGTTAGTCTTCACCTATGTGATTCCTAATCTTCTATTCGTTGTTTCCTAGTTTGAAGTGGTTAAGACTAGGGTTCTGATGCATGGTCATTATCGGTGTCATGTCTTGTTTTTTTTGCTAAGGAATTTTGACTGACAAAGGGGCGCGCCTTTGGAGGGTGTTTCAACACTCCGAAGGGTATAAATAGCGGGACCTTTCAATTAGAATCGATTCCTTGCGATAAAGGCAAGAATGACAACTGTATCAAAACCGAATACTTCATCATTTCTCAATAGTGATGGTGTAATACGACATGCACTAAACTAAGGACACGGGATATACTACAATAGATCAAATTACTGGTCGCAGTGGTTTTATGTCCCGAACAGAGGAAAAAAAAAAAAAAATCAGTAATATAAACCGAACTGAAAAATCTATTAAAGCTATCCATTCACAAGTTTTTCTATAATTGTTAATTGTGCTTAATACTATCTTATCTTAACATACAATATTTTTTTTTTTTATAAACGTTTTGCTTGAATTTATTCCACCCCGATTACAATACTTTTCAACTCAATAAGAAATCATCTCAACATGTTCTAATCATAATGCTCGTTTGGCTTACATTTTGACAGTTCTCGCTGCTCGATTGGCTCAAAATGGCCGCTTCCGCGAATCTCTATACAAAGAATTACTATATAAAATGTTTTGTGTTGCTTTTTTTTCGTGTTGGGTACATTCATCACTGCGACCATTACTTTGATCTATTGTGATATTCCCCGTTTTTATATTGCTTTATCAGTTATGTCGTATCACTATTTTGTGAAGCGACCGACATAGACTGACCAAAAGTATTTTCCCAGCCAGGTATTACATTTCGAATGAAATGTACTACTTGACTGGGACCTGCATTCCAAATATCAAAGGGTTCTGCCAGCCCCTTATCCAGGAAAATGCGCCTTTTATTGATGATTGCTACACAAAAGCATAGCAGGTGTTCAGAGTCTTCCTTTTCTATGCCACAGAATCGACACATATCGTCTTGAAGTTTTCCTATTAACTTTAAATGATATTTACATGGACAATGACCTGTTATCAAAACAGTATAGATACTGAGATCTTTCTTTGATAGTTCAAGAATTATGCTACTCATTGAAATGTTCAGAATTATGAACCGTTTCGACTGCCTTACAATGGAAGAATTGTTCCAATTGCTCAACTTTCATTTTTTTTCCATTTCTTGATCTCCATTTTAAGAGAACAAGCAGAATGGTTCTGGTCCTGAATTGCTGAGATGATCGTGCCTGGCTAACGTGTCGGCTTTTTCATTCCCTTCAATTCCACAGTGGCCAGGAACCCAATATAGGTTTACTTGGTTTTGACAGGCCAATTTCGGAAGAGGCATTGCACATTCCCATACGAGTTTTGAATTGCATGTTGCAGATTTTAAAGCATTTAATGCTGATTGACCATCAGACATAATGCAAATATTCGAATGTTTATAATTTCTGCGCAAGGCATATTACAGAGCATTTAAGAATTGCTTGAATTTCTGCTTGGAACACGGTTGGCCAATAACCCATAGATATTGAGATAACTATCCCTGGACCAGCTCCCACACGATTGTTCAATCTTGAACCGTCTGTTTGAAAAACAGTTGATCCTGGACTGATGTTTGGTCCCCCACTTTCCCAAATATTACGATCAAACTCTGCTGCATTGTATAAACGATCGAAATTATATTTTTTCTCCATCCAGTCTTCTTTTTTTAATACAAGAGAATCAATATCAAACATTTTTTTAAATACTAAGGTGCCCTTTAAGATCACCTTCAAGGAAGTACTTTGTTCGTTGAACCCTTAAAGCACTCCTTTCAGCTTCTAATTGGATAAATTGATGCAACGTAAGTAGATAAAGTAGAGCATCTAGTGCCATACTCGATGTGCTGTTCATCGCACCAGTTATTGAGAGAGTAACAAGTCTTTGCAGTCTCCCCAGCGTCTTCGGAGCCGATTTTTCATTAGTTTTCGGCCACCAAACCAATGATCCGTAGGAAATTCTGGGTTTAACAATCGTCAAATAAATCCAGTGGATCATTTTTGGCTTAAGGCCCCATTTCCTACCAAAAGTTTTCTTACTTATCCAAAGAGCATTTATTGCCTTATTAACAAACTGCTCTATATGTGAATTCCAGTTAAGTTTACTGTCAAGAACGACTCCCAGATACTTGACTGCTCGTGAAAGTTCTAAAGAAGATTCTTTAAATTTTAAGTTATTTATAGAAAAATTCCTTTTTCATGTGAACGGTACAATAGTGGTCTTAGAAGTCAACCCTTCTTAAGTGCAGCACGACGAAACATAATTCAAAGCAGTTTGCATTCTATTTTTCTATGACATTATCAAATATTCCTCGTACCATTATGACTATGTCATCAGCAAAGCCAACTATCTCGAAGCCCTTTGCTTCTAAGTTTTTGAGAAGTTCGTCAACTATTAAAGACCATAAAATAGGTGAAAGGACACCTCCTTGAGGACACCCTTTTACAGCTCTAACTGTTATGGATGAGCTTCCAAGATTTACTGAAATTTCTCTTTTAGAAAGCATCCTATTAATCCACCTAACGATACTTTTGTCGAATCCACGCTTCAACATATTGGTTTTCATGGCGTTATAAGATGCATTATCAAATGATCCTTCAATATCAATGAACGCTGCTAGTGACATTTCTTTGGATTCAAACGATTTTTCTGGTTTTGTCACAAGCGTGTGAAGAGCTGTTACTGTTGATTTACCAGCTTGATATGCAAACTGATATTTACTCAAAGGAATTGTAATCAAGTACGTTGATTGTATATGCTGATATATTATTTTCTCCATTATTTTTAGCATAATGGATGATAAGCTGATCGGCCTGAAGGATTAAGAAGAAGTTTTGTCCTTTTATTAGCCTTCGCCAAGTTATCGGAATATAACTTAATCTTAAGCTTGATTTAAACAAGCCTGTTCAAATGGGTGCCATAGTTCCTTGAAAGGTACAAAAGAATCAATCGCTCATTCGACTCGTTTTTATGTAAAAGTTCTATTGGTCAGATTACGAGCGTCTTTCCTGGCAATCTCTAACCCAGTCGATTCATTCATTGGTGTCTGAACATATTTTCCTGCACGTGTATTTTGGTCTTCATTTATGTTGGTAATTGAACATGAAAGTGTGTTTTCATCATTTTTTCTAATGTTTCTTCCACAGACATAGTAAAAGTGCCGTCTTCCTTTTTAAGAGTTCCCAAGCCATTTGAATGATCTTTTGAAAGGACTTTGTGCAATAAATATGGCAGCAACTGGAGTATTTCCAATGTGTTCACATGTATGCCTCCAGTCGTTCTTTTAAGATCTTCGGATTTCCTTATTATAACATGTGAGGGTTTCCCTGTATTGATCCCATTGTCTTGTTATTTTCGCCCGGTTAAATAGCTTCTGGGTTTTCTTCCGAAGCTTCTCTAAGGTTTTATTCCACCAAGGTACATCCCTATTCGTAGAGCGTTCCTTTGCAGGACAGCTGTCGTAATAAACTCGTTGGAGTAAGCTTGAAAGCTGATGAGAATTTTTCTCAAGTTCATTGCATGTTTTTGAACATCCTTTCAAGTTACTGACTCCAAATATAAGCTTTGAGTTGCATTGCTCCCAGTTAGTTTACCTGGGATCTCTTATAGTTTCATTGATTATTTGATTAACTTCATAATCAAATATAATTTGCTTATGACCGGACAAAGATACTTCATCCGATACGTGCCAAGGTCATGTAGTTAGTGGAGCTACCAGAAGTTTCGATAAACTGTGTGTGTGCCACGGAATAAATAAATGGCTTAGAATTTTGAAAAAAAAAATTGATTTTTTAGACCACTCTTACATTCAAATGGTCACCCTATGAAAAAAATATACGGGTCTAATATTTTGCGAACATAAACAAAACTACCAATTTTTACGAAATTCTGAGAACCACTGTTTCGTTTTGCTATGGAATGGCTGAATAATTACATTCTTTGTTTAACCACGAACGTGGAAGGTAGTCGAGTTTTAATTTAATTTTAAACTCTTCGAAAGCAAATGCAAAATTAATTGGCAAAATCTGAACGGCCTTGAATTCCCATAATTTTCCTAACTCTTTCGAAGCTGTCCTAAATTCACGGAACGACAGAGGTTCCCTTAAAATCGGGACGAAACCCTGTATTTCTTGAGACTTCCCTAAACTGATTCCTCTGAAGTTCTCGGAATTTTCCAGAGGTTCTTGATTCCTAAACTTCCTGAAATTTTCCTGATGCCTATGGACCATTCTTGTTCCAGCGAATTTCTTGAAGTTTCCCGAAAGTTTGAAATCAATGAAACTACCCTGAGGTTCCCTCATCCTTCCCGAGGTTCTCGGATATCTCGATATGTTCTTGGTAATGCCCTGAATCTATTTGAACTGTCCAAAATATCACTGAGCTTAAAGTTTTAGGAACACCTGTGAATTTCCCGAAACTTCACTGAAACAGAAATGTCTGGATGAAGGTAACTTCCCAGACAGATGAAAGATACAGAAATTGAAACCGAAATACCGAAACTAGGGAAACCTCCGGGTGATCCATCATTTTATAGGTCAATTTGCTTGCCAGGTACACAAGGAAAATTGCTGGAAAGGATTATCCTCAGCACGCTGGTGCAATGTACGGAGAGGATGGATTGCCGAAGATATGGTTTGGAGTCCTTAAAGGAATATGGATCTTGAAAGAAATTTGAGAAGTTGTCTAATCAGAAACGGGAGGGAATCGATATTGCGCCGCGATAACGATAGAAGTCAAGAGCGCCTTCAATGACGCTAAAGGGCGAACACGAAATTATTGCGACACCGAAAATGTCATGCTTATTTTCTTATAATGTTTAGAATCAAACCAAAATTTTAGGGTAGTTTTATACATATATTTACTTCAAAAATCAAAAGAAAAGTAAATCGATGGAGCCTTGAGTGTAAAATTGAACGCATTGTCGCTTGATGCCCTCCATCAAAGTCTTTACAGTGTCATCCGGTACCAGTTTCTCAGTTTTCTTTTCCATTTTCTTAACATGTCCTTCTCGTCTTTGACTGTCTTCTTGCTCTTCCGAAGTTCCCGCTTCCTTATTGCCCAGTACTGCTCCACCGGGCGCAGCTCCGGACAGTTTGGCGGATTCATGTCCTTTGGAACAAAATGGACAGAATTGGCCTCATACCACTCCAGGACACTTTTAGAATAGTGGCATGATGCCAAATCTGGCCAAACTAGCGGAGCTTCGTCGTGCTGCTGCAAGAACGGCAAAAGGCGCTTCTCGAGGCACTCAGATTTGTAGATCTCGCCATTTACTGTGCCCTTTGTCACGAAAGGCTCACTCCTCAGTCCGCAAGAGCAGATGGCCTGCCAAATGAGATATTTGGAGGCGAACTTCGACATTTTCTTCTTCTTAAATTTGTCGTCCACATCGAACTTGCTCTTGCCGGTGAAAAACTCCAACCCCGGAATTTGCTTAAAATCGGCATTTATATACGTTTCGTCGTCCATCACACAGCAGCCATATTTTGTCGGCATCTTCTCGTAGAGCTTCCGTGCCCGAGTTTTAGCCGTCGATTTTTACCGCTCATCGCGGTTTGGGAAGTTCTGTACCTTGTATGTATGTAGTCCAGCTCTCTTCTTTGCATTCTGGACGTAGCTCTGCGACATGCCGATCTTTTTAGCCAAATCACGGCTTGAGACGTTGGGATTTGCTTTAATCATCCGCTTCACCTTTTCCTCCGTCTTTTTGTTCTCCGGTCCCGGTTTTCTTCCAGCTCCTTTGCCGTGGTCCAACGTCAACCGCTCCTGGAACCGCTTCAACACTCTGGAGACGGTTGAATGGTGAATGTTCAACATTTTTCCCAACTGCCGGTGCGACAGGTCAGGAAATTCCAGGTGTTTGGAAAGAATTTGTTCTCTCAACTCGCGTTGGTTCACCTCCATTTTCGTTGAATCGAAAAACACGACTTCGAGTTTGACAGCATGTACACAATACACATAAATGTGAAAGTGAGCAAAATTTGGTTGATTTTTACCCAATGGTAAAAAAGTTATGCACTGTTGAATGTGTCGCAATAATTTCGTGTTCGCCCTTTAGTTGAGAAGTCATTGCCGAAGCGTTGCTTATAATGAGGGTTACTTCCAGAACCTGGTTGTGAGCTGCATGCAAGAAGCGAAACTGCGATAGCCTCCAACAAAACGGAATTGTCATTGGACTGTCAACTGCAAAGTGGTTCAACTGTTAGAAATCATCATCGGGGAGCATAACGTAGCTGGGAGTGATGATCGACGGCCGGGCTTAGCTTCAACTGCCACGTCTTCAATTCGGCCAGTTGAAATGGCAGGTACGTTAAAAGAAATTCTTACAAAACCACCCGGATTGCAAGATTGCCTGAACATTGTCTAACACCCTTCAGTGGCAAAAACAATATAGCTGAAAGTCCTTCGAAGGAAAAACTCTACTCATCGGAGAACATTAACTCAGCCTTGATGAAGAACTCCTCCGGTGAGGACTATTCGGATCCGCTGAGTGCTCCTCCGACGGTCACAACTCCCCGGTATGTCCAGCCATGCGAACTGTCGAAGACAATGTTTACGTCAACGCCAGATCAAAAGAAACGACATTTGCCCTTTGGAACGGTTCCGATTCCGTGTGGACCACGCAGGTCGATCTATTCGGATGGGAAGTATCGCGGGGAAGCGATTCACTACTATGGCAACGTGATCGACATTTTGTACACCATGTCCAGAGACGATTTTAAATAAGAGACGCGCGAAGACTGAAGCCAAAAGTTCCAATCGAACCGTCAAACGCGGTGCCAATCGAGCAATGTAAATAAACACCAACACGAAGAAAAGCGTGGGAAGTATTGAGATTGGTGTTGAATTTAATTGTTGTGGTTGGTTGTCTTTATTGAGGAGATTTTCAACCAGACGCTGGTTAACTGTTGAGATTTAAATAATTATAATCAAGTTGCGTATGAAAAGTGAATATGTATTACTGTTATTAAAGATCGGTGTAATTTTTCAAGATAGTAAAATTTCCGAAAGACTTCAAAAGAGAGATTTCCTAATACATGATAGGAAACTACAATTGCAGATTGAATAATTTTGTGCAACGCTCTGTAGAATATACCCTCCAATGAGGTATATTTGGTTTCACTCAGAGTTGTCAAAAATTGAGTCTTCAAATACTTCCATTGAATAGCGATACTACCGATACGGTTTAAAAAGTATTCATTTTAACGTGATGCTGAAGCAGACAACAGTCTCTCAAATTAAAAGTCGCTTGAAGTAAACAAAAAATTTCGGGTTGTCAAACCTTGCAGAAAAATAAATTAGTTGGCCGTGCAACCAGATTTACTTTTATTCTCTCCGCGCGTCTCTGACCATGTCGAGGGTCTACTGCATCTGGGTAAGACGGGATCTGGCTTCATCGTACAACAACCTGGAGGATGAGGATAAGCTTCAGAATCTGACGTTGACGTTCAGCTGTTTCTAGCGACAAGGGTACCTAGGGTTCCTAATTGAATACCTGCAACAACATCTACAAAGGGGTCAAATGGATCGAACTCGATCATTCAACATTCCGAAAGGAAAAATGCCCTCATCGATGGGGCCATCACCTAGAATAACCGGCCACTAGCAACAACAACCTACCATCTCCACCTTTAAGGCTGCCCTCAGAGGGTAATGAACCGAATTGAAGTGTAGAAACACTTGTATTCAATTTGTTTTCAAATTAACTGAATGATTATGTTTTAACCTGTTCGTTTATTTACTAGGTTCAGTCGTGTGTGACACTCTGCGGAGTCAAAAATCAGTAATGTTTGAATTTACATTTTAAACAGCAGTATTTCCGAGGGGGCGACTCTATCTAAGATGCAGCAAAAATATGTTTTGCTGTGTTTAGCTGCGCGCATTCTGAGAAGATAGTAAGAAGATTGATGACGATTATGAAGATTTCCTGCAAAAATATGATGTGCGATGTAAGTAAATGCGAGAAATGATAGAAGATTTTTCGAAGATCGATTCGCTAATGTGACCCCAGACAACCAGAAGCCGTATAACAAAGTACAGATAGTTTAGTAAATAACTACAGTTTAGGTCAACATCGCATATAAGTATGACATACATAACATTATGTTTAAGTTAAATCGTATAAAATGCAAATGTCTGACTTATATGCGATGAATCATTTTTCCATCGTACTGTATCACAAATTACATCGGATTACATCGTAAGGCTTTTCAAATTGAATGTATTGTAAAATATTAAATCGTATATTATGTGAAATCAACTCCGTTTAAAAAGAAATTAAAATTTGTACGTTTATGGCCTCCACTTTTGTAGGTATAGGCCCTTTTTTTGCAGTTTGTATATCACAGAAACAACTTTGAATATACGTGCATTCTGGTTGTCTGGGATATTTGTTCAGCATCTAGAATTGAGATTTAGATGTGTCGAGTATTTCTAGGTTAGTATTGAGTACCAATTACTCGTGGCGGGCTTGAGGTTAATGGGATACAATTAATTAACTGAATGATAATTAGGGGGAGCAGAAGCACTATCTAGTTTCCAAGTGTTTTCCTTGACCTGATAAAAGGTTCTACCTGCAGGGTATCGTAGACTAAAAAAATTGCAATTACTAGTATGGTGGACATAAATTGGGCAGGCCATTAAGAATACTGCTGCTGCGCAGCACTCGGTTCCGCCCACTTCCATCTCCCGTATGCCGCAGTGCGATGAAGATTTGATCCACGGAGAGTACAGCAAATTTTACGCGCTGGTGAGGAACATCGGGAAGGGCACTTACGGGCATGCTTGGCATACACAGTTTTGGTCCCCACCTCCTCATTTGCTAATAGCTTTGCACACAGTTGACGAAACATTGTTCTGTTTTAAGCTGTAGATAGAATAGAGTTTAGGCTTGTTATATATACCTAAAAAAAAGAAGATTTTAATTCTTTTAATAAACTGTATTTGGTTTTGCGTTGTAAAAATGAAGTGGGAAATGCTCGCTTCTCCAACTTTAAGCGTAAAAATTCATTAGTGCTGATTCAAATGTTAAGATTTACCTACTCTTTGCATATCTATAGTAAACTATGATCCTAATCTATAAATTACTTTAAAGAAAAACAAATTTCAACAACTGAGTGAAAAGTTATTAACACATGAGTAGTTGGTGGGTACAACTTTACATGACAAGCATGCACGCAAACCAAAAATCTATTACAATGAATGTTAGTTCCGTTTCCTATCATCTTCTGTCATGAACATCGCAACGAATGTTAGAAATTGACCATGCAGGCGATGTAATGGTTTTTTGTCTTTTTTATTTCGTGTTCCATCTACGCTTTCGACTATACCAGTAAGCTTGTAGAACGACGCACATTGTAGAACATTGTAGAATGACGCACACACTTGCCTCGAATCTCTCCAGCAGAAAAAGCATACGAAGTCGAGTATGCGAGAAAATGAGCGCTTCTTGTTTGCTTTTAGGCTATCTATATTCAGAAGCATGGAGAGAGCAGTGGAGAAAGCACAGGTCTGATAATCGGCAACGTTCGTGGTTCGAGTCCAGTCGCTGAATAAAAACGGACGCTGCTTAGAGGAGACGTCATCGACACGGAAACTGTTGTACAAGAAATTAGTAGAGACGAGGAGACAGTAATACAAATATCGTAAAATTGGAGAGACGAACAGCGGTCTAGCAACGCTGGCTAGCTGAGCTCAAGAGTGCTGAATGACATAAGCAAATTCCGTAATGCTCCAGTGTGGATAATAATAAATGACCAGCTTGAATGAAAACAGTCGTATCGACTCAGTTCATTAATGTGGCCCCCGTTCTGCCGATTTTTTTTTTCAGTTAAAGAATATGCATTTCAATTTCTCTCACCCTATTGTATCGTCTATTCCACAGACGCCAAACCAACTGTTTGATTGTGTTGAGGATTCTGGTGATATTTTCCGTTGACAAAGGTTGACTGTTGAACCTAGGGCGTTTGACAGCTCTGACATGGACGGTTTCCGAAATAAAAAATGCCTCCAAGCTTCACAATGCACCCATGAAACGAACCTCGTCAGATGCTCGCAAAATCAAAAACATTTTCTAATTTGTCATCCCCTGAAACGAATGAAAAAAAAACGCCCAAAGGTCACAGGGCCGTCCAATGCCATACGTGCGGCAAACCGGAAGTTGTAAATTTCAATTATCTCCCCTATCGTTTGCGTTCCCGTAAGTTGCCATTCCCGTTACCTAGCAGCTCTGCACAAAAATATGACCACTCTATGAGCCGATGGGACAGTGTACATAAAAAAAAAAACCTTTCCACGAAAAATATACCTACCACCATCAGAGCCTCCGATGGCCAGTAGAAGCACAAAAGCGAAGTTTGTCCCACTTTCATCCTCATCCCCGGGACTCCGGAGCCCGGTCTCGAAAAGGTTACTTCAATTACACGTGCTTCGTCCGGACCGAAGCAATTTCCGCTGGGCTTCCCGGAAGATGTCCACTCTCGGTTCGTCCTCTTCTCTGCTCTAGGCAAAATGATGTCGGAGGACCTAGAAATGAATTAATTTCTAAATTGGGTCCCCTGCCACTGCTTTCGGTGCTGGCATTGAATTTTAAAATGGATCATTTTTCCTGTGATGGGTTTGCAGTTTGGAATCCACCGTGCCGTGGTGGAAATGCACTTGGTCACTTCGATATCGATTGATCCTGTTGTTCCGTAAGCCCGAAGAAAGCGGTTGCCGGGTGAAATTGCCCATTGAAGCGAGAAAAAATCAATCATGAAAAGTGTACCCCTCGTTCTTCCTCCTTGCCTGCACTACTTAGGTTATGGTCCGGAGTTTCCTTCGCTGGAAGGTTTTCTATTTTTTGCATCACAACCAGCTAAACACGTTTCTGCTCCCCCGAACGACGGCGGTGATGATGTCGATGATGCTCGATTCCTGCTGGTGCTTTCTGCTGCCGCTGGCGGAAAATTATGATGGAAGTTAATTAAGTTATCTGACTCTAAGTGGATGGCCTGGGTTGGGCAGCTTTTTTTTTCGAGCCAGAATGCTGTCCTGCTCTCTTGCTGTGTGCGGATGGAGGCCGGTTGTTGTTGTCAATGTCATTGGCGTAGCTAACGGCTGGATGGGAGGGGGGGGGGGGGGTTGATCCTTGGGCATCAGCTTTAAAGAATTAAAAATTGATCACGAGTAGGCGGAATCGCCTCCGAAACGGCAATTATCTCAAAAGTCTTTCAGCTGATAAATTTTCCAGCTACGTCCATGGTCACCACTGCACTGTAGGTTGTTTGATGCCATTTGCTTTATTTGCACTATGGCCATCAATTTACGGATTCAGCTGTCGTGGTGAAGGCAGCCAGGCAGATTCTTGAGAACGACCGAACAGAGACCCTGGAGAGACTGACTTATTTCGATAAAGGTTGCGAAATTGGGCCTGACGGCTGGTAGTCATGTCATTATGGTTCCAGTGAAAAACAATTTCGACGTGGGTATCACGTTTTGTGCTGTCTAGTGGTAGATTAAATAGGTTCGGTGAACATATAAAAGTACCGTGACGATTTGACATAATTTATTACATCTTGTCTTTGAGCTAGAACCTGATGCGTCTAGAATTTGCGAACAAGTTTGAAGCCAAGAGTGAGGTCAACTCTAACTATCGAATTGTCAAATCGGCTAAGCTGCTCTGGTTGCAGTTGATGGATGGCATTTTGATTGTACTCAGCAGAAAGTTATGCAGCACCGACCTCGGCCTCTGTCTGGAATATGGCGACGCAGGTTTTCTTTTATGCCACCCCCAAATGTGGTAATGAAACCGCTATTTAATTTAATTTAGTTCCAATGATCACCTGCCCAATCCACTTCTAGGAAAGCCTTAAATTCTTCCGCCGAAATTAAATTGAAAATGCATCGTCACTACAACTAAAATAAAACTAAATGATTGCAGTGCATATTTGCAACATTGCGTGGCATTTATCATAATGGATCGTTACCATGCGAGAAAATGTAACACGGGCTTTGGGAAAATTTGCAACACGCAGTCAATATTTTGACGAACACACGTACCACACTAGGATTAGAGCTAATTGGGAACAAACTCTAATTTTAGGGTCATTTGAAGAGATAACTTCCTGGCGGCTTCTGAAAAGTTGTTAACAAGATAGATGACCACGTTTTGTGAAAATTTAGCATCCGCAAAGTGACAAGTCTGGTCCTGCAGAAGAGCCGGAATATCCTTAAAAGTGGTTAATTCATGAAAATAATCCTAGAGCTTAAATCCACTCACAAACCTCTTATTAGAATTAATTTGGAGTTGTGACCAGAATATGACTCAAGGGACAACGTAATGGTTATTCGGATGTTCCAAAACATGGTCGATTCACGAAACTGATCCTAGCGCTCCGTATTTTATTCGAAACAACTCATAAACGTCTTATCAGAATTAATTCGGAGCTGTGACCTAAATCTGGACCCTGGGGACCACGGAAAATCTAACTCATCCGTAAAATTGGTATGTTAATGAAACTGATCCTAGAGCTCCGTGTTTCTTCGAAAACGAATTAATTCGGAGTTGTATCCATTACGCGGATTTTCCGATGGACCATACCGTGGTCCCAAGGGTTCAGATTCCGGGCACTACTCCTTATGAATTCCGGTAAGATGTTTATGGGTGATTTCGAAAAAAAAATATTGAGCACCAGGATCAGTATCGTGAATTGACCACTTTTACGGATGTTCCGGATCTTCCGGAGGAACATTAAGTGGTCTCCAGAGTCATATTTCGGACACAACTCCGAATTCATTTTGATTTCGAAAAAACCTTCCCGTGGTCCCCGGCGCTCATTTTCAGCTCTTTTTGGGCCACGCCGCCGCCGACACATTTTTTTTTTTTTTTTTTTAATAATCCATTTATTTGTCAAGGCTTAAATGCGTTAGCTTTGCGGAGCCAAATATTTTTTACATGATTGTGTGTGAATATCATTTTCTTACAACTAATGTTAGTAGAACGGGGGCCGATTACTCGTGGTTTACTCGAGATTAGGGAGTACATTTATTGATCATTTGGAGGGAGGACAAGGGAAAGCATTTTGAACTAATTTAAAACTTAAACGTATAGGATGACTAAAACACAAATCATTAAACACATACATCAACAGCTTTAAGAAAGTCGTAAATAAGCTTCATAAAGTCGATATCACGGCAAGCCAAGACGCCTCTAATTGGCTTAAATGGTTGTTTTCCTCGGACCCTAAGGGAATCACACAGAACGGATCTCGCCTCATCATGTAAGGAGCAGGACCAAACAACATGCTCGATGTCGTGATAACCGTTCCCACAGGTACATAATTTGCTGTCGGCGAGCGTAATACGGAAGAGGTGGGCGTTTAACGAACAGTGATTGGACATGAGCCTGGACATTACACGAATAAAATCACGACTCATATCCAACCCTCAAAGGGCTTGATCGACACCTGTGGGA
Organism: Ochlerotatus camptorhynchus; assembly: GCF_037179485.1. Lineage (NCBI taxonomy): Eukaryota > Metazoa > Arthropoda > Insecta > Diptera > Culicidae > Ochlerotatus > Ochlerotatus camptorhynchus. Next base: position 979,213 of record NW_027040752.1, on the reverse strand, counting down.
CAATAGAATGTAGCCATCTTCCCAGATCACCATCATTCCACTTTTGTTGCCAGTTGGCGAGGACTTGCTGACGAGAAATCGTGAAAAATTCGTGGTAGGCGATTTGTCGCTCGTAAATATCGCCTTCCATAGCACCCACCTTGGCCAGCGAGTCCGCTTTCTCATTGCCCGGGATAGAGCAATGAGAAGGGACCCATACCAAGGTGATGATATGCGAGCTGTTTGATAAAGCACTCAATGACGATCGTATTTCCTGGAGGAAATACGCCGAGTGCTTCATCGGCCTCATTGAACGCATAGCCTCCAGGGAGTTTAGGCTATCCGTAAAAATGAAATAATGGTCAGGTGGAAGTGAGGCAATACGCTCTAACGTGTACGATATAGCTGCTAGTTCAGCAACGTATACCGAACAAGGCTTTTGAAGCTTGTATGAGGCGCTATGAAGATCGTGGAATACTCCAAAACCAGTGGAAGCCTTTATCACCGACCCATCTGTGAAAAATCTCTTCTCGGTGGGGACGTGGCGGTATTTGTTCGCAAAAATAGTTGGGACAATCAGGGAACGGTGAGGCTCTGGAATTCCTTGAATCTCCTGCCTCATTGTGAGATCGAATCGACACAATTTTATCGGCGACAATTTTTTACGGTGCATACGGCTCTTAGGATGGCGTATTCTTTTTTTCATACCTTACATACAAACCTTGATATATCACTTTTGACGAATCGTCTCTTCGACTCACTGTCCCATGTCAAGAAGAACAGGTCTGGCGATGTGAATTTGTCGTCTCTTTCATTCTCCTACTGTTATCATTCAACAGCGAGTGTGACGTCAAACACGCTGTTCCATTTCCATTAGATGCCGGGCGAAGTCCTTGACATGGATCACTGCCTATTGCTTTTTCACTTTATTGACGATTTGAACTCTTTACTCCCATTACAAAACCCCATAAGCATCTGTCAATATGTGCGTAAAGTATTGCAGACTTTGTCTTATCTCTCTATTAAAAATGCTGTAAAAAACTGTCATTAGTTTCGTGTTTAAACGTTGCCGCAACGGTGCTTGGCTGTTGTTCTCGGAAAAGGAAACTATTGCCGCGACGACTAACACGCGAACGACGTTGAGCTGAAGATTAGAAGGAAGCAGTTTTTAATTTGAAAGAACGTCTGATTTGAAAACAAGCAGTGCTGGTGCTAAATTAAAAAGTGGAAAATGAGTGGAAGCGGAAACGGAACTGGTGAAGTTGGCAATGGCACGATTAGTGACCTGAAAATGTCAGTGTTAAAAATGAACATAGAACATATTAACGCGGACACTAGAAAAAGTGATGATTGGAAACATTTTGGCAAACTAATTTATACCAAGGCTAATAAAAAGATCCATGTGTGGGAGGACAAAGTATTCTACGATTTGTGTTTACAAGAAGCAAGAAACAAAGTTGAAAACGATAATTCCAGTGATAGTGACGAGCCTGAATCAGATGACGGTAGTTCCGAGGCAGCTTTTGGAAGGTAAGTTTCAATATTTATTGCGTATTGTTTGAAAAAGGCCAACATAATTTTGTAATTAAAAGTTGTAAGACCTTTTTCGCACAATGTTTATGTTCAGGCTAAGAAGAAAACTATTAAGAAGAGTAGAATTTTTTTCTAGAGTTAGTGTTGGTGATTATCGTGGTCGTGGGCGTGGGCGATTCATGCGTAAAGGACCCAAAAGCTTTTGATTGAAAAGTTGACAAGTATCCGAAGTGACTTGTGAGACTTGTAAGAATCTGTTTTTGTACCCAATGACTTCGATTGCCAATTTCTCGAAAATCAATGTTTACTCTCCACCGCTACCTAAACACCAAAATGAATCATTGTTTGAGAAATAGCATAAATTCATTTTCGTCGAAATCAAGTTTTGTGTGGTTCCTAAGGGTATCAATTAAACAAAAGTAAGGATCCCCTTTACAATAGGGCATGAACAACTAATTTCTAGCTTACTTTTTTAAAAGGATGTTCTATTTTTGAAAACCATGATTTAAACGTCATATTTAGATGATTCTTGAAAACATATAATATCATATCTATGACTTTTGTAGATAATTAGAGCACTAATTCAACATAAGACTATCAAAAAGAGCCAAAGTACACTAGTGCGTTTTTCGATTGTTTGAGAAACAGCTTAAGTCCACTTTTTAAAAAGCTCTCTATTTTAAGCCTGATTGAACATTTACGCAAACAAGTGCTCAGATATCAAGCCATCACTGGTATTGATCAACCTCATCTTCATAAATAGTACAATTGGGAAAACATTTTAAATATTCCGTTTTTGTTGTTTTGCCTCGAATGGACTTATGCTCTTTCTCAAACAAATTATTCGTGTTTTATTTTCTTTTGAATTTAAAGAAAATATTGAATTTTTGACGTGTTTGTCAACCTATCACGACCAGAATTTTTTTCAAGATCTGTAAAGGTGCAATCTACAAAAAAATGCAAAATCTTCAACAGTGAAAGATAAAAAATATTCAAACATGAAATGCATGCCAAATAAATGTTTTAAAAATCCATTATTTATCCAATAGTGTTTCCTGCTTATCTATAGGTTTTTCTTTTCGTTGTATCATTATAATGCCTGTTTTATGAGATTTTAATTTTTTAAGCTCGTCATGTTCGGAAAAACTTTAAAATATCAACTGAATTTTTCCGGAAATATTTTCAGCAGTTTTGGCGTGGGTTTCTACCAGTGATCTCAAAGTGGACCAACAATTAACATTTTTTTTATACGCAAATTTGGCTACTTTTCTCGAGGTTCTTGAAGAAAAAAATTCAAAATTGTTCGTGGTTAAATGAGGTTATCTAACACTTGAAGGTTACAATGCAGCAATATTTTGTTTTGAGACGTTTTATTTTAAACCTCGAGAAAATTATCCAAAATGAGTGTGTTCCATAAAAAAAAATTATTTATTGGTCTAGTTTTGAGGAATTACTGGTAGAAAGTCACGCTGAAACTGCTTGGTCCATTCTTAATTATTTCATTTTTATTTCGCTTTTCTATTCATAAAGTGAAAAGAATCATAAACTTCCGAGACTCCTAAGCCCAAACCTGTCCAATAGTAAATATAATTCCCTCAAAAGAATGATTCTTTTGAGGGAATTATATTTACTCGACACTGAAAAAATTTGCAAGGAGTGAACAAAGTATAGGTTTTTTTTTTTAAAGTGATAGTGAATAGTCTAAGTAAAAAGTGAATAGTGAAAAGTGATACACTTGTAGTTGAATTGAAAGGAAGATTTCAAGTTAAAGTCAGTCTTTTTTCGTGAGAAACTTTAAAATCAGTATTTTGTTTGTCTAATTAATATAATTTCAAATACAATAACCTTTTTACACATGGTCCAGTCATGTATAAATTATACCAAAATATATTGCTAAGTGAAAGGGCAGTGCTGAAAAATGTGGAATTAAGAATTGTTCAAACTTAACAAGAAGTTCACCGCCACAAAAATTAAACTAAATATTTAACCTTTGATTTTTCTAAAACTTACGGAAAAAGATTTCAAAAATCAAAGAAAATCTGGTTTTTCCTGAAATTCTTAAGAAAATTTAAAACTCAATAGTAATGGAGCAGCGCTAGCGGTGTAGTGGTAACCGTGACTGCGTCTCACCTCAAAGGGCCTGGGTTCAAGGTGGAATTTTCTGAGGCATAAAATCTCTCGTTATGCCTTTCTTCGGAAAGGAAGTAAAGCCGTTTTGCCCCCGGTTCATGAGTTGAAGGATCGATAGGTAGGGTCCAGGTGTGGGAGCTGCCTCCCTGGCGTCGGTAGCACTGGTACTCAGAACAGAAAATAGATCGATGGAAAACAAATCAAAGGAAAAAAGTAAGGTCTGGTGTTTCGGTATTTTACACCCAAATTTTTAAAATAATAAATGAAATATAAAAAATATTATAGCACGTCATTTTTCTCAATAATTTTAGGAAAAAGATCTTTTTTTCTTGGATTCTTGATCTGATTATGTATTTTTTTGGAAAATAAAAATGTAAATTTTTCACCGGCATGCTTCGCGTTCAGTCAATATTATGTAAAATTAATAAAACATTGATAGTAAAATAGTTCACATCAATTTTGAAGCAAATTATTGTTGAAAAATTCGTCGTAAAATTTTTGTTTGTAAGACAATTAATGGATATTTTTAAGTTGATTTGTGGCTTTACATATTTTTTATATACATTTTACTGAAATTCTCATAAACTTACTTAAAGCAGAAAACATTAATATGACAATCTTTTAGCATATTCATACTTTATTGTAAAAAATCGGCAAGTTGGTTCACTTAGCTGTAGTTATGAAAAGAGAAAATTAAAGCAGTGAATCGATTATCGCAGTTAGGCCCTTCTAAACACTAGAGTTGTGTCTTGAATCGTGAAATAAACCAATTTTAATTAATTTTTTATAAAAATAAAGGATATACCAATTTGTCTTCCGTTCATCATATTGGACATAGGAAAACCAATACTAACTTTATTTATATATTATATTAACACAAATTAACATTTTATTTTTGAGAAGTCGTTGTAACGCATCCTTTTGGATGTAATATTGAAATTTATTTTTTGCTGTGTGTAATATGCGCGCGAGGCTCAACCAGTTGTGGACTACTCAAAATTGCTTTGTTTTCATAAAAATACTACTCAATTCAAAAAAAAAAAACCTTAAAGCCATCATCACCATAGTGGCGAACAGGAATGTTCTATAGAGTGCTACAAACTTCTCAATAGTTCTATAGACTTCTCGGAAGTTCTGCAGTCTTTTCGGAAGCTTTATACACTGAAAATAAAATTTCGTTTGTGCAGCGAAATCGCTCGTTTGTTCTACGAATTCATTCGTTGTTTTCTACACCAAAATAGATTTGTACATGTTATGTAGCTAGTTTTGTTAGAGAATGATAGTGTGTTAGTGTTATAACATTTGCATTTTTTTTCCTTGGTTTGTTTTCCGTCGATCTTGTTTTTCGTGCTGAGCACCAATGCTACAGACGCCAGGAAGGCAGCTCCCACACCTGGACCACTAGCGTGCACAGGAATCTTGTTAAGGAGGGGCAATTTATTTCTATGGTGCATTTAATCTGGGGATGGGGAGTACTCCAAAGTACGTGGTAGATGGTGCTGTCCTCCTCCCACTTTTTCCCTACTGTTCAATTTAGCTAATTTTATTTAGTTTTTGCTCCGGTGGTGGTTCATCTTCTTTACATTACATTGTGCAACGACGTAATCATGTCATTTTGAATACGGTTACTTGTATACAGGAAATTTTTTGCACCTTCCGCCAAGGTTTTTTTTTCCAGCACAGGATCGTAGTTAGCCACCAACTGGGTGGCACACTTTCCGCTCCTTCCGAATGTCCACGAAGTGGTCGGCTACCTTTGCAAAGTATGCCCACAATATCGATGAAATGTTCAATTATATAGCAATTTTGTAGCCGCCTTGCTTTACTAGCAACAATCATAGCTGTTTTTTGGTGGTCCAGTTCTTCGTCGATAGCCTTCCTGGTTTTGAAATTCTTGAAATATTCCTGGAATGAGCTAGAAATTATTGGTACTCCCTTGAAATTTTCCTCAAAATCCCTTTGGAATTTCACTCAAAATTTAATTTTCTCGGCATTCTTTTCGGAATTATCTTGGAACTATCTGCAGGATTCACTAGAAATTATTCGCAGACATTTCTTGGAATACTCCTCAGAAATATTTTGGAACAGTCCTCAGAATTCAATATCCTTGAGGATCTTTTCTTATTTTTTAGAACTCTCCGAAGAGCTCTTTTGAAATTCGTCTGAGAAGTTCACTGGAAATTATATTTACAATTCTTCATGATTTTTTTCTCTGAACACCTTGGAACTGAAATTCCTTTAGAGTTTCATAAATTATTCCCGGAATGAGCTAGAAATTATCCTCGGAATTCGCTTGCAATTTTGCTTAAAATCCCTTTGGAAATTCACTCAAAATTTGATTTTCTCGGTATTCTTTTCGAAATTATCTTGGAACTATCTGCAGGATGCACTAGAAATTATCCGCAGAATTTTCTTTGAAATCTCTCCAAAAATATTTTGGAACTGTCCTAAGAATTCAATATCCTTGAGGTACTTCGCGGAATATTCTAGAACTTTTTTTCTTCGCATAACACCTTGGAACTGAAATTCCCCTAATGTTTCAGAAGAATTTCCTCTGTATTCTCCAGAAATTCTTCCCAAAATGATCTTGAAATTATCCTCGGAATTCCCTTGAAATTTTCCCCAACATCCCTTTGGAATTTCATTCAAAATTTGATTCTCTAGATATTATTTTCGAAATTATCGTGTAGGATTCACTAGAAATTATTCGCAGAATTTGCATGGAATCATCCCAGAAATCTTTTCTTTTGGAACTTCTTTTCAGAATTCAATACCCTTGAGGTTCTTCTCGGAAGTCAAGTTTAAGTTGTCCGTCCATTCACCAAAACATGGCAGTTTTTCTACCAGAAATGTTCAATAAAGCTTTCCCTCCATTCACCAGAACTGTGCAATTTTTACATCAGGAATTATCAATTCAGCTAGCCCTACTTTCATGCAGCAGATTGAATCTTACACCAGAAATTTTCAATACAAACTTGCCCCCAGAAAATTTTACACCAGGAAATTTCAATTTGCCAGAACGATGCAAATGATTCACCGTTAATGTTCAAAAAAAAATGTTCTCCAATCTTCTGATTGGTGCAGATTTCCTTTTTCCATTTTCTACCAGACATTTTCAATATAGCTTGCTTCTCCTATCATCAGAATTTTGCAGGTTTTCCACCACATAAAACTTGCCCCTATTTTCAGATTTTTCAGCATATTTTTTCAGTAAAGCAGCTTCCCTCCAATCATAAGAATGGTGCAAATTTTACACCAGAAATTATAATTTCAGTTTGTTCCTCTATTGAGCAAAAGGATGCAAATTTGAGACCAAACATTTGCCGAAAAGCTTGCCCATCCGTTCACCAAAACGGTGCAGATTTTCCTCCAGAAGTTTTCAATATAGCTTAATTTAAATAAAGCTTGTGCCTTCATTTACCAGACCAGTGCAAGTTTTCCACCAGACATTTTCTGTTAATTTCATTCATTAGAACGATACAAATTTTGCACCAGAAATTAATTTTCAATAAAGCATTCTCCTCCATTCATCAGAATGGTGCACCAACAATTGTCAGTGAAGTTTGTTTTACCATACCTCCATAAATTTTCAATGAAGCTTGCATTCATCAGAACTATGCAAATTATGCACCAGAAAAATGAATAAACCTTGCTTCTACATTCACCACAGTATTGCGAACGTTTCATCAGAAGTATTCAGTTAAATGTGCACCTCCAAATTTTTTCAGCGTGATTCAATTTTTCCACCAGGGTTATTCATTTTGATTAGTCCCTCCATGATTGATGATATTTTTACACCAGATATTCAATAAAAAGCTTTCTCTTCGATTTACCACCACGAAGGTGAATTTTTTCAACCTTAAATTAACCTTCTTCTTTTATACCTCCATGAACCACCTTGAAAAAAAAAAATTACAGATTTTTTTTGTATGCACCACTGTGGTGCAATTTTTTGACCAAAAAATTTCATTGAAGTTTGTCCCTTCATGCACCTTGTGGTACAATTTTCAGACACCTTATCAAAGGAATTTACGCAATAAAAGGTTTTCAGTGCCCTTAAAGTATGAAATGAAGTTATTTTACCTTCAAATCAAGTTATCAAGAAAACAAGTTATTTTATATCGTAATTTGGAAATGTGGAAATAAACATCTTATTTATAAAAGGAGAAACAATTGCCCCACCCTGTGTACGCCAGTGACCTGGACCCTACTTATCGACCCATCAACTCATGAACCGGGGAACAACGGCTGTACTTCCCTTCCGAAGGAAGGCGTGATCAGAGATGTTATGCCTCACTCAGAGCATCCCGGCGGCGCCAACTGGGATTGAACCCAGGCCTGCTGGGGTGAGAGGTAATCACGCTTACCACTACACCATGTCAAAAAAATTTAAAAAGATAGTCTCGACTCGAACCATGAATCTTACGTTTGTCAGACCTGTGCTTTATCCTTCGCTCTATCTATTCTACAGAAAATGATGAGGCTAAAGACAATAAGAAGCGCTCATAAACCGATAACTCGATTTCGTTTACTTTTTAAGCTGTTGCTTGTATTGGTAAAACCGAAAATATTACAAGTAAAAAAGCATGCCATCTCCAAAATCACAACATCAACACAGGGAAGACAAGAAGAGCAGTTGTTGGCTGGATAGTACGAAGTTGAACTCGTATATTATACGAAAAAAGCGTAATAGGGGAGAGACGAGGGGCGCGCACTTCCAGGTACAGGTGCGTGATATTTAAAATGCATCGAAGTAATTTAAATACTTTGATCACAATAATTTCAATACTTTTAGCTGTATTGAAAGTAATCAACAAAAAATTAACGATAATTAGAGGGATAATTAAAGTGATGAAAATAATTTAATTGAATCGAAAATAGTTAAAATATCAAATTTGGTCAGTAATTAGAGTATTGAATGAAATTAAGAGTGTATTTAAAGTAATTAATGCAGTACTGGCAACATTTTAAGAATTTTGTCGGCAGGCTGCGTATTATTGAAAGACTAGTGCGTGCCCTTTGGGGAGAGGACTTACTTCGGCCTAATTGCCCATTCTGAGCGTATCGAGCAGAAAACATCAATGATTTATAGGATTACCCCATAAGTGAATCAATTATACGTATGGTACGATATTTTAGTTCAAAAGCTACCAAACGCAGTCAGTAAGAACACGTGATATGAATGTTTATACTCATTATTCTCGAAAACTAAAGAAGCTTTAAACTTTTTTCTCCATTCGATAGGCCGAAGTGCAGCGCCATTGAATTTCAATGCATATTTCGTACCCGTAGGTCAAGTTTACTGTCAAGAAGGGGTGTTTCATTTTCAGAAATATCTCAACAATTTGTTACTCTTCATCAAATCTAGCAGTACGTATGGAAAGGTGAATAAATTTATTAGCTACACTTAGTGGAAACATAAAATTTTGAAAAAAAAAATCCATTTGAAAAAGAAGGGATAAAGTGCGAAATGCGCTTAATAGGAGAAAAATTAGCTCTAAACCCTATTAGCATTGCGCCAGATGACAGGCATAACGAATGTTTCCAATTAGTTCAAGGAACTTCCCTTTTTTTAATCCAAATCGTTGAATTCTCGGGAAAATTACAACTTAGCGATTGTTAACCAAATGAGCTATCTGTGTATTTTGGAAGTGAACAAATGTTTCAAATTGCATTGATGTTAAAATGTTGTGATTTTAATCGAATTAGATTCATTTCAATTTGCTCATGTTCTAATATCTCACAAATTAAAAGTAAAAAAATAGGATGATGAGATGTCACGGTTGATGCATGTGTTCATGATTATCGAATTCAGCGGATCCTCATGGATACGTTATATAATTTAAGAAATGTAAACTGTGCGATGTTTATCTTTATATTGACCGTACATATTCATTGTTCAATTTGTAAAATAACATATTAATTTGCGCAAAAAATGCCACGCCGATTTACGCCACCACCGCCGCCGCCTAAAAGTGCTATCGGCGTGACGCCGATGACGCCGCCGCCGCCGCCAAGCATAATTACCCCGCACGCCGCCGCCGACCATTTTTGAATCGGCGCACACCTCTACCTGTGGCTTCCGGGATTTCCTCCCATACTTTTTGATACAACGATTCTATTTTTGCTGTCATCAGAATGAAAACAAGCGGAACCGTCTATGAGGAAGCGATACTTCCATGAACAGTGACGAGTTGCTGAAACAAACAAGGAACTGTGGCAAACGTACCATCCGTAACCCAATACTTTGCCTGTCCAAGACGTCGCATGTTTTCATGATTCCTAAAAATTAAGGCTACCGATGGCAGCAATCAATAGACGGTTCCCATTATCATCCTCGTGGAATTCTTCGGGTAGCTCTAATAAACAAAATCTATACACTTAGAAATTATCGCCGACTTCGGTAATTTTTACCGAAATCTGAACAGCTGAACTGTTCGGTAAAATTTATGCAATTTAATTCAATTGCTTTTCAATTACTTTGAAACAAAATCTACACTAATATGACAAGATTTGATCAATTTAACAAGGTTGAATATGTTTTGAAATTATTTTTTTCAATTCAATGGACTTTAAAATGAAGGTCAGAGTTTTACCGAACATTCAGCTATTCTGATTTCGGTAAAATTTACCGAACACGAATACAAAATCTTAGTGTGTACCCACCATCTGACATTTCATCGTTGCAGTATCCAACGTCGTATAAGAGCATCTCCACCGTTGGAACTATCTGTGATCATTGTATGAAAAAAGTAAAAGTAACCGGTGTAAACTAGCGATTTTAAATTGGCTCACACTGCGTTAGCCTATCGATCTCAAGTACATCGATGAACGTACCCCATTCTAGGCAAAATTCTAGTACTACAATATGTTTGATTTGATTCGCTATGAAAGTTTGACAGATACAATGAGGAGTTCAAGGATTTTCCTATGTTTCGAGGGGTGCATCGATTAGCTTGGGACCAAAGCGAGTATCAGAGCTGAGTCAAAATTTTGAGCTCGTTTCTTCGGGACCTTCTGGTATTAGAGTTACCTTAGATTGTTAAAAGATGCATTGATCGAACACTGATAAATGATGTATTGCTACCGTATTCAAACAACAACGTTTACCAAATGTATCCTGGAGCTTTACCTTCTCCACTAACAAGCCCCAAGCTTCTCTATTACTTATGAGAGGTCGTAGAGTTCTCTGCATCTCTCTTGAGTAAGTGTTCAACTAACAAATCATTTTCCATCCCTGGCAGTTGCAAGGACTGCCAGGCATTTTTCGATTGTTGGAGCAAGTAACACCTCCGTTTAAAAGGCCTAGATCAACACCCGATTTTAATCTAATCTATATGGTAACGGATACTTCTCTCAAACAATAGTCTAAGACTTGTACCCCCTACGAAGTTGTGCACCTAGTTCAATGATAATGTTATTTAAATGACATGGTATTCCACATTTTGATTATCCACCTCTTAAACTCGCTATGTTATTAAGCCACCAAAAATCCAGCTTATGCACTCAAGCACCGCTAACGGACGTTTTAAATTGAATTTGTGATTTGCTCTCCCCTCTTAGATTATTCATCCCCAGCAGGACGGGGACCATAATTAATGTTAACTTTAAGCGCATGCTTCACTGCGTTTCAATCGAGAACAAATGATCCCTTCTCAGTCTCATCAATTTTCGCAGTGGAATCGCAACCCACTCACCCAAAACAAAGCAAAGCAAAGCAAAGCCAAGTGTACGCAAAAGCCTCCCCAACTAGATTACTGGGTCCCTTTTCCGGTTTTTCCAGTTTTCTTTTTTTTTTTGTTTTGCGGTGCAAATGGCTCAGTTAACCGGATCGCCCCCTTTTGGATCTAATTGGAAATTTATATTTTTCATCTCATTACATTCAACCGTCCATGATGCTGATGTCGAGATGCTGATGCTGCTGCAACGGTTGTCCCTTGTCACACCTTTTTAATTATGAAGACCCTTTTTTGCTGCCGGGACAAATTTCGTGGAATTTACAGTCTTGACTGTTTTCGGTGTCTCTGTTGATGTTGTTGTTTAATTCTGTGTTGTAAAGAATGACAGCGACTAGGGAAATATTTGTCTTCCCGCTGTGTCGAGTTGGAAATTTGGAATTAACAAAAAGATGAAGGTAACGACCGGTCGGTTCGAGGAAGGTGGAAAAGGGTCGATTCGTTGTTACATTGTAGTAATGGCGTCCAACTCTGAAATTGATCAAATTTACTTTGAACGAAAAATTAAAAACTTTCCTCTCCCCTTGCTCATTTCAGTTACTTTCGGTAATTGTAGATTGCTATCAGTTGCATAGTTCGCTGAAACATGGTAATGAATTTTCAGAAACACCGTTTCAATCAACATCAGCCGAGATCTCTTTGATGTGTCGGTTCCGTCAGCGTTCACAACCAACCATCAATTTACTCACGGTTGAAGTTCTCCTCGAGGCAAGAGCACGCCCTCTCCATGTCACTCTTGACATAGTGACGTTTGTATGGATGGTTGTACGCAGCGGGCATTGCGAGGAGAGATAACTAGTACAAGCCCATCATCATCATCGTCGTCGTCATCGTCCCATAGCCAGCGGCGAATGCATGATGCACACATCACTTACCTACAAAAGAAAAACCGGAGAAGAAGTACGAGAAACGAATTAGATTGATTATCCGAGTAATGAAGCAAACTCGAGTCGACTCGACTGTGTGTAGAACGAGTAAACCGACCGAGAAGCATGAATATCCTATGTGCATATGATACCAATTAAACACGTGTTCCAGATTTGCTCTCCACACAGCAGTGGTGCATGAATCTCAACCTCCTTTCCTTCGCTTCCCTTCCGACGGTGCCGCGACCACCGTCGGCGTTGAGAGTCCTTGTGCTCGACTCCGCCAGCAGCAGCAGCCGGTAGAAGCAAGAAATCTCATAATCTTCTCATCCTAATAAAAACCCATCGACACAGTTGTTCTCGTTTTCATATTCCTGCTCTTGCTCTCGTTTTTTTTCCTTGAGCCGGGGATTCTGTCGCTTGTAGATGAACCGTGTGGGTGGGAGTGAGTGTTTTTTTAGCGCTCTCAATCCTATGGAAAACGAACTAGAATTCAGAAGTTGTACATGAACATGCAATTGGATATGTATATCTTGTTTTTTTTTTTTCTTTCATTAGAGGAGGAGATTGAGGGGAACGAAGCCATGCTTTAGAAATGAAAACTCGGTCGAGTTTCACGTGTTTTTATTTTCATTTAAAAAGGGAAGACATTTGTGGTTCTATCCTTGGCTCCAGCACGTCGAGGTATGGAAAACGTCAACGTGGACTTGTTTAAAAAGATGGATTACCTGTGGTCCTGTAGATAGTTTTGTTAGAGGAAAACGATGCAAACATAATCCGCGGCATGTGGCATTCGTACCTTGACCGCTTTTCCACTCACATAATGGATAATTGATTCATAATAGAACACTGATGACTGATACCAATCAAGGTATTTGGCAAAATCTTTGGTGGCACAATCAATAAAATCTCTCCGCCTGCACACAGAACAGCGTCAAACAATCACCACACAGTTGATCAGGCTTAACGTCAATATCACACTTAAAGTGAACATTTTATTTTATAGATGAGGAGATAGAAAGGTTTATAATTTATAGTACCGCTATTGTACTCTGAAAAAAAAAAATTATGTATAGAAAGTAGAATGCGAGCAAAGGACAATTTTGAGGAAGGTACGAATTTGTTCGAGCATTCCTTTTTCCAAATGCACCCGTTGGTGATGGGTGGTGAGGAGTATTTCACCTCGCCACCATTAAAAAATAATACCTCTCACCTACGGGTGAGTTTGGTAAAAGGAATGCTCAAACCAATTCGTACCTTTCTCCAAATTGTCCTTTACGCGCTTTCTACTTTCTATACACAATTTGCATACTGCCGTACTCTAACGAACCTATCGATTCTTTACTTTCATCTACTCATCTATTGTATAAAATGTTCACTTTTAGTCTGATACTGACGTTAAGCAACCCTAACATTGTAATCGTAAGTAATAATAACATGATTAGTAAAAACAAATCACCACACGCACGTAGCCAAACCGCATAAACCATCCTGACAAGAAAGACATACCATAAAACGAACTCAGTGTGTGCTATATGGGTTCCTTTCCCTGGCTGGCATCACCAGGCAACCAAGCTCCTCGCACCACAACAAATCACCGCGGCATGAAACTATGAAAAAGAGCCAAGGATTAGTCAACCTTTACAAACACAACGAATCTCGATTGGTCAAACGCCAAGTCTGCATGTTCGATCGCGATCTTGAGAAATCCGATGCCTTTTAAGATTATCGTAGACATGAAAGAGGTGAGATTTTTGAAAAGTATCTAAAGCTTGAAAAAAATCTTAAAATCATACTGAAAGCAAAGAAAATAAATTACTGACGTACTTTTATCGAAGGACTTTTTGGAGACCTCGATGACAACGCTTTGGAAAAATGCTCGCTATATGCGAAACCGCTCATCCTCGAATGAGAGAGAAGAATACTCCTCTCAAAGGATATTCGACTTCGATAAAAAGGTTTGTTCAGACTCTGTCCCAGCACCTCGGAAGAACTTGTGACACTCGTGGCAGAGGTCATCATCATCCTGCGCACCTGCAAGACCCGATCTGAACAGCTTTATGCTGCCCTGTCCCTTGTCACTAAGTATGGACCGTGAAGTTATAAAGATTGCAAATTGGAACGCTTGTTCGCTGAAGAACAAGCATATCGAACTGCTTGACTTCCTTAACGCCAAGGAGATCGACATTGCAATCATCACCGAAACCCATCTAAGGCCGGAAGTCAACATCTACCTATCGGACTTTCGGCTCTTGAGACTCGACAGATCCAGTGCAAGAAGAGGGGGAAGAGCCATTGTTGTGAGGCGTAACATCAACTGCCACCTGCTGCCGTACTTTCAACTCAAAATTATCGAAGCCATCGGGGTTGAAGTTGGCGCATCGCTTGGCCCCATCACCATCATTGCGGCTTACTGCCCCAAACAAGACAAAAACAGGGATGGGTCGGCTGCGGACCTTCGACGAGATACCATCATGCTGACTCGGCGGCAGCAAAAATACATCATCGCTGGCGACCTGAATGCCAAACATCAAGCTTGGGGCAACAGTCGGCGCAATCAAAACGGCACCATCCTGAACAACGATTTGCAGGAAGCGCAGTACAACATCTTGAATCCGGACACTCCCACCCAGTTGAGTAGGTCCGGTGCTCACGCCATCATCGATATCTCCATCAGCAACATGGGCAACAACATTTCACAACCTGTCGTGTATCAGGAACTCAGCTCTGACCACTATCCGGTTGAGGGTGAAGTGGGTTCCTTTATCAATAAGTTCCAAGCATCACGGCGAAACTACCATCGGGTAGAATGGTCGCAGTTCCAACACTGCATTGAAACTAGTATCGACTATGACGTCCACTTGGAAACGACCGACGACATCGACCGGTGTCTGCGCTCCATCGATGAAGCGATTTCCCGGGCCAGGGAGCATCATGTGCCAGTATCCAGACAGTTGAGTAATACTCTGAACCTTGACAGATCTACCAAAGATCTTATAATACTCCGTAACACCATCCGACGGCAGTACCAACGCTCTGGTCTGCCTGTCCTTAAGACCCACAGTAATCGTCTAACAAAAACCATCCAATCCAGGATGGTGGACCTCAGAAATCAGGACTTCGCAAACAGGATCCGCTCACTCCCAGATTGTGCAAAGCCCTTTTGCAAACTAACCAAAATTCATAAAAATAAGCCAAGACCCATTCCACCACTGACCCCACTTGATCGTTACGGCGATCCAGTGGTCCATCTGATAACTCCTGAACAGAAGGCAGCCGCGATAGGTCAACACTTCGTCAGCTCCCATAATCTCGGACAAAACATCGTCAGCCCTCACAAAGCTGAGGTTGCTGAAAACGCAACCAACCTCCATCAGATTCCCAATATTTCTTCCGAGGAATCCGAGATTACGGCTGACGAATTGTTGGCCTATATCAAATCATCTTAAAACATGAAGGCCCCAGATTTCGACAACATTCTGAATCTAGAACTCAAAAACTTGAGTTCCAGACTCTACAACCATCTGGCACTGATTGTTAATCTGCGCCTTCGATTTGGCTACTTCCCCTCGTGTCTGAATTGCTGTCTGAATATTTCAACAGCTGGAAGATCCGTATCAACGCGGCAAAGACCAAGGTCATCATTTTTCCACACTCTAAATCTCATAGACTTGTTCCGTCGGTGAATAATAAGATCTGCCTAAACGGCACAGTCTTGGAATGGTCGAAAGAGGTAGTCTACCTCGGCTTAACACTAGACAGCAAGCTGATGTTCATAGAGCACGTTGAAAAAATCAAAACCAAGTGCAACATCTTGATAAGATCGTTGTATCCACTTATCAACAGGAAGTCAACCCTGTCCCTGAAAAAAAAAGCTTGCTGTCTACAAACAAATCATCCTTCCTGTAATCGAGTACGGTATGCCAATCTGGGAGAGTTGCGCAAAATGCCATCACCTTAAACTCCAAAGGATCCAGAACAAGCTCCTTAGGATGGTCCTAAACAGTCCCCCGCGGACTAGAAATTCTGAGATCCACCTCCTGGCTGGAATTCAGACATCAGAAGAACGGAGAGTATTCATCCTGGAAAGGTTCAGAGACACCTGTCTGAGATCAAATCATCAGATCATACGTGATCTAGCACGTTAGGTTAAGTTATACTCGTAGTTAGGTAGGTTATCACTTTTTACAATTCAAACAAAACACACCCCCAAAGGGGTACTCTGTAAACTAGTTGAAAAACACAAATATTAAATTATAATCGATTTAGGTTAGCGACTGGAAGTCAATTTTTTATTTGTTATATGCGACAGTTAGAAGATACTGAGAGGTTAGCACATATCATCGGCAAGAGACGTGCGTGTGAGAAAATTTGCGAAAAAATCTAAGGGCACCGGTGGGATTCGAACCCACAATTCCCATTTAGTACACGGGTGCATTGCCAATTATACAACGGTGAACCTATGGTCTACGGATGTATTTGGCTAATGACATATGAGTTTCGAATCCGTTTCCCTCCCTTAGTCTTTTTGCGCAAGCGTTCTCAATACACAACAATCGTCTATTACCGACGATATGTGCTTGTACCGCAACCACTCAGTATCGGTCGATGTGAACAAACACAACTCGTCTCTGTTCTACATCACACATGTTGGATACGGGATATAATATCAAATTAAACACAGATGAAGGTCCAGGTGGGCTAATCAATTAAAATGTTAAAATCAATGTACTATCATAATCAACAGAAATAAACATAATTTTTCTACTACTCTGTTCCAGCACAACCGACATTACGGGATACGGCCTGAAGTAACGGTTCTCTGGACGAACCCTTCTTCTTCTTCTTCTTCTTCTTCTTCTTCTTCTTCTTCGCATTTCAAGCTTATTGCATATCGTATATTAGCTTATTGCGTGCTCTCAACTTAGTGTTCTAGATGCACTTCCACAGCTATTAATTGAGAGCTTTCGATACCTGTACCATTTTTGCATTGGTATAATTGGGTGGCAAGTCCAATCATACTTCTATGCCCAGGGAAGTCGAGAAATTTTCCAACCCGAAAAATTCCTAGACCGGACCGGGAATTGAACCCAGCCACCTCCAGCATGGTCTTGCTTTGTAGCTGCGCCTTTACCGACTGAGCTAAGGGAGGCCCCTAGACGAACCCTTCACAATGCTGGAATTTTCAATGGCGCTTGAATCAAACAACCTGCTCTCAAATACGCAATTTGGTTTCCGAAAGAATAAAAGAACAAACGATTGTTCATCTGATACTCATTCTTAGTAATTGGCTTCGGTCTTTTTGGATATTAAGGGCGCATTTGATTCAGTTTCCATAGACATACTGTCAGACAGTCTGCACAGTAGTGGGTCACCTGGTATTTTTAATAATTTATTGTATAATTGGCTGTCAGAACAACAAACGACCTTCAATCTAGGTCAACTGACAACTTCTATAATTAGCTACATAGGCTAACCCCAAGGTTCATGTTTAAGCCCCTTGCTTTATAAATGATATGTCAAAGATATTGATAACTGCTTAGATAATCCATGCACGCTTAGACAGCTTGCAGACGCCTAATCAAATTGGCGTCATCAAACGTATTCAATATCATTGTTTACGTATTGCCCTTGGCTGTATGCAGTCAACACACAATATGAGTCTAGAGATTTTAGCGGGCGTAAAACCCCTACAGAACCGTTTCTGGGAGCTCTCTTTAAGATTATTGATAAAATGTAGTGTCAGTAACAACCTTGTGATTGAAAACTTCGAAGCAATGCTCGAATTGAGCACCCAGACTAGATTCGTGCGAATCTACCTTAATTATATGTCATCGGATATTAGCCTTTCTTGCTATAACCCCTCTCGTCTATGCTTTACTAACTAAAGTTCTCCCATTGACTATAATCTCTCCATGAAATAGACTATTCAAGGAGTTCCAGATCAACTTCTTTTTGCTGAAAAGTACCAACAAGTCAATTACAATAGCAGATTTTTGACTGATGGACCACGCATTGATGGATCCACGGGCTTCGGTGTCTTCAATGAATACTCCTTGCGGAAACTTCAGTTTATGTTGCTGAGCTAGCAGCAATCAACTTTGCATTGGGGAAGATTTCCAACATGCCCGCAGACCATTACTTCATCTTCTCGGATAGCCTCAGTTCGATTGAGGCTATTCGGTCGATGAAACAAGGTAGGCACTCATCTTATTTCCTTTAAAAGGTAAGAGAGCTGATGAGTTTGCTGGTCGAAAGATCGTATAGGATTACATTGCTCAATCCCAGGCCCCACCTCTCAAAGGTGGGCGCACAACAAGACGAGATTTATGATAGAAGAATTTTTCCCATTAGTATGTCAGAGTTCTCTTCTAAGTTGGTAAAACGATTGGACAAGTAATTCTCTTGGGCGGTGGTTACTTTCCATTACCCCAAATGTTTCTTTAGCCGGCGCCGGTGGTGTAGTGGTAAGCGTGACTGCTTTCTCACCCCAATGGGTCTGGGTTCAATCCCAGCCGAGGTTGGTGGGATTTTGCTGAGGCATAAAAATCTATGATCACGTCTTCCTTCGGAAGGGAAGTAAAGCCGTTGGTTCCGGCCCATGTGTGTTAAATGGGTGCGATATGCTACGCAGGTGTGGAAGCTGCCTTCCTGCACATTCGATTGCCGTCAACGGATGGCAATCGATGTCCGTCGGGCATTGGCACTAGATTTCGGAACAGAGACCGACGTTAAATAAAGGAAATAAGAAGAAGAGAAATGTTTCTTTGAGAGCGTGGTCTGGATGTAAGTCAGGGATTCGTTCGCGTAATGTCAAGACTAATGTACAACAACTACTCGCTAGATGCACATCTCTACAGAATAAACAGCAATATATGTAATATAGGTGCAGAACCGGTTATGATGACATTGATCACGCAGTTAGGCATTGCCCGGGTAATGACGCCTCCAAAGCACGACTATTGGATACCCTAGTGGCCCGAGGAAGACAACCCTTCCGTGACGTAAGAGATGTATTGGGAACCCGTGATCTTCCCTACATGCAGGCGTTCTACGAATTCTTTTGTTTGTCTGATGTTGGAGTTTGATGAGACCATCCCCTCCTTTCCACACATTTTCCAACCATTATGTCTAAGTCTTATTATCAACCTGTTTCTGTGCTACTTGCCCTTGCCCAGTCAGCATTTGGTCATACGTTCGAGAGTAGTATATGAAGGAGGCTTCATTAACCTGTGTCCTGCCTAGCTCCTTCGAATCAAAATTGTTACCCATTAACCTCGAGCCCGCCATGAGTAATTGGTAGCCAATACTAACCTAGATTCACTGCTGTTTAAAATGTTAATTTAAAAATGACAGATTTTGGCTCCGCAAAGTGTCACGCACAACAGCCTAGTAAATGAACAAACTTGTTAAAAAAAAAATTAAAATTGAAAAATTCAGAGGTTTGAATTGTGTTTTTTTAAGGTTCTGGAATGTGGATATTTGCCTTAAATTTTAAAGTTGAACAAACTTTATATCTGATCAAATTGAAAACTTGAACAAACTTTAAATGAAAAAAAAAACTTCAATTTTGAACATATTTTAAATTTGATCATGTTTTAAATTTTATCCTATATTAAATTTTAAAATTTCTTTTACATTATGGACTTAAAAATAATTATGCTTGGAGAAATTTCCAAGAGTCTGGACACATATTCATTGTGTCGGACATTGAGTATTTTACAAAATCACAGATTTGAAAAACATTAAAATTAAGGACCATGCGTCATTCCATAACGAACCACCTTTGCGTTCGGACGCGCTTTAGCAGCGCTCTTGTATATACTTTTAAATATCCAAACAATTTTTTATCATATTTTAAAAACTGACCCGCGCGAACTCCGTGTTTATTTTAAACGTTTTTTTTATCATCCGACGCGAGTGCAATGAAGTGCGGAATAGTGAATTGCGTGCAAAAAGACAATCGCTTTCTATGGCGCTGCCATGGCACCTGCAACCGGACCTTTCACGCAGGTTGTGTTGGTGCACAGCGAAATCATGAAGACATTCTTCGGACCTTCATGCTGCCTTTGTGCCAAGACTGCCAGGATAAGTTCATAAATGAACTTAATCTGAAGGAACTGTCTACAACATTGAATGGCATCAAAGAAAACATTGGCAATACTTTGGAAGCAAATCACAAATTGCTTACTAACTTCAAAAACCTCAGTGCGACGCATGACGCAGTGCTTGAACACATTGAAGAAATGCTTGACAATATTAAGCGTAGCATGTCGACCGTCACCAGCAGCAACAAACTTATTGCTGTTGGAATGAAAAATGCAATTTCATCAATTCTGGACACACCTGCACAGCTGTAAAAGCGGCAGCCAAATCAGCGGCAACAGCAGCAGTAGCGGCAATAACAACAACAACAATGCACTCAATTAACCAACTACCTGCAATAATTTCCACACTCAAGCATGAGTTAGCGGACTCCCAAAGTACTCTAGCATGTGAAATAAAATCTCACATAGAAGAAATGGCAAAATCTCTTGCAACACCAGCCGTCATCGTTTCCAAGAATTACACAATTGACGAAGCAGCCCCCAGCTGGCGAATCTTGGGAAATAAAAAAGTATGGAAGCGTGACTGGACAGAATATGGCGCCAAGCAACATTCCCGCCGTCTCCAGGAAAAAAACGAGGAAAAAGCCAGACTTAGGCGCAAAAAACGAGAAAAGAAACCAGGTAACAACCCCCACAACAATACCAACAAAAACAGCGGCAGTAACAACTACACTATTGGCAATTGCAACAATAACAACAACAACAACAACAACAACAACAACAACAACAACAACAACAACAACAACAACAACAACAGCAAAAACAACAGACACAACAACAACTACAACAACAACTACAACAACAACAATAACAACAACAACAGCAATAACAACAACATCAACAACAACAGGACCCGAAGCAGCCATCTCTACAACAGCACTGCATTACCTTTGGATAAAGAACTTTTGGCTGCTGCACGAATACAATTTTCTCGGCCACCCAAAGAAAGCGGACTAAATTTCATTAATTTCGAAAAAGGGGAAACTACCCAACTAACAATTTTAGCTGCAGATTAGCTTATACAGCCAAAAATTGGCTTGTACAGCTAATTTTTGCCTGTATAAGCTAGTCTGCAGCTAAAATTGTTTGTTGGGTATTAACCCTTATCGAACTGAAAAACCAACTGAGCGAGAACACCCTCCTCTTCTGGACCCCATGCGTCCGGCAATAGTGAGACTTACTGAACAGTCCGTAACTGGCGACCAACGCTTCCTGAAGGCGCGTCTAAGGGACCCAAAAATTATGGACATTGTTCGGACCTACCTCTCCTTCCTGCATGACCAGCCATCATCAACATGTATTCGCGGAATCACCAAAACCAGTGCTATTCTAATGCTAGCAGCTGAAGGACTACCAAAAGACAGAAATCTCCTGCACGAAATTTTCCTGGACGTCCATGAAGAACTTGGAATTACTCGAAACGACGCCTTGGCAGACCTGCAATCCTACCGTACATTCCTGTCCAGTGAACGCACGCAACGGCTACAATCTACTAGGGAGGCCGCCCTCATATTTTTCAAACCTGTAAATTTTCAACGCCGCTGACGCACCTTGAGGAAGACTCATTATTTCTATATAACGATGCTCGGCATGAGACTGAGGTAACCAATAATAACAATGACCATACTTTATCAACCGACGTATTTCCAACAATTTCTTCACACAGACAGAATGCGACTGAAATTTTGATTTATTGTCAAAATTTCAATCGCATGAAAAGCCCAGCTAAAATGAAGGAAATTTATCAACATTTATTATGCTTATCCTTTTCGGTCATTCTGGCAACTGAAACAAGCTGGGACGAAAGCGTAAAAAGTGAAGAAATCTTTGGAAATGCCTTTAATGTATTCAGAGACGACAGAAATTTTCATGCAACACAGAAGAAGTCAGGTGGTGGAGTTCTTATAGCTCTTTCGGCCAATTTTAACTCAGAAATTATCTTTACACCAAAATTTACAGAATTTGAGCATATTTGGTTAAAATCACACATAGCCGATGAAACGCACGTGTTCGCCTCAGTGTATTTTCCACCATGCCATGCTCATAAAAGCACTTATGAAGCCTTCTTCCAAAGTGCTGAACAAATTCTATCTGACCTTCCTCCTGAGGTTAAAGTTCACATCTATGGAGACTTTAATCAACGCCATGCTGACTTCATTCTGGACTCTGAAAATGAATGTATCTTACTCCCAGTCGTTGGGAATAATGAAACATTCCAGTTCATTTTTGACAAAACTGCTAATTTAGGACTGAACCAAATTAACCACGTCAAAAACCAACAAAATTGCTATTTGGACTTTTTACTAACGAATATTTATGAAGATTTCTGTGTGACCGAATCATTAAATCCACTGTGGAAAAATGAAACGTTTCACACAGCAATCGAATATTCTTTATTTATGCACGAAAACCAAAGAACCAACGACTGCGAATACGAAGAAGTCTTTGAATACAAATTAGCAGACTACGAAAAAATAAAATTTAAATTAAACAGTGTCAATTGGCAATTAATTTTAAGGAATGTAGGAAATGTCGAAATTGGTATAGACGTGTTCTACAAAATTTTAACAGAAATAATTTCGGAAGAAATACCTTTGAAGAAAAAAAGACGCAACAGAAACACACAAAATCCAGTCTGGTTTAACAGACAAATAAAAAAACTTGAAAAATCGGAAGCAAAAAGCACATAAAATTTATAAAAAACACAATAGTAGTAATAATTTATTAATTTATTTGGATATATGCGATCAACTGAATTAAGCTATCAGTACTGCATTTGAAGAATATAATGCAAAAACTGAACGTGAAATAAAGTCCTGTCCGAAGAACTTCTTTAGTTACGTAAACACGAAATTAAAATCTGACAATTTTCCTTCAATAATGCATCTAGACGAAAATGTCGGTGATAGTTCGGAAAAAAAACTGTAATCTATTCGCAAAAATTTCTCAAGAAATTTATACGACATTTTCTGAAGAAGATCGTGACCGCGATTATTTTGCATTTTATCCAGAATTTTCAAGGGACATTGGCCTCAATCAACTTCAAGTGCAGGACATTTTGCAAGCTTTAAAAAATTTAGATGCCTCAAAAGGTCCTGGACCTGACGGAATTCCTCCAGTATTTCTTAAATGTCTAGCAATGGAACTCACTGCTCCATTGTTTTGGCTTTTTAATATGTCCCTGGAATCCGGAACCTTCCCTAAAATTTGGAAAAGCTCATTTCTAGTACCTATCTTTAAATCTGGTCGAAAATCTGACGTACGTAATTATCGTGGTATAGCCATTATCTCTTGCATTCCTAAGCTTTTCGAGTCAATTATCAACGAAAAATTATTCAAAAATCAAAAAAATGTTGTCAATAAAGTGCGAATGGTGCCATATTAAAGTACAGAACTGGAAATAACCATCCAGTGGTACAATTTGTAAGAAAGTATATAATGCATCGCATTTCTGAATCAACTATAGATCAACTGCCCATCAGCATTTGTAAACAAACCGTTCCAAAGCCCATTCCTCAAAAATCGAAGGCAGCTCACACAAACCAACACCATCATCGTGTAGGTAGAAGTTTCCCCTATCCGTCGATAAACGCGAACTATAACTTGACCTTACCGAAAATGGTTAAAATTTGTTTATAATACTTACTAAACTTTAACTGTAATAGTTATGGAACTTAACATGAACTTTTTTGTGATAAAGTCTTAACCTTATGTATTATGGTTTTTTGGCAGTGAACCTTACAAATTATGGGTTGTTAAGAACCATTACCATTCAATATTCTTGTTTTCTCCATACATTTTTGAAAAGTAAACTATACTACACGCTAAGATCAGATAACCCAAATGTAGGTTTACTTTACCCAAATCAGGCGTAAACTGCACAAACTCAGATATGGGTAAATTTTTTAACCCAAATATAGGTAAATTTAAGTCAAATTTGCATAAAAGTAAATCATTTATGGATCATAAGAACCCATATTTGGGTTAAAAAATTTACCCATATGTGAGTTTGTGCAATTTACGGCCAATCTCGGTAATCTCTTTGTACCGTCTAGGTAAACTGATCTTAGCGTGTAGGACGTTTCAACTTATGGTATGATAATATTAATGGTGATGGTTATGGTGGTCAGTAAGGTCCATGGATGGTTTTGTATTGTTGGTCAACTTTACTTTTATTGGATAACATAACTTTACAGGCAACCTATTCGCGATATATTCCACATAAATTTGATCGATGTTAAAAAACATTCATCGACCTTACTGACTAGCATAACCATTACCATCAATGTTCTCAAATCACAAATAGAAAGGTTTTAAATATAATGCCATTTCCGAAAATGTATTGAGAAAACAAGAATTTGGAATGGTAATGGTTCTTAATAACTCATTATTTGTAAGGTTCACTTCCATAAAACCATAATACATAAGGTTAAAACTTTATCACAAAAATGTTCATGTAAAGTTCCATAACCATTTCAGTTCAAGTTTAGCAAGGATTATAAACAAATTTAAACCATTTTTGGCAAGTTCAAGCAGTGGTTCGCATTTATGCAGGAAATGTGTAGACACCCTGACATTCTTAGCCAAAGTTAAATAACTGTCAGTCAAATAGATTGTTGTGAGATCATGACGATCATCATCAATGGTGGCATAATCATTAGCAAATAGATGCTTTTCCGCTCTCATACGCTCTCAATATCTCACGTGATATTGGTGAAAGACTACAACATTATGGCTAGGTTTCTACTTCAATAAAGACTCCATATCCAAATGCCCGCACTTTGCTCTTGATACCACTCGTAAGGTTTTGGGCAATGGTGGGCCGACGTCTATTGAAACTTTTACCCACTGTTTTTTTCAAATCCAGCTCGTTCTCCAACACCTTAGGTGGCCTTCATGATGGCCCAAAACTTCTTAATCGGGCAAAGTTCCGGCTAGTTCGGTGGGTTGACGTCTTTTGGTACAAAAACAACATTGTTGTCTCTGTACCAGTCTAACAACGGCCGCGCGTAGTGGCAGGATGCCAAATTCAGCCAAAACAGCGTCTCGACTCCGTGAGACCGCAGGAAGGGTAGGTGGCACTTCTGGAGGTGCTCGTCCCAGAAGATTTGCCCGTTGATGGTACCCGTCGTGATGTACGGCTGGCTCATCTGTGGGTGCCACAGATGGCCTGGCAGCCCAAGAACTTTTTGGCGAATTTGTTCACCTTCTTCTTCCTTATCTACTCAGGAACAGCCAACCATGATGTGGCAACTGCTTTGTGTCCGCCTTGATGTAAGTCTCGTCGTCCATCAAGACGCATCTCGGTTTTCGTCAGCCGATCCCAGTACAGCTACCTGGCGCGGGGTTTGGCCACCGTGTTTTGTTTGTTGTTCCAGTTCGGTACCTTGCGAACCTTTCTAGACGTGGATGATGACACGTTTCATATTTTTTGGGCAAATCAAATAGAAACATCCGCCTTCTTCGCCACATCGTGGATCGAAAGATTCGGCCGACGCTTGAACAGACACAACACCTTCCTGGCCTTAACCGAGAGGGCTTTCTTCGGTTTTTTGCCGTAGCCTGCCCATTGCTGGGTCGTCTAGGTATCCTTGAATGACTTCACTACCCGCTAAATCGTCGAATGATGGATTCCCAGGTGTTTCCCGATCCATTTGTGGGACGTAGTCAAGATTTGTTGGAGAATATGTTGTTGCTCCGATGCTGTCTCATTAACCATCTGACAGATTTTGATGAAATTCTGCCAGCGTAAACATTACACTCTTAACTAGTTTCAAACAAAATTTCATAAATTTTACGCACACGCCAAAAGTTACAAACTAATCAATGTGTCTCAGTTTTTTCGAGTACAGTCTCTACTACAACTTATTAACTGCCATCACTTGTATTCGTCTTTCAAAATGTAAGCAATGTTTGGTTCGATATTTTTTATTGCTTGCATAAAACATAAAAAACAACACGCAGAAAATGTAATACAAAGTAGGAACCTTTGATATAAAACTGACTCAATTACCTCAAGCAGAAGCTCTGATGACCAAACCCATATCATAGGCCAGCGTCCCAACTTTTCTAGATTTCCTATCCATATGGGACTAGTTTGCGATTATGGGCAGTATAGCTCCAACCATTTTCGATTCATTTTCTCCGGAAATGTCTGGTCAATAACATCAGAAGAACCGCATCTACGACATTGAATGGATTTTGTTTACCCCAGAAGAAGCATCATAAACAATAATGAACAACGCCATTTCAGTCCGCCAGGAGAATCCTACATTATTTCTCGTCTTTGCATCGTAGCGATCTGAAACCACGCCACGTTCACCGTGTTTACATTCTTATTTATGGACATCCTTCCACTGCCACTGCCCATCACAGGTCATCAACGTCTACCCATCTACCCATTCTTCCATCATGACAGAACAACATCAAGACAGCCGATGCGTGTACTTTCGCGAAACAAAAGCATCCTTGTCCTCCATCAGAGCATCCCGTCCGGGCCATCGTGAAAAGAAACGCATTTGTTGTCCCATATTTACCCTGTATATATTTTACTGCCTCGCTAACCAGCCGCCCAGCCCTCCTTCCAGGAATATTTCTTCATCCGCGCACAACTCGGGTCCTTTTTCCCCAAAGGATAGCCACACTACTGTTGGGCGCAGTGATGCCAGGTTTTTTTTATTATTGAGGTCAATTCCGTATGTACGGAGTAATTTGAGGTTTGAGCGTAATTGTATTTGAAATCAAATGCGTCAATCGTCGATTTCTCGCGAATTTTAGCCTCAATGCCGGAAACTAATAATACTTTCAGGTAGAGGAATTATTCCTCTATCATTTCGTAAAGTTTGTTTCCGACATGGATCTTTTATTCGAGAGAAATAGGGAATTGACGTGTTTGTTTACAAAAGCAATTACGCTCTATTTTTAAATCACGCTGGATATGTCATAACTTTCGGAAGTGATGAGCAGGGAATGGGAATTTGACAAGACGCCATCCGGGTTAAGGAATGGCGCATTCATGTTATTCCGTACAAAAAAACAACATAAATTCGTAAAATGAATCATTAAGTCAAAATTTCAGAAACTTCACAGAAGGACAATGGTTTTCAGAAACATTTTGAGAACTTCATAGAAATCTATGGAGATTAAGAGGAGATCCGCGAACTTCAGGAATTTTCATGAACATTAGCAAAATGCGGGAGCATTAGAAAGAAGTTTAGTAAGCCCTGAAATTGGAAGAATTTCATGGGGAGGTCAGTTCCATTAGTTTCAGAAATTATAAGGAGTTCCTAGATTTTCAGATAACTTGAGAGACGTTAACAAGTTAATTGAGGTCTTCGCATAAGTTCAGAAGTTCACTGTAGCTTACACATTTTTAGGACGGTTCATTTAAATTCAGTGCAGTACAACAAGCTGCATGAGAACTGCAAACTATAAAGTTCAGGGAAGTTTAAGAATTTAATGAGAAGTATTGTGGGCATCAGGCTGTTTTCTTAAACTACAAAAGAACTTCAAGGCAGTTTCATTAACTTTAGCAAAGATAGGGGAACTTTCAAGTAGTACTGAAGACCTGAGAATAGTTCATCCATATTCAACGTAGATTTACTAAAAAATTCGATGAAGCTATCGTTCGAATTCAAATTTCTTTTAGTTTTCCTTAGAATTACCTCTCCCGAATGTATTCTCTGAATTCCTTTGTAGATGTTTTGGAGCTATCCTCGAATTTAATTGTAATCCTCCTTTTAATATTGTCAACAAATTGCCAAGGACTTATGCTCTCAATTCGTTTTCTCCCACAAACTTTATGAAATGCTCAGAATTTCCTTGGAATTTATCTCTGAAGTTCACAGGAGTTGGGCTCCCAAGAAGTTCCTATAAGTTTTCATTAAAATTTACTTTAATTCAATTCAGGGTTTCGTGAAATTCTACTCAACACTATTAGGCTTCACATGAAATCTAAAATTCCTCAGAACTACCTTGAAAGCAGATTGCATTTGATGTTATCCTTAAAGATTCCCCCCCCCCCAGAACTCCCTTGGAATGAGATCCTTGGAAATTTTAATGAAATTCCACGAGCCTTTAAAACTATTCATGAAATTTGACTCCACATTGTTAAAAATTTCTAGGAAATTTGCATGTTCCAAAACAAAACAAAAAAACATTTCAAGTCTCTGTTTTTTTTTAAATTAATTTGTTTCTGACTGTGGATCTATAGAATGCAAAGTGTGAATGAAATTGTGAGAAAAATTAAATACTTGTATTTCAAAATTCATTATTTTCTTTATAATATCCTTAGTAAGAAAATTATCAAATTCTCTGAGACTTTCAGGTATTTTAAAATTTCCTGTGGATTCCTGATTTTCCAGGTTTCTTTTTCAGTTAGTAGACACCCTGACCATAAACTTTCTATTGAATCTTTCCCTTTAAAAGTTCATATCGTACACAAGCGTTTATGAGATACTAATTGAATAAGTCTAAAACATCAACAATTTATTTGGTGTGCCACTTTTCTTCTCGTGGGTCACTTTTGAGTCACTATTTTTACAACTTTAAGTCACTATTTGATCACTTAATTCTTCAACATGGTAACTAAAATCACTATTTTGATAGCAGTGATCGCTACAAGCCCTGTGTCAGGGGCGGGGCTTAGGATGTATTTTTTGTGCCTTCGGATGTTAATCTAAATGCTTATAAAGAGGTACAATTATTGGAAAGCAGATTATGCGTAGTTTCCGATAGATGTCACCGCAAACAACGGCAGTGACATCTGATGGAAAATGAATGCAAAAGTATGACAAAATGGTTAATTCTGCAGAAATCACATAAATTCCGAAAATTTATCCGTATTTCCGCAAAATTCCGTCAATTCCGGAGATATACGGAAAATTCCGGAGACCTGGCATCGCTGCTGCTGGGCTTAATATAGCTCCACACGCTTCCCTTTTGTCTTGCCACATGTGTGTGTGTGTGTGTGTGCTTGTGTACATTCGTGTCGCTGATGCTGCATCTATCCTCGTCGGCGTCGTCGTCGTCGTCGTCGGGTGTGGACTCTTTGAAACGGTGTTGCTTTTCCTGTTGTTTTCGTTGTCATTGTCACTCGCACAAACTCCCAGCAAGCATAAGCAACCTACCTACAACTACAACAACGGACTAACACTGTTGTCGGAGCTGTTTGTATCCAATAAGCGACTCTGCTCTGCTGCTCGCGCGTTCATCTTTTATTTTTCAACTCTGAACTGAACCGGGCCCAGAAAAGAGGTACCGGGAGCGGAAGATTGGTAGGCAGGGAGGCAGTGATTCGTTGTTTTGTTATCACTCTAGTTTTAATGGAATCCTGATGGTAGCGGGCGGCTCGGGTTGTTGTTATCGGCTGGGCCTACCCACTGTGCTGTTGATTTTTCTGGTATTCATTTTTTTCAGTTTGCACTGAAATCCACAAGTAAAACAGTGTTGGCAGATGAGGCGAAGGAATTCTTCTGCAAATATTGCTAGCTTCACAATTCTGGTTCAAGGTTGGCATCCCTGATGAGGAGGACATGGCAACGCTGTAAAAAAAAAAGCATGACGAGTTCCGGTGACAAGTTTCTTTTTGTTTACGACGATAGGGTAGGGGGGGGGAAATAGGATAATGAAGGGAAAGTAATGTGTGGGTCTCGGCAACGCTGGGTGATGGTTGTTGTGTTGGTTTTACAAGAAGGTAAATCACGGTGAAAGGCAGCCCCTGTCAGGAAATGGGTCATCATTTTGTTGTGGGATTTTCCCTTCTATAGAGGTAATTTCGAGAGCGGATCCTCAGAATACGGGTGATCAATGGGTGGGGAAAAAGAAGAATAGAAAAGGAGGTTGCACTTCCTGAATAGTGAATGACCTAGTCTTGAGAGGATGCTATTATGGCGAATGGTTTCAATAAAAGTAGATCGCGTCATTCGGTAGGGTTTTTACTATGAGTCGTGAAAGCCGGAATGTTCTACAGATTGTTTCCGATTTATTGATATCGAGAAATGGCAGCTCATTCATTGAATATCGCAGAATCAAGTATCAGAAACAGATATGGCACAACCGATTTGAGAGGTTGGCATGGCAGCTGAAACTATGCTCTATCATTGAAACAAATTTGAAGCACAGCTATCAGAGACAGGAATCTTGCACATTCCTACGGGATGTGCAGCAAGCATGCATTCGTTCTCTGTTCAATCCAGTTGCATTCGAGGCAGACGATCAACACCTACACCAAGCCACCGATAACACTCACTGATAGAGCGATTGATTAGGAGTGACAGTCCGGAATTCCAGCTGCAATATTTATGAAATTGAATTCCATGTAGGACGATAGCTAAGGTGCGTTGACGCTAGAGAAGATACGACTTTTTCCGTTCTCAATATAGGTACATCAGTTTCAAATTGGAATTCAATTTGCGAACAAAGATGTGATACATACATCGTAGTTTTAACAGCAAGTTTGATTCACTGTAGACATTTTTGCCCCATGATGGAGATTCCAATTCTCACACCTTCCAAATTGGTTTCGCTGTGCGGACAAATATTTTCCAGTGAACTTCGCTTGCAAATGAACCTCTTTTTTTAACACTCATTCTATGCAACTGGTTTTCTGTTTTTGTACTGTAACTGAAAAACAAAAAAGTAGCCCATAAATGTAATTGCAAATTTGAAAACTGCACAAAATTCCCTATCAGAATTGACCACGAGCTACTGACTAAAGTGGCTCAAAACGTGTTGATGAGTAGTTGTTGAGTAGTGTAGTTGAGAAGTGCAAAACGTTGTAAAGGACCATGTACTTATTACGTAAGATTTTCATAGGGGTTTTCCCATCCCAGATCCCCCTTAGTAAGATCTAACGTCATTTTGCATTCTTCATGATTTCGTAAGATGTTTCTGAGATTCCTTGCATTTATTTTAAGAATACGTTAGAACAATTATTTTTGTTTAGATCTTAAGTAATAAGTGTCCTAACGTCATGCAACATATCAGCTCAACAAATAATTTCCAGCTTATCAAGTCCCCCTTGATTTTGTTCTCCGTCGATCTTGTTTTCCGTGCTGAGCACCAATGCTACCGACGTTAGGGAGGCAGCTCTCACACCTGGACCCTACCCATCGACCCATCAACTCAT
Organism: Ochlerotatus camptorhynchus; assembly: GCF_037179485.1. Classification (NCBI taxonomy): domain Eukaryota; kingdom Metazoa; phylum Arthropoda; class Insecta; order Diptera; family Culicidae; genus Ochlerotatus; species Ochlerotatus camptorhynchus. Next base: position 947,733 of record NW_027040752.1, on the reverse strand, counting down.
GAACCGGGGACCAATGGCGTTACTTCCCTGATCAGAGATGTTATGCCTCAGAACATCCCGGCGGCACCGACTGGGATTGAACCCAGGCCTGCTGACTAGTCAACTTCAGCATCCATGTCATCCGTTTCCTGGCGAATTTATCGGTGAAAACAAACTTGAATTTGCTGGCGACAACTATTGTCCAGGAACCTGCCTGTAATCTATCTTGGCATAGCTTTCGTTGTCCATGAGAAGACATCCTCTGTACTTCGTCAGAACCCGGTCGTACAACTTCCGGACATGTGTTCCAGCCACTAGATTCTGCTTCATCGTCCTGTTCGCTTCCTTGGAGGCACTGGATGAACGGTAACCTGCTCGCAGACGGATCTTCCCGGACGGCACCGTATTTTCTGGCAACATCCCTATCCGAGAGTTCTAGGTTTCTCTTGATCGACCTCAACACCTTCCAGTTCAGCTGCCGAATCAAAGTTCCAGCATGACGTTTGATTTCAACCTTCTGGGCTACACTCTTGCGATCACGAAACCGAAACTTTCACGGAGATGAACAACTACCCATAATTATGTACTCTTCCCTCAATTCCCGGGTTCAGCCCAATAACCCAAATTTGAGTAAATCGCATATCTAAATATAGCTGGAATTGGGGCGTAACAGCTTTTGTAAACAATGACTTTTCTCGATGATTTCTAGGAATTCAAGGGACGCCCACGCAAACCAACATAACCATCAGATAAGAAAAGTCTTCTCCTATCCGATGGTGATGTTGATTTGCGTGAACAAGCCTTGACTTTCTTGAAATCATCAAGAGAAGTCATTGTTTACAAAAACTGTTACGCCCTAATTCCAGCTCTATCTAGACATAGCAGTTTCTATTTAACACCATTAAAAAATACTATTCAGTATATTCTACCAAAATTAAAATTTAAATCACGTAAATTAGACAATATGCAATTTACACAAAAGTAGCTTATTGGGCTGAATCTTTCGTTCCCTTTTTAACATCAATAACGAGTGCAAGTTTTTTCTCCGTGTTCGCCACTGAAACACGCGTATTTTCAAAAGAAATCGCAGTCAAAACATTCCAAATCCGACCACTAGAGGCGCTACTATAGAGTAAATAAAGAGTCTGACCAGACCAGACTGGACCAGACTTTATAAGAAATTTAACACATTTCCCAAATTAGCAAGAATATTTGGGGGATAATGTTATTTTTTATCAGTTTCAGTAAAAAATCAGGCAAAAACGTAGATACATCCAAGTAGCATGTATCAGAAGTGTATTACCTTTGTTACACTGTTCTATAACTAAAGATTTTCAAATTGGATCCACCACATCTATCCATCTGCGACCAATAGCCAACCACACAAACATGTTAACCATTGTAAATACTCTCAATCGATCGGTCGTGATCCACTCTAACCAGAAAGTTTGGTTAGAATTTCTTAGAAAGAAATTTAAAATGAACAATCGGCTTGGAAAGACGACATTTGTGTTTGTAAAAAATGAAAAAAAATGTGACACTTTGTTTTGGGCGTAAGTTTTTATCGCGTGGGTAAAAAATAATGAAATTTTGGGTAATACTAGTTTGTAGTTTAGTTTAGAGAGTAGTTTTCAAGATGCATTCGAAACAAGAAGAGCTACACCAGCAAATCTTGGGCGCGGTGATCGATAATCCTGGTCAGTCGCACAAATGGATCGGCAAAAGGCTTGGAATCTACCATTCCACCGTGTCCCACGTTTTGAATATGTTCCAGGAGACGAAGACCATCGAGCGGCGCGCTGGAAGCGGCTGAAAACCGAAAACGGAATACCCAGAGAAGGCGCGCAAGATAAGGCAGTACTTTAAGATTAACCCGAACCTTTCCACCCGAGACGTGGCCAAAGGTCGTCCAGCAGACCATGAAGCGGGCTGGGCTACGTGTTTTTAAGGTCAGGAAGGCGCCAAACCGGACTGACAAGCAAAACACGGTGGCCAAATCGCGTGCGCGGAAGCTGTACCGTGAGTGGCTGGTCAAACCAGGCTGTCTCGTCATGGACGACGAGACATACATGAACGCGGACACCAAACAAATCCCCGGCCTCGAGTTTTTTGTCGGTACGTCCCGCATGGAGGTTCCGGAAAAGTTCCGGAAGAGAAAGATGGACAAATTCGCGAAGAAGTACCTGTTGTGGTAGGCGATCTGCGAGTGCGGACGGTACAGCAAGCCGTTCGTTACAACCGGCATCATAAACGGGCAGATTTATCGAGAGGAATGCTTGCAGAAGCGCTTGCTGCCCTTCCTCCGCTCTCACCGTGGTCCCACGCTGTTCTGGCCGGATCTCGCTTCGTGCCATTACGCCAAGCCTGTAATGGATTGGTACGAAGCGAAGGGAGTTAATGTGGTCCCGAAGGAGGCGAACCCGCCAATACACCAGAACTTCGTCCGATCGAAAAGTTTTGGGCGATAATGAAGAAGAAGTTGAAGAAAAGCGGAAAACATTCAAAATCGACGAAGCTTTGAAGAAAAACTGGGAGAAATTGTGTAAGGAAGATGGGCAAAGCCTCGCCCAAGATCTCATGAGCAGTGTCAAGAGAAATGTACGAGCATTCAGCATAAATTATGCCAAAACATAGCTAATATATAGTTATTTAATCCCTGAAAATTTGAGAAGTATCCAATTTAAAATGAATTTTTGGTGATCATTTTTGTGTGCCTCATTTTTTCCGAGTCCACTTGGTCCGATCAAGGGGAAGGACGGCTTTAATGCGAGTGTCTCTTTAGCTGCGAGTTACTCAGAGTAGCTCTGATTTGCTCTGATCTACATCGGAAAAAATAAAGAACAAGGGATATCTCGCGTAATATTTGAAAAGGGCCAATAATCAAAATGTAAACAAATCGGTTTTATTACCATTCCATAGCACCGCTTGATAGCTACACGAATCGAAAATCAATTATTTTATTCATGTGTTTCACTTATACATTTTTGCCAAAACATCAGCCTTATACATTCCATAAGAAAAAAACTACAAGGGACAGTTATATGAGATTATACGCAATGGTGACGTAGGACGACGTAGTCTTATATAATAAATCTTATTTGTTAACTGTTGTTTTTGTGTAGGAATAGGAAGCGGGATTCTCTCTGTTTATACTCTCTAGTATGACGCGCTTGACATAGATGACCCTCAGCGACTCACGAAGAGCTACTGATTCCGATCCATACTAGTGCGGCTTCTCCCTCCTTCTATGGATGCTCATGTTGGCTGCAGCTCACTGCTTTCAGGCAGCCTTTCATTGTGTACTGGAGAACGCCACCACTCACCACGGGGTGATTGAATAAGCACCGTTTGGTGAGACCGGATGGAATTCAACTTTGAAATCTGTGTTAGGGAAATCACTTATCACAGGTTATCGGTGATAATTTTAATTAGTATAGTAACAGTTGCACATTCGTGCAATTTTCAATAGTGACATTTTAAAAAATGATTTAGTCTTTGATTTAGCAGATGCGTAAAAATATTTCTGATCGAATGATGATAAAATTATCGAAATTGGTTCAGTAGCAGCTGAGTTATTAACGTTCAAAATCTTCCATAATTTTGTTACATGTTCCATTTTCGATTTTCACAAAGTGTACCCCCATATAGAAATCACAGACGTAGTCCTACGTCAAAACCACATAGGTCCTATAGGTATGTGTGACCGCTTATACATTTAATTTGACACAATTGCTTCATTAACTTTTTGCAAGGCGTCTGCTTATTAGTTGACTTATACATTTTATGAATAATCAGAAATAGAAATTTGCCAAAAGGTATAAGGAGTTTTCTATCCGTGTACCAATCGTGCAGGAATGTTCCAAATATCCGTTAAAAACCATTATTGATAACTCAATTTTCAAAACGGTCGATCAAAGAAATGTTTCGAATCATTTATTGGCCCACACGTTAAAACGGCCAACAATGTATTATTTGGGTGTCGTGTACTGAACTGTAGAAATGCTAACAAAAACTTAGATTTTCTTACATAGTAATAGAAGTAGGCAGATTATTATCAATCCATTTTCTGGTTTGTTTATATTTTGGTTGTAGGTCCTTTTAAAATGTTATGCGAGATTGGAATTAAAATGATTAAAAAGGTCGATAAAAAGGCAGCGATTATTTACAATGCATTTTCTGGTTTGTGTTATACTAAAAACTCACTGTCCACTTTTCGGCTTGCTTGGAGCTGCAACCGGAGTGTGACTTCGATGATGAGGTAACATTATTCTGTATCGCGATGTTTGATTCGGATTTAAGTATTCAGGGCAGTTAAAATCAACAACAGTGAAATATAAGTCTTCTGCTCCGGTACATTACTTTCAAAACAAACGAGGTTAAATATCCAACAACCTTAAACTCGAATTGTTGTCAAGAAATAAATTAGAATTGTATGTGTATGTATGTATGTATGGTAGCCACCATCCCTTCAAAGATCTTGTCTTGTATGCAGCTCCACTTAATAGCAAGATCAATTTGAGCTACCGATCTGAATTCACAATATCGCTGTATGAAGGGCCAAAAACGGAGGTGCGGACCCGTAACCAGAGACACTTACACGAAATCCACGGGAATTTAAGAATCTCCTTCCAACGATACGATCCAACAAATCGAATAACGCAATTCGCAATACACTAGCAATGAGAGAAAGATTCGCTCAGAGAGCAATAAAGTTTCTCAGAGTAACTCTAGAATGCTCTGAAATTTTCACTGGTATTGCCTAGTTTGAGATCACCAGTTTTTACACATCATGCTCATGCTCATGTAGATTTGATGAAAAACTTAAAATCTTCTCTTGCATTAATGTATGACTTAGGTAAATAAGTGTGCGTTTGACTAGTACTGTCGCATTAATAGCCCTTCGCTCATTTTCAACTTCTATTCCCTGCGCTTTGATCAGAGAGAGTATATAGGGCATCGTTGTGCCAGGTTGGTCGTGGCACATTTCATGTATGAGAGGGTGATTGCAGTGTGCTCAAAAGTGCCTGAGTAAAATATAAGACAACATATCAAGAAGACTGGCAACTCTTCCATTTTCTCATGCGACCGCTTTGAGACCGACAAAATTGCGTCATTTGCCGTGCAAAGGTAAATGATTCGAACAATTTTGATAGCAAAGATTACAACCTCAGAAGAAAGCTTTATGTATTTGCTCATTTTTCTATGTAGTAGTTCCACTTTCGCTCGAGCACAGCGCTACTGTATCTGTCGCTTGAATTATGGTTCAGTTGCCAGTATTCTTGATTTGATGTCTTTGGTAAAACGCAAGTATTTTCGATGTTTACTCGTAGTTGCGATACACAGTTCGAAAAAGTAGTGTAAATTTCTGTTCAATACGATGCACATAAATAGAGCGTCACGTACGTTTACATTATATATCATGTAAAGCTTTTTTTTTTTTTTTTTTTTTCCTTGGATTTGTTTTCCGTCGATCTTGTTTTCCGTGCTGAGCACCAATGCTACCGACGCCAGGAAGGCAGCTCCCACACCTGGACCCTTTCTATCGACCCATCAACTCATGAACCGGGGACCAACGGCTTCACTTCCCTTCCGAAGGAAGGCGTGATCAGAGATGTTATGCCTCAGAACATCCCGGCGGCGCCGACTGGGATTGAACCCAGGCCTGCTGGGGTGAGAGGTAATCACGCTTACCACTACACCACCGGCGCCGCTATCATGTAAAGCTCTGACACATTTCATGCAACGTAGCAAATAATGTATACAAAAGCCCATCTTTGTAAACAGCATTGTTTGCAAGTTGCTCGGTTGCGTGAAATGAAATACAAGTCTACGTGAATGAATGTTTACATCACAATTAAAATTCAGAATTTTTATCTGTGTAGTCAAGATGTACACCCATTTTCTTGTTAATGTCCGGGCGTGTTTGCCATACATAAACCTTTTTATTTGATTTTATGTGGGAATGGGTTTCGGGTGTGGACTGGCATATGGGTGATAATATTAAGTTTAAGTTAGGATAAAGTGGAAAACTTGATAAATGTATCGCTTCAGTTTTAGAAGTACTTCGCTTATCAACCGATGAACTATTCTGATAGCCCACTAGACTGATGCAAAATTTGAAATGTTTGCTCCACAGTGTTCGAACGGTTTCAATTTGGTTACGGATTAGCCTTTCAAAATTTGAAGTAATTTAGTAAGAAACTGACTTGGCACAAACCATTTGAAGTTTATATGGAAATTTACTATGGGAAAACCAAATTTTGTATTCATATCTATCTAATAATTAATTCTATAACTCTGCTGCAAAAATTTATAGCTGTACTTGTAGTAAATTTTTACAGTTACAACTTTGTTGAAAACCACTTTTCGATCAAATGTAAGCAACAAAAGTTATTAATGATTCAAGTCACTATTGTCTTATGATTATGCTCAATCAACTGCTCAGCAGGCAACATTGGTGTTTCTGGCGCGTACAATAGAGCTAAAACATCATGGCTACTATGTCACACTGCAGAATACAGAGTTGCCCACAAAACATTTACTTGATCATGCCATAAGATTATCAATCTCTTAAACAATTAATAAGTATTTAATATGACGTTTGACTGAAAAACAATATTGGGCAAAGTTGTAGATGAGAAATTTTTCCATAAGAATAGCTATAGATTTTTTTAACGGTGCAATATGGAAGAAGGATAGAAGACTACGAAGAAAAAGTTTGGTTTCCCCATAGTAATTTCCATATAAACTTCAAATGGTTTGTGCCCAGTCAGTTTCTTACCAACTCAGTTCAAACCTTAGGAGGCTAATCTAGACCCGATTTGGAACCGCCTGAGCACTGTGGAGCGAAAATGTCCAATTTTGCTTCAGTCTTATGGTCCACATTACTGTGAAAGCACCGTGAGTTGGGAGAGTCCAATATGGGACAGCTTGATGTTTATAAAGTATTATCAGTTAAAACTGTATTTTTGAGCTTTATCTCTATATTATCTTTGGTGTTTCCTAGCAGATAATCATGTTTGTGTTCGTTGATTCAATAGAATTGAGCTGTCCATAGTTGGACGTTGTTGAACTTGTGGTACTTGCACAACATTTTACAGCGCGTTTTCAAATCCACCACATGAACGAGCTGTCACTGTTATAGACGGTCATAGTTGTAGACCTTTTAATGTGCTGCCCTGGTGTATCCAAGAGTTGATGATGAGTTTTTGATATATCAATCTATAGAATCTGGAATTCACATTGTTGTTCATACCTTCGAACCATAATCCCGATCGGGAAAAAAAATCAATAGCGATCTATGGGGATCTGTAGCACATCTTCTGGGTTTTGTTCCACTTAAATTGGTCCATCCATCTCTGCGAAAATTAAGTAAGCTACACTCATACATACATACATACATACATGGGTTACAAATGGTGAGTTGACAACCTAGCTCTGGTTCTCACAAGTTCCTACCTCACACCTCCCCGTGGTGTAGCCTGCTCAATGTTGTCCTTCTGACAATAGCAAAGTGAGGGGGTGCGACGCGAACACTGGCGCGGTAACCATAACACGGCGATAGAGGAAATGCTTCGTCAACCCGCAGGAGTGCCAACCGGCACATTAGGATCGACGCCAGTAAGATCCTTATTACGGCATACTGGACACGGCATGGAACTATGGACACAACACGGCACAATGGACTGGATACCACGCTACAGGGCTGACAGTCGTGCTATTCTGCTCCCTATGTAAAGAAGGGTGACACCTTCTTGGAATGGCGAGTGGGCTAATAGTGCGGCTGCTCCCGTCCCGGTAAAACCTTGGCAGGCCTCCAGATACGTTCAAAACTCGTCACCAATTGGTGATTGGTGAGTAGTAGGCTCCCATGAAGGACCGTGTCAACCCTAGCATGGCTCCCTGCTTGCATAGATAACCATGGGATCACGATAGGAGACTTCACACAACGAGTGGAGATAGCGGCCCGGAGGGGAGACCCATCAGAATGGAGAAAATCGGAGAAAAAAAAAAACAATAAAGACGAAAATGAAAAAAAACCAGATAGACGCCAGATAGTGAAAACGGAGGAGCGAACGAGTTCGCAAGAAGCGGAAAGTTGCAGAGATCACCAGCGTCAAACCAGGTGACCACAGCGAGTTCCAGTAGTAGCATACCCCAAGTGGAACAGCATGGATCCCAAGGAGAGCAGCTAGGTGCGGTGCCATGCCAAATATTCACACCGAAATCCAGCAGTGGCAAACAGCAAGAATCGCAGCTTGGGAGAACCAAAATGACGGAGGTTAGGAGGAAGATCGAAGAACTCTATGTGTTCGTGAAGGATAAGAACAACATACGCAAGGAGGTCAAGCTACGAGCGACGGTCATCAAATCCGGCATAGCTGTGGCAGATCAGGAACTGCAAGAATGGAGAAGAAGAGCCGAAGCGGCCGAAAAGGCTCTGCTTGAGGCCAAGGAGAATGCAATGCTGGGTAAAGCGCAGGAGACGCCGAAGGGACCAACGAACCCACGTCCGGAAAAAGATAGGGAAACGCCAGGAGACGAAAAGGACCCCAAAAAAACACAAGGACGACGAATACGGGGACAAGGAGCAAGAAGATGGAGAAGACAGTGATCGGCGTGAAGTCGAAAACCAGAAGGAGAAGAGGAAAAAACTGAAGGAAGAGGAACAAAGGAAGAAGGAACAGAAGAAGAATGAGGAGAAGGAAAATAAGAATGAAGAGGAAGATAAGAAGAAGAAGAAGAAGAAGACGGAAGAGAGGAAGAAGGAACTCAAAAAGAAGGAAAACCCCAGGCATCGTAGGGAGAGAAGTAAGAGCGACGCTCTGGTTATCGAGGCGAAAGACAAAACGACATACGCAGCACTCCTCCGGAAAGTGAGAGAGGATCCGGAGTTGAAGCAACTAGGCGAGAAAGTGGTGAGAACCAGGCGCACCCAGAAAGGCAAGATGCTCCTCGGGCTGAAGAAGGACCCGTCGGTGAGGAGTTCAGCCTTCAAGAAACTCGTCGAAAAATCTCTTGGTGAGGACGCGAACGTAAGAGCCTTATCGCAGGAGTCAGTAGTCGAGTACAAGGATCTGGACGAGATCACAACGGAAGACGAGGTACGATGTGCGCTGAAGGTGCAATGCAATCTGGGAGATGTGCCTATGACAATCCGGTTGAGGAAGGCGTACGGTGGTACACAAACGGCGTCGATACGACTTGCGACGGACGCAGCTAACGAGTTGCTGAAGACAGGACGAGTCAAGGTTGGATGGTCAGTATGCCCCATGAAAGCTATCCCTCGGGCTACCAAGCAAATAGAGAGATGCTTTAAGTGCATGAACTTTGGTCACCAGGCTAGAAACTGCAAAGGCCCTGATAGATCGGAGCTGTGCAGGAAGTTCGGAGAGAAGGGGCACGTTGCTAAAGACTGTATGAAGCAACCGAGGTGCATGCTCTACAGAAAGGAGGACGGAAACGGTCATATGACGGGAAGTTTCAGGTGCCCAGCTTACAAAAAGGCGATAGCGGGCCAATAGTAATAGAGATAACCCAAATAAATCTCAATCATTGTGCACAGCAACTGTTGTGGCAGTCGACAACGGAAACAAAGTGCGACGTTGCAATGATTGCGGAGCCGTATCGAGTCCCTTCCGATAACGATAACTGGGTGGCCGATAGAGCAGGGATGGCGGCAATACAAGTTATGGGCAGGTATCCCATACAAGAAGTGGTGACGAGGTCTTACGAAGGTTTTGTGATCGCCAAAATTAATTAAACCTTCGTATGTAGTTGCTATGCACCCCCGAGATGGACAATGGAGTAGTTTCACCAGATGCTAGATGGACTCACGGGGGAGCTCACCGGACGGAGACCAATCGTCATTGGAGGAGATTTCAATGCTTGGGCAGTGGCCTGGGGAAGCAGATATACCAACGCAAGAGGGTTTAGCCTGCTGGAAGCTCTGGAAAAGTTGGACGTCAGTCTGGCCAACGAAGGAACCATCAGCACCTTCCGCAAAGATGGTAGGGAATCCATTATCGACGTCACTTTCTGCAGTCCATCGTTAGTGGCAAGTATGAAGAGTGTATGAGGAGTACACTCATAGTGACCATCAGGCGATTAGGTACAGCTTTGGGCAAGGGATACCTACGGCAATGTGGAAAACGAAAGTAAGCAAGCGGAGGTGGAAGACGAAGGCATTCGACAAGGATATTTTTGTAGAAGCTCTCCGGGTAGACTGCAGTGTCCCAGACCAAAGCGCGGATGAGTTGACCGAATCGTTAGCGAGGGCATGCGACACAACCATGCCGAGGAAATCGGAGCCAAGAAACAGACGGCGCCCAGCTTACTGGTGGAACGAGGCACTTAGCACCCTCCACGCTAGTTGTCTCCGAACCAGAAGGCGCGTTCAGCGGGCAAGAACTGATGCAGACAGAGCAAAGCAAATGGTGGTGTTTCGAGCAGCCAAGGCCGCTCTTAAACGGGAGATAGAGCTGAGCAAGTCAAACTGCTTCAAGGAGCTGTGCCGAAACGCTGATGACTACCACTGGGGTGACGCATACCGAGTCGCGATGGCGAAAATTAGAGGTCCAACGACACCCGTTGAAATGTGCCCAGACAAGCTGAAAGTCATCGTGGAGGGACTTTTCCCGGAGCACGACCAAATGACCTGGCCACCTACACCGTACGGCGAGGCAGACAACACCGAAGGAAGACAAGTCTCCAACGAGGAACTCGTAGCAGTGGCGAAAGGGCTGACGACGAAGAAAGCTCCCGGTCCGGATGAAATCCCCAACGTGGCGTTGAAGGCGGCGATCCAGGCGTTCCCGGACATGTTCAGGATAGTGCTGCAGAAGTGTCTGGATGAAGGTCACTTCCCGGACCGATGAAAGATACAGAACCTAGTGCTGCTGCCGAAGCCTGGAAAACCGCCGGGGGATCCAACATCTTATAGGCCTATATGCTTGCTGGATACAGTCGGAAAGCTATTGGCACGGTTTCCAACTGGATGCAAGGAGCGAAGCTGCAGATAGCCCACCACAAAATGGAAGTGATATTGGTCAGTAACTCTAAAACCGTCCAGCGGGCAGAAATTACCGTCGGGGAGAACGCCATAGCATCAAAGCGCGTGCTGAAGTATCTTGGAGTGATACTCGATGATCGGCTAAACTTCAATAACCACGTCGACTACGCATGTGAGAAGGCGGCGAAGGCCATCAATGCGATAGCTAGAATCATGCCGAACAACTCTGGACCAAGCAGCAGCAAGAGGCGTCTTCTGGCTAGTGTATCGTCGTCAATACTGAGGTATGGAGGTCCCGCCTGGGATGCAGCGCTGAAAACGAAGAAGAACCAAAGAAAATTGAACAGTACGTTCCGCCTCATGGCCATGCGTGTCGTGAGTGCGTACAGAACAATTTCGACGGAAGCAGTATGCGTTATCGCCGGTATGATACCCATCGTCATCACTTTGGCGGAGGACACCAAGTGCTACATGCGAAGAGAAACCAGAGGAGTACGGACATTTGCGAGAACGGAGTCGATGGCTAAGTGGCAGCAGGAGTGTGACGCAGAGGAGAACGGTAGATTTACACACAGGCTAATACCGATTCTTTCAACCTGGAGAAGTCAACTTTCACTTGACGCAGTTCCTGTCTGGTCATGGCTGCTTCAGGAAGTACCTGCATCGCTTCGGACACGCAACGTCACCCCTCTGTCCGGAGTGTGGCAAAGTGGACGAAACGCCGGAACACGTAGTTTTGGACTGCCCAAGATTTGAGGCAGTGCGAGTGCGGGAAATGTCGTCAGTGAAATGTGCCGGGATGAGAGGACGTGGAGCGTCGTCAGCAGGGCAGTGACGCAAAATAGCTGAGCTAAAGAGAAGTGCTTGCGCACAGCCCCCTCCCCCCCCCCCCGGCGAAATACACTAGGGGAGTTCCGGGGAGGGGGGGCTAGAGGCGAGTAAGGTTTTAGTGGAGTCCCACACTGTGCCCGAAGGAGAACACACACGCAACACAGTGACAGGCCGGGATTTCGGTACACCTTGGTGTACGAGAAAGGCAAAAAGGTTGGTATCAGTAAATTTTGTTATATTTAGCCAAGATTTTATCTCCCAGGTGAGTAATTATTTTGCAAAATGTAATGAATATGTTGTTTGGTATATTTTATTTCAAAACTGTGTTTGTAAAATCGTTACTAAAGTTTTAGTGATTAGCGCCAATTCATCATACTTGGCTTCGTACTCAGTACTCTCCATTTCTCGATGATCTTTATTTCGATATTTCTTCCTATCTGAATCGTTTCAGCAACCCTGATCATCAACACTTTTTGAGCACGAAGTGTTTAGAATCGTTTTAATAAGCTTATTAATTGCTCTTTTGACTGTCGATTTTCCCATATTTAGGTGCTGGTGAGTTGAATCTCTCACTAAGTTGTGCTCGTTCCCCGGCTGCTGACATGCAAAAGGACCAGTACTAAGTAGCTAACGGATTTCCACACTACATGGCATATAAGATCGACTCAAATATAGGTTTAAATTACTAAAACTCTAGGAAACGTAGTTTACTTGTAGACTGAGTAAAATTTTCTGAGCCTTTGTAAACCACCCAATCCATTTTTGGCCCTTCATGCAGCGACGTGTTGATGACAATCAGAGGTTGCTTAATCAAGACAAAAAGACAAGAGAGCCCACTGCTATCGGACTTAGTTTCCGTGCTAAAATGGGTGGTAAACCACTATCATGCTTCATGCATGCTCATGCACTTCTATTCAATTTTCAACCTGCCGTACTGTAACGGATCTATCTATCTACCCTCTTCAGACCTTTCTCTAGCTAATAAATTATCACACTAAAGCTTCATGTTAGATATAATTTCCAACGAACTTTGAAAATCAAAGTAACATAAAAACACTTTGAATGTAAAATTATTGTGTGGCTGAGTTAGAGGAAGGGGGAGCAGTGGCAAACGTCATTTTCAATAGCAACACTATTGAGCTACTTAGAAGAAATATTACGCATACAGCTATGGTTAATTAATTTTCTTATCACCAACTAAGTGCAACAGTCCTCTACCGGTATCGCCGACATCCAATAATGTCACAATCATTCCGTTCCGATCCGATCCAATCTACTCAAAGTCTCCCAAGAAGGTACCTATTTCCCCACCACCGCACCATCGCGGTCGTCAGGAGTGGCAATCAACGTTGTAACCGGAGACAGTTCACCCTCAGCTGCTGCTCTCAAGCCACTTATACGTCTGAGGGAGATGTTGGAACGCGAGCGATGATTCTTCGCTTTATCGTTATTACTATTACCTCATAGGTACCTCTCTCTCTCTTACTCTTCCCATCCACCGTCGCCGGCGTCGGTCGTCGACAAGGATGATGATAAGGTCTTCATTTTCAATGTCCCACTGTCACAGCTTATGGTTTTCTTTTACACACCGAAGCTTCGTAATGTCATCGTCGTCGTCGTCGTCGTCGGTGGAAAATGCGTTCCGCGAGATGGTTAATATAGAGATGATTATGACATGATAGTCCGGTTGGCCGGGTTAAATTGTACACAGTGTGGGATGGTGGGTAATAGAGAAGATTGAACCCCGGTTGCAACAGGGGAAATCATTGTGAGGATATTGCTTAAGTGGAAGGAATCATCTTCTGATAGCGGAACAAGTGGATACGGAAAACCATTCCAATCATCTTTCGAAGAAGCATAAATTCGGTTCTCCCCACGTGCATAAAAGCACAGTACCTTCCATCAAATAATAATCAAAAGTTTACCGGACCAAGAACAAAACTTTCCATCATGAACGAGCAATAAAAGCCAGCAACTGAATCCTTCGCCCTGTGCTCCGGAGATCGACCCCCACGAGAACAACCTCATCCCCACACGAACTGCATCCAAAGTTCGAAACCCACAAGTGAGGAGCTTCGAAACAAAAAAAGAATTGTAAAATTTATGAAAGTCATCTTGTTTGTGACCGGCATTCCAGTTTTATGTCTTTACCAGCAGCATTTCTTCCATTTTCTCCCGCAATACGATGGCCTTAAGCTACGCTCCACGCAGAGTGGTGGCCTAACGAAAAAATAACAACGGAAGCAATGATGCCCGACACACCATTGTTTCTCGCACCCACTTTGGAGCAACAGACATACACACACTCATACACATTCCCGGCAAAAAAAGAAAACCCACGCTCTTGGTTGAACTTTGACTCCGGGAATGGATTCCAAGTTTTCCGCACAAATTGTGTAAAAATTGTCTTTGTTTACATTTCTTTCGCCTATCGCGGAAGCGCCAAGTCTGGTTCTGGGCCAGGGTCAGGCGATATCATCGAGATTTTTTGCGGACTGGGTGATGGATAAGAAATGATCGCAACACAAAAAAAGGGGGGAGGGAGAGTTTCCGGTGAAAAAAATAAAAAAAATAAAATAAAAGTTACTGCACAATAACGTTCGGTGACATAGAGAACACATTGAAAAACGACGACTTGGGGGACTTGGGGGATTTGGGGAGCCAAGAAAGCATGAAAGCAGCCAGCAGCGGATTGCTTCCTCCTTCTGAGAGTAAGTTATTCTTATCGCAACTTTCGGCCGTTGTTGTTGGTTGTAAAAAAATAATAATATGAAAAACGCCTTGATGTGAATTACAACTAAATGTAGAGAATTGGAGGAGAAAGGAAAAAGCTTAAAAAAAAGCGATGGGAAAACTTTTTAACGAAGCACAAATTTTTCCGTTTTTTTGCGTCCATTTGTTCGGTGAACAGTAATAAGCGAGGACAGAAAGTGAACGCGGTTGAATCCTTCCGGAAGGAATTGCTTTGGCAGTCACGTCGTTTTCGTCACCGTGGTCGTGGGGTTGCAAACAAAAAAGAAACGGAAGAGTTATTGTCATAAATCGTTATTAGATGACGATCTCCGCCAACAATCGCAATTCTGGAGAGGGATTGAAACTTTTTCTTTGAACTGTAGCTAATGATTTTCTTTAACTTCTGTGATCTGTTTTGAGTACGGGATTTTGCGTACTTTCGTCAGGCTAAGAAGCTTGCGTGATGGGAATTTTGACGTAGGAGTAAGTCTTTCGGCAACATATTGGGGGTGCAATTTGAAAAATCCAAAATCGACCGCATTAAGAAAAGTGGTTAGGTTTTGACTACATATAACTCTATTAATAGTGGAAGGATTTTAATTTGAAACAAGCCAATCGATTAGAAATTTTTCTAAAAATCTGCTGAAACGATCACTTTATTAACTTTCAGTAGGTCACTATTGAAAATTACACAAATGTCCAACTGTTGCAATGGTGATCAAAATTATCGCCGATTGCCTTCAAGAAGTGCTTTCCCTAACACAGATTTCAAAATCGAATTCCATCCGGTCTCGCCGAACGGTGCTTATTCAATCACCGTGTGTGGTGGTGTCCGGTCGGTCGTCATCAACAGCAGCATCAGCAGTGCTTTCGGCGCGTGGCGTTGAACATTGTTCTCCGGTACACAACGAAAGGCTGCCCGTAAGCAGCGAGCTGCAGCCAACGTTGCCAGGTTATTTTCAGAAAAATCTGAACCAGTTAAAATATAAAATCTGGATAAATCTGGAATGCTCCAAAAATCCTGTTTTTAACATAATGCTATTGAAATCAAAGTGATGTGCCAATCTCCTGTAAAAATCGGTCATCTGAAATTTATTCAAAGTACCCAAATGTTAATGAATCTCATTTAAAAAAAATATATAAAGCAAACTTCTTAGCATTGCTAAAATCATACAAAAGTTAAGAAAAGTATTGACACAGTATACCCAAAAAGTTTAAATATCCATTACGCAGCATTTCAAAATTGGGTTAAATTATTTTTTAAAATACCGCAGAAATATTTGAATGATTCTGAAGCAGCAAAGAGTCAAACAACATTGATGGGATGATTTTTTTTTTAACTAATAGTCGATTAAGTCCTTACTATTTGATGCAGTACCAGAATATGTCTTAAAGATTTTTTTTCCTTGATTTGTTTTCCGTGCTGAGCTCCCACACCTGGACCCTAGCTATCGACCCATCAACTCATGAACCGGAGACCAACGGCTTTTTTCCCCTTC
Source organism: Ochlerotatus camptorhynchus (assembly GCF_037179485.1). NCBI lineage: Eukaryota > Metazoa > Arthropoda > Insecta > Diptera > Culicidae > Ochlerotatus > Ochlerotatus camptorhynchus. Next base: position 931,680 of record NW_027040752.1, on the reverse strand, counting down.
CGAAGGAAGGCATGATCAGAGATATTATGCCTCAGAACATCCCGGCGGCACCGACTGGGATTGATCCCAGGCCTGCTGGAGTGAGAGGTAATCATGCTTACCACTACACCACCGCCGTCTTAAAGATTTTATTAGTTCTAAATAATTTTAATATTACCCTGAGGTTGATCAGACTTGCAATTTAATTCTTGACATCATACAACTCACAACACCCGGTAGACCGGTAGGCAATTTTATTTTAAGCTAAAATTCTCCTGGCTGAAGTGAGAATCAAAGCCTAACATCGTTGTACTCACACACCTAAACTACGGGTAACTCCACATGACCATTACAAATAATTTTATGCCAAAGAATAAATTTATTATATCACTAAAATTTTAAATTTTTGAAGTCTCAGGATCTTGGAATGATTCTTAATTCTGGAACTTTTATTTTTCTTGGGTTCCAGATCTTGAACTTTTTTGTTAGTCTGAATTTACTTGGAACTCTTCACAGGATATCTTCGTCCTTTTACAGAGTTCAATTTGAACCATCCTAGAATTCCATCATACTTCTTTTCTGGATTCCCCTAAACTAATCTTGATAATATCCAACCGTTAACAGTAACATTCTAAGAGTGCTTAGCATTATCTATTGTAATCCATTATAAATCGCACTCTGATTTCACAATTCCCTCAAACTGGTAATAATGTCCAAGAATTGGCATAATTTTCTCTAAATGTTTCTCTATGAAATTCCCTTAGAATATTCTTAATAATTTCCTTGGTACACTCTTCAGAATGACCGTCACATTTTTCTCAGACTTATCCTTTGAACTGTTTTCCAGGGAAGGTTAGAAATGTTTTGAAATCGTCTTCAGTATTTGCCTCTTCAGTACTTTGCCAAAATGGCCTTGACAGCAGTGATGGGCAAAACACCGGTACAGCACCGGTACGGTTTTCTAAAGCATAACCAATGTGTTGATCTGTTGTACCGAGTGTATGGTGCTGCTGTCGGTTCGGTTTGGTAGTTGCAAGTAACACCGCACCGTGTTCACCAGTTCGCTGCACACGGTGCGGTTCTGATTTTCCAGTACCGGTGTTCTGTGTTCACAAGGATGATGATTTGAATTCAAGAACCGATCCGGTACTGTTGTGTGTTTATGTGCATGGTGCGCATTATTCAGAATTGCCAGTGATGGCAGATAACTAAACAGAAATTGTATTTGATGAATAATATTATGCAGTGTCAAGTCGAAATAGCGGTTTTTGAATACATAAAAACTATGAATTCAAATGATGTATTACGCAATGTGGGTATTTCCAGAATCGGTGTAACGTGGAGATCGGAAATCGTCAACCAACGTACGCCACCTTGAAATCCAAGATAGCAGCTTCCGGTTATAGAAAAAAAATTAAACACCTGTCAAATACCTTTCAAAATGGGTATTTTCAGAATCAGGGTGACGTCTTGAGACCGGAAATCAATGTCTGCTGCCATTTTGAAATCCAAGATGGCGATTTCCGGTTGTATTAAAACTGGGAAATAATGCCAAATATCATTCAATATGGGTATTTTTGGAATCAGGGTGGCGTCTTGAGACCGGAAATCAATGTCTGCTGCCATTTTGAAATCCAAGATGGCGGCTTCCGGTTGTATTAAAACTGGGAAATAATGCCAAATATCCTTCAATATGGGTATTTTTGAAATCAGGATGACGTTTAAATACCGGAAATCAATATCTGACACTATTTTGAAATCCAAGATGGCGGCTTCCGGTTATATAAAAACATTAAAAGCTGGGAAATAATGCCAAATATAATTCAATATGGGTATTTTTGGAATCAGGATGACGCATATATACCGGAAATCAATGTCTGACGCCATTTTTAAATCCAAGATGGTGGCTTCTGGTTAGATTAAAACTGGGAAATAATGCCAAATATCTTTCACTATGCGTATTTTTGAAATCAGGATGACGTATATATACCGGAAATCAATGTCTCACGCCATTTTTAAATCCAAGATGGCGGCTTCCCTTTATAGAAAAACTGGGAAATAATGCCAAATATCCTTCAATATTGGTATTTTTGAAATCTGGATGACGTATAAATACCAGAAATCAAGGTCTGACGCCATTTTAAAATCAAAGATGGTGGCTTCCGGTTATAGAAAAACTGGGAAATAATGCCAAATATCCTTCAATATGGGTATTTTTGAAATCAGGATGACGTATGTATACCGGAAATCAATATCTGACGCCATTTTGAAATCCAATATGGCGGCTTCCGGTTTTAGAAAAACTGAGAAATAATGCCAAATATCCTTCACTATGGGTATTTTTGGAATCAGGATGACGTATACATACCCGAAATCAATGTCTGACGCCATTTTGAAATCCAAGATGGCGGCTTCCAGTTGTAGAAAAACTGGGAAATAATGCCAAATATCCTTCAATATGGGTATTTTTGGAATCGGGATGACGTATAAAGACCGGAAATCAATGTCAGAGCCCTCTTGAAATGCAAGATGGTGGCTTCTGGTTGTAGGAAAACTGGGTAATACTAGCAAATACCCTTCAATATGGGTATTTTCGGAATGGGGAAGACTTATACAGACCGGATATCAATGGCAGACGCCATCTTGAAATCCAATATGGCAGCTTCTGGTTGTAAAAAACTGAGAAATACTGTCAAATACCCTTCAATATAGTTATTTTTGGAATTGGGATGACGTCTAGAGACCGGAAATCAATTTCAGACGCCATATTAAAATCCAATATGGCGGCTTCCGGTTGCACAAAAACTAGGAAATTCTGTGAAATGCCCTTCAATATGGGTTTTTTTCGGAATCGGTGTGACGTATAGAGACCGGAAATGGATTTCCGAAGCAATCCTGAAATCCAAGATGGCTGCTCCTGGTTGCAGAAAAACTGGGAAAATCTGTCAAATATCCTTCAGGACGGGTATTTTTAGGGAACGACGTAGAGACCGGAAATATAGAAAGTTGTATTATTGGAATTGGAACGACGTAGAGACCGGAAGTATAGGGAAATACTGTCCAACATCCTTTGACATGGGTATTTTCGGAATAAGAGTGTTATATTGACTTAAAGTTCTCTACTTGTGGATGTATTGTTGATTTTCGTCTTTATTAGTGATCAAATATTAGTGGTAAAATATCTTTTATCGTCGATCTTATCTCATTACTCTAGTTTAAAAGATTAGCATTCAATTTCACAAACAACACGTTAGCCAGGTTGACGTCGGTAAATCTCAATCGCCTGTCAGTTAAAATTACACTTAGGGTACTGAACGCCCTTTCGACCGACACCTGCGTGCAAGACAGTACTCCGAACAGGTTATGTTTAGAATAGGCATGTTTGATAGCAAATATGTAATCATCAATATGGGTATTTTAGGAATCAGGATGATGTCTAGAGACCGGAAGTTTATATCGGACACCATTTTGAATCCTAGATGGCAGCTTGCAATTTACTAAAAATTGGGAAATATTGTTAAATACCCATCATTTTTGGTATTTTTTGAATCGGGATGATATCCAGAAGCTAAAATGGATGGTGGCTTCCGTATTGATAAAAATTGGGAAATATTCTACAATATGGGTATTTTCGGGGGTGACCGGTAGATGCCGAAAATCGATGTCCGACGCAATTTTGGAACCCAAGTTGGAAGCCATTGGTTTCAAAATGTGTCAAATACCCTACAATATAGGTATTTTTGGATAAGCGTTTAGATTTTTTACCGAGAAATTTCTGTTTGTTAGCGAAGACCTCAGCAAAATTCCTCAATCTCGGCAAGTTTTCACTGAGATCCAGCAAAATAAAATGCTGAACTACTCGATGGTGCTAATATCGTCAAACAAATCTAAGTGTGTAGGAGACGACATATAGAGGCTGAAAATCGATGTCCAACATCTTAATGAATTCCAAGATGGCAAGCATTGGCTTTCAAAAACTTGTGAAATACCTTACAATATGGGTATTATCACCTCGGAAATGACGCGTGTAGGCCGAATATCGATGTACAACGCCATTTTTGAATGCAAGATGGTGACCACCTGTTTTAGAAAAAGTGTAAAATATTCAAAGTGTTTTTTATGTTACTTCATACGCGAAGTTAACGATTTTCAGAGTTGGTTGGAAATGCTAACATGAAGCATTAGTGTGATGATTTATTAGCTAGAGAATGATCTTTAGAAGAGTGTAGGTGGATAGTTCCGTTAGAGTACGGCAGTATGAAAATTGAATAGAAGTTGAAAATGAGCGAAGGGCCATTAAAGCGACAGTTTTCAAGATAGACGCACATTTTTGCCTAGCCCGTACGATGTACGCGGGGACTTGAAGTATGTCTCCAAGTCTAAGTAAATCTTAGAACTTGTTGTTAAAGTCCAGCTGTTGGAGTATTTGAATAGCAATTTTTTGTTGATACCAGAACAATCAGGATATCGGTAAGGTCATTCTTGTGAAACTGCGTTGAATTTGGTGTTAGTAAATGAGAAAGACAACTTGGAGCGAAAAGATACGATTTTTGCTGTTTTTTTGGATCTGAAACGCGCTTTTGAAAAAATTTCTAGGCCCTTACTGTTAAGTACAGTCAAGCGCTTTGGAATTACGAGTACTGCATATAAATGGTTTGAAACCTATTTATCTGACAGAACTCAACGGACTGTTTTAAATGATTCTGTTTCCAGTCCCGTGGGGAATAGCCTTGGAGTACCCAAGGTATGTGTATTAGGGCCCCTTTTATTTATTATGTATAATAATGACTTGCGACGTGTTTTACGGTTTTGCGTTGATCTTTTTGCAGATGATACTGTGTTATTCATTGCAGCTAAGGATTTAGAAGTTGCCATCTCACACTTGAATGAAGATTTGCAGTATCTAAGTAGATGGTTGAAGTGTAAACAGTTAAAATTGAATACAAGTAAAACTAAATTTGTGGTAATAGCTCTTACTTTTAATAAACGCAACCAAATATGCCCAATACTATACCAACAATTGATAAATGTATGATGATTCAGCAACCAAAAATTCAGAAACGTATCTCTTTAAATTGGGCTTTTACAACAGTTTTCTAAAATTAAGGAACGTACAGATGTACGCTCAATTTTGAGAAACACTGTATATAGATCGAAAGTCCTAGGATTTTTTTTTCTCAGTGCGTATTTTTTCTGAAAAGTTTCCTACAACTTGGTCTCAAACGACCTTTCGATTAGATGAGCCGTTTTCGTGCTAAGATTTACTGAAAAATATCGAACACGCCAAAAATTAGGCGAGAGTAAAAATGGTCGAACTACAGCACAAAATTGCTTCATTGCCCTTTGCGAACAATTATGCGATGCCTCATGGAATTCTGAGAGGTTCTGTTTTCGCTATACATGTCCACGCCGGAAGAAAAAGCCATTCCACAGTGGAGCCTGGGACCGGAACCTAGCAACATCATAAAAGCACCACTGCAAGTAATTCTCGGTTTTGAATAAAACTACCAGGAACAATTTCACACTTCCTTATGCTGGCATCGAAACCGAAATGCCTTCACTTCATTTGCACTTCATGCCTCTCAGAGGCAGGTGTTCAGCATGATAGCATTTTCCGCATTTTCTCCTTGGTCCGCTGTTGGGAAAAGGAATCGCAATATCCACAGGAAAAATTCTTCCACAGTCCTGTCGGGCTGCAACCGAGCTACATACTTCTCTTTCCGATCGAAAGTGGACGAGTCTTTCTAGATGCAGGGCCCATTTTACAACCAGCACAATGGAGACAAGTGTGTGTCCTCCTGTAAAGAGAGAAGAATGTTCTCCGCCCCAGCTGCTACCGGACGGGTGAATGCTTTATAGCTGTCAGAGTTTACATCAACCCCGAGCTCTTTGTCCTCCTCCCATCCATCCATCGCGGCTGGCTTCTGTTCTGGACATTCTACAAGGAATATGGTTCTGCATCTTCATCAAGAACCAACTAAAGCCAATGGAGAAGTCCCCACTCTCGTTGAGCATCTCTAAAAATAACACAGTATCAAAGAACGTTGGCCCTGGTAGAAGGTTCATTGGTGGCGGCGGCGGCAACGGCGGCACCGAAAGGCGTAGGAAGCGAAAGTCAGTGTTCTACGTTTCCTGTAAACTTGCTTTGTGTAAAAGAAAGGGACTGGAAGTCCGTTGCAGCTCCGGTGCACACAATGAAGGAGCATTAAAAAGAAGGAAAAACTGAAGCCGAAGACAACAAGAATGCAATTGTGAAATGGATGGTTGTCCACTTCGAGTTACTAGAAGCTGTGCTGCATCCCAGCAAAACCTCCCCGTCCTCACAAGAAGACGTATAGCACTTCGGAGGACTTGTGGCAACACTATCATTAAAAGCCTTTCCGGAAAATGATGCATCGCATGAAGCGTCGTCCTCGGTCGTTAATTTGATTCCAAACGAATGACTCAGACGGCTGCCAGATGACACAGACGCCGGATCATTTCAAGCCCTTCTGTTTAATGAACATATCCTTTTGAATGTCGGATTTTCCCCCTAATGACAGAATGAGACGGGTGAAAAAAAACTGCCATAATGAAGGAAAGCCGGCTTTAGCGAGACGCACTCATACATGTGTGTGTGTGTGTGTGTGTGTGTTTTGTGATGCATCAACGTTCACAGATGGATGCAAATCATTCGGGGCTCTGTGACAGATGCCGGGATCATTTGCCGCTTGAGTTTTGCTCGTTCCCTTGAACATTACTTTTTCTAGAGTCCGCTGTCAGTCATTACCAGTCTCTTATCGAAACTGCGGATTAATCTGGATGACATCCCTCCTTTCTGTGTGTGTGTGCACATTAGTGGGTCATTAGAGAAGCTAGGGTGCTTCATTTTGAAAATTTTGTTCGATTCATAGCTCCAAAACATGAACCTGTGCCATACTATTGGTGTATATCGAAGAACGTTTCAACAACCGGTGGAAACTAACGATTTAAAATTGGCCCACTACTTGACTAGCCTATTAATCCCAAGCAAATCGATCAACGTACCCCATTCCAGTCGAAATTCCAGTACTACACTATGTTTGTTTTGATTCGCTATGCAAGTTTAACAGATAAAATGAGGGGTTCGTCGATTTTCCTATGTTTTGAGGGGTGCATCGATCAGCTTGGGACCGAAGATAGTACCAGAGCTGAGCCAAAAAGTTGAGCACGTTTCTTCGGGACCTTCTGCTCTTAGAGTTACCTCTATGCTTTCAATGTCGTGCCAATGATGTGGAATTTGTATGGGAACTACTATTGGAGAATTAAAAAAATAATCATAGGATAATTGAGGGGGTTAGAAGGAAAAGGGTGTAAGTGACTGTGATCGATTTTCTTCATCGAATTTCTCTTCACCGTCTTTCTCTTTTGATAGCCACAGCTTTATAAAAAGATTTTGCGCTATTTCTGCCACATAGTTTCATAAAGGAGGGTCTAATGTAGCATCCAGAATGGCACACAAATCAAGGAATGTGTTTGCAACTGAATTATTAAGGTTCAATTTACTTTGCTGCTTTTTGGAAAATTTCAAAAGCAGTTTTTTCCGACGCATTATTTCAGATTGAAAAAAGCTTGCACTATTCGATTACATTTGATATTTTACACAAAATGACGCGAGCTTTTTGCAATCTAAAATAATGCATCGAAAAAAACTGCTTTTGAATTTTTTTAAAAATGCATCAAAGTAAATTGAACCTTAACGAAAGAGAAAGTCGATGAAGAGAATCGATCAAAGTCACCTACCCCCTAAATTGTATTCCTTATAACGTTGTTTTTCCTTTTAATTCTATTAGCATTGCATCACTTTCACTTTCACTGTTTAATTTAAAAAAAAAAAAAAAAACTGCTGCGTATTTCGTTTACTAGGGTATATGTCCCTAACCTCGGTCTAATTTGAAGGCTTTAATTACATTTTATGTCGTATCTTCTGGAATTATTGAGCTGCCGTCGATATTTCACTGTGAACCTGTAAGCTTTGCTATTCTTATTATTTGGACATTGATTAGGCACGACTGAAAATTGTTTAACCTCGCCATTTTAACATGAAAACATTCCAGTTACGTGGATGTAATGTCGGTCTACTGTACTCAAATGGGGTCTTTAAATGGATGCAACTTCGTTCTATCGAAGATGAACCTCTATCTACAAAGGATCGGCATGTGAAATCGCGCTTCTTTTTCACTTCTTATCATTCATACGTGGATAAAGGATGAAAGGATAAGAAACGATTCACTATGCTTCACGATATTGGACATTTGCTTATGGGGTTAAGCCTAGTATACAGATCGAAGCGAAACGAAAATTGAAACACGCGAAAAATCATGAAATTTTGCTAGCGAAAAAGGTTGTGAAAAAATGTTTGTGGAACATTTTCCAGTTTCCTTTTTTCGCAGTTTACAGTTCATGTGAAACGAAATAGATCTGGGGGAGGTAGCTCATCGATTCTTCCGGTTCGCCTCCTAGCATCGTGCTATAAGGTACCAGGCGATAACCAGGGTAGTTGATCGATAGCTCGATGACGTCATTTCGTTGTCGTCTGCAATGGGAAATTCTCATTGCAGGCGTTGACGATGGGACGTTGTCGAGTTGTTGAATAGCAACTATCGTGATAACTCACCGATTACCTGTCGATCTGCCAAATTTGGAAAGACGTCTGCATTGAATTGTCTCATATAATAATATTCCGCCCACTATATCACAAGAAATTGCGAGTAGTTAAGCATTGGGTACAGGACCAAGTCTCCCCTGGGTGGTGCCAAAAGATGAGCGCATTAGAATCATCAAGTTGCCATAAGGCACGGAATGAGACTATTGCATGGCTGGGTAGTCAAAGTCTTCTATTCGTTAGTCATTTCAGGTGGATTAGAACAGGTTTAGGTTTAGGGTGGGCGTTGGCCAGATTTGGATTTTTCAGATGTAATCCTGGATAGGACCCTGTAATTGAACGTCGCGTGAAAGTGGAACTTAATGAAGGCCTAAGTACTTTTTCGTAGTTTTTAGTTTTCGGATTTGAAAGATCGTCGGTTACAGTGACCTGCTTACTGAGCAGAAAAACGCGGTCCCAGGTCCTTACATATCAAAGAGATTTATGGTAAAATCGCTTGTGTATCGCGTATTTTGCGAAACTCGTTGTTGTCGTTGGTTCCGGGTTTGAATGAATACAAAAAATTTGAGCAACGGTATTATGTGATATGAAGGGCTCGGTGGCCTTAGAGCAACCGTTTTTGCTTACTGAGCAGAACATCATGAGTCTAATCTCAGGCCCATCCACATTCAAGATTTGTCAATCGTTTTATTTGTTAATATGACTACATGGTAATAACAGCAACTCAGTGATTAAAAAGGTGCTCGTCTGCCTAGTGGCAAACGTTTTTGCTTACTGAGCAGAAGACCGTGGGTTTAGTCCCAAGCTCCTTCGCGTTATATGATCGTTAGGACATCAATTCAGCTTATCGTTTACCAAAACGAACCCTGCTGCAAACCCAACCCTCTTATCCAACATCCCAGTGATTCCTCGTGGAAGTGCAGAGGTGTTCTCGGCTTCCATCAAAGCGAGTGTCATGTCAACACAATCCTTCCCATTCCTTTCTTGACCTGTGTTCGGGCGCGGCCGGCGCTGGTATTGCCTAATTTAAGATCACCAGTTTTTACACATTGAGGATGATTGCTAGTCCCAAGCATCGTCTATTGGTTCTCTGTGTAATTACAGCTGATCTGGCAGTAACAGAGTAGCAACCGTGGGCGGTCAATCAAGCTCAAGCTCATGTGAAACGAAATAGATCAGTTTACACCTCCGGTAAAGTGAAAATGTGACAGATACGCTCTCCCGAAACGTCAACTTTTCGCTTAGCTGCTGTTCTTTTTGCGAGCGCTGCATGCGCGAAAAAAATAAACTTAAGCGAAAAAGATGCGATCCACAACCACAACATTAGATTTCGCTGGATCGTATCTGTTTACAGTTCAAAGCGAAGTGAAAAATTTGCCACTTGCGTTTTTCACGCAGGTGAAAAATTTAGTATTTTGTATAAGGTTTTCGCTTCGCTTTGATCTCTATACAGGCCTTTAGGAGTGAACAGTTGCAGAGTCATCGTCAGCGCAAATGGATAAGATGTCGTCTCTTTATAAATTCAGGCTCTTTAGTTTCATCAATATCAAAACAAAGTTATCAAATAAAGTTTGTAGGCTATCATTAGGAACAAGCATCAAAATCAACATCACATATTAAACATGATTGCTGCAGAAGTTGATTGCGGTGGTTTTTTGCAAAGCGATATTCCACTTTAACTTCGCAAAAATAACGGATGCTATGTACAAGGAAATTAACGGAATCCTGCTATTTTCTGAATGTATAAAGCATGTCGCGACATCATGGGGAACGCCCGAGACACATCAAAATCTCAATTCTAGATGCTCAAAAAATCTCACACTAGCGAATAAATCTTCGAAAAATCTTCTTTAATTTCTCGCATCTACTTGCATCGCACATCATCTTTTTTGCAGGAAATCTTCAAAATCGTGATAAATCTTCTTTCTATCTACTCAGCGTACGCAAAGCTAGTCACAGCAAAACACAATATTTCCTGCATCGTAGATAGAGTCGTCCCCCTCAGAAACGCCAGCTTCAAAAATTTGCTAACGTCCATGAATGCAACAACTATGGATCTGAACGCAGTCTACCTAAAAGTTGACGATGAACTGAAGACGGAGACAAAGGACAGCTTGATCGCTGGACTGCGGCTGGAGATCCAAGAGGGTTTCAACTTCCTTTCTCCGGCGATCTTACTACCTCCACATCACTCCTTTAATGTTGGCACTCAATTGACACCGAAGAGAACACGCGACGAAGACCCCGTACTTCCCGAACAGCTATCAAAAATAATTCGTGCACCGGTTTGTCACCTAATTGAGCAGTTCAGGTCAAGATTTTTATCATACCATACCAAAATATCATCGGTAGCTTCGGAAGCGATCATCTAGAGCCTAGCCTCATGGTATTAAGTTCCGTGAATTCGAGACTCGAAGCTGAATACGAAGAATGAATCTCTTCCTCTTTCCGTGAGTTCATCTTCCGAATCGAAGACGAGGTTAAAGCGAATTCCTCTTCTTTTCGGCGCTTTTTCAAAAGCAGGAAAGTCACTCAATCGTTCCCATCGGAAAAAATCGGACGACATAGTGGCTAAGTCACGTACGACATAGTGAGTAAGTCAGTGATCCCCTGACAGTTATCCACCCTGACCTTTGTATCTTTCAAGGTAGGTGTCAGTCAGGACTTGAAGCTCAAGGCAATAGGCCCTTTCACCTGGCCGCAGGGTATTGAGTTCCGCGAACTAGAGAATAACGGCTCAAGTGCGTGACATTTTTGGAAACCCACGCTGAACGCCGATCCGGGTCCATCAGTCGTTCGTCATGCAATCTCCCACTTTCCTGTGTCCAGCTCCCCATCTAACTCTACTATACACCGCATCCAGTTCTGCTAACACCAAGTAGAGTAACCGTTCCGTTAAGCCTCTACTATCATAACGTTGGAGGGATGCATACCAAGACTAAGGACTTCTTCTTGGAAACTGCCTCCACCGACTATGACTATGAGGAGGTGGGGTGCTCATTGCTATGAAGAAATCTATTTCTTGCGCTCTTGTTCAACTCGACCAAGACAACACGCTCGAACAAGTTGCTGTAAAACTGTCCCTTCCGACTAAATCTGGCTGTGTGTGCGGAACCTACTTGAGCCCCAAATGCGAACCTGATAAATTAGTCGTACATTCCGATTGTGTGCAGCATCTCATGAATAAAGCAGCCTGCGGGTGATTCCGTGATCATTGTTGGCGACTTCAATCTGCCTCGTTTATTATGGTCTTTCGATGACGGCCTGGACTCCTACCTATCGACGAACGAGTCCTCCGATCAGGAGCTGATACTCACCGAAAACATGATTGCAAGTGGTTTGCAGCATATCAACGGTAGCAACGGTATTCTTGAACAACGGTAGCAAAGTTGAATTGATCGAATCGCCAGTCACGTTTGTTTTTCGTTTGGGCATACGAAGCTCCATAGAAAGTGATCCCGATATCCCAACAAACCTCGATTTCGATTTCAATCGATGTGTTTATGATGTCGTTATGGAAGATCTACGTCTGCTAAACTGGGATGAAATTTTTCTCGGTGCCAATGTTAACGCACCAGTCGCCACATTCTATGACGTGATTTTCGGGATTTTAAGCAGGCACATACCGCTCCGTAGAACTTCCTCTCGTCGTTGGGACAATCAACCGTGGTGGAATGCCTAGCTTCGACACCGCCGCCGCTTCTTCCATCATCAGATAACAGGATCATTCTTCGTAGACTCGAAGCTGAATACGAAGAATGAGTCTCTTCCTCTTTCCGTGAGTACATCTTTCGAATCGAAGACGAATTTCAAAAGCAGGAAAGTCACTCGGTCGTTCCCATCAGAAATGACATTCGATGGCAGAACGAGTCACGACATCGTTGGCTCAGTCGAACTCTTTGCCGATTATTTCAAATCAGTGTACAATACTGCGGTTACTGATAAAATGGACAATTTCCGATAAGCGTGTACACTGAAATATATCGCACAGCTCTTTTTTGTTTATGTTTATGTGTGACTCTAAAGCTGTCAACAGCATTCCATTTTTTATGTTCTTGTTCCATGTACAAAGTTATTAATACACGCGGTCTGATTATGTGCTAAATCTCGGTGTTTTACGTGTTATTTCTCGATCCGAAATAGTCCTCCCATAAGGTTAAGGGCCCAGGAACGATTCATGGTCACTTGACGGTGGCATAAAGTTGTTTTCTATCACGAAAGTGAGAAAAAATGGATGAAAACGAGCGAGATGACACTCACCATATTGCGATTTTCGACGGAACGAACTTTGTTGCTTGGAAGTTTCGTGGAAGTGCATCCAGACTGAACTCGGAGATGTGGCAGAGCTAAAGGCTCAACCAGATTACTCGGAAGAGAGGAAAAACATAAAGCAAAAGACTTTGGAGAAGCGCCAGAAGAAAGACAGAAAGTGTAAGTCGATGCTGGTATCACGAATACTCGACGATCAACTGGAAAACCTGCAAGGTCGTAGAACTCCCAAATAGATGTGGGATGCGCTGGTGAAAATCTACGACAGGAAGAGCGTGGCAAAACGGCTGCACTTGAATCGACAAATGCATGAGCTGCGGTACGCGGAGGGTTCCTTGCAATAACATTTTGTCAAGTTTGACCGCATAATCCGTTTATATCGTAATACTGGTGGTCAAATGGAATACTGTTGACAGCTTTAGAGTCACACATAAATATAAACAAAAAGAGCTGTGCGATATATTTCAGTGTACACGCTTATCGGAAATTGTCCACTTCATCACCCCTGCTCAATTTCAGACCACGGAGAGGTTAAGTTCCTCCCGCAGACGACGAAACGGCCCACATGGCAATGATTTCATCGTCTGCGGGAGGAGATGTTTATGTTTATGTGTGACTCTAAAGCTGTCAACAGCATTCCACCGAATTCGGCGAAATGACCCATTCGGCGAAATGTCCTTCAGCAAAACGATCTTCAGCGAAGTGACACAGTCCCTTAGCTTTCAATATTCTATGTAACCGAATTTGCTGCCCTGATCTTCAGTAACAGGCAAACTTCTACGTTCCAGTGTGATGAAGAGGGTATTTGTTGGTATTAGTAGCAAAAAAGAGGTAAACAATCGGTGATGACGAAAAACTCCTAAAAAATTGGTATGAAAAAAGTGAAGTTTGACGTCACGGAAGGTATACTTCAAAAACACTATAACATATTTTGCACTACACGAATACCATTTTACAATCATTTCCTCACCTGTATACATCTCATTGGCTGCCACCAACGTTCGTTATTATGGGTTGCTTGACATCGCGCCGTGTTAGAGCAAAGCCGTCCACTTGATGCAAGTTTCAATGTGTTGAATGATGCCGAATTTTTAGGCTTCAATATTGAGATTTTCACGTCCGCTTGTATTGGTGCGATATGTGAGAGCGTGTTAGTGAAAATCCGAAGAAAATACATAACAAATCGCTGTCAAACTCATTTTGACAGGTCTAATTTCATACATTTTTTAGGTTAGCCAGAGGAATATAATAAACAACTTTATACGGCGATACACCCGTTAGTTGGCGTGCGTTAAACGTCAAAAATCTCTATAGGTAGAAAGAGTTCTAAGACTAGAATAAGACAGCTGACATAGTTATTTAAGTGATTCACAGTATTTGCAGCATAGCTGAAGAAGTAGTAATATAAATAAAGAAAACAATTTAATGATTTTTTTCCATTTGAAAATATCAACAAAAATAAGAAATGCTAAAACTTCATAGGTCGGTTTTGATTTAATGATTGCAAATTGGAAAAAAAAGTATAGGTAAAAAGCATCATAAAATGTTTAGAAATTTGCATGTTTGTAAGAAAATCAAATTTGTGTGAATGATTCACATTACTTTCAGTTTTTTTGGGGTATTTTGACAGTTTTTTTCTTCAAATTTTTGGCAACCCTGGATATCACTGCATGTAGTGAAAAACTTATTAGAGAACCGTCACCGTTCACCGCCGTTGAATCTGGCTCACATTTGAGATCCGTTTACTCATATTCGTAAAAAACAAGTCACTTATAGACTGAGAAAATTTTTATTCAAATGTGACTAAATGTCACTCACATTTAATTGATATTTACTCATATATGAGTGATATTTACTCAAATTTGAATAAAAATTTACTTCGTCTATGAGTGCCCTACGTTTTTGCGAATTTGAGTTGACCGTAACTCAAATATGAGCCATATTCAACGGTCGTGTAGTGCCAATAAAGATAAATTTCCTCAATTATATAATCTGTTTGATGTAAAAGTGCAACCATACGTTTCTCCGCTACCAATTCATCAATGCACAATGTGAAACCCCATTTCAATTCCGTTCCAACTTTTCCACTTTCTAATCGCAAAACAACAATGCAAGCGAAATTACAAAGCAATCTCACCCAGAACGAAGTGATCAGCAGGCAACTCCCGTATTCCTATCTTAACTTTTATTCAGCAATTTCCTCGCTTCGCTAATTGCCCGTGTTGTGTTGTGACACAATATTGCTCCATTTCGTACAGCCCTACCTCCAACCAACACCATTCTATCCACTTCACCGAGGAAACAAAGTAAAAACTGAGAAAGCATATCACGCCACACTGGGAACCCACCAGAGCCCGTAATACTTTCTTTATGAAGACATAAAATGGATCGTAATCCGTTTGACAGTGAACAGACACATCAAACCAACCGATATGAAAGTTCCCACCCCAAGAAGCGCCTCAATTGCCTTTGACAGTAAACTGTTCACTTTCCAAGCGATACCGCCTGCCTTTGCCACCAGCCAGTCCCGGAAAATCCTAATCTCATCATTTGCCAATTAAACCGGAAAAAAAACCTTCCACACATCTCCCCTGCGAGCTCCTATACCGACGGAAATCGATTCGACTTTGGCTTTATTCTACCCAAAAGAGCCTTTCACTGAGTCAACCACCAGGCACAAACGAGCATCCTACCTGTCAGCAGAAATTAATATGCTTAATTTGATTAGATTTCCCGTCCACCCGGGAGCTGCGCCTGCTACCATCCTACCGGAGGGCCTAGGGAACGCATTTTTATTTTATTGGGCTGACATTTTCAGAGGCCCCACAACCGACTTGCCCAAGAGCGATTTTTGGTCTTTATTACTCGATAACTTCGGGCTAGATGAGGCGTGCACGCACAATCGTTTATGTAGGTACGTAAGCATCAACATCTGTGACCAGAATACAGGAGGAGAGAAAAGCGCACGACACGGTTTCTCGGTAATTACCGAGTTGGTTCACTACCATTGCCGGGATGACAACAGCAAAGAAAGGCAGTGACAACAAGAAGGCTTAATCAAGAAAGATGTGCGGGGGTGGGGGGGGGGGGGCTCAGGTAGGGGCAGATAGAAGATGATTATGACTTTTGTCTGCAGCGTACAAGCAGATAGGCCATGAGCTTGACGTGGAAGTGGGTTATGTTGGTTGGATTTATTTTTAGATTGAGAAAGCCACATCTAGACAAATATCAAAGAATAGAAGTGGAACTTCAGATCAAAACGTGGGTCCACTTTTCATTGGCAAACACTAGCGCACCTAGCGGTAGAAGGCATCTTCTGTCTGCAGTTACGATAAAGGGTGTGGCATATCAAATTGCATCACGGAAAACAACGCTGCAGAAAACTATCGACTTGACCGATCCTTTTCAAACTTTCAGACAATAACATATAGCCCATTAGTAAGCTTTTGGCATATTTAGTACATTTGACTTTAATACCATAACCGTACGCTCGCACCTTATGCTAAACTCCACTTATTAGGTTCAGTACAACATCTGGTTGCAGCTTCTTCTGTACGGAAACCCACTTTTTCTTCATGTCTTCCTCAGATTTGACCTCTTTGGGATGCTTCCGTAGTGCCTGCTTCATAATAGCCCAGTATTTTTCGATGGGCCTTAGTTCCGGTGCGTTGGGGTTCATGTCCTTGGGTACGTACCACACGTACCACACGATGCTGAGACAAAAAGGCTTCGTCAGCTTCTGGGTGTATAGTTTCCGGGCCCGTGACTTTACCACCGTATGTAACAAGTACGCTTTTCCATTTACTTATGTAGCGATTTATTTGCACAGAATTCCTATTATACAATTTTCACATATAAGTATATTGCATGAACGTTCGTTTTTACAATTAAATTCATAAATGTATTCACCGCCAAGGAACGTACGTCCATATATATAGATATAGTTACACTTGTCATACAAAAACCAACAAGTTCCCGATACGTTCAGCTAATTTACATTTGACCCGAATACGCTACCTGTTCGTCAAAGTCCGGGGTTCGAATCCGAACCGTTCTCTCGTATAAAAGAATAACCGAAAATAGATTGGAGCAAGATAGTATACTGAAATTGCATGACAAGGAAAGAGATGTAGCATTGAGAGAAAGATGTTGGAAATTGTCGTTTGAAAGGTCGTTGAACTACTTCGGTAATTTGACGTACTTCCGGCCACGATGACCGTTAAAATCACGCCTATCTGAGGGTATCTGGAACTTCTACTCGTTCACTTTGACTTGAACCGTGGAAGAGGCGGGAGTGCGAGTAATTAGTACTTAAGGTACTTAGTGTCGCGGTGTGTTTTTCGTGGTATGTGAAGTTAAAAATGTGAGGAGTCTAAAAGACCGATTTTAATGTTACATCTTTGTTCCTTTTCGTTAGCCTGTAGAGTGCAAACTGTATGTAAAAAGTTCTGTGCGGTCCACTTATTGTGTGTGCAAAGTTATAGAAAGGTAAGGTGAATAGAGTCTTTTGTGTGGAGATGTAACTGAAATGTGTCGAACAGCCGTTCGACGGCTTTTTGTTTAGGATCGTGTTGTGCAGATTGGAGTTTGCACCGCATCGCTTCTAGCGATAGACGGCTTTGCTCGGCACACCGCAATCGAGGAAATATATCGCGCTCTCTAGACCCCACGCTTCAACTTCAAGGTTCCCGGTTCGGGGGAGAATTCGGAAGGGAGACACCGTTCAACTGTTCTCCGGCAGAGCGTTGGCCAAATCCGCCAATGTCAACCACGTGAACCCACGAACATTATTCGTCTTCGACGATCCCCTCGTTGACATTTGCGCCACCGGCAGTCGGCGCTAGTTCAGTACCAATTCGAGGGTTCGATTGGGAATTTCCGCACCATATCAGTCCGGGGTGCAATGTGCAACACCACCACCGTTTGAATAGGCTGCTACTTTGCCGACCTCCCTCCGACAAAGGGATGCTTCTGTGCCGACACGGGTGAAGCAGCGACGACAATGACTACCGTGAGTAAATAAACGCATGCGAATCTCCACACACACAAAAACACATGAGCTCGAAGAAAATTAGCAAGTTAGGCTAGCAATCGCTAGAAACAGATCAGGATACCGCACACACGTTTAGGGAGAGCTAGCAAACAAACGAACAAAAATGGGAAAGGAACAAGAGTCATGAATAAACCTAGGTTAGGAATACGAATAAATCATTAATGATATTCGTTATTTAGCCACGAAATAAATGTTGTTTTCGTAAAGTAAAAGCTTTCTCCGTAATGTTAATTTTTGTCGGTTAGATTCTTCACGTTTCGGTCGTTCTATTTTGCGTTATTTTTTGTAGTATTTTTGTTGTAATTGAATTTACTCCAGGTTGGACTGCCTGGGAAAACAGTCTCCGCACTCACGTGTCAGGATCGGGGGAGGAAATCTGAAAGGGAGAGTTCCTCCAGTGATGATAAATGTGAGTGGGGTTTTTGTGTTACGGTAGAACGACGGTTAACTTCAACATTCGCTTAAGACCATTGGATTCTCTTGGAATCCCTCATGGAATTTCAGTCTGCTGAATCGCTCTTAAACTAAATTTCGGTCTCTTCCATTCATAAACCCGCCCTGAGGTTGGGTTTCTTGCCGGGCAAATCAAACCTTGACGAGTGGTCCTCTTCGTAGGTGGCGCTTAAGCCACTCGTTTTTAGAGACAGGAAGCGTATTCGGTGGTCGAGATCTCGCAGGCTGAGAGGCGTGCGCTACACGTATTTTGCCGTTCGTCACGATTTGAAGCCTTCTGGAATGTTTTACGTATGCAGTCCCTCCCCGTCCTTCGCTCTCTGAACGGAAGACGTGGACAGATTCAACTTTTTTGCCACATCTCTGACCGAAGCATTGGGATTCCGCTTAAACGCTTTCACGACACGCTTGTGATCGTGATCACTAATAAAACATCCATTCTGACCGCATTTTCGACCTTCCGTTCGATGCTCAGAGTTTCATAGTAACGTTTAATCAGACAACTTACCGTTGACTGCACGATTCCGATTTGTTTTACGATGTTCCGATGAGAGAGTTGAGGATTTTCCAGGTGCTTGCGCAAAATCAATTCGCGACGTTGCTTTTCGGAAAACTGACAGCGTTAAAAATATAGTGTAGAAAATAAACTTTAAATCTACTTCTACGAAAAATTTCAAGAGAAAACAACTAATGGGTAATTTTCTACAGCGTTTTTTCCGTGATGCAATTTAATGTGGGACACTCTTCAGACAGCATGCTATGATAGTATGAGTGCGCATAGAAAGCCCGTGTGGAACGCTACCACAACGCATCGCTTGTTGAGGAGAAAAACGTACCACTTTTTGATTCAGCGATTTGTTGGAACTTCCTTTTCTGTTCTGTGCAAACATGTCGAAATTACCAATGTGCCAAATGCAAACAATGACTTTAAATGTTGATGTCTCACAAATCACAACACTCCGATGTAAGCTAACTGCGCCTGACCAGAGTGGATGTTTAATAAGAGGCCCGCAAAGATTGAAGCCAGAAGTATGCCGATCGAACTGTCAAGCACGTCAATCTATCCAGCGGGATAAACTTAACGAATTTCAAAGTTTGATACGTGTTTTGGAATGTACCAATAGCGTACCATACACATTTAGAAAAAAATCATGTAAATTTAGGTGCTCTGAGAGTGACATATACGAGCGTCAATTTTGGCATAAATTTGAGTCATAGCAGACGTGAAATATCGCTCAATCAAACGTACTTTTCGTCGAGCAACGAAATTTTCAGTCTCGGAGCACTTAATATTAAATGACATGTTTGTTTACGTCTCATCTTTTATGTCAAAGATGGATTCCGTCACGTGTAAAATAAGGTTATTTCTAATTGTGTAGCGTACCTTCAAGGATTTTGAACGACCCTCAAAGCTTCCCGGAAAACCCGTGTCCCGCTGGATAGACATACGATTTCAGCAATGACCAAGTCAATCGACCAGATTCCTACGACGTACCAAATGCATACTTTACGAATCTGTAATTCATTTTTAACGTACCTCCTTTCACTTAAATGCTTATACTAAACTGTTTAAATAGCTTTATATATAAATTCTGGGCACGGAATTGGATTTCTCGGAAAATATAAGCCCGATTTCATATAAAAATCATTAAACTTAAGTGCATTCTAGCCAGTTTGAGGACCAAAACCAGTTTGTTTTTTTTTATTTGCATCCGTTAAAAATATACTAATTTCGAACAAAACCATTAATTTCATGAATAATTCTGGAGACACACGGTGCTGCTTGGAAAACTCCATCATGAGAAATGCCTTGATAACTTTCTGATCAGTCATGACCAACGTACCTATGAGATGGATAATAACTAGGTAGGTCATGACCTTTCATACACATTTCCTGACAGTTGGTGAAAGGTCATTTGGATTCAAGCTACTGCACGGGTAAGTTGGACATTGATAAGCTGCGTTGTGGGTCATTTGCCCATGATTAATATCGGCGGATTTTCACATTTCTGGCGATCCTGCCAGGAGACGAATCTGGAATCTTGAAGACCCCCGATAGGTAGTAAAAGGGCAAATCACCCACTTGCAAGGAAAATAGGATAAGAACGCGACTTCTGAACGCCGTTCTGAATACGAGTGAGGACGGATTTGCTAAAATCGTCTCCTCGCCGTGGCAAAGCCACAGGAGAGAACGCGACCGAGACGGCCGTTCTGAGAAAACGAGTAAGTCCTTCTTAATTCTGCTAATAGAATTGTGAAGGTTACCACACTGGAGGTAACGAAGCCCTCGACGGAGCCAATCTGAATCGCGGTATTTATAAACGCGATCGGAACCACCAGCAGGGGATAAGTATGCAATTGAGGCAAAACCAAGTAAGGATAAAAGTTATGAAGGAACAACAAGCAAATGAAATCAGAAGGCAGTAATCAAACGTTGACAACCGGTATCTAGATCCTAGATACGCATTTGCATGCTGCTGGAAATTATTTGATGGACAATGAGGATAAATAGATTAAAAGTAATTAGTTGAGAGCCATGAGAATGAAGAAGAGCACTATTTAGTTTTGTGTTGTTATTGGACAATCTCAGTGATTTCCAGGATCTCCTGTTTATTTATTAGGATGTTCAAAAGTTCAAAACCATGGACGCAGTCGATTGACTCTCCCTCCCAAACATGTTTAGCAAACATAGATGAATTCAGTACCCAAAAGTTAAGGCTAACACTAGGAAGTAACTGAAGGTCTATTGCTGCTTCTACTATCGCCAGTGGGAATTTTAGGTCGAATCCTTCTTGATTTCTAGGGATGGGATCGAAGTTTGCTTGGCCGCGATTAAACGTGTTTGTTTTCTATTGTCGGGATTTTTTGCGATAATCTTCTGTCAGCGTTTTGGCTGGTGGCGCTATGCCATCCGGAAGAATTTTCGTTTGAATTATTTCCAAATGTATAGTCCAGTTCAGTTTTTACGTATTCAGTAACCGTGTTGTGCCAGTGTTAGTGATTTAGACCGTGAAATCAGCATGGAAAGAAAAGATTCCCATTGGTTGAACCCTGTTAAGCCGTGCCGTTGTTTTCTGGATACTAATTTGGTGAGCTCGTTCCTTAATTTTTGTGGTAATTCTATCGTAAATATTTTTTTTAAATCATCAAATACGCGTAAATAAAATTTTGCGCTACTGTTTTATAGAAAGTTTCAGTACATTATCAGCATCGATACTGTACCGGAGCTTATCGTAAGCGAAATCTTCAGAAGCATGCGATCTTGAAATGGGCTAATGGGTATACGGTAGAGCTATCACCTTCAAACTCCCGAGTTCAAACTTTTTCGCAGTCATAAAAAAATGGCTACAGGTAGATGTTATACATAATACCACTGCTATAGACAGTAGGAGTGTGATTGTAGATACATACAGTACATACAATAAATGAACAAATGAAAAATTGAATCAGTCAAATGTGTCAAAATTAGTCTGTTTTTTTTTATAAAATCTTTATTCTAATCCTAACATAAAGGGTGATACGGTCAAAATTTAGTCAAGGGAAAACGCGTGTAAATCGGTGAAATCGTTTATTTAAAAAATCAAATTAAATTTCTTTTTCAAGTTCAATTAGTATAAAATTCAGGAAAAATATTCAGTTAGGCTTCCGCTTTTCCAAATCCGAATTGCCGGCCCTTACGCTTGACCCCTGCCATCAGATTTTGTACAGCCACCTTGTCCACCTTCTTCGCCGCAGAAAGCCAGTTTGCCTTGAACTGCTGCTCGCCCTTAGCAGTTTTTTTGGTCTTCTTTAGGTTCCGCTTGACAATAGCCCAGTATTTCTCAATTGGGCGGTGCTCTGGCGTGTTGGGAGGGTTCTTGTCCTTGGGAACCACCTGCACGTTGTTGGCGGCGTACCACTCCATGGCCTTTTTACCGTAATGGCAAGATGCCAAATCCGGCCAAAACAGTACGGAACAACCGTGTTTCTTCAGGAAAGGCAGCAGACGTTTTATTCAAACACTCTTTCACGTAAATTTCTTGGTTGACAGTCCCGGAAGCTATGAAAATGCTGCTTTTCAAGCCACAGGTACAGATGGCTTGCCAAACTAGATATTTCTTTGCGAACTTTGACAGTTTCATGTGCTTGAAAACATCTGCTACCTTTCCCCTTCCTTTTGCCGTATAAAACTCCTGTCCCGGAAGCTGCTTGTAGTCGGCTTTGACGTAGGTTTCGTCGTCCATTACCACGCAGTCAAACTTCGTCAGCATCGTCGTGTACAGCCTCCGGGATCGCGCTTTGGCCGTCGTATTTTGTTTATCATCGCGATTTGGAGTCACTACCTTCTTGTAAGTCGATAGTCCGGCTCGTTTTTTGGCTCGATGCACGGTTGTAGACGATACACCCAGCTTATTTGCGGCATCTCGGAGAGAGAGGTTAGGGTTTCGCTTGAAACTACCGGCAACTCTCTTTGTCTTCTCAGCGGCTTCCGGTTTTTGATTTCCCCCCGATCCAGACTTCCTGGCTGTCGACAAACGTTCCCCAAACACTTTAATTACATTTGTAACGGTTGATTTGGCAACTTTTAGCGATTTTGCCAACTTTGCGTGCGAGTAGCTCGGATTTTCGCGATGCGCGAGCAAAATTTTGATACGCTGCTCTTCTTGCTTGGACGGCATTTTGACAACTGAAGAGTGAATTCCAAAATCAAAATAGGAGCAACATTCTACACAAACACACCTTCAAAATGAGGGGTGTTCAGGTTTTTTAAATGCAAAATTGAAAGAAATACGTCAAGTTGATATTGACCAAATTTTGACCGTATCACCCTTTATAAACATGTCATACAAGCTTACCTATTCTAAACTAATTAGAGGCATTTATTTCTAAGTAGAATTTGAAGCTAGGCAAGGAGATCATATGTCGTTCTGTTTTCAAAATATATAGACTAAACTGAAAAAAATTTCTTCGAATCATAATTTTGTCACCCCTGCTAAACTTTTCTAAGGTTGGAGCTATCAAACTGGAAAAGGTTAAGAAGCGCATTAAACGAGGATCAAATCTGTTTAGTAAATGTCTAATAAAATCGTTCCATGACTGATTGACCGAAAAACATTTACAAAATATATGCTCAAGATCTTCTAGGAATCCGCATGATAAGCAATTAGGGTTGTCAGCAATACCTATGCGATACAAATGAGCTCTGTGATCAATTTTCCTATTATAAAGTAAATAAAGAATAGATTTTTCATTTGAGTTCAGGTTCTTTAAATTAATATTATTCCAGACACGTGGCCAATTGTTTTGTTCTTTAGTTTCAATAGTTGGTCTAGGCAATGATCCAATTTTATCAGAATATAGTTTTATCATAGAAAAAGGTTGTGTTAGATCATGTTCGTAAAACAAATTCATGAAAGAAGGATACATATGTGGTAATATAGTAACAGGTTTCCTAATAGGCGGACTACTGATATTAGGCAGAATATAATTTTTAAACAAACACGTGTCGTTCGAATTAGATTTTATCCCAGTACTATTGTAGAAAAACGTAATTGATAGATATTGGGCGGAACGCGTTGGAATGTTTAGAAAAATAGGGCGCACGCTTGGTCTGGTTTAAGATACATTGTTGACTGCTTTCGGGAACGTGATTTCATTTAATAACTTGTGTACTTGTTTAACCAGGGTTTAAGCAATCGTCACGTCGGTCATAGCTTGTTATGATAACCTGAACAATGCGTAAAGAGCAAACCACCCAAGTAACATTGCAAGTTTTATCGAGGTTTTAAAGCATGCTACAAGTATAAATCATGGTCTCCAGAACCTTCATAAAACCAAAATTGTTACTTGGGCGAAACATTGAACGTCGCGTGAAAGTGGAACTTAATGAAGGCCTAAGTGCTTTTTCGTAACTTTTAGTTTTCGGATTAGAAAGATCATCGGTTGCAGGACAGTGATTTATATTGGATAATCCAAAGCTATGTTGATCATTATAACATTAAATTTTGAATAACAAATGATAAGACAATCTTATTCAAATGTCGTAATAATACCTCTAATCAAGGCAAAATGATTTATATGGTTTTCATAAAAGTTGACGATACAAATACTAATGAGGAAAGGAATTCCGCATTTCCTTTTCCAAAGTCTTTTTTCTCTCCTTCCCTTCCCTTCTTCTCTTTTCAGAAAGCGAGTAATGGCGCTATAACCATATGCCATATAGGGCTAGGACAAGAGTTAGTGCTCAGGTCCCAACCAATAGAAGAAAATGGAGCATCACTTAACCTTCTTAGACTAGATGCTCCCAACGACAAATGATTTATAAATAACAGTACAACGGAACGTACGGTACGAGATGTCCACGTTTCATCCATTTATTGAATTCTGAAGCATCGTGTTTAGATCTTGGATTTAAACCCGATGTTTCTAAATCATCTTGCCCCTTAAATGCTGCACAGTAGGCCTGGCCGTTTTGATATATTTTGCGCATCTATGATGTGCAGCATATACCAAATAGAAAAAAAAAAAGTGATGGAGGTATATCCATCATTTTCCAGTATGCTTTCATGAACTGGCTGTGTTGGTGTTAGATTAGATACGAGATTAGTATCCTTCTTGATGTCTAGGTTGTAGCATTGTCCGGGTACCATGACGATAATGTAGAGGTACATTTTCCACTAGCCGAAAAAGTGGGTCATAAGTACAAGTTTCGACAAACGTCTATCAGAATGAGTCACGGTAAAGAAATTTCTTGTCCTGGATGGACAGCTTCTGCCATCACTCACCCTTCTCCTTCTCGTGGTGGAGTTGAACTTAATGGTTGGCAACGGTCAGCGTATACTGGCTAATAGTTCCAGCAGTGGCCGACGATCTCGCGCTTACCAATCTTATCTTCGTTAAAGTAAGAGGATTGAATGTTGTACAAAAAAAAATTTATAACTTTTATACCGAAGGAGAGGGAAGATATTAGATGAATAATAACTAGGTAGGTCATGACCTTTCATACACATTTCCTGACAGTTGGTGAAAGGTCATATGGATTCAAGCTGCTTCACGGGTAAGTTGGACATTGATAAGCTGTGTTGTGGGTCATTTGCCCATGAATAATATCGGTGGATTTTCACAATACCTAACTGGAACTTTCTGATAGAATTTACCAGTACTCAAAATAAAAATTTATATATTTAAAAAAAAATCAATTTTTTTGATGATACATTAGAGAAAACCTGATCAAATGATCAGATATCTTTCAGAAACTATGCCTGGAAATTGAAAAAATAATTAAATTAAAAAAAAATATTTAAATCACTGGTAAATTCTATCTGAAAGTGAGTTCCAGCAAGGTACGTTGGTCATGACCGATCAGAAAGTTATCAAGGCATTTCTTATGATGGAGTTTTCAAAGCAGCAACGTGCGTCTCCATAATTATTCATGAAATGAACGGTTTTGTTCGAAATTAGTATATTTTTAAGGGATGCAAATAAAAAAAAAACAAACTGGTTTTGGTCCTCAAATTGGCTAGAATGCACTTAAGTATAATGATTTTTATGTAACATCGGGCTAAAACTTTCCGGGAAATCCAATTCCTTGATAATAATTTATATATAAACCGATTTAAAAAGTTTAGTATAAGCATTTAAGTGAAAATAAGAGGTACGTTAAAAATGAATTTACAGATTCGTAAAGTATGCATTTGGTACGTCACACTTCCGTGGAAATCTGGTCGATTGACTTCCCAAGTAACCAGCAAGCCCGCTAACTACCCGATAAACGCCCTTTTTGCGATATAGGGAAAATAAAGGGTTTCCGAACTTTATATCAGTCGTATATCAGCCATATATTGCAAAAAGGGCGATTAGCGGGCTTGTTGGTTTCTTGGGTTGGTCATTGCTGAAATCGTATGTCTATCCAGTGGGACACGGGTTTTCCGGGAAGGTTTGAGGTACGTTCAAAATCCTTGAAGGTACGCTATGGTACGCTATTGCCTAAGTAACAATTCTGCAATCATTTGGCATCCACTCTGATTTATGATGGTTTTATAATGGCAATGAATAATCTATTTAGTTTAAATACATCATTTCACAGTGTAAAGTGTTCCAGCTTAGTAGTTCACCTTTTCACTGTTTTAAAAACCTTTTACAGCCCAGCAAGAAGTCAAAAACTGTCTTTTTCTAAAATTAAATTTAAAGAAGTTCTCAATCCCACCATAAAACTGTTCTATAAATCAATCATAAACTTCATTGGCAATTTTTTATTAATGTCTTGATAAAATACTCTATACACCTGTTCTATCATTGTAAAAGCAATCATAAAACCATTAGGTTTTAAATGAGAGCAAAAGGCATATATTGTTGCCTTTTAGGCTTTAAAAAGTGTATCATAAAATCTCCTCTGTTAACAAATTGAATTTTAAGGATGGATCCTCACAGTGAATAAAAACCAAATTTATGACAAGGATATCTCGAATGATAAACGAAGTTGGAGAAAAAATGCGATGCTAACGACCTAAGGGAAGTCGATTTCATTAAAATTTAGTTCTTTAGAAGAACCAGCACGTCCGGCGGAACGGGTACCATCAACGACTGAGCATCTGGTGGAGAAGAGTGAAGTTAGCGTGGTCCTCAAGTTCATAAAACTTTGTCAAAACAGTCTGAAAACAGACCAGTCTTCTCCAGACCTTGCGAATAGATTAAGATCGGAATAACTTGCATCAGTACCGACAGCAAACCACTGAAACTGTCAGTTAGCGGACACTAGTTGGTTTCCGATCCATAGCTGCGATTTTATTCGGCAAAAGGGTCATCACTTGGAAACAATTCATTCAACCATACATTCCTGCAACGTTTGATCGTGCACTTCCAGAACCATCAGGAAGAAAGGGATGTTTTCGGGAATGATTGAGGTTACAGCTGTGCGAAATGCGAAATGTTGTGAACACTTTCTGGGTAACTGCTTCCAAGCCATCGGGAGCGAATCGCACAGCGCAACTATCGAAAGATAAACAAACTTTAATTTAAGATTTTGTAGGCAACATTGCCGCCATAAATGCTGCCATAAATCTGAACGGGTTAGGATCAAGCAAAATGGCTTAAGATAAATACAATTCAGTCTACAAGTTTTCTTCATAAAAGCCATTTCAAAACCTTATGAATTTGTTACGAATTTTTTGAAAGCAAAATAACTTTTTCACAAATGGCCCATGAAAATCAACTTTTATGCCTCCGCCATATTACAATTATTTTATTTCCTTGGACATAACTTTATTTTAGTTAATTTCGCAATGAGAAAATATTTAGAATGCAAAAATCATGAGAAACAAAAATCTCGGCTAAGCTTAATGATCGATCTGAAGAATATATATTTTTTTTAATGTAAAATTATTAGTAAAATCGATGTTTTCCGTCG
Source organism: Ochlerotatus camptorhynchus (assembly GCF_037179485.1). Taxonomy (NCBI): domain Eukaryota; kingdom Metazoa; phylum Arthropoda; class Insecta; order Diptera; family Culicidae; genus Ochlerotatus; species Ochlerotatus camptorhynchus. The sequence goes on along the minus strand of NW_027040752.1, from coordinate 903,918 downwards.
GCGGACTCAAGTTTATCGATGTTTTCACGTACATTTCACATCAAATTTTATATGGCTCATAAAACTAGACCACTTCATGTGAACTATTTTATAATTTTGGAAATTCGGCATGATTTTTATACGATCAGTTTTTATTTTAATTATTTTGATAAGATCGGATGGTATTTATGAATCCTTTTTTATCTTGACTGTTGTTTTTTATAGTGAACTTAGCAAGCAGCTAGGGTAAATGGCTCGGATAATGGTTTTAATTGTTGCCAAATAGCTTTTATTGTAGCTTAAATACGGTTTTAAAATATATCTCTATGCGTTTATCGCACAACCATTTTGCAGTGAATCAATCTTGCGGGTGGGCCAACTAGACAGATACTAGCATCAATGAGGTTTTGGTGGATGCATCAATGGCATACCAGTCTTGACCAGGGTTTTATGAATGTTGTTTTATAGTAGCTTTGTAGTATTTCATAAAACTTAAAATGTTACTTGGGTGGTACATTCCAAAACACGTATCAACTTTGAAATTCGTTAAGTTTGTCCCGCTGGATAGATTGACGTGGACCCCGCACGACAGAAGTGAGGAACAGGCCCTATTAAACAGAAGAAGGGTGAAATTAAGGAAAATATTGAAACGCGATATCAAACTTTTTTGGTTCCTCGTCAATATTAGCATCAATATTTTTATTTTGCTTTTCAACCATCAATAATATTGAAAATATTTACTTTTGAAAATTGACAATATTTTTATTCGTGTGGTCCCTGCTTTAGATTTGATTGCCATTGAAGCTACAACATCATGTTGTACATATGCAAAGCAAAAATTGCTCTCCTTTCGACCTGGATATGAATATGTCATGGCTCAAAAAACGGCTCATCCATTTCCAGCGGCACAGCCAGTCTCTGTGTCATTCTTATGAAGCCCTTGCAATTCCCCAACCCTCGGAATGCCAATAATTCAGCAGCCGAAAAGCATTCTTCAGCCCATGAGGGATCACAATATTCCCATCAACCAACGAACCAACCGACAACCGATGATCCAACCTACGACAACCAGTCAGCGTGCACACGTCAGCAATCCATTCCAACCTTTTCCCCCAGTTATATCAATAATACTCCCATTGGGGACCAATCCGTAATAATGCGAAAGCAGAAATGCCCCAGAAAAATTTCTTTGAACCCCCTGCCTTCTTCGCACTGCCCCTCCCAAAACAAGTGATGGCAATCCACAACGCAAATGTGCTGACTGATATTGCTGCTGCACGGGTATGAATATGAATAATCTTCATGAAATCAAATTCATACCGCTTCAGCCTTTCACTTCTTGCCGTCGTGCGCCGTCAGGCTGTGTCATATATGGGATATGTGCTTTCACTCAAAACGATGAGCCTCACGGAGAGTTGTCCCTTTTTGCGCAGACATATGGGTTTTAGATCGGTTCATGCCTTCTTCCAGAATGCTCAATAATGTATGGCCCAATAAAGATCTTCGCAAGCGGAGATTATTATGCAGAATTGATCATACTTAGATGAGTTATAAATTTGGTTACCAATATGATTGTATGATAATTGTTTAAAAGTTCGATTTCTCTGTACCGGCCTACCTCCCGCTCCCCCCACCGATACGTGTGTGCAATATCCAGCATTTGTGCACCGAGAAATTGTCATGAATGTTTTTGCATTATTACAGACATATGAGAATTTCCATACAAATTGTATACGACATGAAAAGCTTTCAAACTACTACACATTCCCCCTGCTCTGGTTTGCCAGCTGTGCCTTCAACGCACACAACCGAATGAAATGAATATTAAATGTGAAGCGGCTCTTTGTTCTGTTCTCGGAGCCTCGTCAGGCCCCGCTCGCTCGGATCAAGCAGCACTATACACACTCACACACACATACACACACACCATCCGATCTTCTCCGGTTCCGGTTCGTTTTCCAGGATTGAAAGTGACGAGAATCAGCAGAAGGAGGTGGATATGCCCTTTATTGGTTTCCTCGAATGACAACCGTCTTCCCCATGGTAGGTTCGGTCTCCGGTAAATCAGTCCGGAGTTGGATATGCAACTATTCGATCTACTATTCGTCGTCGTCATCGGTGTCGTACTGAACTGTTTGCTCAATTCCATTCGTTCCCACCCCACCGGAGCCCGAAAAGGTGAAGAGGAGCTTCTTTCGACACTTTTTGTCTTCCATGAACTCCCGTTCTAGGCTCTCTGATTTCACTGAGCTGGTGGGTTGGTTTATTCTGTCTGATGGGTTGATGATTCGTTCATGCTTGCTTCGTTAAAAGGCTCCGGCATCTGTGGCTGTCAGTCGATGTTCTGAAGGGTGTCAATCAAACGCTGGGTTGACTTTTTTGTTTGCTGTTGTTGTTTTTTTTTTTGGGGTCGGTTTTCCGAATCGAGTGCAAACCGATCATCGCTGGGAGGGAGTAGCCGTAAATTAGCTAAATTGATTTGGATGTTGTTGTTGTTACTATTCGCACAAATTGCATTGGGAATTTGTGCTGATTGGAGTGAACGGAAAGGTTTGGAAGTTGGGGAATATAATATTTCAACTTGTCTTTGAGTCTAGCATGAGGAAGAATTCCTTTACTACAAAGAAAAACTACAGACTACTAAAAACTCATGCAAGCGGCACCGGTGGTGTAGTGGTAAGCGTGATTACCTCTCACCCCAGCAGGCGTGGGTTCAATCCAAGTCTGCGCCGTCGGGAGGGAGGGAAGTAAAGCCGTTGGTCCCCCGGTTCATGAGTTGATAGGTCGATAGGTAGGGTCCAGGTGTGGGAGCTGTCTCCCTGGCTTCGGTAGCATTGGTGCTCAGCACGGAAAACAAGGTCGACGGATTACAAATCAAGGGAAAAAAAATACATGTCAATTTAGGAGCTCTGAGGTTGACATCTATGAGCGTCACCAAAGTAACCACGAAGGTTATTTTTAGCCCGATAAGGGCCTTTTTGTAATATAAGGCTGATACACAACTTCCGATTTTTATATTTGCCTATTATCAGCTTTACATTGCACTTTTTTGCATTTGCTGGCTGGATGGTTACTTGGGCAGATTTGACATACATTCATATCATTAAAGTTACCAAATGTTTCGCAATTAAACAAACTCTCGTCGAGTAACATAGTTTTCGGAAATGGAGCACTTTATTTTTAATAACTTTGTTGGGGGATTTAGGTTCGTTGGTTGAGCTGAATACTTCGTTTGCCTTTCCGTGCTCCAAATATACACCTTGTAGCCACCTCATGTACCTTAGATCCTACGTTGTGTGTTTGTCCAGAATCGTACTATGTGTCCTTCCAATTTCGATCCTTTTCCGAATATCCTAGGTATCCATTTGCTCTTGTTTCCTTTCCTTCCACAAATGCAATAGAACTGAACTAATTTCACTTCTAAACACTTTATTTAGGGACCAAAGTTTAATACACTTTATTCGTACGGGTTTGTGAAGCGCGCGCGTGTATATTTTTGCCTTTATTCGTTCGCAATCGGTTGGCTAACTAAATTCACTGTGTTCGTTATCTGTCTATCATACCAAGGAATTCATGTACTGTCTATTCGTGTTCTATTCGTGTTGAGTGCTCATTTAGGTACTAATAGTGTAAGTATTTAGTGAGTGTCTCCTATATGTGGTGAATGTATAACAGTTCTGTATCAACCAGTGTTGTAAATTCAATTTTAAATAATTCAACTATCGCTTAATACTAAAACATCCAACAAACTAAAATGCTAACGTTTCCTGCTTTGTGTCAGCGTTAAATTCCGTCAATTTTGCGCTCAATAGGAGTTTAATACTTACAGACTGGGTGGTGTCATTGGATATTCATGCTTCTTGTCAAGTTAATTGTCTTAATCAGAAAGGTACTCACCTAAAATGGAAAGAGAAGAAGAAAAAAAATGGTTACTAAACATATTACTTGAATAAATCTGAAAGTGTAAATTTAAATTCACAAATGATTAATTTTAGCAAAAACGTTGAACAACAGAGCTAGCAAATGTGGTTTGCAATTTTTACACATGAAATATCTTACTGCCGTTGCTTTAAACAAAATAATACAATAATATTCTTGAAGCTTTTGCTCAACTCAATCACATTCTTCCGGGTACTTTACCGACTATCGTTAAAGAATTATGTTGTAGCAGTATTTGTTCCGGCAACACGTTGCCCACTATACCCCTCGGTTCATCCAAATGAGCCAACTGCCCTTACGTCAAAGTAGGTTCTTTTGTCAGGTTGTTAACGTTGAAAATAAGTGAATTATATTGTTGTCATTATACGCAGTAGTGAGTTATACAACGTTTTTCCGGTGAATTTATTATCCTAATTAAAACTTATGAAATAACTAATTGTATTGTACTTATAGATTAACTTGCTACACAATATAAAATCTAGTTTATTCTGTTGCCGATACAAACACTAATTGGAGACAAATTGTATGAAGGTAAATTGCAAACAAAAGCAAAATCTAATAAATTATACATTTACAGCTTCGAGCTAACTCACATAAAAAACGAGTTTTGCTGCACAGAATCTCCGAAAATTACTTCGTCAACAGAAAACTCAAAGAATTTCGACAAGTTGGGATGTCTACCAACCAACAGGTATTCGACTATTCGGCAGACGCGTTCGAGAGTGCGAGCCGCAATAGACGCTGAAACCCCTAACCTCGCAGCTGAGAGAGATTCCCTGGAGGAGGAAAGCTTGTCGCGAAGCTCGTTCGAGCCGTCTATTATCGATGTTGAAGGAGGAGATAAGATCGAATGTGGTGGTTGTGACAAACCCAACAATGCTGAACTGTACATGGTTCAATGTCGGGACTGTTCTCGTTGGTATTACCTTTCTTGCGCCAATGTCAGACAGTCCACCGTTCAGAAAGAGGTCTTTATGTGTTCCTTGTGTATTCCGCGGATTCCGATCAAGCAGCCGAGCTCCGTCACGAGTCACACTACAACCTCAAGCGTACGACAGGCGAGGATCGGTCGTGAATTAGAACGTCTCAATGAGGAGAGGAAGCTAATGGAAAGAATTCACCAGGAAGAACAAGCACAGCAGGAAAAGGCCAGAAAGGAAAAATACGATCGGGAAAAGCAATATCTCGCCAAGAAGTTCGACTTACTGAAGCAGCAAGATGAACAGGAGGGATCACGAACTTCGAATAGTCACCGCAGTCAACAAAGCCGTCAGGACAAAGAAAGTATAGTACAGAACTGGATAAATGACGTAATTACGATCACCGAGAAGACCGGTTTCGTAGATCAGTCGTCGGAAATCCTCACAAAAGATGCTGAGCAGGAGTTGATGGCAAATCCAATAGTTGCCGCCGATGTTCATGCAACTTCAACACCTATACCTAACCGAAACATCAATTCTGCTGCTGGGATGGTCCAGCCTGCACCAGTTCGTTTACGATTGAGAATGGAACCAATACCTCGCAACACGGAAAGCATGGCGATCGGTGAGACGGCAGAGGAAGACTCGGATGGTGTGATTGGAGCTGTTGGTGGGTCACAGGGAAATATAAACTCACAAATAGTACCGTTCGTTGACGTTGGTCCTTTCAACGTTTTACTGCATGATCCAGTAATGACCAAATCGAAGACAGGCACTCTTCCAAAGGTCGTCCGAAAGCAATCAACCTACGAGCAATGGCGTTCCCGTACTCAAGAACTCGAGCAAAAACACAAAGAGGAGAACAATATTCGTCGCAAACGTGAATTAGAGCTGGTTAACCAACTGAACCGGCTAACGATACAGAGAACCGAAGACCTTCAGAAACAACGCGATGTGGAACAGGAGCTGCAACGCCATTAGCAAGAGCAATGCAGATTACATGAACAAAGACGGCACGATTTGGCTAGATTGGAAGAATTCCAACGTCGTGCGCAAGAATAGATTCGGGTTATCGAGCACAGGCGACGTGACTTGAGCTTGTTGCAAGAACAGTTATATCACCGAGAACACGAGCAGCATATGCTCAACGAACAACATCAACGTGAGTTGTCAGAGCGGGATCAGGAACTGGAACGTCTTATCAAGCTGGAGCAAGAGTATAGACAGTCCATGGAAGCTCAAGCACGTCAACAACAACCCTCTCCAGGTCTGGAATCGGAAGACACGTCGCAAGGTGGTACTCGGCCACATCCAGGTGACCACTGCATTTTTGACTGGAACTCTCAGGTATCTCAATCAACCCCTATGGGAGGGCGAACCCAGTCTGGTACGGAAAACGAATTTCCGATATTTCGTGCGGCTACACCTTCGTTTAGGCCATATCACCCACAAAACCAATGGTATCCTCCCGTCCCATTCGTCTCAGGTTCCCCTAGGACGAGGAACTGTCCACCTCACTTCCAGATTACTCCAGTATCTCAACAACTAGCTGCTAGACAGGTAATCAGTAGGGAATTGCCCATTTTTGCGGGTGACCCTATAGATTGGCCATTATTCATTAGTAGCTACAGCCATTCTACACAGGCTTGTGGCTATTCAGATTCCGAAAATTTATTGCGTCTTCAGAAGTGTTTTAAGGGTAGTGCCAAGGAAGCAGTGAGTAGTTTCCTTCTGCATCCGTCTACAGTAGCACAAGTAATAGGGACGCTAAAGCTTTTGTATGGAAGACCGGAGTAAATCGTTCAGAGCTTGATTAACAAGGTTCGTAGTACACCAGCTCCGAAGAACGATAAGCTTGAAACACTGGTGAGTTTTGGTTTGGTGGTTCAAAACTTGTGTGGGCATTTGAAAGCTGTAGGATTGGAGAACCATCTTTCGAATCCCATTCTACTTCAGGAGCTAGTAGAAAAATTGCCAACTTCAGTCAAGTTCAACTGGGCGCTATACCAGCAACAGCCGCCAGCAGTAGACCTCAGCACCTTCAGAGAATATATGGCAAACGTTGTATCCGCAGCGAGTGGTGTGGTGTCATGGAGTGGAAGTATACCGAAAGTGGCAAGAGATGATCGAGCGAAGGGGAAAGAACGTGCTTACATTAACGCCCATTCTAACCCGGAGTCACCAAAGAAGTGGAAGGAAGCTGGTAGAAAGGAGCAGTCAGCAGATGCAGAACAATCGTTCAAACCGTCCGAGGTGGGAAACAACTCAGCCGCTTCGAAATCTTGTCCATCGTGTAAAAACAGAGTTCACCAAATAGAGAGTTGTGGCGTGTTCAAAAGACTTTCTCTTGACGATCGCTGGAAAATAGTGAAGGAGAACAGGCTGTGTGGTAGATGTCTTACAGCTCATGCACGTTGGCCATGCAATGGTCAGGTATGTGGAATAAACGAATGCCCTAAACGTCATCATCGCCTTCTCCATTACGATAACTCTCCGGTGTCGAAGCAGGAAGATAAGGGAAAGAACGCTACTGTATCTATCCACCGTCAACCGACTTCGTTCAATCTGTTCAGGGTTATACCGGTAACACTGCATGGAAGAAAAAGGAGAATGGATACATATGCTTTTCTCGACGATGGATCCTCGGTTTCATTGATTGAAGACAGGATAGCTAACGCACTAGGGCTAGAAGGAGTTGCAAAATCGCTGTGCATCCACTGGACGGGTGGAATAAAGAAAAACTACGCAAATTCACGGGTTGTTTCGGTGGAAATATCTACGATGGACAAAGATCGTCGGTACAACGTATCGGAGGTCACATTTATTCCGTCCACTAGCGGTCTTACGTCAAGCTTCCGTTCGTGCCCCTAGGCACAGACCCTTCTACTTTTTTGAGTGTACACTTCGACTCGAGATGCAAGAGTTAAAGCCAAGGGTGGGGGGGTCGGAGGTAGCTGTAAAATACGAACAATCGTCGCCTACCTCGCATAACTGGTTCCAAACTTTAACAAGCCATAGGAAACCTACAGGGTTCGTTTACGTTTGTAACCAATTTCATTTAAGAATGATCAGTAGGCTGATTTGACAGCACGTCCCACCCCAGGTTAAAGCACGAGATCACACCGCCATGAAATATGTTGACACTTTGTATAGCTGAATTTGGGACGGGACTTGACAATCGGGTAGCGATTTCGAGCCAATTTGCTGTCAAATGCCAGTTTCTGATTGATCGATTTGATAGTAGAAATCGTGGAATAAAAAGGGCTGAGAGATCCACGGGCCTGACTGGTGGCCATGTTTTTGATGCTATCATCTGCTCTTGTCTTTCTGTTTCTAACACGATTTTCCTTCCCTTTCCATCATGTATACGTCAGGCGGGCCGTATTTAAATAAGAACTGTGATGTTACCTATTGTCAAACGTATACGGTAATCTCGTTTAAATATTTTTTTTAAATCAAAACGCATTTTTACATAAATTAAAAAACATAAAAATTGAAAAAAAAATTTCACCGATGAAATATTTTAAATCTTACAGATTATGAAATCATAGGTCCCCAACTATCATCTAATGAAATAAAATTTTATGTACATTCACTTTAAATAAAAGTCGTCTTAAACAAAGCGTGCTTGCCTTAACTTACTAGGCTATCTGAGGCCCCGTTCAACTTGAGAATGGAAAATCTTCTGATATCTTGATGATAGATTGAATTCCGGGATATGTATAAGCTCAAACCTCGCAGGTTCTACCACTCTACTATGGTCTTTGTTCTTTTATATTTTTTCATTGAAAATTCTCCGGTGAAGCAACAAAATAGCCATCATTTTCGATGCGAAATTCCAAAATATTCATTACCGAGCATCATCAGAACGCATAATCGCCCAAAAGTGGACCTTGAATCGAGAGAAGAAAGAAGCCGTCGCCAAAGCACAAATGAAATAATCAGACTATCGCACGCCACTATGGCCAGCAAAAAAGGCATTCCTTGGTCGAAACAAGTCACCGGAAGCGAAACGCGAAAAAATGTCGACAATTCCATTGTTTCATTGTCCTAACACACAATTACTCTTACAGTAGAATGCCAGACCAAGAGCCCTGCTGCTGCTAAGCAGCTTACTGGGTTTTTTTTCTTTCCTGTGTGGCCATTATAACCTTCACTGCCACTAAGGGAAAAAGCCAAGCGTAGTTGTAGGTACCTACCGGAGCTCGCTTTCAAATTCGTTCCAATTTGATTTGTTCCGCGCCATAAATCCGATTGACGATGATTATTCTTCATGGTTGGCTCTTGGTGAACGGCAGGGGTGGGGGCTGGGATGTACTTAGTGTGGCTGAAAGAGGCCAGCCATTATTCTCTTCCACCGGGCTAGTGTGTCGTGAGAAAATGCCATCACCGAGGTGATGGACTCACAAAACGCGCACTAAAATTCGCCAATAAATTTCCCAATCATATAAATAGGTAATAACTTTTATGATAGCTATCTTGCTGGGTGTATCTTCGATCGCCGTCAGTTACTTCGATTTGGACGTGCCACTTTGGGTTCGGGTGAGAACCAGAAGAATGCAGCTAGAAACGAGCAGGTTGTGCTTTGGGTGTAAATCATGGCCATTGAGTCGGGATCAGGGTTTTAAAATTGACCTTATTTGAAATTCCAAACTAAGCTATCAGTTTTCCACTTAAAGGATGATCTCCTGCCCGTCGGATAACCTAACAAGCTTATCAAGTACTCACACAGAACCACGTTCATTACTTCGTCGTTGGCTCCGGCGAACAAACATTAACGTTCATCTTCCTTCATCACGGAAAACATGCTCGGAACGCTGCATCCTTATTCATTAAAATCACTCACGCGGAACAACGGCACCATTTCTAAGCACACCTCCCCCACCTGGCTCCAGGACGGCCGTCCCTCGCCCACCGTTGAGATTCTAATCTGCGAGTTCACGCAGAGTGGCAACGATGCATCGCTCGCTCGCTCGCTCGCAACCCTGGGGCGGAAATATCCCAGAAACTTGTAATACTAATCACGATTATCATCACCATCACCATCATCATTGGCGGATGGAAACGGGAGAGTGAGTGGAACACGCTCCAACTCGTAATCATCAAGCCAGGCGTTCAGAACTACCCTCCTTAGCAGCAGCCTATTATCTTCCCACCCACCATCAACGGCCAACGAACGCAGCATCAGGCCGCCCTATTCGACACACTAATTTAACGTGCAAACGAGTCCTGAGATGCCCTCGCTGCGTGTGTACGTAAGTTCAATGGTATACTGCACCAAAGTCCATTGTATGTAATCATCACCGTTGGCCCTACGGATTGCGCAATCATTCCAAGTGGTTCGACAACGGAAAACCGACCGACCCGGAAGATGGCGTTAAAAATTAGTTTAATTAGTGGAGCTATAATCAACATTATATTTTTTTTTCTCTCTCTCCAACTGAGGAGTGTTTTCAGCTTCCCATTCCGGATGGCGACTAAAGAGAACGCATTCTTTGTTCAGATGTGGGGGAAATGGGGATTTATCGATTTCAATCAAGGGAGCAGTTTTTTTTTCTCCTGTCATCAAGCTTTGAATCAGGAAGGCTTTGAACTTATGGTTCTGTCAATTTTGAAGATTGACTTAGACGGATTGATTTAAATCTTTTTCATCTTGGGGGATGCATGCATTCCAACTGGAACTTTTAAACTTCAGCTCAAGTGATTTTGTAGTTTTGTTCTACTTACTCAGCAACCACAGCATCAAATATGACGATTAAATCGCCAAACGAACACTAGTGAATATTGTTGGATTCGGGGAAACAGTTCCGGAGATAAAGAGATAACACGTTGCGGTCATATGACTAGAATAAACGATCTGTGCCAAGCCCACCTTTGCAGCTGTCCCACAGCTGTCTACAGCAGCAGTCGAATTTTTATTTCGGTGTGAGCCACGCGATAGCCTGTTTTCGAGACTCGCTATTATATAGTTGCTCTTTGTTCGTTGCTAGCAGTTCGGTGCCTTTTGTTGCTACGGTGCAAGATGTGTCAAGTAAAAAACACCATCAAGTTTAGCTACAGCCATTATGATGCTAAACCAAACATCGAGAGATTGTAAATTTCGCCAAAGCACTCGACGCGGATCCGGCTGAAATGGACGCTGTGAGGAAAGGGGAGTCTTCATGAAGTTCAAATCAGAGGAAGCGATGCTCCATGCTCTGAGTCGGACATACAAGTCGGAGGATTTAATCTTCCATTATGCGAATGGAACGACGGCAAAGTCGCATGTCGCATGACTTATAGGACGGTAGCTAGAGGCTTCAGCTGGATTTTTTTTACCAAGATATACAAGGTACTCTCTGGGAGTTTTTTGAAGGTGATATAGAAAATTCCATCATCATCTGGAGCTTTCTTATTATGAAACTTTTTAGTTTCCGAAAGAAAATATTCAGATAATCCCGAGCAACCTGATTCTCAATAGGACTAGTAAGACCCAAACTGAAATCATGGGAACTCTCGAATTGCTTAGTAAGTTTCTGAGAATTTCCAAATTTGTGATCAAAATTTTACCACCTTCTTCAAACGCTGGAATAGGCTTTTGAGGATTTGTCAAAAATTTTATGAGTTTCCGAAATGGTTGGAACTCGGGTCTTATTTAGAAACATTATCTTCAAAAGTTTTGTTCTTCAGGGCAGAGAATCGCTTTTTAATTTGTTTTTGCAAATCCCGCCAGATAACTTTCATGGCAGGATCGCGTGCTCTTTGATATTGCCTACTAAGGACATTTTTAAGACGGATCAAGAGCTGAAGATCGTCGTCTATTATAATTGAAACGGATTTAATCTCGCATTTCGGTACTGAGACAGCTCTTGCTTCGATTATAGAAGTAATCAGAGACTCCCGAACATAATTACTATCATCTTTGGTTTGCAAAGGAATGTTTGAATCAAAGCTATATTCCATAAATGTTTATTATTATTTCGAATCAGCTCTATGGTAATTGAAAGTAAAGCTGTTGGGATAAGGCATTATTTCTTGGGATATTTCAAAAGTAACTGGAAGGTGATCAGAACCGAAGTCAGCATGGGTAACTAATTGGCTACAAAATTGACATGAATCAGTTTAGACCAAATTAATAGTTGAGGGATTTCTTGCTGAAGAAAAGCATGTTGGGCTGTTTGGATATTGAATTGTGAATATAACAATCATCAAACAGAATATTACCATTGAAATTGCTTTGAGCATTATTCCATGATCGGTATTTTGCATTGAAATCACCAATAATAAAGAATTTAGACCTATGACGGGTAAGTTTCTGAAGGCCTTTGAGAAAATTATTTTGCTGGCCTACGCAGTGGAATGGAAAACAGGCATCTATAAATGTGAGTTGTCCAAATTTTGTTTCGACAGAAACTCCCAAAGTTTCAGAAACTTTGGTTTCTAACGAAGAAAGAATTTGATGCTTGATACGTCTATGAATAATGATAGCAACTCCACCACAGGTTCCATCAAGACGATCATTTCGATAAATGAAATAATTTTGCGTCCCTTTTAAGCTTATGCTTAGGTTTAAGGAACGTTTCAGTTATAACGGCAATACATATATGTAGAGGGATTGACAGCTGTAGCATACCCCTGGTCCCAAATATTGATTGACATTTGCTCGTTGAAATAAACATGCTCTGCAAACAATAATCAGCCTCTGAATTTCCTGACAGATAAGCCGATTTTCGTGTACCCTCTTCAGTTGGGCTATCCTTAAACTTCGTAAAATAAACTTCCATTGCAAAACATGTGTCGCACCATATGAAAAAGGCGTAACGGTTGAAATGTTAAATTTATGAAATAAAACCGCAAATCCAAATCATGCCTTTTTGCCAAATTGTCATAAGCTTTTATTTTGCCCAACATGTGGGTAAAGACACACAAAGCAAGGAACTCCTGTGGCACCCGACCCTCCTTTAGGATATCATATGGTAATCCAAGTCAAAAGTGCTGATAAACTCGAGCAAGGCAGAGTCTCCGCTGCTTCTTTCATCTGAGATAGAATTTGTACAAATTCATTCAACAATTGCACACAATTCTGCAGTTTTTTTTATACCTATAAGAAGACTTGCGCTCCGGCAGTTTTGCCTGCACTAAAGATTCTAGTTGGTTTTGAAATTGTAAAATCAAACGCGCCCGAGTTTCATCAATACTTCGAGGCAACATACGTATGCGGAGGTCCAATGAGAGCAGCTCAGAAGAAAACAGCATCAAATGCTGAACAAATTTATCCAGCAATGCAATGTATGTAATAATCAAAGCCATCCGTTTTGAATTCAATTTGAAACCAACATCCATTGGATATTTTTGGGCTAGTAACAATTTTTAACACACTGCTCCAACACATGATAAAACATAAAAGCATCAACTTCTGCACAACATCTAGATATTCAAATTCAAGCTTTCCCAGCACCAACTTGATCGCAAGAGCCAATTTCCGAAACACAACATAATCATGCAGAGGAAACAAATTGAAAACAGACACTCTAACTAAACAAGCAACTCCAAATCCACAAGCACAAACACTCACACGAAATTATAACCCCAAACCAGAAGAAGCAATTTAAATATGCATCGATTCTTGGATTCCACTAGAAAATAACCATCACCCCCGGCGAACCGTTTTTCGGGGCAACCACCATCAACAATACCTGAATTCCGGCTAATTTCAGACACGAAAGGTTAAGGTTACTGAACCCCCCGCCCACACACGTGTTTGTTCATGCGAGTTCAAGAAAGGAAAAAGGCCGGCATCGTTTCTTAGATGCGGGATCATCGGTGGAAAGCCCCTGCTGAATTTTTCAGCAGTCAGAACCCACCTTTTTTTTTCGGAACTGCTAGCGAGCATGTGTGCTTCCTTCTAGCTATTCTTATGCTGGTTTGTTCTTGCCTTTCTCGTACACCGAGGTGCACCGAAAAGCTACGATATCACTTGAAAAACATAATTTGTTCGCAAAATAAATGCATTTTGTGATTCTCCTCGCATCTCTCTATTCAAATGTAATGCTACCTTCTTTTGAACATGAGCAGTTCTTTTGAGTTGCACTGATTTCGTTATTTTGTTATTTTGCATTTGATACGATACTTTAGTTAATAAGCTACCGAACGAAGTCAATGAGAACGCGTGATATTAAGGTTTGCACACATTATTTCCAAAAAACAAAAGAAGCGCTCCGAGCGAATCAATTTTTATCTTCATCCGGTAGGCCGAAGTGAATTCATTGGCGTTTCAATGCGTTAGGCCGAGTTTAGAATCCGTAGGCCGAGTTTGGCGTCAAGAAGCAGTGTTAGGCTTTTGACAATATCTCAACGATTGGTTTCTCTTTATTAAATCTTACGGTACATACGGAAAGGTAAATAAATTTGGAAGCCATCAATAATAATAACATTCCAATTGGTGCTAAACTGCACTAGATTAAGAAAGACTAAGTGCGGGTTGTGCTTAATAGGCCAGAAATGGGGTAGTTAACCATATAATATGTAATAGAAGAAAACAAGATTAGTTTGCTTTAGGTTGAGAGCCGGCAAAATGCTAACGCTTCTGAAAACTTCTGTAAACATTATTTGAAAACTTCTCAAAATTGGGTGAATCTACCAAAAAACTGGTAGACATGCATTTACCCATATCTTGGTAAACATTCTTTTGAATGAAACGGGTTAAAGTTTATTCAAATTTTGACGTTTTCTATCTGCATAAACTTTACCAATTTTGCCGAGTCTCGCTGCAGAAGCTCTATATCACACATAACCTCATCCGACTGGCTCCTCTAGGCTCTATCAAGGTGATTAATCATGAGTTTTCGAAATGGAATCCAGCACACAAACTCAATTTGTGGGTAAATTATTTACCCACAAATTAATACCTGTTACCAAGGGGTGCACATCCCAATCTGCGCCGAAAGTTAGGTCCAGCGTTGTGCCGAACGTGCCAAAGTGTGGCAATCAAGGTATCAGTGTTAGTAACACATTAGTTTGACAACCCTGCACTTATGACTTTTGAGATTGTGTGTTTACATTTTCAAGTCAAGGACAGAAACAATTTGTGAAACTTAATTTCAAGATAATATTCAACGAGCTAGTTGCCGGTCATCCGTATCAAGGAAGTGGCACTCGAAGTGACTGATGGTAGAAGCTGCCCATCCAGGAGAAGACAGTTGTCTACCGTGCGTCATTCGGGCAGATGTTTGCCGAAACCAAGTACCCAACCGGCAAGTGGAAGATGAATCTTGTCTGCAATATCATCATGCTACTCGGGCAATGCTACAACCTGAAAAATAGGAAGGACTCGACCTAAAATGCCCACCGGCGGTAGTAGTAGCAGCAATAACAGACCTGCAGTAGCTTTCCAGCGTCAGCAGTCGTGGTTAGGTACTGAATTCATCAGACTGGCCCCCTTTTTTAAGGGGGAGGGTGTCAAACTACTTCGTCCACGGTTTATTCAAATGTCGGTTCAGAATATCGATTCTGGTTGCAGTCGTTTGATGACTACCTTTTCCCTGTATCTGTTTGTTGTTTCATCATGCCAGAATCGCATTTTAATCTCCCTGAAACTGTTGCCATAGAGACCGCGATTCAGATTGGGTCTGTTACCTCCGGTGTAGTTACCTTCACAATTCTGTTAGCAGCATCTTTCTTAATGTTGCTGTTGCCGTCGGTGATACGTACAGTTGCGAAAGAGTGTAGAGAGACCTCCACATTCAATCAAATAAGAGTTCAGTCCATAGAATGCGCTGTAAGGCTGACTGATTGGTGAACCATCAACCGTACCGGGTGGTTCTGCGGGAGAAACAGCTGTGTTTGCAGATACATCTGAAGAATGGTAGGATCGTTCGGCACCGGGCTGCTGTTGACACCGTACATTATAGCTGCAATGCTCCTTACCCATACCATTGACTCTCGGTCCGGATCCTATAGCCATCGAGTTAATACTCTATTTTAGTTAATTCTGGCCCGTATCCTGCGGGCGTGGTGACTCTGACTAGTTCGATTGGACTTCCCTGAAACTATGGACATCTCTCAAAAGCCGTGTAGATTTTCCGTAGAGGTTCATCCCTCAGAAGGCATATGGGCAAAGAGAGTCTCGTCAATAATACAATCTCTTATTATGATTGCAGACAATTTCGCTGGAAAATGGCACTGACAAAAAAAAATCCCTTTCCTCCTTACTTTGAAGTAAATGAAGAAGTAAACCTAAGCAACGATTGGCATAATATCAACACAAAACAGTGATGCCATGTTATATTATATTTTGTGTCAAAGTTGTCATCGTGTGCCAAGACGTGCCGATCGATGTGTTTTGGCACAATGTGCAGAGTTGTTTACCCCTTCCCTGTTACCCACATTCATGCGCGTTCTATCGTATACCGTATTTTTAGGTTACTCGAATGTATTTTTTTGTGGGTAACTGTTGCTTATCTGTGCGCTAAAGTTCGTCTTAATTGAGTTAACAGCAAAAATAATGAAAATAAGCCATCGCTTAATTTGAAAAGTCACTGATTAATTGCTAACGTAATGAAATATCGCACGCAGTTTTACATTTGTAAAGACGTACATAACGAAAACATTACATCAAAATTAGAATTGGATCCCTTTCGATTTAATTTTAAATTAATGGTTTGAATTTAATTGCTACTCAAGCTGAAACTGGAGCTATGCTTCCAAATCTCGATCGTGGTGGTCCTTTCTGCAGGACCAGCGTATATTAATTAAAAACATCAATTTGCATGCTCTCCACTCCAAGCGGGTCACAGTAATGTAAAAATATGCATTCAAGGAGAGCGTGCTTTGAAGTTATTGATGTCCATATATTTTTACAATGTAGTTAGTTCCATGTATGAAAATGTTCAAGATATGTTTCCTTATTTCCATATCCATATGTAGTTCCACGTCTTCACAATCGCAGGGGATAGGGAGGAAAATTTATCAAACATCTACTTAGAAAGGTGTAGGGAACCAATACTACCTATATGCATATCGATATTGAAGGAACCGGGTTAAGGAATCTATTCATACAATTGGAGATTTGGCTATTTTTTTAGCGTGTTAAATAGTTAACATGTTCAACAGGTTAAATTATAGCATATTTTATGCGGGTTACTAAAAATGTTATATTCCATTCTAAGCTCCTAATTCATTCTGATGAGGCGTCTATCAGTGATTTTGAAAAAAATGCGGAGTTCAGTTTCATCAATCGATCACTTTTACGGATGTTTCGGAACTTCCGGTGGACCATCCCGTTTTCCCCAGAGTCCATATTTCGCTTACAACTCGTAATTCATTCTGATAAGACGTCTTTGAGAGGTTTCTAAAAAACCACAGAGCACTAGGATCAGTATCATGAATTGATAAATTTAACGGACGTTCCGTATCTTCTGGTGGACCAACCCGTGGTCACCTGAGTCCATACCCAAGTAACCATAGGCACGTTATTTCGCCTGTTTGGCTATATACGGGCCTCATCAGAACTTGCAAGCACTGGTATAGCCGTTGTTCAGCTGTATATAGCTAAAAAGGCGAAATAACGTGCCTATGGTTACTTGGTTATATCGGTCACAACTCTGAATTCATTCAGATTCTACGTCCATGATAGGTTTTGATGAAACCGTCGAGCTTTAGGATCAGTTTCATGATTTGACCACTTTACGGATGTTCCGGATCTTCCAGTGGGCCATCCCGTAGTCCTCAGAGTCTACATTCTGGTCACAACTCCGAATTCATTCTGGTAAGACATCTATGAGTGGTTTCGAAAAAAACTGTGGAGAGCCTCAGTTTCATAAATTTACTACTTATACGGATTCACTGGATTTGTCAGCGGACCATTACGTGTTCCCCAGCATCCATATTCTGATTACAACTTATCAGAATTAGTCACTGTGCTCTGGGATCAGTTTCATGAATCTACTACTTATACGGATGTTCCGGGTCTTTCGGAGCATTGTTGTCCCGTGGGGTCATATTCCGGTCACAACTCTGAATTCATTATGATCAGAAGTCTTTAAGAGAGGTTTCAAAAAAAAAACTAGGCTGTTCTGAGATTTGTCATTGGCATTGACAGACTTTTGCGCGATATTGACAAAATTGTGCATCACGTAGTGACTGATAAACTTGATCCTCAAAAAACTTCAGTTCAGAACGTAGATGCATGTTCATTTTAGCGGTTCCATGTAATTGTTTTGCTCAAGTCATTTCATTTCGTTACAAATTTAGCTAATAAAAAATCTGCACATGATCGTCACTGACAGCATTTTCACTGATAATTGATATGGTTTGCCATGATTGACGACGACTGTTAACTCAATTGAGTGACTAAAGCAGAATTTTGAATATCGCCGTGTGTTGTCGAGATTTTGCAGCACTGGCTCTAGGATCAGTTTCATGCATTGACCACTTTTTGGGGTGTTCCGGATCTTACGGGTGGGCTTTCCCGTTTCCCCAGAGTCCATATTCCCGTCACAACTACTAACTCATTCTGATAAGACGTCTATGAGTGGTTTCGAAAAAAAAACCGGAATTCTACGAACACATTCATAAATTTATAACTTTTACGGATGTTTCGGATTTTTCGATGGAACATCCTGTGGTCCCCAGCGTCCATCAAATTTGGTGTCATCGTTTATAACAAGCTACGGTTTGCTGATCGCATCTCTGCTATTACCGCAAAATTATTCGCAATGCTAGGTTTTATTCAGCTTTAAATTTCCGTGACAATGCGAAGCATTTCTCCGGAAAAGCGCAAATAGATCGTGCACAAATGGTGTTCTATCCACAACATTTATCGGAGTCAATTGGCGATATTGTAACGTGTAAGCATCGAAGCTGTTGTAAGCACGATTCGGAAGTATGGTGATGAAGCAACTTTCCAGGTTAAGCAAAAATCTGGACGTAAACCGAACCCTGTTGACCGAAATCTGGACCGGAAAATCGGGCAGGCTTTCACTCGCAAGGAAAGTGCTTCGGATCGAGACGTGGCTAAAAAAGTGGAATCCTCGAAGAGTAACGTTCAGCGGGCCAAGACAAGAATGGACTCGGAAGTTATATGACCAATTCACGATAATCATTTCAAAAGGTCCTATCTGCATTGATCGATTCTCTTTATCGACATTCTCTTTTGTTAATAACTCAGCTGAAAAACCTTTCCCGGTTGTATTTGACGTTTTGGACGGTAGATAAGAACCTCCTTTATCAAACTATGTGGTAAAATTAGCGCGAAATCTATTTGAATAGCAGTGGTTATCGAAAGAGAATGTCAATGAAGAGAATCGATCAATGCAGATAAGATTATTTGAAATGTTCATCGAGAATTGCTGTGCGGAAAATCGGTGTGCGTGATTATGGACGATGATTCATACGTTAAATGTGATTACAAAACTCTTTCTGGTGATCAGTACTACACTGTTAGTGATGGTCGAAGTGTTGACGACGTGAATAAGTCGATTTTTACAGAAAAAATGGTAAAAAGGCTACACAGGTAACAAATGGATGCTTAAAAAGTGTTCTTTCAACGATTTTAATTCAGGCATAGTTTGAATAATTGTTGTACATAGACCACTTTAACCTTTGTTCAGCTTTTAAACATTTTAATCTGGTGATTTTAATCAGCCCAAGCTTAACAGCAATCTAAATTATAAGCTTTTCAAAGCATTAATCAACAGTCTTTTCCGACCCTCCGGCTTTCTTTTTTTATTAAAAAAAAAATATAATGGAAGACCGCTTCATATCTTATATTTTTTATGAAACTGCTTTAGAATGTTGCTGACTAACTGGATTTGCATATTTATATTGTTATTATACATCTAAAAATTACCTTTACATTTCAGGAATTGAACCAGCAGTCGCTGATTTACAAGCGTCAACTATACCCACTAGAGTGATGCAAAATTTGAAATTTTTGCTCCACAATACTTAAACGATTCCAAATCGGATCCTGACTAACCTCTCAAAATTTGAACCCATTTTGTGAGAAACTGAGATGGCACAAACCATTTGAAGTTTGTATTGGAATTACTATGGTAAAACCCAGATTTTTGTTCATGTCGATCTTATAATTCACCATATCGGTCTGCTTCAAAAGTTTTCAACTGTACTTGTAGAAAATTTTCCCAGCTACAACTTTGCTCAAGACCACTTTTTGATTAAATGCAAGGATCGAAAGTTATCAATGGTGCAATGCGCTGATGTCTTATGATCATACTCAATCAACTGCTCAGCAGGCAACATTGGTTTTTCTGGGGCGTTGAATAGGACACAAAAATCATGGCTACTATGTCACACTGCAAAATACAGTGTTGCCTACAGAGCAGCTGCTTGATCATGTCATAAGTTTACCAATATCTTAAATAATTAATAACTTTTTCCTGTCTTGTTTTACATAGAAACGATAGCAAAGTTGTAGCTGAAAAATTTTTCTATAAGAATGGCTATCGAACTGTTTCGCAGCTCAATATGGAAAAAGACTAGAAGGCAATGAACAAAAAGTTGAGATTTCCCATAGTAATTTATATTAAACTTCAAATGGCTTGTGCGACGTCTGTTTCTAACCAAATGAGTTTTAACTTTGGGAGGCTACTCAGGACCCGATGTGAAACCATTTAAACACTGTGGAGTGAAAAAGTCAAATTTTGCATCAGTCTAATACCCACTCGACCCCATAAGCATATTTGTGGCAGAAGGTATGATCATTAACTTGAAGCACGTCAAAATGAAGTTGAATAATAGCAACCGGAAGAGTATTATACAGCAATGCAGAATTGTAAACAATAAATTGTGACAAATCCTGATGAATGTGGGCGTCTTAGTGGAATACCTGTATAATGAGAGAGAGAAGGATTAGTATTTTCCATTTAATTCCACTACTTTATTTGCTTATCCTTGACAGATACGCGTATTTCGTCTACAATGTGCAGACTTCTTCAGTGTCTTGTACTTATACTCGACTGAAGAAAACAGCAAGACTCAACGGATACAAGGAGACCACAATCCAGGCAATCATCGATAAAAAAGCGAGAATTCTACAAAGGAGATTATTTACAACCCTCACCACAGCACCTGAACCATTGAAACGAGTGTCCGTTCCATTTGATCAAGATATTACTTGTAAACTAAGACCACAGTTAAAACAATTCGGATTAGATTTAGTTTTCACCAGTAGACATAACCAGTTGAAATCATTGTTAGGATCCACTAAAGACCCAGTTAATGTTTTAGGTAAAGCAGGTGTATATAAAATAAGCTGTAATCATTGTAACAAAGTATATGTAGGACAAACCAAGAGAACTTTAGCAACTAGATTTAAAGAACATATAGCGGAGGTTAATAAGGCCAAAAAGCAAGAAGAAAAGGGCCTAACATATGATTTCAAATCAAAGGTTGCAGAACACATATTCACAGAGGACCACCAACTATCGACGGAGGACATAACGATTTTACGAACCGTATCTACACCATGGAAATTGGATGTTGCAGAAAGCCTCGAGATCAACAAACAACGTAATTCAACTTTACTCAACAGGGATCAAGGAAACGGACACACATGGCTTTTCAAGTTACTACCTAGGACACATCAACGAGTAAGCAGCGGAGTACCTGTTCCTATAGAAAATTAAATTTAAGTTTACCTAGTTTCTAAGTGAAAATGTACCTGTGTTAATATATATTCGGTAAATGCGATGTTTTTCTTCAGTCGAGTATAAGTACAAGACACTGAAGAAGTCTGCACATTGTAGACGAAATACGCGTATCTGTCAAGGATAAGCAAATAAAGTAGTGGAATTAAATGGAAAATACTAATCCTTCTCTCTCTCATTATACAGGTATTCCACTAAGACGCCCACATTCATCAGGATTCATCATGGCAACCAAGCCGTCGGAGCCAAATAAATTCATCGGATTGAAGAAAACCATCGCATCGCTTCACAAGGACGTAGCATTTCTGAAGAAATGCCAAAAATATAAGGTTATACCTATAAGCCATAGGATTAAGGTACGGACACCCACCCCACCCAGCGTAGTAAAGAGGATGGAAGCAGAGTTCATCAAGGATAGCATCAGACGGCTATATAGCAAACTGGACATGAAGGTTTTGGAATGTTATTATCTACATCTCAAATTGGCCAAGGAGTATCCAATTAAATTCCAGGAGTTTCTGTCTAGGGCCAAGGTAGCAGAGGAGTGCGAATCGGATAGGAAGCGGAAGCTGCAGGATAGGAAGCTAAACAGACTACGGCAGGAGTCTCAACGGAGACGGACGACACACCGAACGGGTGAGCAGATCCCATCAACCATCACCACGACGCCGAGGGTTCACTCCATTGATGGGTTGGTTGTCAACCGATCGACGACCGCATTCACGGAAGAACAATTGACACACCTCAACAAGGGGCTAGGATACGCGGTTACAACCAAGCCAGACGTGGAGCAGATCATCATTGACGTAGAAACAGCGATTACCAAGACGCTTCCAACAACATCACAGAATACGGTTAGGACTATCACATCGAACATAATCAAGGACGGACAGGACGGACGCGCCAACGAAAAAGAAATTCGGATTGTAAAGGAGCTAAAAAGTAAAGCAGTATACTACGTAAAGGCAGACAAGGGAAACGCGGTCGTTATCATGGACAAGGACGATTACGATAATCAAATGATAACGAAGATTAACAACGGACCGTATAGACAGCTTCGAGTAGACCCCTTACAGAACATAGTGAAACGCGTGGAGAAAGCACTGAAGGAGTGCAAATCGATATTAGGAGATGGAGCAGGTCGTATACGGGAACCCAATCCCATTCTACCCAGGATCAAAGGTCTTCCCAAAGTCCACAAACCAGGAAATGAAATGCGAGAGATCGTGTCTGCAGTTGGTTCCCCCACCCACAAACTAGCGAAGTGGCTAGTCAAAGAGTTCCAGAGTATGCCGAATCAGTTCCAGAGTAAAGCAGTTAGTAACACCCAGGAGTTCACCCAGCAACTACAATCTTCAGGAGACATCAACGAGGACGAGATTATGGTATCTTTCGACGTCACAGCTCTTTTTCCCAGCGTACCGGTCAAGGAAGCGATCAACCATTTGGAGGACTGGCTATTAACACAACGAGAGGATGCAGCATGGAGAAACAAGGTTCGGACGTACCTTAAGCTGACCCGCCTTTGTATGGAAGAGAACTACTTCTCTTTCCGAGGTAACTTCTACAAGCAGACGAAAGGAGCCCCAATGGGAAACCCCCTATCCCCCTTCTTGTGTGAACTTTTCATGGCCAACTTGGAGACAATCCTGAAGGAGAAAGGACTATTACCAAACCGTTGGTGGAGGTTTGTTGACGATATCTTCAGCGTAGTTAAACGAGAAACCCTTCCACAAATTTTAGATGAGATCAACAGAATTCATAAGGATATCAAATTCACTCACGAGGTAGAAAAAGACGGGAAACTCGCATTTCTCGATCTTCTAGTCATCAGGGAATCGTCATCATCTTCCTCGCTTGAATACGAAATTTACAGGAAACCAACAAGCACCAAAAGAGTTATCCCCTATACTTCCAACCATTCGTTCCAGCAGAAAATGGCCGCCTTTCACCACATGATTCACCGAATGCAGACTCTTCCACTCAGCGATACAGGAAAGGTTAAGGAATTACAGTACATCTTCGAAACAGCAAGACTCAACGGATACAAGGAGACCACAATCCAGGCAATCATCGATAAAAAAGCGAGAATTCTACAAAGGAGATTATTTACAACCCTCACCACAGCACCTGAACCATTGAAACGAGTGTCCGTTCCATTTGATCAAGATATTACTTGTAAACTAAGACCACAGTTAAAACAATTCGGATTAGATTTAGTTTTCACCAGTAGACATAACCAGTTGAAATCATTGTTAGGATCCACTAAAGACCCAGTTAATGTTTTAGGTAAAGCAGGTGTATATAAAATAAGCTGTAATCATTGTAACAAAGTATATGTAGGACAAACCAAGAGAACTTTAGCAACTAGATTTAAAGAACATATAGCGGAGGTTAATAAGGCCAAAAAGCAAGAAGAAAAGGGCCTAACATATGATTTCAAATCAAAGGTTGCAGAACACATATTCACAGAGGACCACCAACTATCGACGGAGGACATAACGATTTTACGAACCGTATCTACACCATGGAAATTGGATGTTGCAGAAAGCCTCGAGATCAACAAACAACGTAATTCAACTTTACTCAACAGGGATCAAGGAAACGGACACACATGGCTTTTCAAGTTACTACCTAGGACACATCAACGAGTAAGCAGCGGAGTACCTGTTCCTATAGAAAATTAAATTTAAGTTTACCTAGTTTCTAAGTGAAAATGTACCTGTGTTAATATATATTCGGTAAATGCGATGTTTTTCTTCAGTCGAGTATAAGTACAAGACACTGAAGAAGTCTGCACATTGTAGACGAAATACGCGTATCTGTCAAGGATAAGCAAATAAAGTAGTGGAATTAAATGGAAAATACTAATCCTTCTCTCTCTCAAATTGTGACAGTAAAACATTCCTCTCATTTCAAGTGCAGTAAACACAATCACTGAAAAAAAATTTCACTTAGTTTCTATTAGAAACGCACATAGTATTTTTCCAAAATCAAAAACAATGATTTTTACCTGAATATCACATAGCATTAGAAATTCTATATGAGAAATCATATAGATTTCATTGGACACATAACGCTCATGTGATTTAGTGGTGCAATTTCCAATTATGGGATCACATGAAAGTTATGTGAAATTCACATGGATATTTTCCACTTGTTATGTGATTTATTTTATGAGTGATGTGGACAGAAGTGCGCGATGTGTTTCGATGCTATTTTAATGCTTTAATTGAATTCTATTTTTGAAATGCGGTATGAAAATTGCAATATAAAGAGGTGAACAGACAAAACATAGGAATACTAATGTTAATACTTCCGACGTCGTCGCAGTCCACTTCTTGCTATTCTTAAAAAGCTCCTCTTCTTTGTCTCTACTGCTGGTGCTGCTAGGGATTAGAAAGGTAGGCAGTAAATTTAGAATAACTAAACTGTCGGAAATGCAACAAGTGACACTGACGACATTTAACAATATTGTGCAATAAATTCATATTATTCTATCACGCCATCACAATATTTGTAGCGCATTGCTGGTTTGTGGAGTAGTATTAAGCTTAAATAAGTCTTGTTCAGTCTGTATATCAGGTAACTTACTGAGTTTGAATTATAGGGATACAATTCGCTTCATGCACTACTAATCAACTGTATATTCAGCCTGGTGTTAATCAGCTTCGTACAACTTAAATCAACCAATAATCAACTTTTGTTCTTACAATTCAGCTTGAATTGTTACTTGGGTATGATTTTGCAAACCATTTGTGAGTGTGGTATGCTTTCCAAACCGTTTGTGACAATGGACAAAATGAAAACCGATGTTTACGTGCGTGAGTGTTTAAACAAGCGTCTGTTTTTTTTTTTTTTTCCTTTGGTTTTGTTTTTTCCGTCGATCTTGTTTTCCGTGCTGAGCACCAATGCTACCGACGTGCCAGGAAGGCAGCTCCCACACCTGGACCCTACCTATCGATCCATCAACTCATGAACCGGGGACCAACGGCTTTACTTCCCATCCGAAGGAAGGCGTGATCAGAGATGTTATGCCTCAGAACATCCCGGCGGCGCCGACTGGGATTGAACCCAGGCCTGCTGGGGTGAGAGGTAATCACGCTTACCACTACACCACCAGCGCCACTAAAACTGTAGACCTGGCAGCGTTCTAGAATCCTTCTTCACCTATATAAACCTGCCTTAAAAGTTGCTAATTAGTTTTCGATACACTTCTTATGCCTTGTTGATAGTGGCAATACTCGGCTTTGTCCGGCTTTGAGACGCCTTAGAATGTAGCGAACATTTTTTTTCTGAACCCTCTCAATAAGATCGCTTTTCCCAAACTTGGACAGCATACCACCGACAAACCGACATTACACTTAATTCTGACTTATGTCCGAAAATCGTAAACGGCTGATTTAAACGTGCAGTGATCCGAACTGTCAAAACCATAGGATTTTTTGATATAGATAAAAATTATTTGTCCAGAATAGATCAGACACGAACCAATTCATAACTTTTGTATGCGGGTTCATGGGTTAGCTTAATATTTCCCGCAACCATGGAGCTAGATGTCAGTAGTGTGCTTTGGTCAGAAATTTTATTGTTTTTGCTATGGCAGTAAAGCCGTTTGTCCCCGGTTCATGAGTTGATGAGTCGATAGGTAGGGCCCAGGTGCGGGAGCTGCCTCCCTGGCGTCGGTAGCATTGGTGCTCAGCACGGAAAACAAGATCGACGGAAAAACAAATCAAAGGAAAAAAAGGTCCACAGTTTTATACGAAATCGCCGGGGGAGGATGTAGACGACGCGGAGTGTTCGGCTGCGCTGGAAAAAATTAGACAGAAGGTCCTGGTATGACAAGCCATTTGTACCTGTGGTTTGCGGTCATCTATTTTCTTCACAAAAGGTACAATAAACGCTCAGATTTACAAAGAGGATTGCTTGAAGAAAAGACTGCTGCCCCTGTATATACAGCATGAGTCGCCTCCTCTCTTCTGGCCAATTTGGCATCCGCATACTACGCTAACTAAGTTCTAAGGCCTGTACTCGAAAAAAAAAATGCACCAGACAAAAGTGTTTGCCAAAAATTTATTTTAAGTCGAATTTTCTTGAAACTTTCAGGGAATGAACTAATACATATGGATTATGTTTCGACATAATTACTTTATTCAATTTCCTTTCCATCGCTGAAAGCCCGCACCTTTCCTTTAAGACCTGTCATTACATTTTGTCCAATGGTGGAGTTGACCTTTTTGGTCACTTTCATCCCTTCTTTCTTCAACTCCAGCTTGTTTTTAAACACGTTGGACGATTTTCGAACTTTGGCCTTCATTATGGCCCAAAATCTTTCCACCGGATGAATCTCTGGTGAATTTGGGGGGTTGGCGGTTTTTGGTACAAAAACAACGTTATTGTCTCTGTACCAATCCAACGTCGATCGCGCGTAATGGCATGATGCCAGGTCCGGCCAAAATAATGTCTCGCCTCCGTGGAACCGCAGGAAGGGCAACAGACGCTTCTGGAGGCACTCGGTGCGGTAAATTTCGCTGTTGATGGTACCCATTGTGATGTACGGTTTACTCAGTTTACCGCATTGGCATATGGCCTGCCAGAGCAAGTATTTTTTGGCGAATTTGTCCACTTTCTTCTTCCTTATGTCTTCCGGAACATCAAACCGTGATTTGGCAACGTAGAACTCCAGCCCCAGTATCTGCTTTGCGACTGCCTTGATGAAGGTTTCGTCATCCATAACCACACACATCGGTTTCATTAACCACTCTCGATACAGCTTCCTTGCGAGGGATTTGGCCGCCGTTTTTTGTTGATCACGCCGGTTTGGTGCCTTCCGGACCTTTAATACACGAAGCCCAGCTCGTTTCATGGTTTGCAGAATGAATCAGGCGGAACACTTTGCATTCAGAGACGCTTCGCGATTCAAAAGGTTCGGGTTACGCTTGAAATAATCCAACACCTTCCGGGCCTTCGCAGGGTCAGCTGTCTTCGATTTTCTTCCACTTCCAGCCCGCCGCTCGGTCGTCTTTTATCACCCGAGACACAGTTGTATGGGTGATTCCCAGTTGCCTTCCAATCCATCTCATGGTCGCAGTCGGATTTTTCATGACGGCGCGCAAAATTCTCCGGCGATTTTCTTCTTGTTTGGATGACATCTCAATAACAACTGAACCGATTGTTATGAAATTTTACACATGTAAACAATTCACTCCAAACTAATTATACCCAGATTTTCATCAATTTTTACCCACGGATAAAAAAGTTACATACGGATGAAAATGTTCCATTTTTTTCAAGTACAAGCCTTACAATGGTTTGATAAC
The DNA here is from genome assembly GCF_037179485.1 of Ochlerotatus camptorhynchus. Lineage (NCBI taxonomy): Eukaryota > Metazoa > Arthropoda > Insecta > Diptera > Culicidae > Ochlerotatus > Ochlerotatus camptorhynchus. The sequence goes on along the minus strand of NW_027040752.1, from coordinate 876,114 downwards.
AATAAGATCCAGATTGTCGATAAAAAAAACACAAATCCACCGAATTGTCTGGAGCTCAGATCCATTGAAAGATACTGGTTGATTGCGAAAAGGATCTTCAAGAAGGAAGGAACGGTTCGCCATGTAGAAATTCAAGAAAAATTGGACAACTGCATCCAGAAAATGCACAACAGCAGAATTTAATGAAAGGTGTTTCGTCAAAAGTGTGCTCGTTCTTCAGGAATTGAGTTTTTGATTTATGTACGCTTTATCTTTGGTTTAAACCACACTAATTTTCAATAAAGTGAAAACTGAAACAAAAGCTTTAACCTTCTTGAACTTTTATTAGCAATCATATGTAGCTAATAACTTTTCAATATACTCTTTAATAAGTACAAAGGACTAAGATGTGTCCCTTTGATTAATCAAAAATCTTGTTCCCCTAGTTTGAAATAGTTCTGACTAGGCTTCGGTGGTAGATTTTGATGCCAATAATGCACCACAAAAAGGTGATTTACCTGGTGTTACTGAGGCGTTACTGTGAGTTCTACAATAGTACCGCGCCGGTAGAAAAGCGTTTGACATTTTCGAGCTGTTGTTACCCAACCACTACCTCAAACAACTCAATGAAAGTTCTAAACTACTTACTCATCACTGTTCCTGGTGCCCATGCAATCATTTCCAGAATATTGAATACAACGATTTTCTAAATTAGCTCAGTCGGCAAAGGCGCAGCTTAAAAGCAAGGAGGTGGCTGGGTTCGATTCCCTGCCCGGTTAACACTCCGAATACGGTGGGTAAAAAACTTTACGCCGACTACGAAGCCTCCGAAAAACGTGTAACGGCAAGTTTGCAATGGCACAACATAGCCATTTCTTAATAAATTTCAAAAATTGTGGTACCTTTAGAATTCCTAGGGTTTCTAGATGATTTGATTGCAAAAAACTTGAAAATAGAGTCGTCTACTTTTTTAAAAAGCGAAAAGAGTTGTTACACGTTTTTATGAATGGTGTGTTTGTAGGGTTTTGCAAGTGGCGTAACATCTTTAATCTAGATTAATGAGCACAAATGTTCACAATTAGCCAGAATACAGTCATGGTTCCTATATATGGATCCTGGAGACAACGGAACGGTCCTCGAAAAATCCGGAACATTCGTAAAAATGTTTAATCCATGATCCTGATCCTAGAGCTCTGCGGTTTTTTTGAAAACATTAGGAACTGTGATATAAACAAATATTTGGGGTCGTGACATAACATGTACCTGGATGGCCATGGGACCGTCCTCCGGAAGATCCGGAACATCCGTAAAAGTAGTAAATCCACGATCCTGATCCTAGAGCTCCGCGTTTTTTAATAAACATTAGGAACTGTGATGATAGAAAGAATCTGGGCTTGTGACATAAACATGAACCTGGATGTCCATAGTACCGTCCTCCGGAAGATCCGGAACATCCGTAAAAGTGATCAATCCATGAAACTGATCCTAGAGCTCCGCAGTTTTTGAAAAAAAAAAACACTAAGAACTGAGATGATAGAATGAATTTGGGGTCGTGACATAAACATGGACCTTGATGGGTATGGGACCGTCCTCCGAAAGATCCGGAACATCCGTGAAAGTGGAAAATTCACGAAACTGATCCGAGAGCTCCGTGGTTTTCGTGAAAACGTTAGGAACTGCGATATTAGAATGAATTTGGGATCGTGACATAAACATGGACTCAGATGGCCATCGGACCGTCCTCCGCAAGATTCGAAAATTCAGTAGAAGTGGTCATTGTATGAAACTGACCCTAGAGCTCCACGGTTTTTTCGAAATCACTTGGAACTGTCGTATATAAATTAATTTGCGTTCGTGTCATAAACATGTACCTAGAAGGCCATGGGACCATCCTCCGCAATATCTAGAACATCTTTAAAAATGGTCAATCATTGAAACTGATTCTAGAGTTCTATTGTTTTTTTCGAAAGCATGTGGAATTGCGATATAAGAAAGAATTCGTGGTCATGACATAAACACGTACCGGAGACGAACCAGCCCAGGGTTGAAAGTCTCCTTAATAAAGATAAAAAACACGGACCTGGATGGCCATAGGACCGTCCTCCGGAAGATACGGAACATCCGTAAAAGTGATCCAGAGGTTTCTTATATCACAGTGTTTAAAAAAGAACTGCAGAGCTCTAGGATTAGTTTCACAGTATGATAAATTTACGGATGTTCCGGATCTTTTGGAGGACAGTCTCATGGCCATCCGGATCCATTTTTATTTCACGACCCTAAATTCTATCTTAAATCGCAGTTCCAAGAGTTTTCGAAAAAAAAACCACGGTTTTTTCACAGTTTCATCGATGATCCACTTTTACGGATGATCAGGATCTTCTGGAGGACGTTCCAATGGCCATCCAGGTTCATTTTTACGGATCTTCTGGAGGACTGTCCCATGGTCATTCGGTTCCATGTTTATGTTAAGACTCCAAATTCATTCTAATATCACAGTTCCACGGCTTTTCGTTCTTGGATCAATGTTATGGCTTGCAATCGGGCTAAGGCCTTGTTGTCCTCTGCTGTCCGAAGAAGTCGTCTCCACTCTACTCGATCCATGGCCAGACTTTGCCAGCCTCGTAGTCTGCGAAGGGTCCGCAGGTCACCTTCTACTTGGTCGATCCACCTTGCCCGCTGCGCGCCTCTTCTTCTTGTTCCTGTTCGGGACGACATGCCCAGCCTACCGTAGTCGCCCAATTTTTGCAATGTGAACGATGGATGGTTCTCCCAATAGCTGGTGCAATTCTTGGTTCATTCGCTTCCTCCACGTTCCGTCATCCAAGGGCGCGTTTGTCCTCCACGAGCATAGTCACGGTCTCGTGGCAGTAGACGACCACCGGTCTAATCAGCGTCTTTTAGATAGTCAACTTCGTGGCGAATTTTATTCGACCGGAGCGTCTTCCGGAGTCCAAAGTAGGCACGATTCCCTGCCATAATGTGTCTTTGAATTTTTCTGCTGGTATCATTTTCGGCGGTCACCAGTGGGCCCAAATACACGAACTCATCGACCACCTCGATTTCGTCACCGTCAATCTGAACTCGGGGTGGGAGGCTAACATTGTCTTCCCTAGAACCTTTTCCTTTCATGTATTTTGTGTTTAATGCGTTGATGGCAAGTCCAATCCACCTAGCTTCAGGCTTTAGTCTGATGTACGTTTCCGCCTTCGTCTCGAAGTTCCGTGCCATGATGTCGATGTCATCGGTGAAGCCAAGAAGCTGTCTTGATACTCGTGTCTATCCCAACTCTTCTGATCACACCTTCTTACGCGATGTTGAATAGCAGACACGAAAGTCCATCACCTTGCCGTAACCCCCTTCGAAATTCAAAGGGACTCGAGAGTGTCGAATACTCGAACAACACATCACTCGATCCATAGTTGCCTTGACCAATCGCATCAGTTTATCTGGAAATCTGTACTCGTGCATAATCTGCCATAGCTGATCTCGATCGATTGTGTCGTATGCGGCACAGCGGCAAGTTGTATTTGTGGCATTTCTGCAGAACCTGCCGAATCGCGAATATGAACCCATGAATTCCTGCTGGTATTGCCCAAGAAATCTCTTGCAAATGGTGGCAGGCGGCGGCGTATAATTTGGGAGAGTACCTTGTAAGCGGCGCTCAGCAGTGTGATCGCGCGGTAGTTGCAGCAATCCAACTTGTCGCCCTTTTTGTAGATTGGGCATACAACACCTTGCTTCACTCCTCCGGTAATATCCCCTCCTCCCAAATCTTGGCAATTACCCAGTGCAGGGCTCTAGCCAGTGCTTCACCACCGTATTTTAATAGCTCACTTGATTGTTGATCTACACCAGTTGTTTTGTTGTTCTTCAGTCGACCGATCTTCTCCTCAACTTCTTGAAGATCAGGGGCCAGTAGCCTGTCGTCTCCTGCACGTGCTCCAAGGTCTGTTGCCGTGCCACCTTCGTTTTCTGCTGCATCACAGTTGAGGTGCTCGTCATAGTAATGCTTCCACCTCTCAATTTTATGGAGTGACCATTTTACGGATGTTGTTGATCTTCCGGACGACGGTCCCATGACTATCTAGGTACATGTTTAAGTTACGATCACACATTCATTCTTATATCACAGCTCCTAATATTTTTGGAAAAAACTGCGGAACTCTAGGATCAGTTTCATTGATTAACCTCTTTTACGGATGTTCTGGACTTACCAGAGGATGGCCTCATGGCCATTTGGGTCCATGTTTATGTCATTACCCCAAAATATTTCTTATATCGCAGTTGCACATGCTTTCGAAAAAAAACCGTAGAACTCTACGATCAGTTTCGAGGGTTGACCATTTTTGAAGATGTTCTAGATCTTGCGGAGGACGGTCTCATGGCCTTCTGGGTACATGTTTATGTCACGACTGCAAATTAATTTATATATGACAGTTCCAAGTGTTTTCGAAAAAAAAACTGTGGAGCTTTAGGATCAGTTCCATACATTGACCACTTTTACGGATTTTTCGGATCTTCCGGAGAACGTTCCGATGGCCATCTGGGTCCATGTTTATGTCACGATCCCAAAATCGTTCTAATATCACAGTTCCTAACGTTTTCAAGAAAACCACGGAGCTCTCGGATCAGTTTCGTGAATTTTCAACTTTCACGGATGTTCCGGATCTTCCAGAGGACGGTCTCATGGCCATCAAGGTCCATGTTTAGGTCATGACCCCAAATTCATTCTATCATCTCAGTTCTTAGTGTTTTTCTTTTCAAAAACTGCGGAATTTTTCGGATCTTCCGGAGGACGTTCCGATGGCCATCTGGGTCCATGTCATGTGACAATCATTCTAATGTCACAGTTCCTAACGTTTTGAAGAAAACCACGGAGCTCTAGGATCAGTTTCGTTAATTTTCCACTTTCACCATTGTTCCGGATCTTTCGGAGGACGGTCCCATGGACATCCAGGTTCATGTTTATGTCACACGCTCAAATTCTTTCTATCATCACATTTCCTAATGTTTTTAAAAAATACGTGGAGCTCTAGGATCAGGATCGTGGATTTACCACTCTCACGGATGTCCCGGATCTTCCGCTGGATGGCCATCTTGGTCCATGACCCAAATTCATTCTTATATCACAGATCCTAATGTTAAAAAAAACGCGTAGCTCTAGGATCAGGATCATGGATTGATCACTTTTACGGATGTTCCGGATCTTCCGGAGGACGGTCCCATGGCCATCCAGGTACATGTTATGTCACGACCCCAAATATTTGTTTATATCATAGTTCCTAATGTTTTCAAAAAAAAAACCGCAGAGCTCTAGGATCAGGATCAAGGATTGACCATTTTTACGGATTTTCCGGATTTTTGAGGACCGTTCCGTTGTCTCCTGGATCCATATATAGGAACCAAGACTGTGTTCTGGCTAATTGTGAACATTTGTGCCCATTAATCTCAATTACAGATCTTGCGCCACTTGCAAAACCCTACAAACACACCTTTCAAAAAAACGTGTAACAACTCTTTTCGCTTTTTAAAAAAGTAGACGACTTTATTTTCAAATTTTTTTCAATCAAAATCATCTTGAAACCCTAGGAATTCTAAAAATACCACAATTTTTGAAATTCATTGCAAACTTGCCGTTACACGTTTTTCGGAGGCATCGTATTCGGAGTGTTAAGGAATTTTTCGGGTTGGAAAATTTCTCGACATCCCTTGGCATAAGATAATGATTGGACTTGCCACACAATTATACCCTAATGCAAGAATGGTACAGGCATCGAAAGCTCTCAATTAATAACTGTGGAAATACATCTAGAACACTAAGTTGGGAGCACACAATAAGCTGATACGCCATAAGCAATAAGCTTTTTTTTTTTCCTTGATTTGTTTTCCGTCGATCTTGTTTTCCGTGCTGAGCACCAATGCTACCGACGCCAGGAAGGCAGTTCCCACAGCTGGACCCTACCTATCGACCCATCAACTCATGAACCGGGGACCAACGGCTTTACGGAAGGCGTGATCAGAGATGTTATGCCTCAGAACATCCCGGCGGCGCCGACTAGAATTGAACCCAGGTCTGCTGGGGTGAGAGGTAATCACGCTTGCCACTACACCACCGACGCCGCTAAGCAATAAGCTTGAAAAGTGAAAAAGAAGAAGGTTTACTATTACACGACAAAGGCACACTAGACACCGGTCGGTGGATTAATCGTGATTTTTTGCTTTAGACATTCAATACACCGTGGACTTCCGGTAATCCGTCCGACTTTCATCTGAACACTTTTGAATGAGAACCCAACTAGTCTGCACGCCTTACAAGTAAGGCTACAAGAAACACGCTTCTCATATGCTCATAGAGTTCCTAAAAGTTAAAATTAAAAATTAACCCCTCCAATATGAATGCAGTGTCGTTCGGTTTAGCGGAGGTCAACGGTAGCTAGCAAGCAGGCAATCTAAATTCCATGGGAGATTTTCCGCTGCGGAGCATTCTTTTTGCCTGATAAAAAAAAGGCTAGCCATAGGAGAGGAGGTAGAACTTATTCACCCCAAAACGACATCGTGCGTTCGTTCATAGCAAGACGAGAAGGAGGGTGGGAGGAGGGTGCTTTTGGGTATGAAATGTTAATATTTGTATGTTCTCCACCGGTGGGTACCAGTGCGTGGTGAAAAAGAAAGTTAACTGAAAAAGCGATAGGCGCGCTTAGAACGAGCAATTTAAGTTTGATAATAAGGAGAGTGAACTTTACGGTGGAACATTTTGCGGCCATGAACGGCGTTGGAATACCTTGCTGATTTTGGGGGAGAGGTAAATGAAAATTTCTTTCCCGAGACAAAGGATCTTGATGGTAGATGGCGGGGTAATGGGATTTTTCATCAGGGGAAAGGGGAGCTATCATGCAATCAATGATCTAAGTTGAAATTGAATTTATCCCCACGAATGGTGGCTGGAGAGTCCAATCGAGTTCGAGACGATGTTCTACAATCTTTCGGAAGGATTGACAGCTTATGGGATAGTTTTAGTTTTCTGTGATGCGTCAATTTTGGCACAGGTATTGTCAGGAGGTGCACGACGTTAGGCATAATGGACTAGAGACTACAGACGGTATAGGTAACACATACTGGTGAATAGAGCTACACTGATATTTTTACATTCATTACCTGCAACATTAGAGGTGCGGAGTCGATAGCTTTAGATTTTCAAGCTATTGTGCTTGTAAAATATTAATTTTATATTAACACCGCTCACAAATTGGCACCTTTCTTTCAGAGCAAAAATTAGAACATTGCACCGTGAACAAATTATGCAATCACATTATTATTCCTTCGTAAAAAAGCTGTTCATTCTTTTCCTAAACCAATCTGTTTAACTTACTGTGGGTTTGCTGTGGCTGATTTTTGATTGCAATGTTTGAAGCATCGATCAGTATTCAGCCAAATGGCATTCAGGCAAATAGCTTGCAGTCAAACCACTTGTGAAGAAGACTGCTGTCCAAAATTGGTCCAGGACCAAGTATGATCGATGGTCAAGATTTAATTTGATCCCGTCCTTCTGTGTTTCAACTTAACCTGATGGTGATGTAGCAAACCTCCTCCCGTAAACACGAATCGGAACCGGTCCGTTCGCTCCAATTTGTCATAGCAGCAGAAATAAAACGGAAAAACCATCATTCTTGCTAGCTTGGAGTCATAGCTCTTGCACTGGGCACCGATACGGACCGTGTTTCTACCGGTCATTTATTCTCCCCGGCACAATCTCACTCGCTGTGAAGCTCGGTCAAAATACTAACGACGTCGTTGTTCCGCCGCCGTGTAGGTGCCACAAGAACTAGCTTCTTCCCGCTCAATTTAGAGGGAGCTGGCGGTAGGAGCTGAGACCAGTTCTTGCATGTGCAACCGAAGCAGATAACTTCAGGTCATAACTCTTTCGGTGGAAATTTGTTTCGCTTATTATTTATATCCGTGAGCATCCTTCATTCAAGGGGGGGATTTTTTTCTGTTTGTTTCAAAGCAATCATCTTTCCTTCCTTCCGTGCGAGAGCCCGAGTCGAGAGTCGAGAGCAATTCGTTGGAAATATATCGAGTGATTTCCTCGGTCCTTCCAAAAACCCCACACGGCGGCAAGTCACAGGGGAAAAAGTGATAGGTTGTGGAATAACGACGGCAGAAGCATTCATTCAGATTTCTTTTCTCCTGCTACTGTTGCTCCTAGTGGAGATCCTGTGCACGGAGTCCGGTGCTTTATTGCATTAGATGAAATATTGCAAGCGTCGTCCTCGTCGTCAGCGTCGTCGGCGTCGTTCGAAGCTATTTCACAACAAGAGAAGGAGAAGGATCCCAGAGAAAAGGAGGAACGGAATTCGCGAACAAATGATAGTGGAACATGAGATAGTTCCGTTTTTCCTCGGTGGTGCCTCGTGATGGGTCTTGGTTGTTGAAACGAAGCAACATGGACGGGTCAGAGGATGGGATATCTCACTTGTCCTTATTGGCCGCGCTTGATGATTCGATCGGTCGTATTACAACCTAAGTTGGCAAAAAACTGATTGACAGAAATAGTCTGTTGATCACCGGAACCGATTTCGAAACAAAGTAGATTCTTTTCCTAGGCATTCGTCAAGTTTGCGAATGGTAAATGGAATTTGCATCGTCACCGTAGATACGAGAATGCGAGATCAGAACGTGGGAAAACTTGTTATTTTCCAAATCCGAAAGAGTCCGGAATTTCTTTGCAATGTAGCACAGTAGTTTGGTAAATGGCTTGGAAAATAAGCCAAAGCGATAACTATGACTGTAGCACCGAGGAAGCATGATTTGTTACCGGTGCTCCGGCTCGCTGAAGTTGAAGTCAACTCGGTAGGATGAGATTGGTTGACGGTAGATTTACGGTTTGGAGTTGATTGGGAGCTTTGATTTCGGGTCGCCTTTTTTAAAAGATCATCGTAAAAGTTTCTCCAGTAACGGGTCTAAAAGCTGGATAACGGAAAATGTTATCAGTAACTGAAAAAAAAAGAGTAGTTGATTCATTCCCAATATATTGCAAATAAAATGACCGGAGAAACCAGATGGCAACCTCAATATATCTCCTACACCCATCCAAGTGAAATGGGTTCTTATCTAGACAAACTAATCATAAAACAACATTTGACTTTACCATAATATACCCATACTCAGATCGTTCACACAAACGGTAGCAGTCCCTTCGATGCGAGCCGATGGAATCTAAATAAAACCACCTCCTCAACCTTCCAGAACTACACAATCAAACCATCTGCAAATCTATCCCCATTAGGGTGCCAACAAACATGGTCATCTTGAATTCAAAAAAATCAATCATATACTTAATGTTTATTGCCTCGACAAAACACTCTGTGCTAAATTTGGACACCGAAAAATTAGGCCATTGCAAATATTGGATCATGTTAAATGCAAAAAACTACAAACACTTCATTGCGATCACACAGTAAGATTGTGTTCGTTACCTAGCAAACCCAAGTAACAATTTTATTTTCATGTGGGTTCTGTAGACCATGATTTAGATTTGTAGAATGATTTAAAACCTCTATAAAGCTTGTTGTGTTACTTTAGAACACTTTTGTTAATGCATTTGGCACACACTGGGCAATATCCTTAAAAATTAGACCTTACCTGATAATAATGCAAATAAATGGGGCCATGATAAACTGAATCCCTGTTACTGGTATAATTTTGTAGCTTGTAAATAAATGTCTTTGAAATAATATAGATGTTCAAGTCCATGTAGTTTTCTTATTCTACCCACCTCAAGGATGCCAAAATTAAAGACATGTCTTGTGTATGAAGTTAGCTCCGGAATGCTTGCCTTCGTGAAAAGGGGTTATTGGAGCTACGATAGAGCTGTCACCTTCTATCTCTCGGATAATCATTGATTGCATACATACACGCAAACACATACACACTTCCAGGAAGTTCAGTAAGCTTCAGAATGAGTAAGATCTCTGAAAAACTACAAGGGACAGCCCTATGGGGTTGTACGCAATGGTGACGTAGGACTACGTGGTCTTATATAATAAATGTTATTTGACAACTGCAGCAGAAGCGTGTGTTTTGTGTAGGCATGGAAATTCAGTGGCTCACGAAGAGCTACTGAATCTTATCAGTAGCGGTGCGGCTTCTTCCTCCTTCTTCGGTGAATCGAGGGATCTTGAGGGCAGCCTTGATAGTTAGCTGCTTGCGGGGAGCATTTTGTTGTGTACTGGAGAAAAATGTACAACGCCACGCGCCGAAAGCACTGCTGCTACTGATGCAACCGGACACCACCACTCACCACACGCGGTGATTGAATAAACACCGTTCGGCGAGACCGGAACGAATTCGATTTTGAAAACTGTGTAAGGGAAAGCACTTTTCGCAGGCAATCGGTGATAATTTTTATTATCATATCAGCAGTTGTACATTCGTGTAGTTCTCAATAGTTACCTTTTCAAAATTGATAAAGTCTTAATTTTAGCAGATTGACGTATTAAGAATTAAAATCCATCATCCCTGGATCAAAATCAGACCAATTTCATGCCACGACAGACTTTGTTTTTTGAAATTGCACCTCCAATGTAGCCTCCAAGAACGTGGTATGTTAGATTAAAACTTATTTAGATAGAGCTGGCAGAAGGCGTAGCTGTCATTGTTTACAAAAGCTATTACGCCCTAATTCCAGCTCTATCTTGATATGGGAACTGACATCTGATTGGTGACCTTGATAAATATCCAAAAAATACTCTTTTTCAAATTTATGATGGTCCTGAAAAGGACCACTTTGTCGTGATGGTTGAGTAATGCTGAACTATTAGGGTGCTAAACACAGATGAGGCTGGTGAGCTGTATGTTGTTTGGAATGAGGGTGAGGCGCTTGGTATAGATGGCCCACAGCGACTCACGAAGAGTTATTGATTCCGATCAACAACGATGTGTCTTCTTCCTGCTTCCATGGATGCTCATGTGGCTGCAGCTTGCTGCTTGCAGGTAGCCTTTCGTTGTGTACTGGAGAACAATGTTCAACGTCACGCGCCAAAAGCACTGCTGCTGCTGCTGATGATGATGATGCCGACGATCGGACACCACAACACACGGTGATTGGAACTGAATCCGATCAGCGGTTGAGGGCAGCCTTGATAGCTAGCTGCTTCCGGAGAGCGTTTTGTTGTGTACTGGAGAACACCACCATTCAACTTTTAAATGTGTGCTAGGGAAATCAGGCAATCGGTGATAGTTTTAATTATCATAGCAACAGTTGCGCATTCGTGCAATTTTCAATAGTGAAATTTTTAAAAATGAAAAAGTCTGTAAATCAACAGATGCGTCGAAATATTTATGATCGATTCGTGATAAAATGATTGAAATTGGACCAGGGACAGCTGAGTTATTAACGTTCAAAACCTTTCATAATTTTGTTACATGTACCATTTTCGGTTTTCACAAAATGTACCCCCATATAGAAATCACTGACGTAGTCCTACGTCAAAATTGATAGAATGTTCTCTAATGTCCACTGAAGTTATCTGAACAATTCCAAAAAAAAAATCCTGAGCTTCTAAGAGGTTTACTGAGCTTCTGAAGTTCTACGAAGTTTGACGAACTTTTACGAAATTCCCTGCACTTTTATGATGTTTTATGATGTTTTATGAAGTTTCTCGAAATGCTCCTATGTTGGCTGCAAAGTTCCCTGTACTTGAACATTTTTAGTTGATTTTATTTCCTGAAGAATTTAAAGGGTGTCCCACATCAAATTGCATCACGGATAAACCGCTGTAGAAAATTACTCATTGGGTATTTGCTCTTGAAAATTTGGCAAGAAGTAGATTTAGAGTGTATTGCTTACACTGTATTTTTATCACCGTCATTTTTTCAGTCAACGGTGAGTCGTGTGATTAAACGTTACTACGAAAGTCTGAGCATCGAACGGAAGGAGAAATGCAGTCAGAATGGATGTTCTATTAGTGATGAGGATCACAAGCGTGTCGTGAAAGCGTTTAAACGGAATCCCAATGCTTCGGTCAGGGATGTGGCAAAAAAGTTGAATCTGTCCAAGTCTTTCGTTCAGAGAGCCAAGGATTGGGAAGGACTGCATACGTACAAAGTGCAGAAGGCTCCAAATCGTGACGAACGACAAAATACGGTGGGAAAGTCACGGAAACGGTGCCTTAGATCTCTCCTCTCTGAAGCCAGAACAACTTTCTTCCATCGGTGAGCTTTCCTTCCTATGCTCCGTGACTACGCAATTCTTGTAGAGGTTTCCTCATACTATCCGGAAGTCTGGATACTTATCCGGATCGGCTTGAACTTCGTTGTACAGATTCTGGAACCAGAGATCTCCTGTGGTAACGACTTCTGACGTGACTGCATTAACTGCTTCGATCCGACTCAGGCAACCTGGAATGACATTCGCACTTCCTTTCCGATGTCGAAAGAATACGCGTTCAATCTAAGGATCCATCTAGCAAGCAATGGCTTGAATGGTCACAAAAGACTATGAAATGTGTTCCTTCCAAATATCCCCGAAACTTCCCGATGGTTTGAATTACCGCCAGGCATTCCCTCTGCGTCACAGAATACTTCCGCTAGGCGGAGGAGAGTTTCTGCGAAACGTAGCAGATCGCGTGTTCGGCTCCTTCTACCTCCTGCGTTAATACCGCTCCGATGGCTACATCGCTAGCATCGCAGGCTACGCAGAACGGCTTCGTGTAGTTCGGAGTCACTAGAACGGGTGCTGAAACAAGCTGGCTCTTGAGGGCTTGAAAAGCCTTCTCACAGTTTTCAGTCCATTTGAATCTCACCTTCGCCTTCGTTAGTTCTGTAAGTGTGGTACCATCCACACATGCCAATGAATCGCTGTACCTCTTTGCGCGTTGTTGGAGTGGGAAACTTGCTTATCGCCTCCACCTTCGTCTCGTCAACGTGCCAGCCCTTGTCATCCAACACGTACCCTAAATAGTTCAAACTGCGTCGACAAAACAAGAATTTCTCCGCATTGATGGTGAGCGCTGCTGTGTCTAGCCTGCGTGTGATTTCCTGAAGCAGCTGTAGATGTTCCTCGAAAGTTTCCGTAGCTAGGATGAGGTCGTCCAAATAGACGAAGACCTTTGGTTCCATATCGATGAATATGTGGTTCATTACCCTCGACAAGGCTTGACTAGCCGTCGATAGGCCAAACGGCACTACTTTGAATTGGTAGTGGCCGCGCTGTGGGATCGTAAACGCCGTTTTCTGCTTTGAAGATTCTTCCAGAGGAATCTGCCAAAATGCCACCTGGAGATCGATGGAGGATAAGAACTTGCATCCGCTGAGGTTATTCATTATGAATGCTATGTGTGGTATTGGGTACGCTTCCTGTACAATGACAGAGTTCAGCTTCCGCGCGTCCAGGCAAAGTCTCGTTGAGCCATCCTTCTTCTTCACTGCTACAGTAGCGCTGTTCCAAGGACAACACACCGCCTCCTCGGTCACATCCAGCTGAAGCATACGATCCGCCTCCTTATTCAAATCATCCAGTACGAATTTTGACATCGGGTAGTACTTTTGCTTGAATGCCGCTGCGCTTCCGGTGTCGATCTTGTGACAGTAGATGCTGGTACGGCCCAAGTGTCCCTTGTTCGTAGAAGTCGCAAACTGTCGCTCGAACTCCAAGTCGGTTCCAGAAATCCATACCCAGAATCAAGGCGGTGAGCATAGATTCTACGAAAAGCAGCGGAAGGGTGTGACTTTTCTCGTTGTACGAAATGGGAACGTGCGCAAAGAAGGAGATGTCATGTGCAGAGTTATCTACTGTTCGGATCTCTCCCTTAACTGGAAACTTGGTAAATCTCAACTGATCGGCTATTTTCGTTAGGTATCCTCCTACTAGGCTGCAAGTGGCTCCACTATCCAGCAATCTTCGAAGATTACGGTCTAGAATTGCTATTTGAGCGTATGGTTGATTGTCCGAATGGGTGGAATCGATGATGATGGATTCGATTTTACGGAATTCGGGAATACTGTGTACAGAAGGAACTTGTTTTATTTTGGAAGAACCCTCGCCTTCTATCGAGAACTCTCCCGGTTTGCGTTTCCCGAACGTGATCTAGCATCTAGCGTTGTGCATCCTTTCTTGCCACACGTGTAGCAGAACAAGAATGTTTTCGGGTTGGGACAGAATAACACTTGCTGGCGAATTGCTTGATTGCTGGAGCTTGCTTGGTTTTCGTCAGGTGGCGTGTTCTTCTGCCACCGTGGCTGTGCCTGAAGTGCATCAACTTCCTCAACGCCAACCTCAACTTCTTCTTCTTCGTTGAAAGCTGTTTCGATATGCTATAGTTCCCTCTACGCTGGATGGGATGTACTCCTCCTGTTGCAGAATGTATTGGGTAATCATGTTCACCTGCTGGCGTCCAAAATCCGTGCGATTAACGTGTGGATTTCCGAATGTATGTTGCCCAAAGTTGGGACGAGATGGCCGAAACTGATGCGTGAAGTCGTTCCTAACCGCTGCTGGACGCGCTGCTGTTGTATTCCGAGTCTTTATCGCGTAGGATCGGGAAATTTTGAAGTCTCTACAGACCTTCACCAGATCCTGCACCGTGGAAGCGCGACACGCTATGGCTATCGGAATGAACTCCACGTTCAAGTGTGATTTCAGAATGAACAATTTCTCCGATTCCGGAATCGCTGGTTCTACGATTCCAAAAACCGCCACTAGATCCCTATAGAAGTTGGTGAAAAGCTCCGTCGGACCCTGAAATCGAAGATACAAGTCCTGCTTGATGATTCCCGAGTAATTTGGGGGCAGGAATTCTTGTTTGGTCTGCATCTTGAACTCGTTCCATGTTTTAAACCTCCTAAACGATCTGCTGTACCACTGCAACGAGCGCCTTTTAAGCAGATGTTTGATGGATCTTACCAGTTTATCTTCGTCAACGCCCTCGGTATCCGGAACAGCTCTGGTGGAACGTTGACTGCACCGACATCTTCACGATCATTGTTGCACTTGTTCTACTGGATTTCCACTTGGTGACGACAGCCGAGAAGTTCGTCGAGGAACCGCTCCTGTAGATGGTTGCTGCGAATGAACTGCCGGTTCTGCATTCCCAATGTTGGATGCCGAGAGCATCTGCAGCACGTAATCCAGTTGTCGTTGTTGCAGGAGAATTTGCGCTTGCGTCTGCTGTATCATTTCTTGCTGCTGTTGCAAAATTGCATTTTAAACCGGAACAGATGAATCTGCCTTCGTATCCGTGAGGCTGGAATTCTTTTTGATTTTGTTAAGTTTCTCTTCGTCAGATGGAAAAATATCCTTATCACCGTCTTCTTCACCGCCAGGAACCGGCTCCGTTTCGCTGTACTTTTGTAGGGTTTCTTCCGCTCTGGTGATCGATGCTTGGAGTTTAGTAATGGATTTGTTGGCATTTCCTGTGATCATTGGGTCAGTGATGCTATGTCTTCATTGGTAGTGTAGCAATCTTTCACGGCAAGCCTTGATGTCCTCCAGAGTGCCTTGGCGTATGGCATGATCCAAGGACTTGAATATGGGTGACAGCCTAGCCCGGCACTGATAGATGCTGTCCACGTAAGTCATAATATGAGTCGCTGATGTAGGTGCTGAACCTCCTTTTCGATGAAAGCCTCCAGCATTGGAAGTTTTTTCTCTTTCGGAAGTTTCTGCGGATCCTCCACTCCTCGCAATAACTGTGGGTGATTAAGTTGGGTGCCATTTTATGGCTTCCAAGATGATTCAACATAGTAAGGTGTAACAAACTGTACACCCAGATGCTGCCGAAGCCTCATTATCTCATCATGGATGATGAGAATTACGTCAAGGCGGACTTCCGGCAGCTTCCAGGGCTACTGTTCTTCACCGCCTAGCCCAAGTTTGATGTTCCGGAGGAAGTAGGGAAGCATAAACTTTCAAAGTTTGCTAAGAAATACATGATTTGGCAAGCGATCTGCTCATGTGGCAACAGTGCTGTACTTGAGAGTAGTCATGGGTTGTCGACGACTAACTAGCTTTTATCGTAAACAAAAATTTGTTTAGTTGGTGCGCCCTTATATTACTTCTACGACTACCAAGCTCAAATTTTACGACGACAGCACTGTGTGGCAAACGGAGTGCGCAGTTCGTGACTATCGAGACTGTAAATGGGGAGGTCTACCTCAAGGAGTGTCTACAGAAGCGTTTGCTTCCTCTGTTGAAGCAACACGAGGGCCCTACGATCTTCTGGCCAGATCTAGCTTCGAGCTACTATTCAAAAGTTGTCCTGGAGGGGTAAGAAGCCAACGGGGTCACTTTCGTACCCAAGAACATGAACCCCCGCAGCGCAGCGGAACTAAGGCCCATCGACAAATACTGGGCTATTATGAAGCAGGCACTCCGGAAGGGCTCTGCCTGCAAATTTTGTTAAGGGAGTTGGCTTACAATTCACATGTACTCAAATAGAAGCAATTAAAACAGATTCCAGAAAAAAGATTAACAATACAGGCAACGAGAAAAAAAAACAATCTGGTACATCAAAGTTATATAGGGTTTTGCAAGAGATCGGAGCTCCACCGTAGGAGGGGTAATCCCCCGTCTGGCAGAGATGTCCCGTCAGCCAAAATAAAGTTAAAAATACCAGCGTCCTTGAGGAAATAAATAACTGTCGCTAAAGTGGAAGGTTCGTCGCCCAGTATATCCCTAATGATGTTGGCAAGTGCGTAATGCTACCGTAGTTGTTGGTATTGTGGACACAGGCATAGGATGTATTCCACCGATGCAGTGGTTCCGCAAACGTAGCACATTCTGTGGAACTGCGTCCCACCAAAACTATGTGAGATCCTTGTATGGCCTGTCCTAAGACGAGAACCCACCTTCTGGTCCCGTAGTTTCGACATATCCGTCCACTTGCTCGTCGTTCCTTTGATTCTTCGGATGAAGAGGGATTGGCATTGGCACCACTCTGCTTCCCAGGCTTCCCACATTTTGCTGACCATCCATCGCTTTATGTCCTGTAGTGGCACTTCGTCGGTGTAACGGGGCCAGCTGGTCCAGACCCTGCCGGGCTGTCGGCTTCGTTATTTCCTGGGATACCGCAGTGCCCAGGGATCCGGGAAAACACCGTGTTCGGAGGTGTGGCCTCCACGATACCCTGTATCTAGGGGTGAGTCGGGGTTTCAGATGTAAGGGCCACCAGTATGGGATGGTCCGAGGGTGTTGTAACGGCAACAAAGCTTCGGCGGAGAAAACCGAGCATTGTGGCGGTAGGCTGCTACTCATCGGTGCTGAAATTTCGGCTGCTCCAATTCCGACCCCGGCTCGGGCATGGCTTGAGTAGTGCGAGCCTAGCAGTTCGGCTACTGTTCTCTTCAGCGCTGCAGAGTTATCTCCAGCCTTGAACGTACTATTTATCCGACTCTCGATTTTTGGTGGAGGTATGCGCCAACTTTTTTCTCCGTACCAGTGAACCTTGGCCACTGGGGGGAGTTCCGAATTGGCAGTCATGCTGAGGAGTCTGTTACCCTCATCGAGGAAAAAGATCCTGTCATTTCCGGAGGTCATTTCGGTAAAGGCCGTGCCTTTCGTTGCAATTGCGGATCAAGTTGATCCTACTGCGGCAGTCGTTCTTGATCGTCTTAAAGTGCTGCTCGAAGTTGAGGGACCGGTCAACAAGTACCCCCAGAACACGGACCGTCTTCTTCAGTGATATGGTTTTGAATTTTAAGAGGTGGCCCGCTGACACGGTACCGGGATGGACACACGTAGCACCTGACGCTTTTGGTTGCCAAAAGCAGGAAACCTACCGCGCTGGCCCACCTGGCTAGATCACCAATGTGGTTCAGGAACCCGTTAATGTTCCACTGCAGGATGAAGTTTACTGGCTTGGGCAGTGCAGGAGTGGGGTACGAGCGCACCGTGATTGTGGAGCTAGCGTCATCGCGGCGGTGACTGCCACTCTGGTCGACGGGCAGATCTATATCGTAGGTGTCCGATCCATCGTGATGGTCGGAGCCAGCTAACAGATTGATGTTGTATGCTGAATGAGACAGGGCCCCACGAAGGGCAGGTGTAGAAGTTCCACCTACCCAGGGCAGGGATGAGGACAACGACATTTCGCCGAATGGGTCATTTAGCCGAATGGGTCATTTCACCGAATGGGTCATTTAACCGATTTTTACAACTCAAAAGAGCTGCAGATGTTTAAAAGAAGGAATCATTCCTATTAGTCAAAAAATATTGAAAATTTCTGAAATCAGCACAATTTGAAAAAACTGGTCATGTTTATAAGAAGGATTTTTTTTTCAAATGTGAAACATTAATTATTTTAAAATTCCCGAAATCAGTACAACTCGAAAGAACTGCTCATGTTCAAAAGAAGGAAGCATTCCTATAAATCATTAATATATAATTTTCAATTTGTTTTTTTCATATCAGTAAACTCAAAAGAACTGCTCATGTTCGAAAAAAGGAAGCATTACATTTGAATAGCTTGCTAGGATGAAAAAGTTCGAGACTAATTTCAAAATTTACTGAGCTTTGAGAAAAGTTCAAAGCCGTAGAAAATGGCAAAACGTCGTTCGGTGAAATGTTATGCTCCCGATTTTGTCAGCATGAAAATTTTTAATAAATCGTTCAATCATTTAAATGGTTTTTCATATAAATTCGTGCAAGAAATGATAACCAAGAACCTCAAATGGGGTTCTGTAGAAAATCAAACGGAATTTGAGAGCATTTCAGTGCCATTCTTAGTCCAACAGGTACTATCAAAAACTCCAAGGAAGATTCTTAAGAATCCCAATCGAAATTCCTTAGAATACTAACAGGAGATAAATAATCTCACTAATATAGGGGAAATGGCTCTAATGTTGGCCTATGGACCTAAGATTGGGCCCATCGCTAAAAATCGGCTGACTATCAATTTTATCTAGATGAACGCGTCATTCGGACGGTACTCATGGATTTTTTTGGTCGCTATTGAAAATTTAGTCGAGTGCTGAATTTATGTATGGGCCCAAATTAGGGACATTTAGGCCGAAATTACATCCATTTCCACTATATAGAATAAATAATTTCTGTTTTTATCAGCAACGCTATTATACTTCAACCATTATTATTCAATTTAGGCATTATGGTACGTAACTACAACAGAACAACATAGAATAATTAATCAAATATTGTTCCAGTTACTCGAGCCAATAAGAAGCTAAAGTTCCCAGAATACGAGCTCCAGGTTGGAGCCTCCCTTAACTCCGTCGGTAAAGGTGCAGCTATAAGGCAAGACCATGCGAAAGGCGGCTGGGTTCGATTCGATTTACGGTTGAAAAATGTCTCGACTTCCCTGGGCATAACGTATTGTACTTGCCACAAAACTAGACTTTACAAAAAAAATTGGATACCGAAATATAATTTTTATGCAGTGATAATTAGGTTTTCATTAAAATTCAACTCTGACGATTTTGCGACATCCCTAAATCATGTCCGATTTAGCCCACATTTTGCACTGGGTATTTTTTCGAGGCAATAAACATTTTGAATGTGGTCGGTTTTGAAAATTCGAGCGTCGCTTTTTTCCCACACATTCATTGGCACCCTAATCTCCATGCATCCATACATGAATCTCGGAGAAATTTTCACCAAACCGCCACCCTCCTAGCCGCCGACGCCACTGTTGCTTCTTCATCTGCTCCTTCGGTCAGGATTAACGAGTTGGATGTGCTATTTATTATTGTTTAGCTTGGCACTCGAACATAAACTCGTCCCTCTTTCTCCCTTTGGGGTCGTCCATTAATTATGTCACACATTTAGGGGGGAGGGGGGGTTCTGAAAAATGTGACGAGCCATACAAAATAAAATTAAGGTCCATACAAAAAATGTGACAAATGGGGGAGGGGGGGTTGAAAATGGGCCAAATTTGCGTGACATAATTAATGGACCATCCCTTTCCAAGACACACACACACACACAATTCACAACGATGGCATCGGAAAAGGATACCAAATGTACACCGAACACAACTAATATACTAACCACCACACCACACCGCACCGATGATGATGAGACATAGAATGGTGCGCGAGCGGAGCAGCCAAGAATAAACATCATTTAGAAACCTATATTTATTCAATCTCTCATGCCTATCGACGACGACGACGACGACGCCGACGACGATGCCTGGAAAATCGTTATGGGGATCCACCGGTTTCCAACATCCGGTTCCATCCAAACGGAGCAAGATTCAAGTGGCGAGGAGGGGGAACATCACTGGCGATAGGCGCTATCAGATGGCATATCTCCAGGACGACGGTGACGGCTATCGTTGGTGGAACAAGCCGTGGATATCCACGGCTTTCGAGTGTATAACGGCTACTGCTGAGTCTATAAAACAAAACTACCGACAACTCTTCCATCAGTGAGCTTGAGCTGATCCTATGATGGTCCCGGTGATTACTGTAAATATGGGAACCGAAGAAAATTGCATGCCCAGCAGAAGGAATAAAAAAATCGATCTCCACGCCAAATTGGTGCAAAATTTGCGGAAACGGTTCTATTTTTTCTGTTTGTTTGGGTTTCGGTTGCGAGGGGAGAGGGGATGGGCGGTAGTTTTCAAAACCAAAAGGATGGTTGTAAAGGGATATTGAGTTTTTTTTTATGAAGGTCAGATTTCGTTTGCTGGAGGGATGATTCGGTCTAACGATGACAAATTGATGGGAAATTGCCGGAGGAATTCGGATTCGGTATTAGAATTGATCGGCCAATGAAAACAGGGTCAGTCGATATGGAAACAGAATAGGCTACGATTATGATTTTTGTGGTATCCTTTAAAGATATATCTTAAAATGACGGAAGGGCTGTTAGGAGTATCCTGATGGCAAATGATCGATACAGAAGTTATATGGGATACTATGATTCTTCTTCATAAGATTAGAGCTAACTTTGCAAAAGGTTTCGTACAGGGGAAATGGCTCTAATGTTGGCATATGGATATAAGATTGGGCCGAAAAATCTTTGGGACGGTACTAATGCATATTTTTGGGTGCTATTGGTTTTTTTTAACAAGTTCGTTTATTTACTAGGCTCAGTCGTGTGTGGCACTTTGCGGAGCCAAAAATCAGTAATGTTTGAATTAACATTTTAAACAGCAGTAGTTCTAGGTTAGTATTGGGTACCGATTACTCGTGGCGGGTTCGAGGTTAATGGGTAACAATTTCGATTGGAAGGAGCTAGGTAGGAAACTGGTTTCTGAAGCCTCCTTCAGATACTGCTCTCGGATGGTTGGCCAAATCCTGGCTGGGCAGGGGCAAGTAGCACAGAAACAGGAGGATAATAAGTCTGGGACAAAATGACTGGAAATTGTTTAGAAAAGAGGGGATGGTCACATCAAACTCTAACATCAGACAAACAAAGGAACTCGTAGATTTCCTGCATGAAAATTTAATTGATTGCTGAATTTACGTATGGGCCCAAATTAGAGGCATGTAGGTCGATATTACATTCGTTTCATATTAATCCAAATGAAATTTACTACATGAGGAAGCTAATCTATGAATGAATGTTGTACTAACATAATGCTTTCCTATCAAATTTCCATCTACCGCGGACCTCCGTTAATATGACTAATCCGCGCAACATTCAAACAAAAAAATTCACAAAGGAAAATGGTTCTAATGTTGGCCTATGGATCTACGATTGGGCCCACCGCTAATTATCAATTAATTAGGGGCATTTAGGCCGACATTACATCCATTTTCCCTACGTCATTCGGAATATGGAACGGAAGAACGAGAATAGGGACATTCCGAAATGAAACACAGAACCAAAATCAAGAAAATAGGTGGCATTTATCAGAAACGTTTTCAATGTACCCAATTGTTCAAATTCAAAGTAAACCCAATCATATGAAAATTTAATGTTTTCCTCACTTCCCCTGACCATTACTTCATTTACACGGACAGCTTAAGCTCACTGGAGGTTATTTGTTCAATGAGACCGATGAAGCACTCGTCGTATTTCCTGTTTGGAATACGATCTACCCTGAGTGCGCGTTATCTAATTGCTCCTACACAAATCACCAACTGGAAAAAATGGAATGATGGTGATTTGGGAAGATGGCTACACTCTATTCTCCCACAGGTGTCAAACACATCATGATTTAAAGGGTTGGGCTTGGACCTTGACTTTATCCGCGTCATGTCTAGGCTCATGTCCAATCACTTTTCGTTGGACTCACATCTCTATCGGATTGGGCTCTCAGACAGCAATCTATGTGTCTGTGGTGACATCGAGCATGTTGTTTGGTCTTGTACTTTATGCTGTGTTGCCAGATTTGAGTTGTGCGAATCCCTTAGGGCCCGAGGAAAGCAACCTGCCATACCGTTTAGTGACGTTCTGGCTAGCCGCGATCTCGAATATTTGAAGTTTATTTACAATTTTCTAAAACGGACCGATTTGAGAATTTAGGATTATTTAGAAGTATTTTTTTTAATTGATGTGTCAGTCCTCTCATCGTTCTCCCAACAGTTCGGTCTGGATCCATCGTTAGAACAACGTGCGCTGCTTTCGTCGACTTGGCCGGACGGGAATTTGTGGACCAGCCAAAAAACTCTCGCCAAACTTTGAACTAGCCAGTGGACAACGATCGAACACCAATTTGGAGCTCTGTACTGCGGACGGTGGGAACCCCAGGGTTCCCATCAAAGGCGAGTATTGTTTTGTAAATTGATCTCCTCATACACTCAACTGTTTTATGTTGCAGGCTGGTGTATTCCCAGTCGATCCTGTGTTTCTTTACTACCAGAACGTCCGAGGTGTTAGGACTAAAATTGACGACTTACTTTTGGCTGTTATGGAGTGCAATTACGACGTCATCATACTGACAGAGACTGGATTAAATGACAGCATCGATTCTCTGCAAATTTTCGGATCATCGTTCACCGTATTTCGCTGTGATCGCTGCCGCAGGAACAGTGATAAATCGAGCTTTGGAGGTGTACTGATCGTAGTCCATCACCGTTACCGTTGTACTCAAGTTCAGACGCGCCACGGTGAAAGTTTGGAACAGGTGTTTGTTGATGCTGTTATTGGTCGTAATCGTTTGCTGATTGGTGCTGTGTACATCCCTCCTGACCGTAGCCGTGATGCAGAGCTGATAGATGAACATGTGGCCTCCGTTCGTGAACTGTGTGACAGCGCTTCGTTTGATGACCAGGTGCTGATATGTGGTGATTACAACCAGCCCCGCCTACAGTGGTTGCAGAATGCAGACGGCAAGGTGTTTCTGGCTGCAACGTCAACTGTACCTCCAGTAAGTGCTGCTTTGATTGATGGAATGGATTTTTTGAATTTGTATCAAGCTATCTGGATTCGTAACCATTCTGATCGAACGCTTGATCTAGTGTTTTGTTCGACCAACTGTGGGGTAACCGTAAATGAGGCTGCTGTTGCACTGTTGCCAATAGATTTGCACCATCCCCCGCTGGAAATGTTTCTTCCCGTTCAAGCCAGGTGCCAGATTGATGATCCGCACCATGCTGACTGTGAGCCTACTCTTGATTTTGGCAAGATTGACTACGGCATGCTTCGAGAGTACCTTTCTACGATTGACTGAGAGTACCTTTCTACGATGGCTTCAAACTTCTGCTCTATTATTCAACAGTGGTTGCAGAGGAATACTCCACCCACTAGACGTCCATTTTCGCCTGCCTGGAGTACGCCACTACTGCTGCGAAAGTTGAAACGTGAGAAAAATGCCAAACAACGAAAGCATCGTGCTCTACAGTCGTCTGACAGCAAGCTTGGATTCCAACGTGCTAGTAAGGCGTATCACAATTTGAATTCAGCTTTGTACAAGGCTCATGTCATGAGAGTACAGACTAATCTTCGGAGAAATCCAAAAAGCTTTTGGAAGTTCGTCAATAGTAAGTGGAAAAGTTCATCTGTACCGAGCAACGTGATTTTTGACGACGTCTTAGCGAAATCTTCTACTGAAAGCTGCGAACTGTTTGCCAGATTTTTTGCTTCTGTATTTGACCAAACTCCTGCCTCTGAAATCGAAGCTGAGTCTGCTGCTTTAGACATTCCCATGGACTTCATTAGTCTGTCGACATTCGTAGTTACTCCTGCAATGATCATATCTGCTGCCAAAAAGTTCGCTTTCTGCTGGTCCCGACGGTATACCATCGATTTTGTTTTGCCGCTGTGCTGTTGACTTAGCTGAGCCACTGTTTGCAATTTTCACTCGGTCGCTCGATGAAAGGGTTTTTCCTGAGGTATGGAAGCAGTCATTTATGTTTCGCGTCTTCAAAAATGGTGACAAGAAAAACGTCAGGAACTACAGAGGAATAACGAGCTTATCAGCTGCGTCAAAGCTGTTTGAAATAATTGTCAGCGATATGATTCTACGCCAGTCCCACAGCTATATTTCTACCGTTCAACACGGTTTTATGCCTGGAAGATCGGTCACGACGAATCTACTAAGCTTCACCAACACTTGCATAACTGCTATGGAAAGCAAGGCTCAAGTTGATGTCATCTATACTGACCTGAAGGCGGCTTTCGACAAGATCGATCGCAATGTGCTGTTGGCTAAACTGTCACGTCTCGGATCATGCTCTAAGCTATTTGGATCTTACCTAACGAGAAGGAAACTCCGCGTTAAATTTGACTCCTGTGTTTCTTCGACCTTCTGCAATACATCCGGTGTTCCCCAAGGAAGCAACTTGGGACCAGTGGCGTAGCGTACCCTGGTGACACCCGGGGCGGATTTTGTGGGTGTCACCCCATGTTTTATATGCACATGAGTACTTACCATAAATTACTGTTTCCTTAATAAAACATAAATAAAACATCTAGTTTACCAAGCCAAAAACATCGTTTATTTGAATACAAAACAAGAAATCAGCAAATCTTGACACGTCTTGACTTAACTGCAGCAAATTGTCTTATGACTTCGTCAAAGTCAGTGGAGTTAGCGTATTCGCATTCAATAGACAACAAAGCCAACCCAGTTAAGCGCGATTGTGCCATAGTTGTTCGTAAATAACTTTTTATCAACTTTAACTTGGAAAAGCTTCGCTCACAGGACGCCACGGAAATACACACGGTTAGAAACAACTTCAAACCAACCGTGAGATTTGGAAGTGTTTCCTGGAAGTCCCATTTGACGATGAACTGTAGCACATCCAGTGCACTCCATCGTTTGGCATCATCCATAATTATTTCTGCTGCTTTCAGATGCCTCCGAAACCTTGGGATCTCCAACAACAGTTCGCTTTCGGACACTTCGTCGTAGAAAGTTGTTAGTTTATTAGCAGACGTTTTCTGTTCTAAATCAGACGCTGATAGCAAGTTTTCAGTTTGAATTGCTTCAAAAATGTCCGCCACCTCCTTCACCGGTTTTGATCGCTTCAGCAGTTCATCATAAAAACGATCGATGCAGTCCAACATACCAGTTCTGTTTTCCTCTTCCAACGTAGGCCCGGGTTTCGACGGTTGGCCACCTGGCTTTCTTGTCTTGAAACGAACTCTCCTCTCCACAGCAATACCATACTCTTTTGACTTGGAAAGAGCCTTCTCAATGGCGTTTTCAACAAGATTGTTGCGTTCAGCCGTCAAAAAGATTTCGAGTGCTTTTAGCTTAGTCAAAACCTTGTCAAGTGACAATCCCTTCGTTTGCAAGTACTTTTGTGCAATATCAACTTCTTGCAAGACGTCACACCAAAAGTATAAATAACAGAGAAAAGTAAAGTCACAAACCGCAGGCAGAAGGGTTCGTGCACTTGCTCTGGTATTCAAATTTTCAGCTGGATCAGACAATGCTTCGATTGCAGCGATCAGCCCATCGTAGTTTGCGTAAATTGGTTTTACCGCTTCATAATGCGCACTCCAGCGGGTTTGCGATAATCTTTTTACCGCCACACCTGTGTGATGCAGCAGCACGTCCCATCGATGAGTTGAAACAGCAAAAAACGAGTAAACGGCTTCGACAGTTCCAAAAAATGTAACACACTGTGGGTTCACAGCAAAAGCGTGTTGGCCGCATAAGTTTAACGAGTGATCTACACATCCGTTGAACAGCGCTTTTTTGTTTTGTTTCTTCAGCAAGGCCTGAACTCCTCCATGTGTACCTGACATCGTTATAGCGTTGTCATAACTTTGTGAACGACACTTCATAAAGTCCAATCCATTACCTTCAAGTTGATGAAGGATATCGTTGCTCAAATCAACGGCTTTTTTCCCTTTCAGAATAAAAAAAACCGAGAAATGATTCTTTTACTTCGACTTTCCCATCTTCAATCTTGACATATCTGATAATTTCAGACATTTGGTCATCGTGCGATGCATCTGGGGTGCTATCGAACATAATCCCATAATATTTCGATGATCTTATATCTGAGAGAATTCTCCCTTTAACATGACCTGCCAACATCTCGATGAACTCGTTTTGTGTTTGCGGCGAGAGATAAGAAACATGGGGCTGGACTTGCAAATCGACACAATGCTTCAACCGCAACAAATGCTCCTTCAGAACCGGGTCATATCTAGAAATCAGTTCTACTAGCTCTAGAAAATTTCCCCTATTTGAGGAAAGCTCATCTTCCCTGTGGCCCCGAAAAGCAATGTTTTGCTTAGCCAGGAACAAAGTAATGTCAAGTAAGCGATGTAGCACATCATACCATTTTTTAGATTCCTTCTCTCTCTGATCGATAAGATGTTGATCGATATTTGAACCAGACTTGAGATTTGTAGCCATCGTTTTCCACTTCTCCAGACATCGAATGTGCTCTTCGGATCTTTCATGGAATTGAACTTTCGGGTTAAGCTTCCACCAGCTATCGAAACCTGTGACAAATTTTGAGGTTGTTTCCGTTGCTTGAACAGTAAACAGCCTACAGCAAAAACAAAACAGTTTGTGGCTTATACGTGAATACACCATCCAAGTGCGTAAGACTCTGTCACCATCAGGCGTCACAAGATAGAACCATTCTTTCGTTAATTGGCGCTGCTTACCTTTCACGCCTTCCCCAGATCTGGATGAAACAGTAAATGGCCCATCCTTATTCTGGAAGGTTGCACTCCCCATCTTGATGATGTTCACTCTTAGGTAAGCTGGCATAGGTAATTTCCAATAGGAAACATCAGAAAAGCAATTGGAATCATCAGCCACAGAGTGTTCTGCTTGATTCTCATTGCCATCATTTTCTACATCACTTTCAGAATCAGAACCGTCTGGTTTCTCATTTTTTTTCTCTGTCCCTTCACAAACCTCGTTTTCTGCTGCTAATGTCCCTGAAACCGACGCTGGTGATGCTCCTGCTGCTGCTGCAGAATCAGCTTCCTGAGCACCATCGCTCGAATGAGTAGCTGAAGGTGCTGATTCCGGTTTGCTCATGAATCTCAATATCGATTCAGATAATGCTTTCTCTGTTTCGAGCTTAGCACGTTTTGCTTTGCGTTGTTGAAAACCACTCGATCGCTTGTTTTTATGCTCTCCACGCGGCATTGTGTCCTTGAGGAAAAAAGATCAGGCACATGAAAAACCAAATAAATTTACATCCCACTTTATTCTGTTCAGCTTACCGGATTATTGCTGTTATTACTTGTTCACGTTTGATCTTTTATGAAAATGGCTCCCACTTTTTCTCTGCTTCATCGGAACTGTCGTCAATATTTCCGCACGGAATCAAACTTGCTTATCCTCTGCCTGCGCAAAGATTTTTTCTCCCACTCTCACAACGAACTCAAAGGCAAAACACGATCTCATAAGAGAAGTCGGCCGTCGTCGGTGTTTGCATAGAGCTTTCAGACCTTCAATCGGCGCAAACTACTGCACCATCTGAATCGAAGAAGTGCGAGCAAGAAGGAAACGGACTAGTGGGGGAAGGGAAAATAAACCATGCGTGGGTCCATGTGTGCTAGATAGAGAGAGACTATTAAACGTCAAAAAGGTCTGTTCGACTTCGGTTCCTGCACGGGTGATGCGAGTGATGCGTATAGACGGTCATAGTTATACAATAGGGGTATTCACAAAGCGGCTCGTAAACGTATACACCCTCGTAAATGCGTAAACTTCCATTACACTCCAATGGACACTGGTATTTTTACGCTAGTGTATATGTTTACGATGCGCCTAGTGAATACCCCTAATGTCCTTTATACAAGGTCTGGGCCAAAGGGCTTATTGATGTTAGTGAAATGTGCAAATGTTTAGTGGTGTTCGTATTTCATTGCAATGTTTATCTTTTTACACGAAACAGCTGTTGGCAGTGACAAAATACTATCTGTTCGCAGTATGGAATGTTGAATAGAGTGACGTCGTCACTTGAGTGCTCAGCAATGTTTACAATATTTTTGCTTCTAACACCACCAAGCTACCTGTTGGCCCAGACCTTATATAAATGTCATTGATATTTATAGACCTGTCAATATGCTGCCATGTTGTATCCAAAACGAATATTTTCCATACGATTTGACGGTTTGTTTGGATACGTCAACTCACGTTGGCCGGTCTATAACTTGACTGTCTATAGTGATGCGGTGTCGGTTGTACATAACATGGGTGGGGTTATGTTTCGTTCGGGTACTGCCAGGGGGCTGGCAACCCTATATCAATCCTATACGTTTGACAGTAGGCAACATCACGGGCAAAATACGGCCCGTCTGACGTATACATGGTGAAAAGGGACGGAAAATCGTGTTGTAAGCAGTAAGACACGAGCAAATGATAGCATCAAAACCATGGATGCCAGCCAGGCCCCTGGGTTGCTTGTGTCTTTGCTTCGTCCACCGTTTAGTAGGGGTGTAGCAAACTGTAGTTGATTACACTCTTCACCAAATGTACTCAAAATTTTTATATGAGTTGACCCGCAACCTTTTGAAACTGCTGTTTTACGGATATGTATATGATCAGGTATATGGTATTAATTATTCTCTTGGGTGTCACCCCTCTAAGGGTGGCACCCGGGGCGGACCGCCCCCCCGCCCCTGGCAAGCAACGCCACTGCTTGGGACCATTATTGTTCACACTGTTTTTCAACGACGTTGCTTCGAAATTAGGCTTGGACTGCGTGATCCTCTACGCGGATGACCTGAAAATATATTTAGTTATTCGCTCAACTGAAGATTGCCACCGTTTGCAACATCTTCTAGACCTATTTTCTGACTTCAACTTTTTTTTGCCATCGGAACAAGTTAATTATTAGCGTACCGAAGTGCTCTGTTATGACCTTTCATCGTTCAAAACAACCGATATTGTTCGATTATCGCATCAAGGGTACTTCACTGATCTCGGAGTTGTGCTGGATCCAAAACTGACGTTCAACTCTCACTACACTTCGATAATTGCCAAGGCGAATCGACAGTTGGGCTTTATTTCGAAAATTGCAAAGGATTTTACGGATCCATACTGCTTGAAATCCTTGTATTGCGCGCTGGTACGGCCAATTCTCGAAACCGCTTCTGTTGTTTGGACTCCAAATGATGTTTCCTGGACCTTAAGGATTGAACGTGTCCAGCGACGATTCATCCGGCTAGCACTGCGTCATCTACCTTGGCGCGATCCGTTGAACCTCCTTGCCTATTCCGATCGATGTAGACTGTTGGGCATGGACACCCTTGAAAGAAGGCGAAGACTACAACAGGCGACATTCGTGGCGAAGTTGCTAAATGGTGAAGTCGATTCTCCCCGGCTACTTTCTATGTTGGACTTCCGTGCTGCTCAACGTCCTCTTCGGCAGCGGTCACTACAAGAGGACATATTTCACCGTACTTTGTTTGGATATAATGAACCAATATCGTCGATGATTCGAGCTTTTTCGGTGATGGAGGATCTCTTTGAGTTCGGCGAAACTTCTGGTCGTTTTAAAAATAGAATTACTAGTTTGTCAATTTTTGTAGCTGTTTTGAAGATGTATTCTCATATTCATTAAGACCACAAGGGGAATTTACGTATTCTCGGCAACCTAAGCAGCAACCTTCTTTCTATAGCCTTTTTCTCTAAGGAACGCACACATATGCAGTATTGGTTTGCTTACAATCTTTTGCTGCCAGCTGCTCTATCAATTTCAGTCGAAAGAATTGTCAAAAACTGTTTTGAAACGCTTTTAGAAAGCTCCAATCTTCTCTAGTGAGAGCGAGTATTGTCGGCAACCAGTTTTTCTTCGGCAACCGTTCCATTTGAACTGCATGTAAATCTGCTGTTCTATTATCGGCAACTCGAAATCAGCTACAATTTGTAGTGCGTGTGTTTCATTTCAAGAAAACCTTGCTAGATTGCTTTTTCTCAGTGGTAAAAATATAGTCAAATTGAAGCTGAAAGCATAAAGAATCGTTTGCATGCATTCAGCGAAGTGTTTTCGTAAGAAAATCCAGAGAAAATAGTGTTTCAATTTGGGTTGCCGAAAATAGTCTGGCATGCCGAAGCCGTCATTTCCCCTATGTCAGATGAATTACAAATAAATAAATAAATAAATAAATAAAATAAACATAGCAGCTTTTCTTCTTCTTATTCTTCTTCTTCTTTGCATTTCAAGCTTATTGCATATCGCATATTAGCTTATTGCGTGCTCTCAACTTAGTGTTATAGATGCACTTCCACAGTTATTAATTGAGAGCTTTTGATGCCTGTACCATTTTTGCATTGGTATAATTGTGTGGCAAATCCAATCATACTTCTATGCCCAGGGAATTCGAGACATTTTCCAACCCGAAAAATTCCTAGACCGACCCGGGAATCGAACCCAGCCACCTCCAGAATGGTCTTGCTTTATAGCTGCGCCGTTACCGACTGAGCTAAGGGAGGCCACACATAGCAGCTTTTATGTGTTTCGTTTCAGTTGTCTCATCAATTGTCCATTCTCCTTTCGAGATTCAGAGCACTTGTCCGCACTGCAGTGCTTCTCCCACGTTCATTCACCAATGCAAAGGCGACGGAGGCTAAAAGGAAAATTCACCCCCATGTACCTTATCCCAAGACCATGACCAACCTGTTTAAACATTGTTAACCTTTACCTCGAGAAAGCCGCGAGTATTCGGTCCCCGCTCTACGAACTTTAGTCATAAGAAATATTGTTAAATTACGGCTCCGCATAGCTAACGCAATTGAGTTTGACGGAAAATGATATTAAAAAAAAAATGCTCATTATCGAACGTCCTATGGTCCACCGACCGATTGAAGCAAAATGGGAGGGTGCAAATGCCAGCTCCCTGTTTTTAACATTTCGTGAAAAGAGGGCGGACTCTACTCCCCACTCACTGGGACATCCTCCTGTTGGAAAGCTTGTTTTTTGACCGGTTGTATGATCCTCTCGTTGGAAGGATATTCTCATTAATCCCGTGGATGCACGTGGGCGAGGTTACCCACGGATTCACCCAAACCATATTTGGACCTTCATACAATGGCAGATTAAATACAATTAAATTAAACTTGATCAAGTCAAACAGTGATGATAGGCCACAGTCTACCGACAGTTGCCTTGTTACAGTGAGTGGTAGTTCATATCATATAAAATCATTGTTGAACGTATTATGGGGATCATTTGCTATATGTTTATTATGATGGGTCATCAGTCCCAATAAACTGTGCAAAATTTGGAGACGATTGGTTGAAACCCGGCTTTCCGCATTCCGTTTGAATTTTGTATGGAAATCATTATCGGAAAACCTACTTCTATGCATCATTATTCCTAGGGATCATTTTGTACTTGAATAATGCATAAATTTTTTTTTTCAAAAGGATGAGTGATGCTAGAATGTCTCTAAAAAATGTTATTGCTGTTCAAAGATCACTGTTTCGAAATGACTGCCAAAAATCACTTTCCCTGCCAACACTGCCGATGTACCAATGAAAGTCAGACTCCCAGTGAAATAATTTCGAATTTGATTATCTTAGTGGTTTGGTATGTTGTAATGAATTATTCAACAATAGATCTATCTCATATAAGTTATTAGAGAGGGGAGGGGGATTGACTACACCCTCCCAAGCCCTATTAATCATATCAATGGAAGTAAAGCTTCAAACTGACATAATTTCGGAGTATCCAATCTTATCGACTTGGTATGTTCAGATAAATAATTCAAAAACAATTCCTTAATCTCATAAACATAGTTAGATAGGAGGAAGGGTTTACTAAACCCCACCTTCCTCACTCATAGAAATGAAAGTAAAGCTACAAGCTGCGGTGTTTCTGATGTAGTTGCAGTATGCATGCGCTCAAAACTCTCGACGGTGCTTAACACCCGTCGAAGTCGAACGCCAGGACCCAACATTAAGCAACTACGGGACGCCGGAGTTGCCCAGAACTATGCGCAGCATCTGGAAGTGGCACTACCCACGGAAAAGCAGCTTGGCGCAGCTTCTCTTGAAGATGGCTGGAGGGACATCCGTTCTGCCATAGGTAGTACTGCTGCAGCGGCACTAGGTACTGCAATCCCGGACCGAAGAAATGACTGGTTTGACGGCGAATGCAAACTGTTAGTAGAGGAGAAGAAGTGCTGCAAAAGCACGAGAATGCTGCAAAAGCACGAGATTGAATGTGGAGCGATATAGACAAGCGCGGAACAGACAAAACTCGGTTTTCCAAAGGAAGAAGCGTCAGCAGGAAGACCGAGACCGCGATACGATGGAAAATCTGTACCGCGTAAACGACACACGGAAGTTCTACGAAAAGCTAAATAGTTCTCGCAAAGGCTACGTGCCGCAAGCCGATATGTGCAAGGACTTGGACGGTAACCTTCTCACGAACGAGTGTGAGGTGATTGAGAGGTGGAAGCAGTACTATGACGCGCATCTCAACGGTGAA
The DNA here is from genome assembly GCF_037179485.1 of Ochlerotatus camptorhynchus. Classification (NCBI taxonomy): domain Eukaryota; kingdom Metazoa; phylum Arthropoda; class Insecta; order Diptera; family Culicidae; genus Ochlerotatus; species Ochlerotatus camptorhynchus. The sequence continues at coordinate 843,369 of NW_027040752.1, read as the reverse complement.
GCAGCAGAAAACGAAGCCTCTGATCTTCAAGATGTTGAGGAGGAGATCGGTCGGCTGAAGAACAACAAAGCAACTGGTGTAGATCAACTACCAAGTGAGCTATTCAAGTACGGTGGTGAAGCACTGGCTAGAGCGCTGCACTGGGTAATTTCCAAGATTTGGGAGGAGGAGATATTACCGGAGGAGTCGATGGAAGGTGTCGTATGCCCAATCTACAAAAAGGGCGACAAGTTGGATTGCTGCAACTACCGCGCGATCACACTGCTGAGCGCCACCTACAAGGTACTCTCCCAAATTCTATGCCGTCATCTGTCACCATTTGCAAGAGAGTTCGTGGGGCAATACCAGGCGGGATTCATGGGTGTTCGCGCTACCACGGACCAAATTTTCGCGATTCGGCAGGTTCTGCAGAAATTCCGCGAATACAACGTGCCCACACATCATTTGTTCATCGATTTCAAATCCGCATACGACACAATCGATCGAGATCAGCTATGGCAGATTACGCACGAGTACGGATTTCCGGATAAACTGACGCGATTGGTCAAGGCGACGATGGATCGAGTGATGTGCGTTGTTCGAGTATCGGAGTCCTTTTGAATCTCGAAGGGAGTTACGGCAAGGTGATGGACTTTCGTGTTAGAAGGTGTGATCAGAAGAGGTGGGATAGACACGAGTGGCACGATCTTCAGGAAGTCCATCCAGCTTCTTGGCCTCACCGATGACATCGACATCATGGCACGGAACTTTGAGACGATGGCGGAAACGTACATTACACTGAAGGCGGATTGGACTTGCCATCAACGCATCAAAGACAAAATACATGATAGGAAGAGGTTCTAGGGAAGGCAATGTTAGCCTTCCACCCCGAGTTCAGATTGACGGTAACGAAAATCAGTTCGTGTATTTGGGCTCACTGGTGACCGCCGAAAATGATACCAGCAGAGAAATTCAAAAACGCATTATGGCAGGGAATCGTGCTTACTTTGGACTCCGGAGGACGCTCAGGTCGAAAAAAAAATTTGCAACAAGGCCTTAGCCTGATTGGTAAGGTAAGTCCAAATATAAATCCAACTGAATTGTAAGGAAAATTTTCTCAGAAAATTCTTGCTACACATCGAAAGCATTCCGACAGGAATTCCAAGTATATTCTGATAACAACTCAAAGAGAACCTGAATTTGATAGTTTCAAAGGAATACTAAGGTAAACTCTAATTCTGAAAATAGCTTTAAGGAAACTATGAGGCACCAGATGCAAATCCAGTTCACATGGAAGCAACTTAGCGGATTGCAGAGGAGAAAGCCCTTTTCAAAATGTTCAAGTCAGTAGAATCTATGCTGCATGTATTGACGAATTTCTCAAAACGATTTAACTTTCCAAAAACTGGGGATGGAAAGGTCGAAGAAACATAAAGCCGGAATTGAAAAAAAGGTCGAAAATGACAACAAAAGGTCGAAATGGGCAGCAGATCGAATGAAAGCTAACAGAACAACGGACACAAGGGGAAATAGCTTAAAATGATAAAATGTTCCATTAAACTGCTCATGATCTGACGGAGCAGTTAGTCCAAGATTATAGCCAAGATATCAAAATGTAGATAATACAAAAAAATATATTTTCTTTACATAAGGTGGGCTTCATTTTAATAAGGTAAGTCAATTGATTTATTGGTTTCTTTTGTCAACTTATTCCCGCTAAACACGTCACTCAGACATTTCAATATATATATTTGAAGGAGTGATTAAAACGATGGATGAAAACCACTCTCCAAAATCATACATTTAAATTAAACGTTAATGTGATTCTCAATTTTCCTGTATACACTGATTATTGTTTTGTTAAGAAGCATACTGGACCGTCTGGGTCTTAGCGGTATTGTTTCGCTCGCTAATAACCTAATCAAATTTATTCCTTCTAAAAGCTTCTGCTTGTAAGGTGGCAATTCCCACTTGACATCACGGTAAGAGAAAACCTATTTGCACTGCACTTACTTGCTCCGTTGGCCAAGCTGTCCTTTTTTGCCTTGTTCTGTCTCAACACGGCAACACGATGACATCCTTCAACTACCACTCACGTAAAATAAAGCATCAAATTTTCATCTTCCACTTCTAGAAGAAGGAGCCAAGCACCAGCGTTCAGGAATGATAGGTCATAAGCTTCGTATTCGTCGGAATAAAAATGAATACACGGAAACTGCACTCATTCATCTTGTCAGACGATCTGGGACTATTTCGGAATAATTTTGAAGGTTGAGGTTGTTAGTCGAAATTTTAGAACACTCTTCTCATGATTTTAGGAGCATTCTTCCCAATGTGAAGATTAATCAACGCCTCTGTTCAAGATACGGCTAGGATCATTTGTCTCCTTTATCAGGCTGAGTCTTCGTGACATGAAAGTGGAAACGCGTGTCGCTCAGGTTGTTTGCAACACCTGACCTGAGAGGCGGGGTTTGAGCGATGACGCTTTTTTTTTTATCTTCTCTTCTGATATTTCCTCGCGAACATGGTTGCATAAATTAATACTAATGTACGGTTAACTGGCTGCGTCCCTCAATCTGCGAGCGAAGATAATGGATATTTGTTCAACTTCACAAGCGAATCACAGCATGAAATAGTTTTCACAAAAAAATACGAGAGCAAATTTTCCCCAAACAAGGACAAATTTCCGCTTTCCAGCTGTGCTCACAAATGAGCCATGGACTTGTTCTCGCGAGCTAACTTCATCCCTATCCTGGCTTACTGGGAGGAAACTTCCCTCTGCTCCTACCCCGCTTTAGTTTGAGCACATGTAGGCGTGCCTTTAAAAGCAATAATTCTCGCAAAGTACACATTTATCACAAACAAAACATTCCCCAACAGCAGCGAAGGCAGCTAGGCTAGGCTAGATAGATAGCACACGGAAGCTGGAGAGTGTGTAATATTGCTTGCCGGTCGACGGTACAGCAAAAAACGGTTCCAGCAAGAGTAACAGAGGACATATAGACAAACATTGGTCCTTTCGGAGCACTACTTTCCGCCGCCACCGCCGCCGCCGCCATGGTCGTTCGGAACAAGACAAACAGTACCGCGAACTGATGTGGCGCGCTTAGAAAATCACGACGACGACGACGATTGGCAGCTAGCTACCTCCATCACCATCAGAGCGCAGTGTGTGTGTGTGTGAACGTTCAGCATGTATCCGCTTTCATCCTTTTTTTCTGACGCTCTCTATCTCTCTATCTCTACTTCTGTCTAGTGGGAATTTCCGCCACACTCAGCAATCCATCCGGCGGTGGGCATCGGGGCCGGATGATGTATGGCAAAGTTTAAGTGTTTTCCTATTACTTATTAGTTGCCGATATTGTGTTTTACTTTCAGATAAAGTTCTGGTATTAATTTTCCCCATTGGGCTTTTAGTTTCGCAGCGAAAGGGGTGGGGGAAATGTAGTCTCGGAGTAATAACAAGTTGTCTATACCGTTTGAGTTACGCACTGCCGGATGGAACGGCGCGACGATGACAACTGAACAAGGGCTGGTAGTTGGGATTGAATCCTGGGATTAAATTGATCTTCTTAACGGAAGCTTTAGGGAATCTAAGAATTGTAATTTATAATTGAATGCTTATCTTTTGATGGATGCGCGCATTTCGTGTACATCCAGGTTCAAGTCTTGCATGTCATGGGCACCTGAACTCGAGACATCCGTGAGAATTCGGTATTTTTTCCTTACCTATAGTTTTAAGATTTCTAATGTATAATGAAAATGGTACCTTGGCTCTGTAAAGTGTATTCAATTGAGCCTGTAAAATAATTGATTTACATAAAAGTGCACCTCGAAAACTTTACAGTTAAATTACCTTGCATCCGATTCGAAGATGCCATCAGCTCTCATCGGCAGGGATGCCAGATTTGAAGACATGTCAAAATTATTTTCCCACAGACATTTTGAAAACATTTCATGTTAGGAGGATTGTTGCGGTCGGGGTAACCTTTCGGAAATCTATGTAGCAAATTCACCCTTTTTCCGGTAAGAATCAGCTCAAAGCTGCAAATTTATTGGTAAGAAAAGTTGCATGGTAGAATAACAAAGTTTACTTACATTTTGTCTCGTAATTGGCTATTTAATTTCAAATTTGGGTTTATACTTATGTTATTGAGAATTTAAGCTGTAATTAGTAGATTAATTAGTATTTATAATGACAAAACAAACAAATTTTAATTTACTTCAATTTTCTTCAATTCACGTTGCTTTCAAAACAATAATATTCGTATCAATGCTTATCACCGACTTTGACAATTCGTATTTGCATGTAGACGTCCTACTCACACTATCGTGCCCAAACGGTTGAAGCTTTCGAGGGGCGCGTCGATAGACGCATTCGTCGCAACATCCTCCCCCACGTGTCGTACGAACACTTGTTCGACGGCACCATTTACGCCACTAGCTGTGTGACTGCGCCCGCCGCTATCCGCATCACCACGACCGCCTATATCCGTTTCGTCATGTCCGCTAACTTCCAAAACTGCTAGGTTGCAGACCGCTCTCCTCCTCAAAATTCCGTTGGATGTCTCGACGTCCGCCAGCCGCACGGCTCCGTCCTTGCCTGGATATGTACGGCAAACGCGACCACGAGTCCATTGGTTCCTCATTTTTCCGTCGGCCACCACCACCAACGCTCCTTCTATGATTGGTGCAACGTCGCTGAACCACTTCGATCGTCGAGATATCACTGGAAGATATTCAACGATCCAACGTCTCCAGAATGAGTCCAACCTATTCTGAATCAGCTCCCAGCTACTCTTCTGGCTTGCCGTTCATCCACTGGTGCTTTAACAGGTTGCCTGACCCCACTTGAGTTGAGCATCAGGAAATGGTTCGGAGTTAACGATTCCTGCTCCTCGCTGTCTAGTGTTAGAAACGTCAACGGCCGCGAATTAACCATGTGCTCCGCTTCGATCAACATTGTGACGAACGATTCGTCGTCCAGCTTTCGTGATGTGGGTAATGTACCAAGTGCCGCCTTCACGGATCGAACCATCCGTTCCCAACATCCTCCCATATGTGGGGCTGCCGGTGGATTGAATTTCCATTCGGTGTTTGTGTCCGTGAATGTGCTACCCAAGCTACGGATGATATCTCGCAATTCGTCCTCAAGTTGCTTGCTAGCGCCTATGAAGTTCGTGCCGTTGTCACTGTACACTTCTCGCGGTGCACCTTTGCGTGCGACAAATCGTCGAACTGCTTTCTTGCACGAGTCGGTAGAGAGGGTGTGCACTACCTCTATGTGGATTGCCCGAACTGTTAGGCACGTAAAGATCGCTACCCAGCGTTTCACGGCACTACGACCAACTTTCACTAGATAAGGCCCGCAGTAGTCTATGGCTACAATTTTTTTTTTTACTTCTTTATTAAAGAGATTTTTAGCCTTAGGCTAGTTCATCTCTAATGCCTACAAATGTGAATGGTCGAATGAAAGGTGTTATACAAAATTCTGGCAGCTGGCTCATCTTCGGAATTACCGGAGTAGCTTTGTATACTCGACACCATTGACAGCGTCTCGCCACGGATCGGATCTATGTTCTCAGGTTTGGAATGTAAGACTTCTGACGAACTTCATTCACGACCGTTTCATTGTTGGCGTGTCGGAATTTCCGATGGTACCAGTCCAGCAACAGGTTAGTTACCGGGTGTTTCTTTGGCAGTATTATCGGGAACTTGGTATCTCGTCCTCCGCTTCCGTGTCGGCGCTGTCTAGATAGTCATCGACATAATGTCTATCCTTGATCGCTGCCGCTGCTATTGGGTAGTCTCGTTCATTTTCCGTTGCGTTGAAGTTCTTCACGTACTGTGACTGTGCAGGAGAACAAGTTGCACCAAAAATGGCGACGTTGGAAGCAATTGTAACCATCGGTTCACTCGGCGAGTTACGGAAGACGAATAACAGCGCACCTCGCTCCTTCTTCCTGATTCCGACTTGTAGGAACATTTCCTGGATGTCTCCGGAAAACGCTACCTCGCGTTCCCGAAACTTGAAGATAGCATATAGTTGCGGAGTCAGCAGATCAGGCCCTTTGAGTAGCATCGAGTTTAACGATACTCCGTTCACTTTCGCTGCCGCATCCCAAATAACGCGCACTTTTCCAGGCTTACTCAGTACCACGCCAAGCGGAAGGTACCACTTACGCCGTGGATCAAACTCTGCCATTTCCTCATTCGTTACTACATGGACGTACCCTTTCATTTCGTAGTCTGCTACCTGCTGTTTTACGCTGTCATAGAGCTTCGAATCCTTTTACAAGCGTTTCTCAAGACACCTCAAACGACGCTCGGCCATTGGTCGACTGTCCGGGAGCTCGATGGAATCTTTTCTCCAAAGCAGCCCGGTCTCGAACTTCCCACTTGCCGTACGAACTGTTGTCTCCTCGAGAATTCTGCGCGCTCGTTCGTCTTCACTTCCTTCTAAGTTGGGAGCGACAGCAACTCCAAGGCTCTCCACAGAGAAAAACTCTCGAACATAGTCGTGGAGGTCGTGCTCTGCCGTGTCAGAGCCCAGGTCAGCACATATGTGCATTTTGCGATGCTGGAAATTTTCTTCTCCCCCTCGTACGCGGCCGCATATCACCCAGCCGATGCGAGTCTTTGCAGTGATTGGTTCTCGCTCTTTACCTTCTCGAAGCTTCGTTGTCGTCAGCAGGTGCGTGTTGCTCATTCCAATCAGCAGTCCAGGAACGACCCCTTGATAACTCCTGACTGGCAGTCGCCGCAGATGATGGAACTCCTTCGACAACTTTGCAACGTCCAACGACTGTTCCGGTAGTCCCAGGCTCTCGACGGTGTACACTTCAGACAGATTGAAGCGCCGGTCGCATCCGGGTTCAGAAATGCTCAACGTCTCTAGCTCTGTAGTCGCAAGCTTCTTGTTAATCCCACTGGTCCAATAGATACACAAAGAATGTGCTCGCCCGTTCACTCCCAGTTCATCTGCAATGGATTGCTCGACGATTGTTATAGACGAACCGTCGTCCAAGAACGCGTACGTGTTCACCGACCCGTTTTTCTCGTACAATATCACCGGCAGTACCTTGAACAGCGTCGAAGAAACGGGCTGACGGTGGATGGTTACCGTGGCATCGATGACTGGCTGTTTCTTAGTGGGTTCCGAGTGAAGAAGACGATGATGGCGTTTCTCACAGTTATTGATACCGCCATCCTCGCCTTCACATGGCCAACGAGTATGCGATACGAGACATCGGCGGCAGAGTTTGTTGTCCTTGACGAGATTCCACCGACCGTCGATCGAAAGCTTCTTGAAAGTTACACAGCTAGCAGCCGTGTGGCCGTGCGCGCCGCACGCTGGACAAATTTTGGTTTCTTCTCCTTTGTCTTTAGTGCTCTTGTTCTGTCCTCGCCGATCACCAGATTGATAGTCAGCTGCTCCTGGATCATTCTGTTCTTGGGCTGCATGAGAGTTCAAGAACGCCTTTTCCTTGGTTCTGGGTTTCTCTTCCTTCACCAGCTTCGATGCGATGGAGAAGGTCGTAACACCACTAGTAGCGGTTGTCACCTTCCTCATGTACTCGCTGAAGGCTTTCAAATCGACCACAGGCAGGTTCTCTTGATGCAGCGCCCAGTTGAACTTGATGTTAGCCGGCAGTTTATCCACGAGCTCTTGTAGAAGGATGGGGTTGGAGAGGTGGTTGTCCATTCCAACAGCTTGCAGGTGGCCACACAAGTTTTGGACCGCCAAACCAAAATGGATCAACGTCTCCAGCCTTTCTGCTTTGGGAGCGGGTGTACCTCGAACTTTGGCGACTAGGTTGTGTACGATCTGCTCTGGTCTTCCGTACAGCGTGTGCAAGGTTGACAGAACTTGCGGCACGGTGGATGGATGGAGAAGAAAACTGCTGATGGCTTCCTTAGCGGCTCCTTTAAGCGACCGTTGTAAACGAAGCAGATTTTCTGAGTCGGTGTAGCCGCACGCCATGGTGGAATGGTTGTAGCTACTAATAAAAAGTGGCCATTCGATGGGATCGCCACTGAACACCGGAAGCTCTCTGGAGATAACTTGTCTCGCTGCCAACTGTTGAGGCGTTGGTCCCTGCATTACCGACTGGTGTTGAACGGGCGCAAATCAGTTTAAATCTGCGGAATTTGGTACGAATTGTGACTGCCCTAACGGATTTACTAAAGGAGGCCCTATAAAAGATGGTACAAAGGTTCTAGGGGGTGTTCCTAATCTCCTATTCTGGCTAGTGACACTTGGACTAGGTGTCGATCTATTTCGATCGTTATCGAGAAAGTTTCCGTTAGATGTATTTTGATCAACATGGGAACCACTATCTGAAGCCGTTGGAGGGTTTGTACTCACGGCTACGCCTTCCTGGGTTGGTCCTCGGGAGCTCCTAAGTTGTTCCGCTGAAGCGCACAGGTTCACCACCGAGTGATGATTGTCCGCCGCAGAATGCTGTTGCGTCGCCTGACGCTCTTCTACGCTTACCCGCTGTTCCGCTGCTGAGTGCTGTTCCGCCGCCGAGATCTGTCCGGCCGCTGAGCGCTGTTCCGCTGCAGAATGCTGTAGTTCAGGCGTAGAGCTTCCAACCGCTCGATCAACTGCTGCTCCTTTACCAGGAATGACTGCTTCTCTTCTGTTCGCCTGGCTTGCTCTTGGGCGTACTGTTGCTCGAAAAGCTTGAGTCGGTTTACCAGATCCAGTTCTCTTTTCCTCCGGACATCATTCTCCTTTTGATATTTCGCTTCCACGTCGTGCTGCTTTTCCCGCATGGCTTCGATGTGTTGCATACGTTGCTTGTCCCACTCCCGCTGTTCCTCTGATTGCCTCAGTAAATGGATTAACTTCTGTTCGCGCTGCTGTTGACACTGGGATTCGTCCATCTCATCACGGCGCGGCTGATCTTGAACATGCTGCCTCCGCATCTCGTTTGTCTTGCTTTGCTACACTATATATGGTATGGTTCCCATTAGCTTAGGGGCGATACTAGGAAGTTTGTCCACAATTAACGGGTTTGGAAGTCGGGCGTTCTCCGAAGTCTGAGCCTGTACTTCGTCCAGAAAGCGAACATACGGCTGGATGTTTACTAACGGTAGAAGAGGGACATTCGCTTCACTATCGGCACGCCGTTGTTGCTGTCCGAATGGTTGCTTCACGAAATCGCCTTCTATCCCCGGACTGTACCCAATGGAAATACTGTCCGTGGTGCGAGGGATCGATTCCGAAATTCCAGCTGGGACCCGCTGGTTACTACGTTCGGGAAATTCGTTGATTTCCATGGGTGTTGACGATCCGACAGGCCCACTACTATGATCTGATGGAATCTGTCGTTGTTCTTGTGGTGTTGATCGGGTAGAGTGTGAGTCGATAGCGGGGTCACCGTGGGTGGATATTTGTTGTTCGAACCACGCTTCCACCTTCTGTCGGCTGCTTGTCTGGCTCCGACTGCTACGTCCACTTCGCACGCTTGCCAAATCATCGTCGTGTTGGCGCAGCAGCTCGTGCTTCCGTACCAAATATTCTTTTTCTCGTTGCAGCTTCTCGTTGATCGTCCTCTCGATCAGCAGTTTTTCCTTTTGCAGCCGCTCTTCTTCCAGCTGTTCCCATAAACGCATTTCGTCCTCCAACTTCTTCAGTTCCCATGCCATCTGGGCACACCGAGTACTTGAAGTGTTAGACCGGCTAGTTCTCGAACTAGCGGGGGGTGGAGGGACCTTCGGTACACACTTCACACAGATGAAATCACTGGATCGTACTATAGCAATATCCACCTTTCCGCACGAGAAATGATACCAGTGCATGCATTTCCCGCTCTGTACCATGTATAACTCGGCATTGTTGGGCCGCTTACATTTCACACAATCGTATTCCTCACCGTGTTCTACGTCAATCAACGAAGGTTGGAATTCCCCGGTAGATACGTCATCGCGAGACCGAGTCCGTGCACCATCACTGAAAGGAGGTTGAGAACCCCTGGTAGCTGCATCTTGGGTTGCTCGAGTCTTCGACCGAGTTTGGGGAACAAACGATCCTTGCTGCATATTGATGCCAATGGCCTCAACTCTTTGAGAATGTTGCGGTCGGGGTAACCTTTCGGAAATCTCTGTAGCAAATTCACCCTTTTGCCGGTAAGAATCAGCTCAAAGCTGCAAATTTATTGGTAAGAAAAGTTGCATGGTAGAATAACAAAGTCTACTTACATTTGGTCTCGTAATTGGTTATTTAATTTCAAATTTGGGTTTATACTTATGTAATTTAGAATTTAAGCTGTAATTAGTAGATTAATTAGTATTTATAATGGCAAAACAAACAAATTTTAATTTACTTCAATTTTCTTCAATTCACGTTGCTTTCAAAACAATAATATTCGTATCAATGCTTATAACCGAATTCGTATTCGCATGTATACGTCCTACTCACACTATCGTGTCCAAACGGTTGAAGTTTTCGAGGGGCGCGTCGATAGACGCATTCGTCGCAAGAAGGATTTTATTAAAATCTTCGATCAGTTAGAGGTAAATGAATGTAAATGAATGTAAATGAATGCACGAAATGAATGTAAACGATTTGCCATGCCTGTCGTCCAGTGCTATTTGTAATTGATCGCTGATTATCGCAAGGACAGTAACATATCTTTACATTAGCTCCAATTCATCACCGTATGAGTATAACAAAACGCCCAATCGGCCAAACATTCCAAAAAAGCTATAACCGTTTCTGTTCCGAAAAGCCGTCAAAACTACAATCGCTGCAAAGTTGAACCAAATCTGGGCACCCTACGACAAAAAACTTGAAACAATGAATGACACATGCTTCGGCCGCCCCCGTCCAAACACTTCCAAAACTCGGAACCGGAAATTGAGTGTACAACTTTAGATATATGACCGGATCAGTGTTTTCAAACGCCACCGGTGTCGACGGTGGCCTACAGATTCCTACACCACCATCATCGCCGGAATCCCCGGAATCAGCAGCAGCAGCAGTTAGGGGTCTCTATTTGCCCGACCAAACTTGCTCCATCCGATAAAGAGGAAAGGTTTCCTTTCACACAAGTTCGGGTGGGAGGGATCTCTCAGGTTCTTATCGTTCGTCCTAGAGAAGGCTTGCGGAGGAATGTGACGGCCAAAGTCAGAAAATCCAAATTGGGCTGCCAGCGCCGAGATAAAGACAATCAAAGCTCTCGTTTCCACCGCCGGCGCTCGGCCCGTGGAGTTGGAGGTGATTTGGCTGCTTAAGTTTTTCACTTAAGATTTCATTCATAATGAATTGGGAGTGCGCGCTTCTTGGCTTTGGACTCCCCTTCCCAATGGAATCGCACGGACCGACGGGTTGAAGGAAAAGTTCGAAATATTTTGGCTCACTAGCTCTTTCAGCTGTGTTGGGCTAAGTTTGGTCGAGTCTTTTTTTTTCGCTTTCTGCTTGGCTGCGAAAGTACGATAAAACCAGAAGCAAAAGTGAACGGGTTCTGATTGCTCGAGGGGAGGGGGTGGGGACGGGGTGGAATAAGGTGTAAGGTGCCATAATGAGTTTGAACGAACAAAGTGGCGTTTTTCTTCGACAGAAGTTCTTTTTGCAAAGGGAAAGACAAAGCCCGAAGACGACGACGGTGGCAATCATTATTGTGCGCGTGCTGCGAAGCAAAAGTGGTGGGTGGGTAGCGGTGAAAAATTTTCCGTCGTCTTTGATCGGCTGGTAAAGAGGGAGGGGAAGGGGGTGAAATTAAAACAGTTGAAGAATTTATGATGACGCCGAAAGGACGATATGGAACTGTTAGCTGATGGCTGATGGGTCTTTTAGAGGGGGTGGGCAGATTTAGTAGGTGGAATTGATAAAATTGACAGAACTTTTTGAAGAAAGACATCTTTAATGAGCAGAGGAAAGTTTTGCCTTTTAAGTGAGTTGAAGAGATCTTCTGGGAGCGTGATGTTTGCAATTTATGTTCAGATTTATCGGTAGTAAAGATTATCTACTATCTACTCTCTCTTGGCTTCCTATTGGGAAGTATTGCGATCATCTTACAGTTGTTTGCATGCGTGTTATCTATCCAGTGAGTTTTAACATCAGACTTACCTAAAAAGAGAGAGAAAGAATAAACATATTTAGAAACATAGCATTTCAACGGAAAAGATTTTTTCAATGATTCTCAATCTTTCGATAATTGTAGGTCATATTTGGGAAAGTCCATAAACTCGTAACATCTCTACATAAAAAAAAAAACCGATAAAATGGAAACCCCTACATGCAAAACAAAATTCTCAAAAATCCATTTAAGGTTGGATTTATTACATCCTCTATATATGTTTCATACAAAAATTTAATATCAGTCCTTGACATGGACTGCAGCGTACAAGCAAGTTTTTTTTTAGAATGCAAATTTTGACAATTCGCATCGAGAAAAACATGTCTATCGCGATGGAGTCTATCTTCGCCTCTTACCAGCTGGATGGGGTAAACAGAGCACCCAGGCCTGCTGGGGCGAGAGGTAATAAGGCTTACCACTACACCACCGATACCACTGACGGATAGCTTCGCTACCGGTCTGACCTTCTCGCCTCGCTCCCAGACGTTCCGCTTATCTCCATCTGCCACGAACACCAAATTTCCAATCACCACTTGAACTAATCCACGAACCACTAGGACCTCTTGTTTAACATCGAAAGGTATTCCCTCTGCCTACGATCACGGTATCCATCCGTCAAGAGCTGTGCGCGAAGGTAGCTACTATTTACGCAACGTGTTGGCCAGGTCAACCGGATTCCTCGACGGCAGACCGCGCAAAAAGTGGTTCGGTGTCAACGCTTCCTTGTGTTGATCAGGATATCCGCCTCGATCAGTGCCGTTTGCAGGATTTCGTCCGTCAGCTTCCGACCATCTCTGCAGTCCACCCCGGTTTGTTGTAACCAGAAATCGGTGTCTTGTCCTGATCGTCAAGTACGGATGGTACAACACTCTCGTCAAGTGGTATGATGACTGGTGTGTGATGGTTATCAACAGATAACAGCGATGCAGGTGCGGCAATCATGTCAAGATACTCCGGGAGATTGGTAAACGCTAGGTCAAGGAGTCTTTCGTTCGTGTTGACAAATCTGCCTCAAGCCATTGGCAAACATAGCTTTTGTAAAGTTTCGCTCAGTATCAGTCAAGGCGTTTGAAAGAATAAAGCCAAGATGCCATCGCAGATTAGGAAAATTAAAGTCACCGATCGATTGGATCGGGTTAGTATCTGATAAACGATCTGCCACTTGTTGAACGACCCTTGCATGAGCAATATATAGCTCGGCACTCGAGCTAGGTGGAAGATAGAGAGCCACTACATAAAGCGAATGAGATTGCGATTTTATGCAAACTGCAATTAACTCAAGATTGTCACGGTTAGCTATCAAAGTAGGTTCACACTCCAGGTAGTTTTTGGCCGCAATTAGTATACCACCGCCCCGCAAATGAGGACTGGTTACCTCATTCCGATCACAGCGGAAGAAAACGTAATCTAAACGTGTGGTGACTAGAAGCGATGGGCATTACTGCAGGAGAAGTATTCCACACATGTGTGTACTTGCCTGCGATGACGGTTTGGAAGGCCCCTTCTCCATTCTCAAACAAAGGTCCGGGATGGCTGCTGATCGCTGAGGGGAAGGACTCGACTGTGCTGAGAGGATTATGGGCTTCCATGAGGAATCTTCATCCCGGGATGAAGCTGATCAACTTGCAGAAGTGATTGAAGGAGTATCGGTTGTCGGTTTTTGGACCTGTGATCACAGATAGGAGGACCCCGTCTTCGCTTCCGACTTGAGGCCCGGGATGACTAAGACGGCAGGAGCTAACGGCAAGCTCGACTGAAACGGAAGCATAATTTACTTCCAAATGTTCCAGATGAAGCGTACTCAAGTTCGGAATTGAGAAACTCGTTTTGTAGAGGATTTTGGAAGGCCTCGAAACCTTCCTCGATCACAGGTCCAGAACGACTTTGGAGGCAGGAACTAACCGCAAGAACGACTGGATCGGGAGAAGTAGGGGCTTCCATGATGCTACAGGCAGTGCGTCCTGGGTTGACTTCAGCGAAAGAGATCATCAGCGGAGAATCTATTGGTTCTAATCTTATTGGTGTCCCTCCGGTGTCTGCAGGAGGTTATGCACCGATCCGAATAACTCGACGGTTTTTTAAGTTGTTCTCAAATTCGCGGAAGTAAACGTTTTCAGGCCATGTCTCTTTTGCCTGAGATTCTTGCTCACTCCAACTTTGAAAGTAACAAAATTAAGTGTGACAGGATCTTTGTCCTTAGGGAACAACCTGGTTTAAGTTTGACATCAGTGTCCAGATTCATACAGTCGGTAGTGAGAATCGCAATTTCATCGTCTCAAGTACTAGGGTCAAAAGCTGACAAATAAATTCACAGCAGATCCTCGCGTTGTGGAACTGTCTTTACAACATTCAAAACTGATGTTGTTCCTTGAATTATCGGAGCCTTTGCCGTCGGTTGCTTCTTCCCGCATCCGTTTCGGTGTGTTTGGGACAGGATTAGAGCCGAAAATCTTCCATACTGGGTTCGATCCTAAATCTGCAGGTTTGAAATCAACTATTGCAGAAAGAGCAATGACCATTTCCTTCAGTTCAGCTATGTCGTCCTTCAGCGAATTCTACGAAGCTTCGTCAGGCAGATTATCGACAGTGCAACGTGACGTAATTTTCCGAAAATGTTCATTGAAAAACACATCCGCGCAACCATCACACATCCAGAAAACATTGCGGCAGTAGGTTCCTAGTGCCTCATGAAGCAAATAATCCACCTTAGCACAGATCAAATGGAAGGAATTACCACAATATCCGCGGCAAGTAATTCGGTCCGAATAAGAAACCACTTTTTTGCTGCTGGTGCATGTCATCCTCAACGATGTAATTATCATCCCGAGCAGGAACAAATATCTTGATACCTTAAATTGGTATGGATGAGCCTGACATAAGAGGTAAAATACCAAAAAATAATACCAACAAAATGTTCCTACAATACCATTCCAATACCAAATTTTGATAATCCAATACCAAAAAAATATCTCACTGGTATTCTTTTGGTATCCAAATATCAATTTTTGGTATTTACAAAGTATTTTCTATGTAATTTTTTGGTATTATTCTTTGGTATTTTACCTCTTATGTCATGCTGGTCAATACCAAATTTTAGTATCAGATCAAAACTAGGTATTCATTAGTTATTTTCTCCTGCTCGGGATTGACTGCGCTCTCCAAGCACAGACGAAACGCATTCCGGTTTTTTTTTCGCAATCGACCTCTCTTTCTGTAGGGGGGACAAGGAATCTTCCGACGTGAACAACGGGAAGTCCGCCGCGTTTAATCGCTTCCGCAAACACGGTAGGGTCGAATATTATGAGCAATACACGGGTCGCGAGGAAACATTTAAAAGCTTGATCAATGTAAAAAACGCAGTTACTGGCGTCGGTTCGTTGAAGGTATATCGCGAGAGGCTTACATAAGAATGCTCTGGAATGTCGGCAGGAGAATACAAAAAGCGTCATTGACGGTCAACGAAGACACGGAGTGTTCAGACAGATTGATCTTTAGCTTTGCTAGCAAAGTTTTCCCTGATTCAGTTCCGGTTAAAACCAATATTGGGGCAAAGCAAGACCATGCTGGTGGAAAAAACTGACGTGTTTTTCTTTTGCTGCGTATTTTTCGTCTGCGAATTAAGCTTTTTTGCCTTGAATTTGTTAACAGCACACAAATTAACAAATTCAAGGCAAAAAAAGCTTTATTCGCAGACGAAAAATACGCAGCAAAAGAAAAATACGCAGCAGATTTAGTTTCAAGTGTTTATAAAGTTATCATTTAGTGATATATCGTGTTTTTTCCTGTGTTGAGCAGTGCTGTGGTTGTGGGTAGTCACGGGTAGTCGGCAACTACTTAGCTGCAAACCGATAAAATGTATGCAAAATAGTTAAAATACAGCAATCCAATGAGAGCAAAATCTCACCGCAAATGTTAAATATTAAAAATACACTGCACCCAAGTCAGTCCCCTCGAACACTTGCGCCCCCAATGAACAAGTTCGACGAAAAGTTTAAAAAACATTAAATTTGAAATAACTAGTGTCTGACATACATGTTCAGGTAAATTTGAAAATCAGTAAATTTGAAATGGCAGCGCACCTTGGTAGACAAGTTTAATTATCAAAATCGTAAAATTTGAAATGTTTTGCGCCCCTGATAATCACTTTCTGGAAAACATTTAAAAAGGATACATTTTTTAAATAACTTGCGCCCCTGGTAAGCATGTTTAAAATGATTCAAATCGTTCAATTTAAAGTAGATAGCACCCCTAATATTCATATTCAAGAAAAATAAAAAAAATTATTTAAATCTGGAAAATCTTAAAATATAAAATATGAAATAGCTAGCGCCCCTGGTATACAAGTTGCGGTAAATAAAAATTTAAAATTTCAGAAATAGTAAAATTAGAAATACATAGTTTGTGCACCTGGCAAACATGTTCAGGTTGAAATTTGAAATAGTCTGTGAGCCTGATATACATGATCAGGGATACAAATTCGTTAAATTTGAAATGGCTTGCGCCTAATAAACATGTTCCGGGAAAAAATATAAAAACATTAAATTTGGTTCAGAGAATTTGATATAAAAAAATGTCAAAATTGAAAATAGCTTGCGCTTCTGGTAAATGAAAAATATGTAAAATTTCAAATGGCTTGCACCTCGGGTAAACATGTGTAGGTAAAAATTGATCAAAATAGTTAAATTTGAAGTGGCTTGCGGCCCTGTTAAACATGATCAGAAAAACATATAAGAACACATATAAAAGTGGAATGGGTAGTGTCCCTGTTAGACAAGATTACGAAAAAAAAGCGCTTCTGGTAAACATCATCCAGGTAAAATTGAAAAATAATGTTAACTTTTAAATGGCCTTTTCCTCTGGTAAACATGTTCGGGAGAAAATGGACAAAATCTTAAAAATTAAATGACTTGCGCAAAATCATTAAAAATTGTTAAATTAAAGTCGCCTGTGTCTGGAAAAAAAAATTAAAAAATACAACTGAACTGTTAAAAAGTTCATTGAGGTTAACCACTAACGGTGCAAATCTTGATTGGTGGACAAAAGTTGGCCCAACTTAGTGGCGTAAGATAGACATTTCGACACGAAGATGCTTTAAAAATTCTTTCACGGGGAGATATATGAGACAGAAGTTTTGAATCATATAAAAAGATCAACATCACTTCGGAAAGTACTGAATCACTTGAGAAAAGCTCGGAATCACTTCAGAGACAACTGAGTCACTTCATAAAAATTAGGAATCACTTTGGAAAGAACTGAATCATTTCAGAGAGCACTGAATAACTTATGAAAAGTTCGAAATCACTTCAGAAAGTACTGAATCAGCTTAGAAAAGTTTGGACTCAGTTCGGAAGTTCTGAATCACTTCAGAAATGTGTTCAATCACTTCGGAAACAACTGAATCACTTAGGAATGTATTGTATTTCTTTAGAAATGTTCAGAATCTAATCTTCTAAACGTACTGAATCGATTCAAAACCGTTTGGAATCACTTCAGAAATGTTGAGAATCACTTCAAAAAGTACTGAATAACTTCAAAAAATACCGGAAACACTTAATATATATTTGAAATCACTTTGGAAAATATTGAATCATTGCCGAAAGTTCACTTTGAAAATAATTGAATCACTTAGGAATGCACTGAATCATTTTAGTTCCGAAGTGATCGGAATCACTTCCGAAAACAAGATCTGTCTATACTGATATTACATCACATTAGAAAAGTTTGGAATCACTTTGGAAAAGTTCAGAATCACTTCAGGAAGTACTGAATAACTAAAGAAAAGCTTAGGATCTTGTTGGAAAGTACTGGACCATTTCAGAAAAAAAAAAAATAGTACGTACAGAATAGTACTGAATTCTACAAAAAATTTAAATCTCTTCGCAAAAATTGGAAACACTGGATCCGTGTATTTAGCTCATAACATATTTATAACTTCAGAAAAGCTTGACTACAGTAAGGAAAATACTGAATCACTTAAATTTTCTGGATTAATTTAACACTTTTGACAGTAATGTCACGAGTTCTTGGGAACGTCTAAAACAAGCATCTGATATAAACGTAAAAACCTGGATCTGAAACAGTAAACGTATTGCCTATTAAGGTTTCCAAAGTAAACATCAATTTTAACAGCACAAACATCTCTTGTTGTTACTTCAAAGATTTGCGTAGCGACGATTGCGTTATTGACACGCACACATGCTTGAGGAGTCTGGCATTCCACTTTTGCTAAAAGTAGCGAAGGTTGGGTTCACGAGGTTTCCTACACACCAAAAAATTCTGAATTTTACTGGCGATGTAAACATCTATGCATGCAAACATTCATACATGTAAACTTCCTTTTCACGTAAACAAGCTGCTTGTAAGAAATGTTGTAAACAAAAGTGGACAGTTGAATACAATATATGGAATATTGCATGACATGTCTCATAAATTTACACGATCTATAACCTAAACTTGTATGATATATGACGCTCCATTTATGTGCATCATAGAAACGGAAATTTACACTACTTTTTTTAGCTGTGTAGATAAAAGATTCCTTTACGAAAGTAAGTTTTCTTGTACGAGAGCCACATGAGATTACCATGTGCCATTTTGCAGTATCCCACATACATTTTTATGGTTGCTGTTCTTTTATGCTGGTGATGGATGTATGCTATCTTAACAGCCGTCATAATTTATAACTACTCAAAAATTCACAAATCCACCACCTCCAGTATAAATTGAACAGCAACGTAGAAACCAAATTGGTAATGCTTTGTAAAACTCCAGAGGTATTCTGAGTAAAACGCATAGAGCGATGATTTTAACTATCATATCCATAATCTTCCCCTTATTTAGCCTAGTACTTCAGACTTAAGAAGGGGGCCTCGCAGAAACAAAAGTCCGTTGCGCCATTGTTTCGGTTAGCGCAGTAAGGACTTTATACTGCTAAGGTTTTGGTTTGATAACATACTGGTAGTTTTGGGAACCTTATTGATTTGACGAATGTTCAGGAAAATTCTAGAAATTGTTCAAGGTTTTTTCCTGAAATTAGGAGAAAGTCAAGTGTGATATGAGATAAATAAGAAAACACAAATTATGATGCTAGGAAGATGTTGACGGAACATTCGGAAACTAATCATAATCTCAAGAAGAAAGGATAAAGGGACTTTGTAGATATTCAAGAAACATTAAAGCGATTTTTCAGGTTTTGTTGTGTAGCAAATTAAAAGGTAAAGTACGGTGCTCGATAAAGTACAAATGTTTCGCAACGCACCATATAAACTAAATAATACACTATTTGAAACGACGTCATCAACTTCGGGGCGGACCAATCGTTATATAAGGCAGATTTATATTTGAAGGGCGCTGGTCAATATTGGGTGCGACTACTTAGCTCAAATTTTAGGAACACAGCACTGGTGTTGAGGCGTCCAATTTTGAAGCCAAATTAGATTAAAAAAAGAGAATAATATAGCAAGTGAAAAATATAAACATGCAGTGACAAAAGAAAGAAGCAAGAAAAAAAGGTCCGCCTTGATTTTTTCGGTTGACCTTGAATTTAACCTCCAAAATCTACGTCGCATCTTCAGTTCAATTGTTTGGTGCCGGTTTAATTGCCTCCCGGGAGCCCTGTTCTCCAAGTTCGGATGCCACTCTTTCGGCGAGTAGTTCTATTGTGAGATTCGTCACCGTGGACGAGTTTTAATCCGGTCCGATTGGTGAATTAGCCTGGGAAAGTGCTGATAATGTGTGCGTCGCGAGTTTTGGTGGTGATTCGGTGGCAGACGTTGCCGTGAATCAGCAAGTTTTCTGCTTGCAGAAGTGTTCGGCTGCTGGTCTCTTGACGGTGACGCTAGAATACATGTGAAATTATCGCATGTGATATATCTCAAGATCATGACCAGATAGAAAAAGTTGTTCAGAAGGTCAAGGCCTTTTCGTTGGTGGACAGTAGTTCAGCGTTTTCTCACTTTGCGGCACTAGTATACATGTAAAATTCTCGCATATATAAAATATTTCTAGATTCTTACCATATAAAAAGTTACTGTCTTCGGCAAAGTTTTTCAGGAAGTCCAGATCTTTTCGTTGGTGGAGAAAATTCTCACTACGTGGCGCTAGTATGTACATGCAATTTTCGCATATACAATAGCTCAAGATCCTGAGCAGATAGAAGTTACTGTCTTCGGCAAACTTGTTCAGGGTTTGTAGTTTTGGCTGGTGGACAGTATTTCAGAATTTTCTCACTACACGGCGCTAGTATAAACGTAAAATTCTCATATAAAATATCTCGATATCCTGACCAGATAGAAAGTCTTAGGCAAAGCTGTTCAGGAGATCATAGCTTTTTTGCTGATTAACAGTAGTTCAAAATCTTCTCACATGGTAGTGCTCGTATACATGTTAAGTTCTCGCATGTGATACATCACTAGATCCTGACGAGATAAAGAATAAGAATTTTCTCACCACGTGGCATAGATGTAAATTTCTCGCATGTGCTATATCTCGAGATCCTAATCAGATAAGAAAGTTACTGTCTACAACAAAGTTATTCAGGAGATCAAAGTCTTTTGGCTGGTGAATAATAGTAAAAAATTAGCTCATAAGCTCTAGGCTTTAAACTCCTGAACAACTTTGTTCAAGACAGTAACTTTCTATCTTTCTATCGTGAGATATTTTATATGCGAGAATTTCACATGTATACTAGCATCATGAAGTGAGAAAATTCTGAACTACTGTCCACCAGCCAAAAGACCTTGACCTCCTGAACAACTTTCTATCTAATCAGGATCTCGAGATATAGCATATGCGAGAACTGTGCATGTATACTAACGACACGTGGTGAGAAAATTATTAACTACTGTTTACCATAATGAGAGAGAGAAGGATTAGTATTTTCCATTTAATTCCACTACTTTATTTGCTTATCCTTGACAGATACGCGTATTTCGTCTACAATGTGCAGACTTCTTCAGTGTCTTGTACTAATACTCGACTGAAGAAAAACATCGCATTTACCGAATATATATTAACGCAGGTACATTTTCACTTAGAAACTAGGTAAACTTAAATTTAATTTTCTATAGGAACAGGTACTCCGCTGCTTACTCGTTGATGTGTCCTAGGTAGTAACTTGAAAAGCCATATGTGTCCGTTTCCTTGATCCCTGTTGAGTAAAGTTGAATTACGTTGTTTGTTGATCTCGAGGCTTTCTGCAACATCCAATTTCCATGGTGTAGATACGGTTCGTAAAATCGTTATGTCCTCCGTCGATAGTTGGTGGTCCTCTGTGAAGATGTGTTCTGCAACATTTGATTTGAAATCATATGTTAGGCCTTTTTCTTCTTGCTTTTTGGCCTTATTAACCTCCGCTATATGTTCTTTAAATCTAGTTGCTAAAGTTCTCTTGGTTTGTCCTACATATCCTTTGTTACAATGATTACAGCTTATTTTATATACGCCTGCTTTACCTAAAACATTAACTGGGTCTTTAGTGGATCCTAACAATGATTTCAACTGGTTATGTTTACTGGTGAAAACTAAATCTAATCCGAATTGTTTTAAATTTACTTTCTATCTGATCAGGATCTAGAGATATTTTAAATGCAAGAGTTTCACATCTATAGTTGCGCCGCAAAGTGAGAAAACTCTGAACTACTGTCCACCCGCGAAAAAGCCTTGACATCCTGAACAACTATGCCGAAGACAGTACCTTTCTATCTGGTTGGGAACTCGAGATATTTTATATGAGAATTTCACGTGTATACTAGCGTCGCGTAGTGAGCAAATTCTGAACTATTGAGCACCAAGCAATAGGCGTTGATCTCCTGAAAAACTTTGTGAAAGACAGTAACTTTTTATCTGGTCAGGATCTCGAGATATATCACATGCGAGAATTTCACATGTATACTAGCGCTACGTAGTGAGAAAATTCTGAACTACTGTCCGCCAGCGACAAGGCTATGATTTCCTGAACAACTTTGTTGGAGACAGTAACTTTCTATCTTGTCAAAATCTTGATATATTCCATGTTGTAATCAATTATGTCAAATCCCACTTAGTATGGTCACAGTTTTCGCGGTTTCCATTTATATTTTCCCTATTATCCGCATTTTTTAGGTGTTTACTGTAATCAAAATTTAGCTAGATCAAAACAAGTTTTTTTGATGAATACTCGTTGGTTTCAGGTCGATTGGTAACTCAGCAACAAAATGGCAATGTAAAACCCATGTGTGTTGTACAAAGTACAACAGCGCGAGTAACGGAGGGTTAACAGTACAATATGTAAAAAGGCTAGAAGACAGTGAACAAAAAGTTTTGTTTTCCCATAGTAATTTCCATATAAACTTCAAATGGTTTGTGCGTAGTCAGTTAAATGAGTTAAAACTTTCGGAGGCTAATCAGGAGACGCGATTTGAAACCGTTTGAACACTGTGGAGCGAAAATTTCAAATTTTGCATCAGTTTAATGTTCATCCAGATCTTTTTTTTCAATAGATGTCTGGATGATTTCGTTCCACTCTGGGTAGCTCAGTTTGTTCCAAGTAGAAACAATGGATTTGATCGCTGGGGGGGGTTGTTGGATGTTGGAAATAAGGAAATTTGCTGTGAGAGAAGTTTTAGGCAAGGGATCGGCGGGGGAGGAATATTTTGGGCGAGAATGAACTGATAATAGGGAAGGGAAACAATCTCCTGCAGGTGACGATTGGCTAGAAGTCCTTTGTATTTGATCGCCGGCAGTTGCAGTTTCAATCCACCCTGCTCTCTGCTGCGCACCAACTGCTGCATTGGAACTCGTGCCCTCAAAAAAGGAAAGTCACATCCCAGCGGTGCCAACTGGGATTGAACCCAGGCCTGTCGGGGTGAGAGGTAATCACGCTTACCATTTCACCACCGGCGCCGCTAAACCGACATCGATCGCCACTGTTTTAAGCCGATTTAGCTTTGCCCCGGATATGATCAATGTAAAAAAAAAAACGCGGTTACTAGCCTAGATTCGTTGAAAGTTTATCGCGAGAGGCTTCCATGAGAGTGCTCTGGAATGTCGGCAGGAGAATGCGAAAAGTGTCATCGCCCGTCAACGATTTTTTTTTTATATCTTTATTAAGGAGACTTTCAGCCGTTGGCTGGCTCGTCTCCGAAAACCCCCGTCAACGAAGACACGGAGTATTTAGGCAGATTGATCTTTAGCTTCGTGAGCAAAGTGTGCCCTGATTCAGTTCCGGTTAGAACCAATGTTGGGACCTCCCAAAGCAAGAGCATGCTGGAGGCGGCTGGGTTCGAATCCCAGTCCGGTCTAGGATTTTTTTCGGGTTGGAACATTTCTCGACCTCCCTGCGCATAGATTATTATTGTACTTGCCACACAATTATTCTAATGCAAAAATGGTACAGGTATCAACTACAAAAGCTTTCAATTAATAACTGTGGAAGTGCATCTAGAACACTAAGTTGAGAAAACGTAATAAGCTAATATGCGATAAGAAATAAGCTTGAAATACGAAGAAGAAGAAGAAGAAATAAAACCAAAGTTCTTGATTCTCCATCAGGTAAGAACTACATAGACTCCCCTTTTTCGATGGTTGAATTCTCATTTTCTCTGCTTTCAATTCAGCTCCGGGAACGGATAGAATCAAGTTCAACTTGCCAAAAAATCTCTCAGTTGTCTCGAAATTGCCTCACTTCTCTCTGGCCAATATTTCATTTTCACGAATAGCATTAGTTCATTGGAGGCCGATGAAGCACTTCTCGTATTTCCTGTTTGAAATACGATCTAAATTGAGTGCCTTATCCAATTGCTCCAATACAATCACCTTAGCTTGGGTGCCATCTCATTGCTCCATTCCGGGTAATGAGAAAGTGGACTCGCCACTACACCACCGGCGCCGTTATTTGGTAAGATGATTAACATTCTATTCTCCCACAGGTGTCGAACGAACCATGGTGCAAAGGGTTGAACATGATCCGTGACTTTATACGCGTTATGTCCAAACTGCTGTTAAATCACTGTTTGTTAGACCCATATAACTATTGAATTGAGCTCTCAGGCAGCAATTTGTGTGCATCCGGTAGTGATTATCACGATATTATCCGTTTTGTTAGATCTGAGTTATCCACATCCCTCAGGGCCTGAGCGAACCAGGATCTCCACTACATGAATTTTATTTATATGGACCGATTTGAGGATTTAGCAGTATCATCTCTTTTTGTTTAGAGATCGAGGGAGATCGAAAATGCTCCTAATTAGTTTCCCAATCCAATCGAATCAAATTTCCATCCTAACGTGAACTTTCATCAAACGAAAAGCAGAATATTAATCATTGCAACAACATTCAACTCTTAGCTACTTTAAACCAGTAAATCCCCCTCCATTGCAGTCCCAATCTCGCAAAATAATCCTCATAAACCCAATAACAACGCCGGAATCTGGTGGTTGTGTTTCTCGTAGCGGCAAATGGTTCCCAACAGTGGAGTGGGACGGCTCTGTACCACTCGTTAACCCGTTTTATGTGTGTCCCGAATTCAACCTCCAGCTCCAATGCCAAAAACCTTGGCCACAGCCATTTTCACGCGCCGAAATGAATTATGTGAATTGTGAATCAGCAGGCAGAATTAGAGCATCTGCAAATGCGAGGAGTGGGCAAAAACAACACCACCTTGCTTTTTCGCAAGTCCCATAAAACTCGAAGCCTTTCCCCGTAGAGCGTGGAAACGGGTGAAAATAATTACTACAACTGGGTGCAGCCTTCTCAATAAAGTCTGGGATTTTTGACTGCGGATGTTTGTTGGGGTGCCACTATCTTGTGCTTTCTGAAAGTGTGGTATAGTAAGAGGATGGGGGGGGGGGGGGGCAGGCGAGTATAATTATTATTTTTGGTTTACGGCCACCATAAGCCATAGTCCAGACTTTTACGAGCCGAGGAGTTCATTTATTGTTTGCTGACTTTGAATTCAAATAGAGCGCTGGCAGTATCTCCGCCCCCCTCCCCCCTCCACTTCAACAACATTCTAGGGAACCATATTGCTCGGAAATGAGCTAGAAGGAATTTTTGAACGAAGTAGTCCCAGCACATGTGTATCCCAAAATGCGAGAATTACCAGATTAAGCAGGACAAGTCCCAGCTGGACCTCACTCGGGACAAATAGTCGTCCTGCAGATAATTTAGATGTCTGTTAATGGACTTCGGACGGAAAGTGTCAAAATGGTGTGCTAAAACTTCAACCACTTCCAAAACTAGTTCAGCTTGAGGGGACCGTTGTAGACTTTCACGCTGAGTGGTGGATGGCATACTCATTTGTAGCTCGTAAAGTTTTACGATGGATTGCAGGGTTAACCTTTTTCCCTGTGTTCGAATGGCTGCTGAGGTTAATGTTACCTTGAAAGGGGACCGAAATTTGAAAACTAAATTTCAATCATCTCCCCTGGCGAAGCGAACTTCCAACCATTTCCGTCCATCGCATAAAATTCAAAGCATCCGAATCAACAATATTTTCGGGTACCCAACTAACCACCAAACGGCAGTTTCCCTCACGCAAAATGGGACCTCCAAGTGTCTTTAAAATCACTAAAGCAAATGGAATCCACCTCCTTCCCATCCCTGCCATTGACCGGTTCGCACATTTCTTCCAATAAACGGAACGAGAATCCACCGCCACCAGTCAATGCGCCAACACCGAGAAAGAGGGCGTAAAAATTCAATATCCGCCTCGAGACAGAACACCCGAGCGGCTTTTATCGAATATCCTTTTTTGCAGATCAGGCGAAGATGGCGACTAGGATGACGACGGCGACGACGCCGGCTGCTGCTAGGTACAGCAATAATTCGTCTTGTCTTACCGGCTACACAGCACGGGGGAAAAAGTGTTCCATTCTAGCGAAACCGGAGCCTGGGCGTAATTATTTCCAGTTTTCGACTTCTTCTTGGGTCAACCTTGCTGTCCCACTCCCCCGGTTCGGACGTCTAATGAGCAATGCGACCGGGAGGTTTTTTATTTTAGCACGCTTACTTAAAGACCAACTGCCGGAGGGGTTGTTCGCTGACTTGACATCGGAGGTGCTGTTTGGAACCAAGGGGTGAGACAACTTTACTCTGAGTTCCGTTTTTGCTGCGAGTAACTCAATGTACCTCAAAATTAAATCGACGTTCATCGATTTACTGTCTGATTTACTCCTCGGCTTACTCCGATTACAGCCTTCATATCGACAGTGAGCATAAAGGGTGATACGGTCAAAATTTGGTCAAGGGAAAACGCGTGTAAATCGGTGAAATCGTTTATTTAAAAAATCAAATTAAATTTCTTTTTCAAGTTCAATTAGTATAAAATTCAGGAAAAATATTCAGTTAGGCTTCCGCTTTTCCAAATCCGAATTGCCGGGCCTTACGCTTGACCCCTGCCATCAGATTTTGTACAGCCACCTTGTCCACCTTCTTCGCCGCAGAAAGCCAGTTTGCCTTGAACTGCTGCTCGCCCTTAGCAGCTTTTTGGTCTTCTTTAGGTTCCGCTTGACAATAGCCCAGTATTTCTCAATTGGGCGGAGCTCTGGCGTGTTGGGAGGGTTCTTGTCCTTGGGAACCACCTGCACGTTGTTGGCGGCGTACCACTCCATAGCCTTTTTACCGTAATGGCAAGATGCCAAATCCGGCTAAAACAGTACGGAACAACCGTGTTTCTTCAGGAAAGGCAGCAGACGTTTATTCAAACACTCTTTCACGTAAATTTCTTGGTTGACAGTCCCGGAAGCTATGAAAATGCTGCTTTTCAAGCCACAGGTACAGATGGCTTGCCAAACCAGATATTTCTTTGCGAACTTTGACAGTTTCATGTGCTTGAAAACATCTGCTACCTTTCCCCTTCCTTTTGCCGTATAAAACTCCTGTCCCGGAAGCTGCTTGTAGTCGGCTTTGACGTAGGTTTCGTCGTCCATTACCACGCAGTCAAACTTCGTCAGCATCGTCGTGTACAGCCTCCGGGATCGCGCTTTGGCCGTCGTATTTTGTTTATCATCGCGATTTGGAGTCACTACCTTCTTGTAAGTCGATAGTCCGGCTCGTTTTTTGGCTCGATGCACGGTTGTAGACGATACACCCAGCTTATTTGCGGCATCTCGGAGAGAGAGGTTAGGGTTTCGCTTGAAACTACTGGCAACTCTCTTTGTCGTCTCAGCGGCTTCCGGTTTTCGATTTCCCCCCGATCCAGACTTCCTGGTTGTCGACAAACGTTCCCCAAACACTTTAATTACATTTGTAACGGTTGATTTGGCAACTTTAAGCGATTTTGCCAACTTTGCGTGCGAGTAGCTCGGATTTTCGCGATGCGCGAGCAAAATTTTGATACGCTGATCTTCTTGCTTGGACGGCATTTTGACAACTGAAGAGTGAATTCCAAAATCAAAATAGGAGCAACATTCTACACACACACACCTTCAAAATGAGGGGTGTTCAGGTTTTTTAAATGCAAAATTGAAAGAAATACGTCAAGTTGATATTGACCAAATTTTGACCGTATCACCCTTTACATAAGGGCATATACGAGATGATCGATTCTCTTCATCGATTTTCTCTTTGCATTGTCAGTCTTGTTTGTAAACATAATAAAATTCTCGCGTCACTTTTCAATAGGCCCTTTCTGAATTGATCGATCATCTTAATCGACTTTCTCTTTGGATCGTCACGGCCGTGTTAAGACATTTCCGGATATTTTGGACACCCAGTTCGATGGAAGACGCAAAAATCTAGCATCTAATACGACAAAGACGGCAGAAAGACGAAAGAGAGAGGGTCGATGAAGAGAATTGAGAATTGAGAGAATGTATTGGTCTATTTTAATTCGGAGTAGGTAACCTGAATGACACGACGAGAGCGGGATGGTCAGCATCTAGACTGATCAGTGGCCGGTAATACAAAATCATTTGCCAGGATCTAGCAAACGTCCTTTTCGGTTGGGAAAAGTGTTTACTTGACTAAACCCGGGTAAGTTAAATCCGTCCAAAAGAGTACAGCAAACCACCAGCATATGCAATAGCAGTGGGGCAGTGAATGGTGTGCCGCTGTCGGTAAATGCACCGCTTTAAACCAGCTTGGTTGTAATCGCCAAATAGTAGTGCGGGAGACCGGGGACTCAGTCGAGACCTAACGATGATGCTCACGGATGATCGTGCAGTCGACAGGTAGACAGCGCCAATACTGAGAATGTTTTGTGGAAATTCCACGACAATCCAGAGCTGTTCCAGCAGACTGGAAATGGGCGAGATACTTAGGTAGCTGATTAGTCTAGTTGAGACAGCAGCCACTACAAGGGGCATGCAGTAGTTTGCCTCCTCGTGGTGTGCCCTGGAAACGTTAATTATCGAACCCAAGGGAGAGATATTGCGGCTAAACGAACTACAGCCGAGTAAGGACGCTGGAGCCCCATCCAGCTCGTCCCAGGAGGTCGATAAGCCCTGCACAAACCCTCGTTGTGCAAAGGCAGGAGTGACACCGGGTTCTTAGAGTGTTGGCTGGCTATCACGTCTGCTCTAGTACTTAGGCGAACAATTAACAGCGAACAATAAGGGGAATGCCCTGCACAGCTGCTCACTGTCACGTCTGTGACACACCCCTAGTGTGATGCGCCATAGCGCAACCGGCCCCCTCCCATGATGCAATGCTTTCGGGCGGTTCTGGGGAGGGCAAGGGCCAAGAGCACAGGGTAAGGTTTAGTGGGTCGGGAGCGATACTTCTCCCATTCCCACACCCTGAGTTATCTTCTCAGGTGTCTGGGACCAGATTCCCCCTGTATAAAAAAAGACAGCAGCCAGAACGCCTTTTGACTGTGCAGGGGATGCATAGATCTGGTCATCCAGTCCCGTTTCCGGCAGTACGATCCAATTCAACAGCCAAGAAAAACGAGTCGATTTTAGTCCTCAGCAAACGCACGATCCCGGGAGCTGGAAACCGAAGGAAATTTAGGACCGAAAGTTCAGAATTCCAACCATACTCGCCTGGAGCTGTAGGCCGGAGGTTCCCGATTTTTGTTGTTGTTTTGCTGGACAGCAGCTTTTTCACTTCGCACCTCCATATGTTGTTGTGATGAGAAAAGTGAGAAAGCAAATGACAGTGAGTTACTCGAGGTGCCTCAAAAGCATCTCTGAAATTGCTCATGATTAGGAGCTGTCTTGCCCCTTGTTTGGAACTTTTGGCATTCTAAAAATGACGGTGGTGGAATCAACGAAAGTGACGCAAATATTGTCGGATTATGGTAATCACTATGCACCATTGGCCCCATTGAGTCTAAAAGCAAGTAAAATTATTATTTTCAAGGTTGCACAGTTCCCCGTCAGAGACTGAAACCAACGCTTAGATTTATACATAATATTCTGGATTCTTCCCTGGAGACAACCGGAATATGTCCAGATGTGGTCAACGGGAGACATGATTAGGATGCCTAAAGCAGCTCTGTCCAGCGAGTTGGTGTCAGATTACCGTATGCGTCATAATGTTTGCACCATTAAGCAATGTCAAAATTAAAAAAAATTCTCAAAAATTTCGTTACCGAGTTTTTTTTTATTTATTCAAAAGGGGGATGTTTTTCAGAGTCTTAAACTATGTTAATCATCGATCGAGTTTCCACTTGCTGCAATTACGGCCTCCATACGCTTCCGGAATGCACGGCAGGTTCTAATAATGTAGTCTGGAACCATTTCTCTCCAGGTACGGGTCAATGTTTGTCTGAGGCTTGCTGTACTCGGGTGGCGTTTAGAACAGGCTTTAGCCTTCATGACGCGCCATATTGAGTTATCCAGCTTACTTAAAATCCCGATGTAGACCTCCGTATTGACCTTGTCGCCTTCTGGAATGAACCCCGGGTCCATTTTTTTGCCATCGGAAGCCACCAATCCAAACACCATAACGCTAGCAGGATGCTTGGTCAGATACACGTTCTTGTGCTCGTCGGCCACGTCGTTTACCGGAAGAGAAGTAATATACCGGTCGATTCTGGAATTTGATACGGGATCGACGGTAAACATGCTCTCGTCGGTAAACAGGATTACCGGATTTTTTCGCTTAAGGAAGTTCAAGATTTTCTTGCATCGTTCGACTCGTAGCTCCCGGATGCGGTTGGTAATCATGCGAGTTTTTTTTCTGTGCCCTCGACTTCGCCCCGCAATCTTCCTTTACGATCTTCCGTGCCGTAAAGTCACTGATCCCGTGTTCCTTTGCCATTTTCCTTATTGAACGCACTGGATTCACCCGAATCTTCCATTTGGTAGCAGCGATAGCCCTCGTAACCCGAATTGACCTCGGACGACCTGTGACCACCTTCGCGGATAGTTGTCCTTTCTTTTCTCGGTCTAAAACCCCATTTGACGGTCCAACCGGGACACTCCCACAGCGACTTTTTGCGACATTTGCGCGTGGGATAAATCATGAATACGCTGCCACTTCGTCATGGTGCAACTGTCAAACTAAGTAAATAATTTTCTTTTATACACAGCCTACTACGGTATGAGCTATAGGTTACGTGCATGCAAAGAAAACCAAGGCATTGTATGCATAGGTGAAACGGGAACCTTATTTCTACGATGGTGCAAACATTAACACGCATACGGTATGACCTTAGATAAGTCTTCCGACCAAAAAGTCATCACAGAGGAGCGCAAATGAGAGCCTCCATTAGCTCAGTCAGTAAAGGCGCAGGGTCCCCTGGTTCGTACAGCTCGTACCCCCTACCGGCCTTGCCAAAGCCGATAAAGTCCCTGTTGCAATGGAACATAAACGGTTTCTTGCATCATCTAGCGAACTTGGAGCTGCTATGTCAAGCCAATTCTCCCTGGGTGATAGAACTCCAGGAAGTCAAAAAGGTAACAGCTGAGCAGATGAACCGTTCGTTGGGTGGTAGATACTGCTGGACAGTTAAACGTGGGACAATTTCCGACATTCCGTCGCCATCGGGGTTCTGAAAAAGGTCCCGTTTCAATTTATCGACCTTGACTCAGAGCTTCCCATTTTGGGAGTTTGTTTGGAGGAACCAGCCAACATCGCAATAGCATGCGCATACCTGCCTTATGGGAGATTAGCAAAACTCAACAGTCAAACCGACAGCATCTTCTATAACCTTCCTGAACCGCGTATATTTTTGGGAGACTTGAATGCGCCGGTTTGACTGACTCGAGAGGTTCCACATTGGTAGACAAGTTCGAAAGGGAGGATATGATCATCCTTAATGACGGATCGCCGACCTTTTTCAATGGACGGCACAGCACGGCAATCGAGGTAACTGCTGTTAGTCGTTCCCTCGCTGGAATAATACAGTGGAGCGTCAATCCGGACCTCTACGGTAGCGATCATTACAGGGTTCAGGTGCAACTCTTTGCCACCGCTATACCGGCAGCAACGCGGAGACCTCGATGGTGCTAAGACAAAGCCGATTGAGAGAGTTACGGTGAAACCTTTCAGTCGCTCCTTCAACAACGTAACTGCTACGAACGGCAACCGGTCAGCGATCGACCAACGGGAGTGAACAGGTTAATCGACCTAACTACTATCCCTCTCTTGCCAATCCGTTAAACATCCGTTAAGCATAGCTGTCCAGCGAAGTATCATCGAAAATGCCAGATAGGACTGTCAGCGTGACTCGACTGTCATACTGTTTTGAATTTATACCATTATCTTACAAGAACACTTTCTTCAAACGCGTGGTCCAATTTATTATCCTAGGATTTAGCTCTAATTTTGTAGTAAGTAAACCTAATTTCACTTATAATTAAAACGAATACTAATTGTAAAAGTAGTTCACAGCGACTCGATTTGTACAAACAAGAAAAACGTAAAAGACTAGGAATGTAAGTAACCTAAAAACTACGTCATGCAACATGAACTTATATCTAATAAAACTAATTTCAGCTTACAGCTTACTCTAACAGCAAAACCGAGTTTGCTTTTAAGGGTCCGAAACGTAACCGTCGCCGTAACAAAATCTTTAAGATTTCTAATGTGCAATCTAATCGCAAAAATGCCACAGCCAATTCCACTGCGCTCATCCGATCACACAACAGCTACTGTTTGCCTATGCGGGCGTCCGGATGAAGCTGAGACCAACATGGTACAGTGTGAAAAGTGTTTGCGATATTATCACTTTGGATGTGCAAGTGTCAGTGAGGATCGTCATTTCATTTGCCTGACATGTGTCGATCGTGCGCCGACGGTCGTAAGTTCAAGATGCGGCCGATCAAGTACATCCAGCTCTAGAGCAGCAAGGGTGGTTCTCGATCTTCAGCGCCTCGAGGAAGAGAGACAGATAGAGAGAAATTATATTGCGAAGAAGTACGACATCCTGCAAAACCCGCTTGACGAAACGATGGAAGAAGGTAGCGTCAGAAGTCGTCGATCACGTCGCAGTACACAGAGGACCCAGGAGTGGGTGAAGAGCCAGTAAGTCCACATCGTGTTGTCACAAATTCCCGCTGGTATCCCGTCTCAGACTGGCACAATCCCAAAGGAAACTTCTCTAGTACCAGCATCACGTAGAGCACCGACCTTCACTATCGTCGGATCATCGGTTCGTCAGACACCTGCTGAACAAGCTGCTACTAGGCCATCAAGCATACCAGCTATAAACGAGGGTACGTGCTTCACGATGAGGAATCCAGAAGCGGATAGCCGAGTTTCGGGTAGGCCTGCCATGGAATTGAAGACTGTTGCACAGTTGATCGACAAAGCAGCAGGTAGTTCAAGTGCTATTTTGACCGGTAATCACGATCCACCAGTTATGGTTGATTCTAACATTTCTCCAACGCCGATGTCAGACGAGCTGACAAAGCAAATGTTCGATCTCCAGATGCAAATGAACAGCATTCAGCGGCAAGGCGAACAGCCGATACCATTACGAATTCCAGAAAGGATACCTGCATACGATTTCCCCATAAGAAGTTCGGTAAGTCAGACGTGCTCTAGATCTACCAATGCCGTGACTACTAGTGCAGTTCCGATTTTTTCGACGAGCCGATCTATTTTTGACTCAACGCCTTCCAATATACGACCAAATGACTCGATCATTTGGCACCCTAAATCGACCGAACCATGTAGCCATTTATTTCACCTCACAAAAGTACCCCCCAATCGAGTGCGAATTCCCCCTCCGTGCATACAGTTTCAGCGTGCTTGTCTCCGAGTGTTACTCCCGTGGTTACCTGCACAGCATCTAGTTCGAATTCCATCCATGGATCAGCAGCTCCCCCGCTGCAGTTGTTCAGCGGTCCTAGCTCACAACAACTCGCCGCCAGACATGTTGTCCCCAGAGAGTTTCCTATTTTCTCGGGAGACCCAGTCGAGAGGCCGTTGTTCCTGAGCAGCTTCCAGAATTCGACGGAAAGGTGTTGTTACTCGGAAGGAGAACATTTAATGCGTCTCCAACGCGGCCTAAAACGAAATGCATCGGAAGCAGTTAGGAGTTATTTGATGCAGCCGTTACGTTATACGGACGCCCAGAGCTGATCATCAACTCGTTGTTGGCCAAAGTGCGTGCCACTCCGACTCCGGAACCGGAACGACTTGAAACTTTGATAAGCTTTGGACAGGCATGTAAGAATCTATGTCAACATCTTCAAGCAGCAGGTCTTTAATCTTATCTGGAAAATCCCTTGCTGCTACAGGAGTTGGTGGAAAAGCTACCAGTAAACATCAAGCTGAACTGGTCTCTCTTCAAGCGAAACTGTCCTCTCGTCGATCTCTCTACGTTTGGTGGGTTCATGGACCAGATTGTGGTCGCAGCCAGCGACGTCACCTTCACGTACAAAACAGATGATCAACGCGCGGGAAAGCAAGACAAACAAAAGCCGAAGGAGAAAATGTTTGTTAACACCCATGCTTCCGAAGAATCCAGAAGCAAGCACACCGGCAGCTGTGGATCATAAGGAGTATCATCCTAGGCCCTGTATAGCCTGTCAGAAGGAAGGTCACAAGGACAAAGACTGCATCACTTTTAGAAACATGACCCTCGGTAACCGCTGGAAACTTGTTCAAGAGCGGAGGTTATGTCGTCGTTGTCTGATTGGGCATGGGAAATTCCCATGTAAAGCAGGACTGTGTGAAGAAAAGGGATACTAGGATCGGCACCACAAGCTACTTCATCCTGGCAAGCCAGAACCATCGCAGACGATTGATGTTCCGAAGACTACTAGTACGGTAACAATTCACCGTCAACTTCAGCAAACTATTCTATTCCGTGTGGTACCTATCACACATACATTCAGACGTATGCGTTTCTTGATGATGGCTCATCCACCACGCTGGTAGAATCGGAAAGAGCTGCAATTGACAAGTGACATTGAATGTATGGAAAGGGAATCGCAGCTGATCAGGATGGAGATCTCGAGCCAGGGAACTTCTAAGCGGCACATTCTGAAGAAGGTACACACTGTGGAGAATCTATATCTTCCAATTCAATCTTTAGACTATCCAGAACTAAGCAAGCAGTTTCCACATCTTCGTGGGTTCCCAGTACATAGCTACGAATCCATATATCCTACAATTCTGATCGGTCTAGATAACTCTTTCAAGAGCTGATCCGATAGCGGCTAAAACCAGGTTGTGAAGGGCGATATATGGGACCGTAAACGCAGATGCTGCACTGGCAGTTCATCACCAGTTTCACATTTGCACTCGTTCACCGGATCAAGATCTCCACGACTTGGTGAAGGAGTTCTTCTCGATAGAAAGTGTAGGATTGACTGAAAAGTCCGTCTTGGAGAGTGACAATGATCGGCGTGCCCGCGAGATACTGGAGAGCTCTGGTAGGTTCCTAACTGGCTTGCTGTGGAAATATGACCACATCGAGTTCTCATACAGCAAACCTATGGCAGAAAAGCGGTTACGATGCTTAGAACGTCGTCTAGCGTCCAATCCCGAGCGACACGACAATGTGCGGGATCAGATACAGCAGTATCAGGCTAAATGGTACGCACACATGGCTAGTCCGCAAGAGCTCAGCGACCTTGAACGTGGTTACTAATCCGAGGAAGCCAAATAAAGTGAGATTAGTTTGGGATGCTGCAGCGAAAGTCCAAGGCAAGTCATTAAATTCTACACTCTGTTAGCTGGGCCTGATCTTCTTTCTCCACAACCATCGGTGTTGTGTCCTTTCCGGCAGTTCAAGGTGGCTATCAGTGCTGATATTCGTGAGATGTTCCATCAGATCCTTATCATCAGATTAAGACAAATCAGCGTTATTGTTCTTGTGGTGGGACGATCCATCAAAGCTGTATGACGTGTTTGTCATGGACGTTGCTATATTTGGTGTTACCTGTTCACCATCAGCAGTTCAATTTGCCAAAAATCTGAACGCTCAAGAGTTTGCTGAACAGTATCCGCTTGCCGCCAGAGCAATAATTAAAAATCATTACGTTGATGACTTCCTATACAGCATGCACATTGAGGAGGAAGCGGTCGAGCTGGCACAGCAGGTCAAGATGGTGCATTCCAAGACCGGATTTACTATAAGGAACAGAAAGCGAAGTCGTCCAAGTATTTTGAGCAGCCCAAAATGGCCACTTACGAACGAGTTTTTGGGATGATTTGGATACCGGATTCTGACGTCTTCGTGTTCTAAGGAGTATTCAGGGAGGGAATTTGGCCACTGCTTCACCACTCTGTCATTCCAACGAAAAGGCAAGTCTTACGAGTCGTTATGAGTATATTCGACCCTTTGGGATTGGTAGCCGTATTCGTGCTAATAAAAAACATCTGGCGGTGCAAGACGGACTGGGATCATTCTATCCCAAATGAGCTACTCGATGCATGGAGGCGATGGACTAAGTTATTGGAGCAGCTCGAGCACATTCAAATCCCACTCTGTTACTTTCCTGGATATACTCCTGAAAGTTACCGTTCGTTGGAGCTGCACTTATTTGTAGACGCTAGCGAGGAAGCCTACGCTGCCGTGGCGTACTTTCAAATCGAAGAGGAGTCAGGAGTTCGCTGTTCGCTGTTCGGCGTGAAGCCCTCAGATGGTGGAACGAGGGAACGAAGAAGGCAGTCTAGGCCCGACGAAAAGCCCTTCGACGAGTCAAACGGCTTCCCAACGATGATCCGGATAGGGAAAACGTGCTCTGTACCTGTCGAGGACGGCACAACCAGTGTCGCCAATTGGCCCGAGATGCCAAACGATCCAGTTGAACGGACTTCCTCGAAATCATAAATGCCTCACAGTCTTCGGTGGAGCTCTGCGGTAAGGTCAACGCCCTCAGTGGCAAGCGCCGTACGACCACACTGCATGTACAGGTAGACGGCGCTACAGTCTCCGACCCGGGGCATGGAGTAGTTCGCCTCCTCGTGGTGTGCCCTGGAAACGTTAATTATCGAACCCAAGGGAGAGATATTGCGGCTAAACGAACTACCGCAGAGAAGCCCTGCACAAACCCTCGTTGTGCAAAGGCAGGAGTGACGCCGGGTTCTTAGTGCTTAGCACAAGCAGCTGGTAAGCGGTCACATCTGTCCTAAGCTACCCTGTTGGACAGTTGGCTGGCTATCACGTCTGCTTGGAACCGAGGCGAACAACGAACAGCGAACAACAAGAGGAGGTTGAGAAGCCCTGCACAAACCCTCGTTGTGCAAAGGCAGGAGTGACGCCGGGTTCTTAGAGTGCTTAGCACACGCAGCTGGTAAGCGGTCACATCTGTCCTGTACGGGCCCTGGACAGTTGGCTGGCTATCACGTCTGCTCTAGAACTCAGGCGAACAACGAACAGCGAGCAACAAGAGGAAGGCCCTGCACAGCTGCTCACTGTGCAGTAGCGAGTGTCATGTCTGACACAACACGTAGTGATGCGCCATAGCGCAATCGGCCCCCTCCCATGACGTAATGCCTTCGGGCGGTTCCGGGGAGGACAAGGGTCTAGAGCACAGGGTAAGGTTTAGTGGGTCGGGAGAGCTACTTCTCCCATCCCCACACCCTGAGTTATCTTCTCAGGTGTCTGGGAGCAGATTCCCCCCTGTATAAAAAAAAAAAAAAAAAAAAAAAAAAAAAAAAAAAAAAAAAAAAAAAAAAAAAAAAAAAAAAAAACAGTCTCCGACCCCGCAATCGTTGCAGATAAGCATGGTGACTACTTCGATGACCTCTCTGCGATTTCCAAGTACGAGGCAACCTTTCAACGGCTACCAAACCCATCGTCTTCGACCGTAAGCAGTTTTCGAGTTTCTCCGGACATAAACAAACTGAGGATCAACCACGATTTCACCTGGCAGGAGCTTCAGTTTGCGCTTAGAAGAAGCAACGGAGAATCAGCCGGCCCAGACGAGATCGGCTACCAGCTGCTCAAGAAACTGTCTGGTAAAGTTAAAATGCAGGAACTCTTCAACCAGCTTTGACAGACAGACTCGTATCCAGAGCATTGGAGGGAGAGCTTAGTTGTCCCCATCCCTAAAGCAAACGAGCCGACACGGGACGTGGCAAAGTTCCAACCCATTGCGCTCACCTGCTGCATGGCATAGGTGTTCGAGCGGATGGTCAACCGACGCCTGAAGCAGTTTCTCGAGTCTGGCGGCCTTCTAGACCATCGCCAACACAAAATTCCGGCAAGGCCACGGTACAGTATATTGCGACGCTAGGAGAGCTCATCAAAGATGCCAAGGATAACGGTCTCCATTTCGTCCAAAATTTCCTGACTGGCAGATCCTTCCGAGTCTCGGTAGGTAATACCAAATCCCGCACTTTCTGCGAAGAAACTGGCGTTCCCCAAGGTTCAGTGATCGCTGTCACCTTGTTTCTGGTAGCCATGAACAGTGTCTTCGAGTGGTTACCAGCGAACATCTACATTTGTGTGTACGCAGACGACGTGCTAATCGTAGCCACAGGTCAAACTCCAGGACGAACGAGGATTAGAGCCCAAGCAGGGGTCTCCGCCACAGCCAGATGGCCCGCTTCGAAACGTTTTCAGCTATCTGCTGGAAAGAGTGCTAGGTGTCACGTTTGCCAGTACCGACATCGAGTCTGCGGACCTTCCATAAAGATCGTTAATCAAGCTATCCCATTGATGAAAACTGTGAAACTGCTGGGAGTTGTTATTGACCGGTCGCTGAGTTTTGACCAGCACCTTCAAGGGGTCAAGGCCAGCTGTCGCAGCAAGATCAACCTCATTCGCACAATCTTCCGTCCGTCCAACAAAAGAGACGTTTCCGTGTTGCCCGGGCCATCGTAGACAGCCAGCTGATGTATGGACTCGAGCTGACCTGTATCGCCACCGACAAGGCAATACACATACTCACTGCGGTGCACAATAGCTACATATGCATCATCTCCGGTCGCCTACCATCGACGCCAGCCGATGCCGGTTGTGTCGAAGCTGGCACTCTCCCTTTCCGGTACCGCATCTACGCAGTCATTGCCAACAAAGCCGCTGCATTTTCAGCAAATACCGCTGGAATCTACAGAATCTGCCTCCTCAGCGAAGGGGACAGAGTTCTCCGCCAAGATTCACTGTTACGGAGATAAGAGTTGGCAATCTCCCGCACCAAACATCGACAGCCGGATAAAGGAGAAGTTCAGAGCCGGGGACAAATCCGTAGTCCTTAGGAGATCGGTAGCAGAGCTGACCTGATTGTACCCAAACTACATGCATCGTTACACGGACGGGTCAAAATCGAGCTGGTCCTCGGTACTCGCACAAGGTGCCGTTGCAGGACGTGAAGAGATGGATCACTTGCACAGTACGGACAGCGTGGACAACGGAACAGTCCAGTACCAGACTTCCGTTTGTTAGAAAAATTAAAGGCGACATCGGAAAGTGAACGGACCTTGCAAACCTGCGAGACCAGAGGATTTTTTCCAGACTCCGGACAGGACACTACCTAGTCTCACGGGATTTTAGCGGAGGATCCTTCAGAAAGATCTGCGAATTCTACCATATTCCTCAGGATTTAGCACCATCGATTCCTTCGGCCGTCAGGCCGCTTGACGGGGCTTTCAAGGAACTCCTTCAGTGGACCTATGTTTTGTTATTGGTTTTTTGTGTGTTCATTTTATTTTTTTCTAAATTTGTATCTTTTTAGTATGCTGTTTACTGTGTTATTTATTGTACTAGCTGTTTATATGTTAAGCTAAGTCGATTATCAAAGGTTGAAATAGCATGATACTCAAGCACTAAGGCTTCCCACCCTTTACGGAATTGAACTAGCCTACGGCTAAAATCTCCTAAATACAGAAAAAAATACCAATTCAAAATTATTCACGTCAAATTGAGGTGTCACAAATTTCTGTAAACCATCCATTCGGTCGAACGTGCTCATAAGTAATATTGTTCAAAGAATGGAAAAACGTAGCCACCCTTCGTAAAGTATTGGTGAATTTTAAGTTAACATCCCCCCCCCCCCACCTAATATGCATTTTGTTTTTAATTTCCTCATTTAATGTATCATCACCTTCACTGTCAATATGATACCTAAGATATCAACAATACTTAAAAAATGGCCATCAAAAATGCGGATTACTGATGCTTCTTATTTGAAATATTTGTTTGCCAAAAAGCATAAGTCCCGATTAAGGCAAACGGTCATTAATTAAACTTTGTTATTAATCTTAAATAAGCATAACAAAGATGTCCCATCTTGACATTGTTCATGTTTTTATCCTACATCACATTGATTTCTCGCCTCTACACCAAGACCAGTTCGCTTCCGATCCAAAATCCGGGAAGAAACGCCAAATCCGCAGCTTAACTTCAATTTAAAATCCGAAGTCTTCCGCAGATGGCTCAAATTAAAATCGACAGCGAAACTCGTCGCCTTCTAATCCCAACCATCATTACCAGGCTCACGAGAGAATCTTCCATTACAAACGACAACAACAGAAAGGACACAAAAAAAACCCATTCCACATTGGAAAAGATGACACGGGCCAGCGTACGCCGAAGAGACATCCATTTCTTCATTCAAATCCATCGGCTTTAAAGCGACCTTCCCGGAATCATCGTGTTTTTCCTTTTCTTCTCAATACCCTCTCCCAACACCGTTTTTTTTTCTTCCGCTACTGCTCTACTTTCATTTCCTCGAACGCTTCCTTGTCCCTTCGCCCATCTCCAACAGCAGCATCTCCATTTTCCGCTAATAGCTTTTTCGAGAGCTTGGTAAGAGCGAGAAAAAAACGAAGAAAATGCTCGCCAGCGAGGGAAAATAAAAACGCTTACACGGCCGGTGAGAGTAACTCAGTAGCTGAGTCGAATTCAATTCAAAATGGCAAAAAGTGGGGTTATTTTCCCCATTTTTCCGAGCATATGAGGAAAATCGACTCCAAATTTAATTAAGCAGAATTTACAATTTTCAGTCAATTCGACACAATTTTGAGTTACTCTCATTGGCCGTGTACAGAGACGGTTCACTTTTCATCTTCCTCCGTTCGAACGACCCAACAACAACTCAAGGGCAAGGGGAACGGGAGCCAAGATCAAAAAGGAAGCCTTAAAACCGACGAGCTCCTATTTACGATTACCATGCGCGAATGCTCCTTTGGGGGAAGGAGCCTCGACCAACTCGATGATGAACCGTTCCTTCGTTCGTTCGTTCGTTCGTTCGTTCGATGGTCTTTCCCATCCTTTTTCCCCGCTGCGGCACATATCGCTATATCTGCGGAATCATCACTATTTCGGACACGGAGAGCGGAAGCAGTCGAAAGCTTGGCATGCTTTCATTTAGTCCGGAAGACGGGTTAGCAGCAAAATGGGGTGGAGAGAAAAAAAAAAAGTTCGACGTGAAAAACAAACCAAAAGCGAAAATGATGCCCATTCTTTGGTCTGCGGTTCAGTCTTGTTGGAATTTTTGCCTCCTTCCGCAGACGGAGTTGCGGTGGTTCTGGAGACCTTGGCTTGTTAAAGTGCTTCACCGACGGAAAATTCATGAATGCCGCTGGTTTCGGTTTCGAATTTCCATGGCATAAGAACCATAAAATTCAAATCGATTGCATGTCCTTCTGGACTGTTGCGTTCCAACTGTCTGTCCTCAGAGTGGTGTTCTTCGAGGATTTTATCAGTGTGTGAATTAGCGTTGTTGGTCTTCGGGTAGAACATAGGTCATCACTTTAACTTATTGGATTCTAGCAGATGCTGGGAATATGCTTGTACCTTGATGAGTGCATAATTTTTGCAAACAGCGACTCGAGTCATAGGTCTAGATCGTAACAAGGACTAATATGTGTTCCTTTGACTACTCATAAAACCTGTCACCCTAGTTTAAAGTGATCATGTCTAGGGTTCTGTGGAGGATTTTACACCATAACGCCTACCGTTTGAATCGTACAAATTTTTCTAGTTTCCTGAACTCGTGGTCATGTGGAATACGATTGAGTGAATTTGAGAGGGTTTCAGTCATGGTTTTTTTTTTTAGGAAACCAGTATCGACAACGACCGACACCGCTGCAAGGAACGAATACCTACTGCCGTGCCAGGCTTCATCTTCTTCTAGGCTTCATATTTTTGTTTTATCGATCTTGTTTTCCGTGCTGAGCACCTATTCTATCGACGCCAGGGAGGCAGCTCCCACGCCTGGATCCTACCTATCGACATATCAACTCATTAACTGGGGACCAACGGCTTTACTTCCCGAAGGAAGGCGTTATCAGAGATGTTATGCCTCAGATCTTCCCGGTGGCGCCGATTGGGTTTGAACCCAGGCCTGCTGGGGTGAGAGGTAATCACGCTTACCACTACACCACCGGCACCGCTAGGCTTCATCTTCTTCTAGGCTTTCCACGGTTGGGGCTGTTAATAAACTACGTAGACAGTGGTGGATCATTATAATATAAATTTGAAGACGTTCCATCATCGAAAAGCTAAAAATAAACTTAGAGCAACAATGGAGGTAACTCAAATAAATCTCAATCATTGCAACACAGCACAGCAACTGTTGTGGCAGTCGACAACGGAAACAAAGTGCGACTTTGCTATCATTGCAGAGCCATATAGAGTCCCTCTCGATAATGGTAACTGGGATGGTGGATAGCGCAGGAATGGCGGCCATACAAGTCACGGGCAGGTATTCCATTCAACAAGTGGTGGCGGGCTCATACGAAGGTTTCGTGATCGCCAAAATCAATGGAATCTCTGTATGTAGTTGCTACGCACCCCCGAGATGGACAATTGTGCAGTTCCATCAGATGCTAGATGGGCTTACCGAAGAGCTCATTGAACGGAGACCAGTCGTCATCGCAGGAGATTTCAATGCTTGGGAACTGGATTGGGGGAGCAGATGTACCAACGCAAGAGGGTATAGCCTGCTGGAAGCTCTGGCAAAGTTGAACGTCTTCCGCAACGATGGTAGGGAATTCATTATCGACGTCACTTTCTGCAGTACGTCGCTAATGGCAAATATGAACTGAAGAGTGTGCGAAGAGTACACCCATAGTGACCATCAGGCGATCCGGTACAGTATCGGTGAACGGAGACCGGTGGAAGTGCGGAGGACGAAAGTAAGCGAGCGGAAGTGGTAAACGAAGGCATTCAATAAGGATCTCTTCATCGAAGCCCTAAGGGTAGACAGCAGCGTCCCGGGTTTAAGCGCGAACGAGTTAACCGAATCATTAGCAAGGGCATGTGACACGACTATGCCGAGAAAACTGGAACCAACAAACAGGCGGCGTCCAGCTTACTGGTGGAACGAGGAAATTAGCACCCTCCGTGCTACTTGTCTTTTAGCCAGAAGGCGCTTTCAGAGAGCAGACAGAGAGGAGCGCAGGGTGGTGCTCCGAGAGGCCAGGGCTGCATTGAAACGAAAGATAAAGCTGAGAAAGTCAAATAGTTTCAAGGAGCTGTGCCGCGATGCCGATGCCAACCCCTGGGGTGACGCATACCGAGTTGCGATGGCGAAGATCAGAGGTCCAACGATGCCGGTTGAAATGTTTCCCAACAAGCTGAAAGTCATCGTGAAGGGACTTTTCCCACAGCATGACCTACACCATATGGCGAGAAAGATGGAGACAACGTTGAACAAGTCTTCAACGAGGAACTCATAGCAGCAGCAAAAGGGATGAAGGCGAAGAAAGCTCCCGGCCCGGAAAGAATTCACAACGTGGCATTGAAGGCGGCGATCCAGACGTTCCCGGACATGTTCAGGATGGTGCTGCAGAAATGTCTGGACGAGGGTCAGTTCCCTGATAGGTGGAAGGTACAAAAGCTTGTGCTGTTGCCAAAGCCCGGAAAACCACTGGGGGATCCTGCATCGTATAGGCCAATATTTTATTTATTTTATTTTATTTTACTACTCTTCGAACTGATTGTACAGACAGATATTGCTATTCACTAATCCTATTTCCAAACATTGTCTTAGATATACTAAAATCAAAAAAGACAAATACTTCATTAAAACGACGACAACAAACATCAAACGGATGATTCTGTCCATAAAGAGTGCGGTGCAGAGGAAGGCGGATAAAATCTGCACGCCGGATCGTTCTGGCCGGAATGTTTACATTTATATTGCTCAGCAGTACTGAGCAGTCTACCCAAGCAACATTATAAGTTTTATCCCGGTTTTATAGCATTCTACAAGTCTAAATCATGGTCTACAGAACCCTCATAAAACCTAAATTGTTACTTGGGTACGTTGCTCTTCAGGATGTCGAATATAAAAAGCCGTTGCAACAGGATCCTCCTACTAGCCAAGGTCGGTAGATGTATCAAAGCGCAGCGATGCTCGTAAGGTGGTAATCGAACCGGATCATTCCACGGAAGTAAACGAAGAGTAAATCGAAGAAAGTTCCTTTGAATACGCTCGATCCGGTTAATCTGAACGACATGGTATGGCGCCCACATCAGCACTGCATATTCAAGTATGCTGCGTACCAGCGCGCAGTAGAGACTTTTCCAGCAATGAATGTCTTCAAACTGCTGCGTGTTTCGTTTGATGAATCCAAGCACTGCGTACGCCTTGGCGGTCGTTGCAGCTATGTGTTGGGTAAATCTCAGCTTACTGTCAAGTAGTACACCCAGATCTTTAACAGTGCTTACTCTGACGATACTAGTTGTCAACATTCTATAATCGAAAATGGTCGCCATCCTTGTTCGATAGATAGAAATTACATTACATCGGGCATTTAAATCCATTGCGTTTAGCCTGCACTAGTGTAGTAACGCGTCGATGTCAGCTTGTATGGCACAGCAATCAACTAACGATGAAACTACCCGAAAGAACTTCAAATCATCGGCAAACATTACCTTCGGAGATTTAATCGCTTCGCAAAGATCGTTGACGAATAGCACAAAAAGAAGTGGGCCCAAATGGATCCCTTGAGGCACACCAGATGTGATATCGAATGGGTCAGAGCTCGTTCCATCGAAGCGAACGTAGGCACTGCGCTCAGTTAGGTAGGAAAATATCCAGCGAGTCAACCAGGCCCATTCTGTCCA
This sequence comes from Ochlerotatus camptorhynchus, assembly GCF_037179485.1. Lineage (NCBI taxonomy): Eukaryota > Metazoa > Arthropoda > Insecta > Diptera > Culicidae > Ochlerotatus > Ochlerotatus camptorhynchus. The sequence continues at coordinate 798,957 of NW_027040752.1, read as the reverse complement.
ATTTGTCCACCGCCGAAGAATGCGGCACTCTATCGAACGCATTAGAGAAGTCGATATAGATGGCATCGATTTGTTGTCTCATTTCCAGTGCGTTGACCAACGAGGAAACATATGCCATCAGGTTGGTAGTGGTAGAGCGTTTTTTCACGAATCCGTGCTGGAATTCGGAAATAATATGATGAACGTGTGGATAAAACAAATCGAAGACGAGGCTTTCAAAAATCTTTGGCAAGCAGCTTAAGATTGATATGCCACGGTAGTTCTCTACGTTGTGGATATTACCAGCTTTATGTATGGGAGTAATGGCAGCAGTTTTCCAAGCACTTGGAAAAACGCCTTCCGCCATGGAACGATTAAAAAGAATTGTGAAAAAGTTCTTGATAAACAGTGGTGAAAGACGATCTGGTCCGGCGTCTTTGGATTTGTCTATCCCTTGGAGTTTGCTCAGCGTTATAAAAAACATGCTGAGGAATTGCATCCGTCTGCTTTCGCTTTCTCATGAACGACCAAAACGATTTAGGATCGTTTTTGATGTTTTCTTCCGTGCGATGAATGTAGCTGCTGAAGCATCGCGCAAGCAAAGAGTTATAATTGCTCTCCAATACACGCAGCTCAGCTTTGTGCTGTTCGTCCCTCGAACGAAAATAACGTTTCCTGGCCTTGCCAAGACGATTACGTAGATGCTGCAGCTCGTTGTTCCACCAAGGCTGTCTTCTCCCGAAAAAGCGGCGTCTTTGCTTCATGGGTGCTACTTCCCGAACAATTGAGAACACTTGTTGATAAAAGTTGGAAACAGCTTCGTTGATGTTGCACCCATTAAGGCACCCATCCCAATGAACGGCCGAAATTAATGCGTTAGCGATGCGAAATCACATTGGTTGAAGGGGTCCGATGCGTTCATGCTATCGCACTTTCCGGTGGTTTCAAATTTTAACACGAAGGGTTTGTGATGATGATCAATTTTCAGCAATGGCAACGGTGGTTCCAGTACCTCAACACACTTATCCTCTTTGATGAAAGCCAGATCGAGAAGCCTCCCATTTACGTTTGTCAAATCATTAACTTGATAAAGTCCGCAGCCTACAACGGAATCTATTAGGGCTATCTCTTGCTCAGACGAAGCATTATTATTATTTATCTTTATTAGGGAGGCTTTCAGCCTTGGGCTGGTTCGCCTCCAACTCAGACGAAGCATTTACCGGCAATAAAGAGTTGATATCTTCATCGTGCATCCAACACAAGTGTGGGAGATTGTAATCACCAACAACCAATACACGACCGTGATCACGGGCAAGATCGAGTAGATTTTGTACACAAGCAGAATGTTGTTCGTACAAATTCGTGGCACTGTTTGGTGGGAGGTAAATAACGCAAACAAACAACTCGAAATTCGAACAACGTAATCCGAACGATGATTTGCTCTAGTTGTTCACATTCAACTACACTAACAGACGTGCTCTGCAACCCATTTCTCACACCAATCAATACTCCACCTCCACGCAGAAAACAGCTGGTGTTTGCATTCCTATCACAGCGATAAATTGTGTAGTTGTGAGCGAGTTCCGAGTTTTGGATATCATTGCTGAGCCAATATGCTAGCTGAATACTGTCAGAAAGCTCTTGGAGATGATCATCCTGAATAGGCTGACGAAATGGACGGAGACTGAACACGGGTTGTCGGAGAGGCAGTTCGGATTCCGTAAAGGGAAATCGACGGTGGATGCAATTCGGACAGTGATTGACAGAGCCGAGAAAGCTTCCAAACAGAAGCGGAGAGGAAATCGATACAGCACCGTGATTACGATTGATGTGAAGAATGCATTCCTACATCTGCAGGATTCTAAGTAGTTACTTCCAGAACCGGGTCCTGGTCTACGCGACAGACACGGGGCAGAAATCGCATAGTATCACGGCGGGAGTTGTATAAGGCTCCATTCTAGGTCCCACGCTGTGGAACGGAATGTACAACGGCGTGCTGACGCTCAAGCTGCCCAAAGGAGTTGAGATCGTTGGCTTTGCGGACGATGTCGTCTTGACGGTAACCGGCGAGACGCTGGAAGAAGTGGAAATGCTGTCGGCCGAGGCGATAGATATGATTGGTAACTGGATGCAAGGAGCGAAGCTGCAGATAACCCACCACAAAACAGAAGTGATGTTGGTTAGTAACTGCAAAGCAGTGCAGCGGACAGAAATCACCGTTGGAGAGCACACAATTGTTTAGAAGCGCGTGCTGAAGTATCTGGGAGTGATGATCGACGACCGGCTAAACTTTAACAGCCACATCAAATATGCTTGCGAGAAGGTGGCGAAGGTCATCAATGCAATAGCCATAATCATGCCGAACAATTCTGGTCCAAGCAGCAGCAAGAGGCGCCTTCTGGCTAGTGTGTCCTCATCGATACTAAGGTACGGAGGATTGAAGCGCTGAAAACGAGGAAAGGAAATTGAGCAGTACGTTCCGGCTCATGGCCATGCGAGTCGTGAGTGCGTACAGAACCATTTCGATGGAGGCAGTATGCGTTATCGCCGGTATGATTCCAATCGGCATTACCTTGGCCGAGGACTACGAGTGCTATATGACGAGAGAAACCAGAGGAAAACGAAAAATGGTGAGAACGGTGTCGATGGCTAAGTGGCAGCAGGAGTGGGATGCTGCACAGACCGGTAGATGGACACACAGGCTAATACCGATTCGTTCGACCTGGGTGAACAGAAAGCATGGAAAAATCAACTTCCACTTGACGCATTTCTTTTCTGGTCATGGCTGCTTCAGGAAGTACCTGCATCGGTTCGGACACACAGCGTCACCCTTCTGTCCAGAGTGTGGGAATGCGGAAGAATCAACAGAGCACGTGGTCTTCGAATGTCCTAGATTTGATGCTGTGCGAGAGGATATGCTCACCCTTAGCACGGAGAATGTCGTCGAAGAAATGTGTCGAGAGGAGGGCAGCTTTAACGCCGACCAGCAAGAAAGTAGTATTGTGCTCACACAAGTGCGAAGTGAAACCCGAAGCCGTCAGAGTAGGCTGATTCCGTTAGCCGAGTAGAACGCGACGCTGGGAGCTAAATGGCTCACAAATTGGGGAGAAGGTCAGCGAAGTGTAATGCTCAGCCCCCTCCCAAGTAATACAACAAGTGGTTCCAGGGGAAAAAGGGCAAGACGTCCAAGGAGGTTTTAGTGCGGTAAGAATCCCACACACCGTGTCACCGCGACCGTGTGCCCGGTCGTCAAGCGGTGTCATGATGGCCTTTTGAAGGTTTCCTTCTTGCAAAAAAAAATAAAGGTTTGTGTCCTAGACACGACCGCAGTATGACGTAGAACTACGAGTCCAAAATTGGCCACCCCGGAGAAGAGGCCAGTTTCTGCATATGGTGAAAAACCATTGAATCACATTAAAATTTACCAACTAGTTCAATGGCAGTTGTTAGGAATAGCCAGGATCCAATCATTTTCCGGGAACCCCTAGGGAAGTATCCAGTTTCAGACTTGGATCAAAATCCATTACCACTCAAATCACATGAGAATTCATCTACTGCCTCTATGCTCTATTTGAGAAAGTTGTGACGCGAAGGAAATTGTAAACAAACCGAATCACACCGGACGGCCAATGCAGGAAACAACTAGCCCAACCATGGTACAAATATAAATTTTGTCGAATATTCAAACTTTTGAATAAAATTAATGCATGACAGCATAAAGTTTAAATTTTTTAGTAGTATTATACTGCACACAAACATTGACAATTAAAGTTAACATTCCTCTTGTGAATGTTCTAAAGTGAGCCATGTTGATGAGAAAATTATTTAAAAATGAATTATTTTTGAAAACATCATCAAACAACAAATTCTCATATATGTAAACACCACATTAACCGCTGACTTGCTCCTGCTTGCTGCAGGACCCAGTGCCACGCCGTCCCAAGCGGTAATGAGCAGATGCACGATAGCAGCGGCATTGTATATCTTTTCAGGTTCAAGCAAAACGATGTGCAACGAAGTGGTATTCGATTATGATAAATGGGTTTGGGAAAAACGTTTATTTCATGAAAACAGTGATAAAATTATTATTTGTACATTTTTCAAATGTTTTTATGGAAAATTTGAAAAGTATTTAATTCAGCAGATTTGTAAAGTAATATCCTTTCGATTGGCGTATTTGGATTTTTATTTAATCTATAAACGACAGAGTTATAAGCGTTCAAAACCTAACACTATTTCACCACACATATTTTTTGATTTGCACCCCAGTATAAAGGGTGTCCACGATGAAATTGCCACACTATGAAATTGCTCTAACTTTTTAACCGTTGGGTAGAATTTAATGAAAATTTGGGTGGATTTAGTTCATAGTGCATTATTTACATCCTGCAAGTTTTAAAGTCCTGTGATCAAAACTCGCGGAAATGGAGTCGAAAGAACAGCTCATGCGTGATAAAATCTTGCGCATTCATCACGAGAACAAGGATCTCTCGCATCTTTCCATCGCTAAAACGTTGGGAATCGTGAATTCCACGGTGTCGCGAGTGATTAAGCGGTTCGAGGAACGGTTGACCACCGATCGGAAGCCCAGAAGTGAAGGAAAAAGTATTCCGTACAACACCAAAAATCACAACCGCGTAGTTGGGGCCTTCAACCGAAATCCGAACGCCTCCGTTAGGGATGTGGCTAAGAAGCTGCGCCTAAGCCAAAGTTTTGTCCAGAAGGCCAAAACTTAGGCTGGGCTTCGAACGTTCAAGGTACAAAAGGCCCCTAATCGCGACGAGAAGCAGAACAAGTCCGCCAAAACCCGTGCCAGGAAGTTGTACCTCAACATTCTGACGAAAGTTGAATGCTGCATCATGGACGACGAAACATATGTGAAGGCCGACTTCAAACAGATCCCCGGCAACCTGTTTTTCACGGCCAAGGATAAGTTCAGCGTTCCGGAGCATGTCCACACTCAGAAGATGTCCAAATTTGCGAAGAAATTCCTGGTTTGGCAAGTCATCTGCACGTGCGGGAAGCGGAGTGCACCTTTCGTGACCCAGGACACGATGAACGGACAGGTGTACATAAAAGAGTGCCTCCAGAAGCGGCTGCTTCCTCTCCTGAAGGCCCACAACGTCCCAACAATCTTCTGGCCGGATTTGGCCTCATGCCACTACTCCAAGGACGTGCTGAAGTGGTATGCGGACAATAAGGTCAATTTCGTGCCGAAAATGTTCAACCCTCTCAACACTCCGGAGCTCCGCCCCATCGAGAAGTACTGGGCGATTATGAAGCAGCACCTTCTTAAACGACCTAAGGTAGTGAAGACAGTCGAGGAACTGAAGAAAGTATGGGTTTACATGCAAAAAACGGTTGATTCACAGGTTGTGCAGAATCTTATGGCCGGGGTTAAGGCCAAGGTGCGGGCATTTGCGTATGGACTGTAAATAAATTACGAGTAAAATGGTAAAATGAAGTTTAATAGTTATTTCTCAATCCCTGAAAATTTGATGGCAATCGGATGAAAACTCGAATTTTGCGAATCAATTTTGTGTGTGGCAATTTCATCGTGGACACCCTTTAGTCGACAAAGACTTAGTTCTACGTCAAAAATACACACGCGAGCACACACCGAATTGCTCCAGTAACACCCAAAATAGTTCTGCGGAGGAACAACCTATCTGGATGCCGCAGCATCTTCTTATCCTTCACTCCGTGTTCATTCACACCTGTGTATTGTTGCGATTTATGAAATAAATTAATTATCGCTCATAAAAATAACTTTTGCAAATCTTCTTGCTTTATCACTCTGGTCGATACTTGATTTACCTGATTCTATCATACGTAAGAGGACGATTTATATCCTTCTGCAGTTAAACAAAAACTATCGTCTCTGAAAGACTCTCGATAGAAGATTAATGAAACTTGAATTTTTCATGATTATCTTAGTTGAAGATGCTTATTTCAAATAACAGCCAAAAGTGGCAATTTTTATACGACAGATGAGGAGATGAAAATATAGAATTGATAGTTCCGTTTAGAGTACGGCATTGTGAAAATTGCATGTAGAGAGTAGAAAGCGAGCTAGGACAACTTTAGGAATGTACAAATCGGTTTTATCATCTCTCTTTACCAAACTCCCTCTTTGGAGAGGGATGGTGAGGGGTATTCCCCCCGCCACCACTGGCAAAAAGAGATGATCACCGACCGCTCAAGTACCGACGATGCGTTTGAAACAGTTCTACCGATTTTTACGGGGGGACACCCGTTATCGATCACCTCCGTTGTTTTTGAGATTCCTTTTCCTTATTACCTTTTTATAAATCAAGCAATGGCGCTATAACCATAAGTCATAAAAGACTAGGAATAAATCTGAAGCATTGGGTTTAAATACTCGATTTAAACAGGCCCGATGATTTTTGAATCATCATGTCCCTTAAATACTGCACAGTAAGTCGCATCTTCGATGTGAAACATATATCAAATGGACAAGAAAAATGAAGGAGGTAATTTTCCAGGATGCTTTCAAGAGCTGGCTGTGTTGGTGCTGGATAAGATTAGAAATGTTCGAGGAATCCGATGAAATAACCTCTCTTACTACCTGTTAACTTTGGATTCATACCAGATTATATGATTTTCAAACCAATCAACTCATAGAGAGAAATCTCTTTTTTAATGAACTTTATGGATCGATTATATTTAACTAGTCCTGGCAGGTTGTTGGTCAACTCGTTTTCGGAAAATTTATGTGGTTCTTGTTCATCTGTTTATCGTTGTTGTTTATCGGAAGTCAATGAAAAAAGCAGATGACAGTTTTTTTTCTGGTGAACTAGAACCCAACTGTTCACCCATTGCTAAATATCAGGTACCTCCACAGAACTTGATGTATAGTTGTTGTAAAGTATGTTAAACAAATTTAATTTAAAAGTGCGTCTTTCGATTATTCACTCCAAAACCATATTATAAAATTTTGATGAATTCGTTACGCGAGAACTATTCATGTGTTCATTTTCAGTAAACAGGACCCCGCTGTTGCGTCATTTTTTTTTTCAGTAGATGAAAAAGAAAATCACCCGTGCATTCGTCTAAAATGGATGAACCCAATAACCTATCAACTGGATGCCCTCAATTTCATTAACGAATCAAATAGGATTCAAACCTTCGAAGAAGAATTTTATTTAAAATGTAACTAAATATTCTCCTCGCTTATTGTGTGCCACCTCAACGCAATCATTGTTGATTGATACATCGTTCAAGCATCTTGTTTTTTTTTGTGCTTTTCCACCTTGCACAGGAAATCCCGGGATTCTGTAAGATGCTCTGTATATAATGCTGAGGCCTACAAAGTAATTACCATTTGTGGTATATTAATTTGTGTTGTTTTTGCGATGACAGTACAAAGTATAAATAGCATATTCTTTATGAACCTGATCTATGCCCCGTAAGCAAACCAGAGTAACACTTCACCGAAATAGTATCCGTCTTGAACCGTAGAAACGATCTAATTGCTGGAAAATAAATTCTACTTATCATATAAAACAAAGTTGTATCCACAAGCACTGATTTACTGGTACGTTCTTAATTCCACTTGCCGCATCCGTCTCAAAATGCGAATGAGAACCATCCAAATTAATTCCCATACGAAAAGCTAAGAGCAAAAACAATATTTGTCACGATTCTTCGCACCGATGTTGAATTATATCCAAGTTTATCTTTCACTACAAAGTCTCCCTGGAAACAGTCTCCCGAGTAATAAGAGCAGCACAAAAGCCCACACAGACACACACACACACAGTCAGCTCGGTATGCTGTCGGAGCGGGCGCATCTACCGCCCGACCCGACCGTGCGTGCGCCTCACGCTTTGGCACGAGTTGCCAAGGAGAAACTTCGTTAAATCACACGTCTTATTCATGTACCCATTAGGGTGGTTCAGAATGTCGGTTTTGATAATCTTTCTAACATTTGAGCTCGTTTGAATGTGAACTCACCACAGTGCACTGTCCCTTTGAAGTTTATATGGGAATTGCCATGGGATCTGCACACTTAGAAATTCGGTAATTGGGTTTTTTGATTTTGACCTTAGAGCAAAATAATCATTTCACTGTTTGACACAAAACTTTTTTTTTTTTTTTTTTTTTTTGTAAAATTGAGTTTATTTGGCTGATTGTGTTAAAAACTAATTATTGCAATTATTTACGTAGCAACTTGTAAATGAAAAACTAACTCGCCAACGTCTACAGCGTTATCACAACCTATGATAAAGGTGACGTAATTAATAAAATATTTTAGAATTTCAATTTTTTGTCTTCTGCCTATGTTATTTAAAACTGGATGTATGAGGTCCTCAAAAGAGAGCCTCCTCCGACCGTTAAGGATTGTTGATATCGTTCTCTGCAAGGTTGCAAAGACTCATTTCAGCTAAAATAATGTTTTTCGGAATAATAAAACCAAAAGATGGTATGATGGCATGTTTTACTTGTAACTTACAAGAAGAGGTTACAAAGTATGCGTTGGAAACATAAAACCTGTAAATTTTGCTTTCTATGAGTCACAATCAGCGATTTGCTGATCGCTGAGTGAGTGAGTGAGTGAGTGAGTGAGTGAGTTTGTGAAAAATCGCTGATTGTGACTCTCATGAAGTGAAATAAACAGGTTTAATATGTCAAACACATTCTTTGCAACCTCTTCTTGTATCCTACCAATTCAAAATTTGATCATGGCATCTAATTATTTCATAATTTAGAAAAACATTGTTTTAGCTGAAATGAGTCTTTGCAACCTTGGTTCTCTGCAGGTGCGACCACGCCGGCGTCACTCGTGGACATTCACATAATTTGTGCTTCAATGTTTCTATTGCTCCATTACAGTGTAGGCACTGCTCGTTGTTTACTCGTCGAATAGTGTGCCATAACAGTCTGTGCTCTATCTTTTCGTTAACGAGTAAATACCAGCTACTACGCTGGGCTGAAGAGAGTCTTCTGCTTCCGATGTTAAGCCACACGCGCTTCCAATTCACTGCAGGATAGCGCAATTCCACTCTCGGTTGATCTGTTTGGTCAAGGAAAAAGCGGTGTATTTGATCGGAGGAAGGGTTTTGTTGGATTTGTTGAGGCAAGCGAGGGTATGCTTGCAGGATTGTTTTTAGGCAGGGGAGATCAGCGGGGGGATTGTTGGGATTTGTGTGGGTAAGAAAGGAATTATAAAAGGGAATGGAGCCGATCTCCTGGAGATGCCGATTGATCAGCAGCGCTTTTGCTTTGAGAGCCGGCAGCTGTAGTTTCAGTCCTCCTTGATCTCGTGTCCTAGATAATTGTTGCATTGGCACACGCGCTGGATGCCTTCTCCACAAAAATGTCCCCATGGTAGCTGTTATTTTGGCCGTATGGACACAGTATAGTGGCAATACGGACGAAAGATACCAAACCTTGGCCGTGATGAAGGTGTTGAGAAGGATCACCTTTTGGTGAAGAGTATGTGTACGCAACGAATGCAGCCACACCTGTTGCGACATTTTGCCTATCAGCATATCCCAGCTAAGTGTGATCATGTGCCGTATAGAATTGGCAAAAATCACACCCAGAATTTTTATCTGATTTTCGGTCCTCATCCAATTCGTTTGAATCGGGTTTCCATTAACGAAACCGACATTCATGGACGTTGTTTTGTGTAGGTTAAGTACGGCTCCAGACACACGCCCGAAGCAATGGAATAGGTCTCGCATTGTTTCGATCTTGCTTGCCGATGTAGTGATGACGCTAATATCATCTGCATATGCCACGATCAAGTCGGAACCACACACTCGCTCGAGGGAATCTACCAGAGGATGTAAATACAACACAAACAAATGCATCGATATTGGGTCTCCTTGTCTCACCGACCGCTGGATGGGAAACGATGCCGTAAGGTTCCCATTTATCAACAGACGGGAAGAGGATAGAGTTGCAATCCGGGACAGCAAATTCACGAGTTGACTGTTTATGCCGAGGTTGCGCATATTCTCAAAGAGAAATGAGTGCCTTACTCGATCGAAGGCATGGTCCAAATCGAAAGAGACTAAAATTCTTTTGGAATTCCGTCAGGCCCTGGTGATTTTCTGGAAGCACTCGTTTTGATCGCCGCCCATATATCCACCGTAGTTATTGCGTCCATACATGCCGCGTTTGATGCATCGTTTTCTGGGACGATCTGGTTGCACTGAAAGTCCTCTGTCTGTACTATTTCTTGCGTAGGCTCCGAATACAACTCAGAGAAATATTGATGTACGTGGTCTTGAATGGTTTGCGTGTCGTCCATGATCTCACCTCGATCGCCGTTCAAACGAGCTATCGTTGTCTTTTTTCTTCTCCTTTCGCCGAGCTGGAACACGGATATCGGCTCTCCTGCTACTAATTGCTCGTGTATACGAACAAAGGCTTGTGTGAAACGTCTCTGCAGAGCGAGCATCTCTCCCTTGAGGCGGTTGATAGTTGCTAGCATGTCCGGATTTTGATAGTAGCCGTCGTAGGCCCGTCGCAGCTGGTCGTAGAGGGATTGCTCCGCATGATGAAAATCATCATAAGCTTGTTTTGATTTCCAGCGGAAGAAACTAGCAATTTTTGGCTTACCGTACGCCAGCCACCAGTCCATCCAGCTTCGGTAGTTGCGTTTTTGGCGTGTCCAAAATTGCCAACTTGTCTGGAACTCCACTATGTTTTCGTTGGTGAGGAGATGGGGACGAAGTGACCAAAAACCGCGTCCTTGTGCTTGACCTAGGTGAGGTAAACACTCTCGCAAAGTCACAGCCATGTGATCGGTGAATGAACATACGTTTGTATGCACGGTTCGCAGCTGATCACGCAATCCTCTGCTGACATAGATACGATCTAGTCTTGAAGAAGAATTGGCCGAAATGTATGTATGGCCAGAATCTCTGGGGCGTAGCATTATCCACACGTCATGCAGCTGCAACTGCTGTATGGTGGCCTGGAGAGACGGACTCGTATTGTACCCCGTTGCATCGCATTGTCGTAGCACACAATTAAAATCGCCTGCGAGAATTACGTGCTCGGTGGGGTGTCGGAGGTAGTAGGCGATTGTGTTGTTGAAGAAACGCTCTCTCTGGGCGCGGTATACTGTTCCAGATGGAGCGTAAATGCAACAAAGTGTGGTATCGAGAACACGCAAAGCGACCAGGCGACCATCTAGACTTCTCTCCACATGCGAGAAATGTATATGGTCTCGTAATGCGATGGCAGTTCCTCTTCTTGCATGGTCAACGTTGGCAATGACGTTGAAGCCAGGGAGAGTAAGCTGCTCGTTTACCACCTCTTGAAGAAAAACGACGTCGAGCTCCATCGTTCGGACAAGTGTTCGAAGTGCGTTAAGTTTCGTTGTGTTCGTAATGTTGTTTACGTTGATGGTCGCAATATTATAGCTGGTGAAAAGGACGGTTTAGTGGTTGGAGTCTTTGTCGTGTGAAACGTTGCCATTATCACAACGCATTTTTTTGCCAATCGGTCTTTGTGACCGCCTGCTGGATGTTGACGAATCGGTCTCATTACCGTCAATTTGTTGCGAAGCTGATTTGCGCGTGACTCTTGTCCATGTATTGCTGTCGTTATCTCCATGCTGCACTTCTGCTGGTTTTAGGAACTCATCGAAATCGATCTCGATAGGCTCTACACTATCAGCGGAAGGGGGCATCGCGCTGCTTGAACGCGATTCCTTCTCTGTTGACGTTGATTCCTTGGCTTGTAGTTGTTTTTGTTCGGTTGCTCCCGGTTTCGGTGTGATGGTAAAAGACGGACGTAGCTTCGGTACAGATGATTTTTGGGCCGGTGCCTTGGGGCCGACTGGAATCGGTCGCGAGGGGTTCGGACGCGTGCCATTTGAACGTGGCGGGTTCGGGTTTTTTGTGACGTCAGCGTACGAAGAGCTGTGTGTCGGCAGTTTTTGGACCAGCAGCTTTTTATTCTGCACACACGAGATGCCATTATGAATATACTCGCCACAGTATCGACAGGTTTGCTGCTGGCCGTTGTACGACACGAGCGTCGTTTCCCCGTCGATGGTGACGTAGGATGTAATACCTTTTGTAATAGTCATCCTTACTATACGGACACCGGTCGGTATCTCTCCGTGCGCGCTGAGAAACTTAGCAATTCTCTCGTTCGTGAGTTCTTCGGACAGATTAAAGAGCCTCACTACCACAGCACCATCCTCCATCACCAAACGTAGTTTGTACGGCTTCCCGTCGACTGTCAGCTCGTGTATATTTTCGTTTCCCTCGACGACTTTTTGCGCCACTTTGAGACAAGCAGCTTTGACAAAGGCAACTCCAGTGTTGCGGCTGTATTGAATCCGCAAGACATCTTCACGCTTCATACCCAGCGTCACACCAACGAACTGGTGGACCTCCTCGGACGATGGCTTCTTCGGCACATTCGCATAGTCAATGCGAAATGTGTTTTCGCGGCGTTTTATCGCGGACATTGCTACGCAGTATCATAAAAAAAAAACGCGGTGAAACTCACGGCGATCACTCAATCACGGATACGCACTTTACACTGTAAATTGATCAAAAATAGCCGGCAAAAGGCTTCCGCAGACGATAGTGGTATAAGCATCTATTCGGCACGGAAGTTGAGCGCTAACTCAAGCCTAACAAAATGACAGCTCGCTCCCATTAAAAGTACTTCCAAGGGGCGCTAAGGTGGTGATTTTTCCTAATGTAACCGCACTTATTTAAAATAGTTTCAGTGCTTCAAAATTGACGAAATTTTGGATTTCGTTTCCTTTTGTAATGCAGATTACGAAAATGCAATAAACCTCAATACCCATGAAGAACTCAATTGTCGGTGTTCGGTAAAAATCAGGCATTTTAAGTACTTAGTTTAAAGTACGGCTGGTACGACTCGATTATCAAAACAAAGCTGACAATGTTTTGAAATTAAAATTTATTGAAACAGATTTTTAAATGACGGTCAAATTTTAGCGAACGAAGACGGTAATAATTTCTAAGTGTGTGTGCTAATGTGAAATTTTCCCAGCTACAACTTTACTGAGGGGAACATTTTAATTGAACGTCAAGAAAATTAGTCATTAATTCATTTCAAAGATGATGCTCTTTTGACATGCTACTTCACCTGAGCAACATGGTTGGATTTGTGTTCACTCACTCAAGAAAAAAGTGGCACAAACTGCGGGCAATGTTTACTAGTCATGAACACACTAATGGACGTAAGCTCCATCTCAGATTACCTCCTAATTCCACCCCTATTTGGATGATGTTCCAAATGTTTGCTTAGAGTCGTGTTGATTAACTCTGATGTCGACGTCAAAGCAGCTGCATCGGATGAACTTTTTTTTTTTAAAGTTGATTGATAAAAATAATTTTAAATTGAAAAATGACGAGGTAATGCGAGGTAAAGATTGTGCCTCGCGGATTTTGCAGAAGAGTGGTTTGCATCTCACAGCAGTCTGAAAAAAATATCGTTCACGTAAACTGTAACACTGAACTGTCATCCGATTGTGGTTAACCCCGATGGTGCAAAACCTTCAAGGGTAACAAATGCAGCCTACTATGTCATAAGTGCAAGTTGCAGCGTTACCCAGAAAGCAGTCAATTACTCATTTCAGTAAGTTGTCGGCTTCGAAATGAATTGATACCTAATTACCTAGACGTCTTATCAAAAAGTGGTCTGAATCAAATTTGTAGCTGATAGAATTTCACACAAGAACAGAAAGCAAGCTATGTTTTAAACGTGTATGACGGAGTACTAGGACGTTTAGAACAAATAGTTCGTTTTTCCAATAGAAATTTCCATATAAACTCCAAAGGATCAAATTTTGAGGAATGGTCTGGTGAGCTCGGTGGACTAAATTCGAAATTTTGAACCACCCTAACCCCCCATCCTCGATGGCTCTTTTACTCACACGCAGTGCACATTTTCCCGTTCCCGTTCCGGAGATGATTCTTTGTGTTCTTGACGTACTACAACACGAGCGGAAAACTTTTTCAAATGTAAATCCAACGATATGTACAAAGTTAATATATTAGATCAAGGATAAGAGTTGCTAAATCAGGATTCACGTAGAGTCGTCCTGCTTTTCTACGACGCCTGTTAAAAAAATAAAGCAGAAAGGATTTGTCGACGATGAACGAGGAGGGGACGAAAGAAAATAGACAAGGACGTCGACGGGAGAACGCTGTCACTGTTGGAGACGACTCCATCGTCGTCAGTCGCCTTCCTGTCGTCATACGGTCTCTCTCTCTCACTCTTTTCAACTTCCAGGAAGGAAAGTGGGTGAAAGCAGGAAACTTTTTAAATTAATAAAGTTGCCATTACTTCAGCTCGCTCGACTTTCTGATTCCCTCTTCCTGCTTTGCCAGCGATTTCCTGAGGAGAAAACTCCTTAGCAAGCATGTTCAAGAATTTCAATATTCCACCAGCAAAGTCCCGTTCGTTTTTTGAGGGGCGGCGGAATCAATCGACAGCTCGAAAAATGATCAATTACATATAAATTATGACCGACACGGTGGATCAGACCAACTCAACATTGCTTCGAGTCGTCTCAATTTCGTCAAGAGTGAGTTGAATTTTCCGGGTAAAAGCCTTGCATGGCGATTGAGAACGACCCTTATTTGAGTTTAGTTAACTCATAAACCACACAAAGTGCAGGAGATCAGCGATGAGTAAATTTGTCTCATGTTTTTCCAGGTTCGTCCATTTTCCTCATTTTCCGGCAGATTTTTGAGGGCTTCCACAAGAGGCAAATTTCAATAATAAGTTCCTCCATGTTTGGCGATTATGAGTGAAATAAACTTGAATTTGGGTCGTTTTTGTTCACCTTGCGGAAAACCATGTTCGAAATCATGTTCGAGAAAATCAATCCTTTAAATTTGTCGAACCTCTTAACGGAATCGCTTTATGAAGAGCTTTGAGTGGGTTGGTTTATTTCCTTTAAATTCCGTTATAATTGCTTATCTTAATGGTGTTGAGTACTTGGCACTGATGAAGTTTGCAAGTACGTACGCGTATATGCCAAAAGATAAGCAATTATAACGAAATTTAAAGGAAATAAACCAACCACCCACTCAAAGCTCTTCATGTTCGAGAAGTTTTTCCTGGAAAAGCCCGGAAACTTCAACTCACTTTTGAGTAAATCCACTTTTGACGAAATTGAGTAGACTGGATTCAATTTTGAGTAGCTCTGATCGACCGTGCAAGCCGAAGGAGGGCACTCACTCGAATCTTTGCCAGGAGATAACAATTAGCCCAAAGGCATCGGAACTTAACGGGCGCAAGCTGTTTCCACGCCGTCGTCCCTGTAATCGGACGACACGCTGCAATCAATCAGCCAAAATGGACGAGTTCTGTGGATGATATTTGATTCCGTCTTCGTAGTCGGAGGTGCTGTTTAATTACATGCTGAGCTTTCCAGGGCTTTGATTTTTTGGTTAACGGAGAAGAAAGCTAATTTCGCACCCCGTGGCGTCTCAGCCTTGCAGAAATTTCCTCAAACGGGATCTAGTTAATATTGACAGTCGACAGGAAATTAATTACTGATGAATTCGCGTAAACGGCGCACTGAAGCGAAGCAAAGGAAATTCCGAAATGTAGATTTATCAGAGGCTCAATGAGCCATGTAGATTTGAGTTTGGTTACCGTTTATTTTACTTTTAATCAAAGAGAGACGTACATTCAAGCGGAGAAATTTCCATGCAGATAACAAAATTGATTCCGGATGTGTCCGATTCCTATAAAGAATACGCTGCGAATGAATTTGAGGGAAACACGAGACTAAATCCAGATGAGTTTGTACAGCGAGGCGAGGAAAAGCTGTACCATTTCATGAGTTAGCTCCATTTACATAAGTGGTCACATACGCCAATGAGATCGACCCAAATTTGAGTTCAATTTACTCATAAATCACTTCCTGAGGTTTTCCAGGTTTTCCCAGGAATAAAATCCCAAATATGAGAAAAGTCATCATTAGATTCACTCACTCTATTGGTACTACTTCTAGACTGAGTAAAGCTGAGTGCTCCTCATTTTCCGGCAGATATTTTAGCTTTTCCACTGGTAAATATGACGCAAATTTACTCATCACGGAGTTACTGAACTTTTTGCTATTTATGAGTAAATTGATCTCAAATTTCGGTCGATCTCATTCGCCGGATACGGAACATTCAATAGAGAAAATAAATATAGCAACATCCACACACAACATTCTTCAAAACCTTCAACCGCTCAAGATCCAAAACCAACTCCATCCGGTCCGGTGTGACCTTTCCTCGCAGGGATTGTGTGACATCAACAGGGCAGCGCGCAACAAGCCCTTTCGGAAAGCCTTTAATTTAGCATCGAAACAAACGATTCCACTTTGGCAGTAAACGTGTCGCCATCTACCGGGGACCGATGCCGACCGATCACTGCTCATGAAATTTCAATTCCATCGTGAATAAATCATACGAGCATTGAAGATTAATGATGCCCACCGCCGCGCGCGACGAAGTCATTGACCAGAGACCAGCTCGTTTCTTGTTTGTGCTGCCTCTTCGGTTCAAGAGATGTTGCGGGTAAATACAACCATCATGTTGACATGTGTCCAGTCGGTGGCCTTCAGCCGATACAAGGAAGTGTAGTCACTTGAGATTTTTCAAGAAGCTGAAATTGTGCGATAACAAGTGGCCAAAAGTGGGCCAAAACGGCAACGAACCGGAGGCATAATTTGGCCTTGTCAGAGTATTTCCCTGGTCGCAATGGGCGCCGGAGCAGCAGCGTGATCCATCAGGATGGGGAAATAAGAAATTCATGCCATCCGTGTTGGATGGGACTGGACCCGTACTCGGCGGCGCGGTTGCCTTTTGAGCAAAAAATGGGAATTATGGGTCTTTGGGAGGAGATGGGTGGTTAGGGATTTGGAATGACAGCAACGAACGACGAGCAACCAGTGGGGCGGAGGTGGAATGTGTGTGAGTTTGTGTAAGAAGGGGGAAGCGACGGAATGATTGATGGAGGAATTATGCGAATTTTGGGCATACATGTGAAGCGCAGAGACATGAGTAACATTTTCGGCGATGGCTTTTGGTTTCTTCTGTGATGACATTGGGCCTGTGGGATTTAAAGAATTCTATTTTTCAACGGAAGAAAAAATGAACGTATTAAAGTTTAGTCGTTTGGTGAAATGTTGGTGGCTTGTATCTCATAGTAGCACATTTTAGTTAACAGCAAAAGAGTAACTCGATGAAGACAATCGATCAACCCAGTTAGGTGGTTTTCAAATGATAAGCGATAATTCATATAGGGAACGGTCCTTAGTAGCACACTTGCACATAACATATGTGGAACTCGATCATCAAACATCGACCCCATTTCAGTGATTTCAAGTGGTATAGAAAGACATCGATCTGTCAAATTGATTATACCAGCTGTTAAATGAGAATGAGACTCAAGGGGGCAGTCTTTTTTTTAACGTAGGACTACGTCTTTGATTTCTATATGGGGGTACACTTTGTGAAAACCGAAAATGGAACATGAAACAAATTAAGAAAGATTTTGAACGTTAATAACTCAGCTGCCCCTGGTCCAATTTCAATAATTTTATCACCAATCGATCAGAAATATGTTGATTTTTAACGAGAAACTATTGAAAAACTGGTAAATGTCCAGCATTGTTCAAAAGCGTCGAATTAACTAACAAATCCACCAATTACCTACATGCATATGCTGCTTCCCCAGCACAGTCGTCAGAGAGTAGTAAGTAGACGAAACAAGTCGAAGTGGCATTTGCCTCCGATCCTCGGGCGCGTGCGAATAGGGAGGATGGAATTGCGTAATACTTTGCACACTCATCGCCATATTCAGAAACAAACGCAAATTCTTCGAGATAACCACCATCCGCCGTCTGGCTCGCCGTGGCGGTGTCTGACGTATCTCCGGTTTGATTAACGAGGTGTGCTGAAGGTGTTCCTGAAACAAGAGATCCGTGATGCTGTCACCTAAACTAAACACGCCAAGCATAAGCGGCCATGGATGTCATCTACGTTTTGAAGTGACAGAGACGCACTTTGTTTGGTTTCGGAGGTTAAATCATCACCAACTTTGGCAACAAAGCGGCTCTTTTCAGGGCCACCAAGCTTATTACAGTAAAGAGTAGGAATAGAATTCATCGGCCTGTTTGTCCATATTCAGAACCAACGATCACACAAAATGCTCATGTAAGTAAATTGGATTTTGATCAACCTTGATCAACTTTGAATCGCCACGGCCGGATATTTTCGATGGAAGAAGCAACAATCTAGCATCTAATTCGATGAAGACGGAAGGAAACATTTGTGAAGCCGAGTTATTTACGAAAGAGAGTGTCGATGAAGAGAATCGATCAATGTAGATAGGACCTATTGAAGAGTGACGCGAGATTTGTTTTCCGTGCTGAGCTCCAATGCTACCGACGCCAGGGAGGCAGCTCCCACACCTGGACCTTACCAATCGACCCATTAACTCAACCGGGGACCAACGGCTTCACTTCCCGAAGGAAGGCGTGATCAGAGATGTTATGCCTTAGAACATGCCGGTGGCGCCGACTGAGATTGGACCCAGGCCTGCTGGGGTGAGAGGTAATCACGCTAACCACCGGCGCCGATATCTTTCAATGAAATAAATGTAAATGATTTTCCATGCCTGCAATAGACTGAGTGAATTCAATCTTTACTTTTTCCAAATTCGGGAATTTTTCCCTGGAAAATCCTGGAAAAACATGGGAAAACATGAGGAAAATTTACTCATCACTGAGTTCCTGCACTTTATTTCTTATTTATGAGTGAACTAAACTCAAATTTGAGTCGTTCTCATTCGACGTGTACGCAAAAGGAAAAGAGCCAGTGTCGCTACTTGATAGCAAACTACTCATAATGGGAGGAGTCTTTGTAGCTTTTATACCACTAGGTTGCACATCATTCTGCTTTAACCTGAAAAGATATAGAAGAGCGCTGCTGTATGGCACTAGCTCATTAAAAACCAGCATTCTTTGCTTGACGTTGAAGTAGTACAGTTCGGTCTTTGCTTGCTCTGTCGAGTTGTTCGATTAACCTATAGTTTGTTGCAAACGTTCGCAGATATACTGCACGTCGCGTCGTCAGTAGTGTCGGTCGCATCGCGTGATGGGAAGACAGCGCTCCCGGAGCAGACTTCGTGACCAAGCGGAGAAGAAAAACAGTGGTGAGGGTAGCTCGGTACCTACCTCAAATAGGTACGCTACTCTTCCCACCGATGTTGGGAATACCAACCCAGTCCCGGTGAAGCGGACGAAAAAGAGGAAGAAGAACCAAGGACAGTCCGATGGTACGAGTGGACGTGGCGATGTTACCGCGACGAAAGCCAGCGACATCGGTGATTTCGGCAACGCCGTCAAAACCGAGAATTCTGCCGGCCCGAGTGCGGCGAAAGTCAAGCTTCCTCCACTGGTGGTGAAGCAAGTACCACTCAACACGCTGATTGGCTGGCGATCTCTCATCGCAGGGCGTTGCAGCTGAGTGTAAGCTCAGCAGGATCGGCACCAAGGTGATGCTCCGTACGAAAGCGGAGTACGAGGTGGCCGTGAAATATCTGAAGGATTCCAAGGCAGAATTCTTCACGCACGACATCCCCGGTGAGAAGCCCTTCAAGGTAGTCATCAGGAGTCTACCAAACTTCGACCCCAAGATGGTCGAAGCTGAAATCAACCGGTACAAGCTAGCCCCAATCGCTGTCTTCCGAATGACAAGGAGAGACGAAAACGTGAAGACGTACCCGGATTGTCTTTTCCTGGTGCACTTCCAGAAAGGGACGGTGACGCTCTATGCGCTGCAAGCCATCCGATCGATCTACTCCATCATCGTAGGGTGGGAGCCATACCGTGGCGGCCATCGTGACGTAACGCAGTGCCAGCGGTGCCTCAATTTTAGACACGGTACCGGCAATTGCAACATCAAGCCACGCTGCAGCAACTGCGCTCAAGAACACGCCACCTCCAACTGCCCTGCGGATGGAGCCGTGGCGTTAAAATGCGCCAACTGCGGTGGTGCACATCAAGGTTCCGACAGACAGTGCTCCAAACGCGAGGACTTCAAACGCATCCTAAAACAGGTGGTAACTTACAACCAACCAGGACGCAAGAAGGAATAAGTCCCGGCATTTCGGACGGAGGATTTCCCGCCTCTTCGTGCTCCTCAGCAAAGGCAAGCGAATTCGCGGGTGCAACCCGTCCCCCCTCAAGAAGCTTCCGGTGATTCTGCTGGTCAAAGCTCTCCATCCCCCCCTGGATTCTGGAGACAACCAACAGCGCAAAACAACAACCCCGATCTGTTCTCAGCGGATGAACTGATGGAAATTTTCGTCAACATGTCCGGTGCTCTTCGTAAGTGCCGCAATAAGCCCGAACAGATCCAAGTGCTCGGTAAGTTCATCATCCAGTATGGCGTCTAAACCGCTAACTATCGTCACCTGGAATGCTTGCTCTGTAGGAGCAAAAAAGATTGAGCTTGCCTACTTCCTCCGCAGGCACAGCATCGACGTGGGCCTTCTAACCGAGACCCATCTAAAGTCCGGCGACAGCTTCTGGTTGCCTGACCACAACATTATTCGGCTTGATCGCATCAGCTCCAGGGGGGGTGGTGTTGCGGTCGTCGTCAGGGAAGGAATAAAATACCACACTCTGTCCCATATCACCAGTGTACCGCCAGCAGTAGACTAGTGGTTAAATTCAAGAAGGACCTGTCCACCATACCCCGTACCGGTTCGCGCTTTGTAGTTGGAGGAGTTCTAAACGCTCGCCATGAGGCCTGGTGGAGCTACCAGTAGAACCAGAACGGTCGTCTGCTGTTTGATCACTCACAACATGGGCTGTACTCCGTTTGGTTTTCAAATGAGCCAACATTCATCTCACCGGCGGGCAACCCATCGATGCTAGACCTGTTCCTGACAAATATCGGCTTGTTCAAGCCGGTAGCCTTGAACGAACTCAGCTCCGACCACCAACCGGTGGTGTCTGACCTGGGCTGCAACGTGGCTCCTGCTTCAAGCCTACGCAAGGACTACCATCGCGTAAACTGGGCCCAGTTTGGACGCGTGGTAGACAGGCACATCATCGACAACCCGCCGCTTGACACCGTGGAGGACATCGACCGAGCGTTGGAGGGACTCCACCAAGCCATAACCGTGGCTGACGAGGCGTGCGTCCGACGAGTTCTTGTGAGGGGTAAGTTTATTGCCATTGATTCCCACACCCAACTTTTGATTCGCCTGAGAAATATTCGTAGACGCCAGTTTCAGAGGACTGGAGACCTGGGCAAAACACGTGAAATGGTCGATCTGCCTGTTCAGAATGGACTCACTCCGAAATGAAAGTTTCGAGCGTGTTGTCCAGAATCTGTACGACCGCTCCAGACCTTTCTGGAAGGTAGCCAAGGTCCTGAAAACTCATCCAAACCCGTTCCACCTCTCAGAGTCGAAAATGATGACGATCGGCTTTTAATCACCCCACAGGAGAAAGCAAATGCGATCGGCAAGCATGTCGCTTCATCGCATTTGATTGGCTCGTATATCCAAAGTCCGCTCGAAGATCGGGTTGCGCAATGCGTTCAAAACCTAGATGCCTCCCCTTGTGTCGTGCCTCCGGCGGATTTGATTACAGGATAACAAATTTGCTCAGCGCTGAAATGCACCAAGAACATGAAGGCCCCCGGGTTTGACGGTATATTCAACTTGATCTTGAAGAGACTCACCATGAAAGTGCAGTCTCTCCTAACCGCTATCTTCAACAGATGTTTGGAACTGCACTACTTTCCAAGCATCTGGAAAGTAGCAAAAATCATACCAATCCGCAAACCCGGTAAAGATCCAACATTGTCTTCAAGCTACAGACCAATCAGCCTCCTTTCAGCGCTGAGCAAATTGTTCGAGAAACAAGCCGAACGATGGAAACGACGATTTTGATAAAAGGGGAAAAGCCGTCTGACTACGGGACGAAGTAGACGTTCAAGTTATCGTTGCGTGAACCGAAGTTATAATTTTTAACAGCCACCCAGAATCGAGGAAGTGAACCAAGGTCAGAAAAGTTCATCAAATTGCGACGGAAGTGATCGACCCTAAAAATCGAGAGCCACCTAGTAACTGTGGTGACGATCCAGGTTACGTAGTGAACGCGGAATCCTGTCAGAGCAGAATTGCTCGTTCTGGTCGCCGACGATCCCCCTTCCTTATCGTCGAGAAAAACGCGTTGGGTAAGTGGTAGCCAAAGTTACGTAGGCATGAGCCCAGCGCAGTCCGGAGGGTTCGCCCCCGCTTGCTGGAACTTCAGCCGATGCGGTTCCACTGCGAGCACGTGGGACATAACCATGCCATGACATGAGAGGCCGTGGAAATGCACTGTTACAATGGAAAAGTTTCAGCGTCCAACTGAATATCCCGCCAGGAACCTAGGAAACGGTTCCAACGATCCCGGAATGATGTCGGTTCCTGTGTTCCGAATGGTCGAGCCCTATATAGGATGGATCTAAAACAACGTTTGGCAAGTAGAACAGTATTTTCTCTCTCCTCTCTCACGCATGAAACATCGACAATGGGCCCCAACAGTTCCTGCAACGGCCGCAACGACCCCCCCCCCCCCTCCATATATGTAAAAGACTCTTAAATGTAAAAAAAAAAACAATGGATAAGCTATTTCTATGTGTTCGTGTGCCACTTTATTCTTATGATGAACGTCATTGTTCTCCCTGTTGTTGATCTTCTTTGTTGTCCGATTGAATAAGTTGTGAGTCCTCCCAAGCAGGGCTCTACAATTTCGAAGCTCTAAAATGAACTCGTGTTTTGTTTCTCTCATACATACGTGTTCGACGCTTCATTTCTATAACGCCTAGCTAGACTATCAACAAGAAACGAAAATAAAAAAGCAGGACGCTTAGAAGGAAAGGCTGGCTGTGGAACTTCTCGTCGTTGCTTTGCTCATCGCTTTCAATGTAACTAACGTCAATTTTCTAGTTAAACGAACCTCATTATGGCTTTCAATCCCCTTTTACGAACACTCTATCACCGCTCTTTCTTTTTTTTGTTAATTACTTTATTTGTACAGGCTCAATCGAATAAACTTTACAGAGCCAAGTTATCATTTTCTTTATACATTATAAATGTCTTAAATCTAAAATTAAAGGATTGGAACCGATTACTCGCGGTCTTCTCGAGGTTAGTGGATGACAATTGTTTGGATCGGGAGAGGGAAAAGGAGATTCTCACCGCTCTTTCAATTTGTTTAAAATGCGTTATGTCCCGTTTTCGATCATTTTTTTAGATAAATATATGGTTGGAAGATAAATTAGAAATATGACGTGTAATCTTCAAGTGTTTTGACGTGAGACATGCTTTAAATGTGTTATTTCATTTTCCGTCATATACGTCATGATACCTTTGTTGATGTGTTTCATAAAGAGAAAACTATCAAAGTCGAGCGCTCTTTCGCTCATCCGTTTCGACGAAGCTTGAAAGGAAGACCAATGGAGCGACGGGAGAGGGAGAGAGAAAAGCGATTGAACATTTGTTTGTGCACGCCGACTGAGGTTCTAGAATGCTGCGAAGCTGTTCGACTTTAATAGAAAAAGAAAGCCAGCAGTCTCTTCGTCGCATCGATTTGGTCGATTGAAGCTGATATCGTGACGCCCTGCTCCCAAGTGGCAGCCGACTCTGAATAGTAGCCCTGAGCTAGTCGATTGTTACACGGTAGGGTTTTTGATCTATTTTCCGTCCTACTAAGCACAACCCGCACTTTACCTCTCTTTTCTGAACGAGTTTGAACAAAAAATGGAATATTTCTGTCAAAGATGACTTGCAAATTTATTCACCTTTCCATACGTACCGTTGAATTTGATAAAGAGTCACAAATTGTTGAGATATTGTCTAAAATCTAACACTGCTTCTTGATTCTAAATTCGTTCTACGAGTTTCAATTCCGTCCTAACGCATTGAAACGCCATTAGATTTTCTTCGTCCTACGGATAAACGTAGAAAAAGGGATTCGCT
Organism: Ochlerotatus camptorhynchus; assembly: GCF_037179485.1. NCBI lineage: Eukaryota > Metazoa > Arthropoda > Insecta > Diptera > Culicidae > Ochlerotatus > Ochlerotatus camptorhynchus. Next base: position 774,957 of record NW_027040752.1, on the reverse strand, counting down.
AGGAGCGCTTCTTTTGTTTTGAGAACAATGAGCGTAAATATTCATACAATGCGCTCTAATAGGATTTATGTTGTAGCTAATGAACTAACGCATCGGAACAAACCTATTATTGATTTGTGCACGGTGAAATCATTGATATTATTGATCTTTTCTAATCGATAGAACGGAAATGGGCGATTACGACCAAGTAGCGCCCTACCCTACATACGGAAAGGTAGATAAAATTGGAAGCCATCAGTGATAATAACATTCCATTTGGTGCTAAACTGCGCTAGATTAAAAAATACTAAGTGCGGGCTATGCTTAATAGGCCGGAAATGGGATAGTTAACCCTAACATATTCATAAAATTGTTTTCAAAGAGCGTTGTTTGCAGAGCTTATTTGTTTAATTATGTCGCAACCTCATCTTATCTAGCAAATGCCATTCGATGGTGGGACTAGGAGTATACTACAGCTGTCAACCCCCCTACGTTTAGGCTGCAGTCCATTTGGTAAATTTTAACTTATATTTGACAGATGGAAAATTTTAAAATAAATCTGCTATTCTACCAGGCTTATTTCCGACAAACCAGGAATCAATTTTGACAAACAAATTCTCGAAAATTGGACGATCAACCACATAAGGGTGTTCGAACATCACAACTTATTTTCGAAGTGTCAGTGAAAATTCATAAATTTTTCTGAATTTTTACTTAAATTTGACATTTTGAAATGTTGAAAAATCTCTCTGTTGTTGATCATGTGTTTTCCAAGGTGTTCGTCAAAATTGATTCTAGGTCTGTCAAAAATAATTCTGGTACAATAGTAAGCTTATTTGAAAATTTTCTATCTGTAAAATTTAAGTTAAAATTCACAAAATGGAACACAGCCACACAGATTGAATCCAACATGTGTTCGATTTTGACGTTCTGGTTGTATGGGAGTTTAGGTATTCCAAGCATTACTATTCAAGTCGACGTATCTGATTTTGTAAACAGTATCTTTAATCGACGATTTTTGGCAACTGCAAACTCACTCACAGTGGCCTCCCTTAGCTCAGTCGGTAAAGGCGCAGCTACAAAGCAAGACCATGCTGGAGATGGCTGGGTTCGATTCCCGGTCCGGTCTAGGAATTTTTCGGGTTGGAAAATTTATCGACTTCCCTGAGCATAGAAGTATGATTGGACTTGCCACATAATTATACCAATGCAAAAATGGTACAGGCATCGAAAGCTCTCAATTAATAACTGTGGAAGTGCATCTAGAACACTAAGTTGAGAGCACGCAATAAGCTAATATGCGATATGCAATAAGCTTGAAATGCGAAGAAGAAGAAGAACGCAAACGGATCTAATGTGGGTGGCCCTTTAGAGTCCTATGCTGAATCAAGGGTAAAATTAACAGGTTGCTTAGATGTTCCATGTTGGCCTCAATCAGCTAGACTAGATCAATTCCAAGTATCAAAAATGAATTATGAAGGCTAGTTTGATGTATTTTACAGAAGTATAACGAGAAGATGAATTGATTGGTAACGACTACTAGGTTTGAACAATCCAATATCGAATGGATCATTGAAACGGAGCGTCAAATCATTCACAATTGCACTATCTCTATATCTAGAGAATTAACCAGTTTTTCCACTCCAGTGTTCTCTGGAGTGAGCTTCTGTGAGTTCACTGCAGAGTGTTTTTGAGTTCTTATGTCACTCACTAGTTCCCACCAGTGTAGAGTGATCTAATCTCACCGCGCAGTTCCTACACACACAGTAAAGCAAACCCCACACGCATCAATATATTGACGCGAAGGGGAATTATTGACAATAATATTGATCATGTGAATTCATAAATATTGTCAATCTCGATATATTGACGTCAATATAGCATGTATTGACAATACGATTATTGTCAATAAAAGCAATCGTGTAGGGTTCACTTAAGGGTGTGGTGAATAATATACTGCATGTAGTGCTCTTTCTAGAACGAACAGAGCGAGAAGATTAGAGTGTTAGCTCTTGTCTCACACAGAGGAGAATGACAAGTATGCTGAAAAACACAGCAAACAACGACGTGGGAATCAAATGTTCACAACTTGACGATAATACACGACGATAACGATGAATGCCCACACGAACGAGTAAGTAATATACAATACAAAATACCATATTAGTGGAGCTAATTGAATCGCGTAAGATATTCACTCACTCTCTCACTAATTCTAGTAATGAAGGGAATAAAAATAAATGCTTCTTATGCAGATCGGAGTGGCACCGGCTGAATTCCTGTCGCTAGTGGAAGGCTTGGAAGCAGCCAGAAAAGCAACAAAATGACGAAGAAAACTAGCAACGGAATGAAGAACAGAGCGGTAGCAGTACACATACGCTGGTGTAGAGGCTGGAGAGTGAAGGTGCATCATTGGGCATCAACGACTAGAAAACACAGGAAGAAGTAGAATTGCTTGAGAAATGAGGAAGGGAGCATATATTTTCAAGCATTGCAATGACGCCTATAATCTCAGCAAATTCAGAATGTAAACAAAAAACAAGGCAAAACCTCACTCCACACCTGATGGCACCACGAAGAGTGAAAACCGATTAAGAATCATCGCTAATAAGTTGTATCAAATGTTTTCTCGAACTGTGGTTTTTCAATATCTGTCATTAGTGTTGGCTGAGAAACAAGAAAAATAAAGCACCAACACTTGAGCATCGGTTTTCATTTCAGTTTATAAAAAATAACTATTAGTCTTAGCAGCAAAGCAACGACATCGTCAAGTGCTCTTCACCAACCGTCCCAACCGGTGGCATATTTTGATTTATAATCGATGAGCAAAAGATTTTTCCCCTGCTTGAACACATCCTCCTTTTCTCGCCTTTTTTTTTCGACACCATCATCAAGTGAATGTGGTGCTATATGAACGGGAAAAGTTTTTGCCCCCACCAATTTGAGTGGTGTGTCTTTTCCTTGGCTGAGCTCCGTCTAAGCCTATGGCCCCGGCATGGTTGGCAACAGCTGTTAAATAAATAAACTGTGAATGACTTTTTGATTTTCACCTCTCTTGCAGGGTGCTGCTCCCTTCATCGCGTCTAAACCATCCATGGCATCGACGATGGGGAATATGTGCGTCTGTCATATTTTTGGCACTTTTTTCCAGGCTTCCATTTTTTATTATTGAGCAAGGGAAAAACTTTTCCAGCAGAAAACCACACCATCAGCGCTTTTCTTTCACTTGAAGTGAAAGATGTTCGATTTTCATCCTCCTGCTGCGAAACTGTAGGCTCTATGAATAATATTTTGAAAACGGGCCAACCCGTGCGGGGAGTGTGAAGGAGCAGGAGGAGGGAGCGCGAAAGAGTAGCCTGGAGCCAACATCTCATCGTTTTCCGGAAGGATTTATGACCCTGAAGGCTGAGCCACTGCTGCCATGATGGGCGGGAAATGTGCAGGGTGCGTATTGACAGGCCTTCCATTTACAAACGTTGAGAAGTGTCGAATGGAACAAGTTGTGAATGGGGGGTAAGGTAGGGTTGCTAGAACCGTTTCATAAATCATAAAATTTGTCAGTGTGGCATTCACGACTTTTGGGAAAGTTTATTTTCAACACGTCGGAGAACATGTTTTTCGAATAACAAGAGCTTAAGAGAAGCCTCCCCCGAGGACTCTCCGTGCCAATGGTTTGGTTGTTCAGGGGATAACGGACGCTTAAATTAGCAGACGCAGTTATAAATTATGGTCGATTGTTTGCGTAGGTGGTGGCATTGAGCAGTGCGACGAAAGTGTCACGACAGTCGTTGATCCGGATTTTCCGGAAGCTACAGAGTTACAGGATTACAACTCTCTGACTGGGTGATGAAGGGACGTTTGGTCGCCTCGGACACAGATTCCACGAAGTACATGGATTTTTATTTAATAGAAAACATAAACTTGAATTGATTTACGAGGAGCGAAACTTTTGTCAAGGCGACGCCATCGACTGACTAACTAACTGCGAGCAAGCTCAGTTCATGGGAAAGTGTTGTACGGAATCACCGATAAGCTTTTGTCTTTCCCGCACCACCCGACGGAAGCCTTCCTCGGTTCCAATGAACTGCCACACACCAAGTGATCCCCAGTGGATCAACGCACGTAGGCGTGAATTTCACCAAAGCGGTGTGAACAACAGCCATACTGCGATGTAGCTCGCGCAAGTGATTGCGTGATTTGCGGCAAACACGTTTCTGACTCCGTCGTCGTCGACGTCGTCATCCAGAATGGGAGCACAGGGTGCGGAAAACTTCCGGATAGAAATTTATCCTATTTCTGTGATTTCGCACAGGGATTTGACGGGAGCTGACAGGTTGACAAATTGCCTCCTCTTCCACGTGCCACGACATTCGGCGGGAAGGGATTCCAGCCAGGGGATTTCTTAGCCTTTGGGATGGAATTAATTCAGCTTCGTTTTTGTTTATCGACACCAATAAAGTTCATTTAAATGAGTTCTGCAGCTCAATCGACTCACGCCATCTGGCATTAAACATCTCAATCAGAGAGTAGCGAGAGACTAAACCGCAGAGGGCAAAATTAATTTACGACTTGGAGTTTATTATCGCTCCGAAAAAGAAAACCATACTTTTCGTGTATGTGCCCTCGGGCCTCCGGAGCCGTTGTTCCCATATTAATAGAAATTGTATGTATGCGCATAAAGGTGTGTTCTAATTTTGGCTGCCTTGGAATTGAATCGTAAAACATGCTTCTTGTCCCCCTCCCCCCTAGCGGGCTTCTTGCAGCCATGTCATGTACTCACGGAGACCAAGACGACGGCAACGACGATGTCGGGAAACATGGCTCAAGTGGCTACAGGGATCAGGAAAGGTCGTAAAAACCCTTTAAGTACAGGCGATATGTTTAATTCAGGTACCTCGCTCCGTTTGGGTGAGCGTTGCGGCAATTACGGGCAATGTTGGCAAGGTGAAGAAGGCTGGTTGGCTTGGGTGTTCTTTAAGGGATTTGTTTTTGGCTTTAAGGTCTAATCAATACATATGAGTGGCTGTTTAGGACGAAGGCTTCGTCATAAGTTGAGCATTTTCGTCAGAAGTATTTCAGTTGGAATCGGTGGTTTTCTTGTTCACCGAGATCCATTATTTTGAGTTTGATTTTTTTTTTTTTTCAATCTACAGGGATCTCTCCCTGAGTCAGATATGAAGAGACTGAATTGTCGTTGAGTTCTGATGCAGTCACATGACCGGTTTTGTTACTAGAGTGCATATTATTTAGAAATGGAACATCAACAGTTGCATGTATTTCAGAATTCGATCAACTACACACCCACAAATTATGATTATTAAATGAAAGGTAATTGAAAAACGGACTTAATCTTGCATGACATAGTTCGAAAATAAAGTTAATTTTACGATTCACAAGACTCAAACAAATGAAGCGGTCATAATACTGCACCTTTCCATCATAAATCAGTGAACGTGACTGTGCCCCTCCACTATCTGCTGCACCAGTTCCACTGGTGAAGGATACCGCTCATCACCCTGCTTTAGTGATTACCTTGGAGGAACGTCACATCATCGAATCCTCAGTTAGTCTCTCTTCTAATACCTTCTTCTTCTTCCTCGCATTTCAAGCTTATATGCGTATGGCATATTAACTTATTGCGTGCTCTCAACTTAGTGTTCTAGATGCACTTCCACAGTTATTAATTGAGAGCTTTCGATGCCTGTACCATTTTTTGCATTAATATCATTGTGAGGCAAGTACAATCATACTCTATGCCCAGGGAAGTCGATTAATTTTCCAACCCGAAAAATCCCTAGACCGGACCGGGAATCGAACCCTGCCACCTCCAGCATGGTCTTGCTTTGTAGCTGTGCCTTTACCGACTGAGCTAAGGGAGGTCCAACTCTTCTAATACCTACACTGCCTATAATCGCATATAAGTCCCATATAGATTTTCGTCAATTTTGAAATAACAACGATATCGACTATCAATTGGCATCTACTTTCATGTTTTGTGATAAAACTATGGACTTTGATCATGAAAAGTGTGAAAAGAACATCAGGTGAGTTTGTCCCATCAAGCAAAATAATCACATATCAGTCCCATCCTGAAATTCAATCGCCCATAGTTCAAGTTAAAGGTATGCACTAAGAAACACTAATTTACTGTATGTATTGGTACTCCTGCACCAAAACCAAAACATACGTTCAAATCATTTATGCATACTTATACATACAAAGGCTAAATCCAATCTGATTTGCACCTTAAGGACCAGTGAAGATCATAGCAACCTACACATTTTACATTAAAATTAAAAACACAATCGTAAAGCTTGTATTCGGATGTTTAATAACTTACAGAGCACAAATGAGAGTTCCCGAAGTAGATCTGATTATTATATTGCAATAAAAAGTCATCGTATGTTGTTTCAAATATAGAAGGAAACCCAAGGGACTGAGGCAGACAAAGTTAAGAAGATGAGTCAGGAAGTGTATGCGGCGTACAACATTGACGAGTCTTGTTTGAATAAATTTGATGTCGAAAGGTCTCTGCTTCCGATTTGCAGATACTTTACGAAGCTGTATCGCAAGTTCCATCGAAGCGAGACAAAAATGATAAATTGCCACATTCACCACTTCAGAAAATCCTTCAAACTCCCCATTCTCCTACTCTCTAGCCTTTCTTCAGCAAGCCGAGGATGAACATCGATTTGTTTTCGCGATAGTTCTGATGCTCTAAAGCGCCGAAAGACTGCTAACCTAAAACGAGGTCATTCTGTTGGCAAGTTGGTTTACGCTACGCAAATGAAACTACATGAAAGTGGATCATTAACTGCGGCAAAAGTGGTAAAGGAAGCAACAATGACAACTCCTACTCAAGTATCTAAAATGCTTGTGTCTTGGAGGAATTCCCAGGTGAAGCAAACCGTTCAAAATTCTGATCTGGAAGCTTTAGTACTGATCATTGATGCCAACTTAACCAAGTCGCAATGCTTGAAAATCCAAGGAGACGCGAAAATTAGAAAGGATCCTTTATCCATCTTACAACAAAATTGTCATTTCCAAAAAAGAGTGCTATTTCATCAGTCGATGAAAAAAAAGCCGAAGTAAATCTCCAAAAACTTTTGGACCGTACTTCTAGTAGGATTGTCTTAGTGAACAGAGAGAGTTTTGATGATTTCTCAGATGATGAGCTTTAGAAGGTTGTACTTTTTTTTGACGTAGGATTACGTCTTTCGGCAACATATTGGGGGTGCCATTTAAAAAAAAAAAAACAATATCGACCGGATTACGAAATGAGGTCAGGTTTGACCACTTATATTTCTGTCAATAGCAGATGGATTTTAATTCTAAACAAGCCAATCTATTGAAAATTTATCTACCAATCTGCTAGAATGAACACTTTATTGATTTTCAATAAGCCACCATCGAAAAATACACAAATGTCGAACTGTTGCAATGGTGATCAAAATTATCATCGATTGCCTGCAATCAGCGCATTCCCTAACACAGATTTAAAAATCGAATTTGATCCTGTCTCACTGAACGGTGCTGGTACTCATTCATTCACCGTTTGTGGTGGTGTACGGTTGTCGGTGTCAGCAGCAGCAGTAGTGCTTTCAGCATATGGCGTTAACATTGTTCTCCAGTAAACAGGAGCACATGAGCAACACAAGGAGGAAGAAGCCACACCGCTATGGATCGAATTCAGTTTCTTCGTGAGTAGCTGTGGGTCACTCTTGCTCCAAACAACATACAGCTCGCCAGCCTCATCCATGTTGAACACCCTAATAGCTCAGCATTACTCAACCATTACGACAAAACGGTCCTTTTTAGGATCACCATAAATTATTGTTGTTTGAGAGTTTATTTTCATTGAACGTTCGCTCGTCTTTCTGCCAAAGCTCTTTGATAATGTACCCAGCAACCACAAGTTTGTCGTCAAATGCGTAACAGTATTGAAGTGGTACATACAAATTCTCGCAATATCCGAATAACACATGACGATGTCAATTAACCAGAGACACCTCGTAAGGTTTTCTCCAAGACGCTAGAAAAAGCAAAAAAAAAAAATCGAATTTATATGATTGATCGCGATTGAAAAAATTTGAGCAAGAAATTTCTCCAATCAATATTCGCCTTTTTATTATCTATTGAATAAAACTAAAGTTCGGTGCGTTTTGTGCACGTAAATGCGTAATTTTGTCATCAGAAAAAGAGGCGTTTCCGTGATGGGAAAAGTGGTTTCCCTAACACAGTCACCGAATATTGATACCAAGCACTGAGCATGCCAGACGGTACCGATCTTTATGCCTTTTGGAGCAAATTTTAAGCCCCTCTTATTAAGAACATTATGCCGAAAAATAACCTTGCTGATTATCTTAATAGAAGGGGCTTAAAATTTGCATCAGAAAGTATATACGTAGGTACCGTCCGGTAGGCTCATTGTCTCATATTCTGTGATTGATGTGTTTTAGGGGAAATGGCTCTAATGTCGGCATATGGATCTAAGATTGGACCCATCGCTAAAAATTTGCTATTTTCAATTTTTTTTAGTTGAACGCATCATTGGGGACGGTACTAGTGGATATTTTTGGTCGCCATTGAAAATTTAGTCGATCCATTTCATATAATTTCCAAAAACATCGAGGTAAAATTTCCACCGTATTGTTCTTAAATAGTTTCCAAGCTTCCAACCCGTCGGTCCTTTTCAGGACCACAAATAACTAATAAAAGAGTAAACAAAAGAGTAGAGCTTGAATTCAAGACATATCGTCCAGGATTGTCTTGTACTGCATGAACATCGACAGAGCACCTCACAAATAGAACTCTCAAATTGCTTCCGAACTTCAACCTATCGAAAATTTTCACTGATAGCGAGTTAAGACATCAATTTAATATATACTATACTTTTGCTATGTCATCATAGCTACCTTTCGTAATCCTACGTCAAATCTACGGTCGTGTCTTGGATACAACCTCTTACTTTTTTTCGTTGAAGCGACTTTAAACAAAAGATTTGTCTTCTTCAGTTTGAACTTTTGATAAAATGGGGATTTGATGGTAGCAGTGGACATCCGGAGTACAAACAAAAAATTGAAAACGATGACGGATAACCCAGTGATTCTAATATGTTTATAACTTCCTTAGTCCCAATTAAAGCAGAAGCAAACGGAAAACTTCTGTTCCAAAATCCAAGACCATCATCAACACGATTCTGTAGGCCTGTGATGATTCAGTTTGTCAGTGAAAAGACGAAAGTGACGATAAACGAGAAGAAATTTGTAGAGGATCAAATTTACCAGCTCATTCTATCAGAGATCACGGTAGATGACAGAGCCATTATTGTATGTTATAAAATAGTTTTGACGTTGGTAGATGGAAAAGTTTGCAATTCTGTCTCGGGTAATAAATCATCACAGACCTGCTTCTTTTGCAAGGCAACATCGAAGCAAATTAATGATCTTGATTCTGTGAAGCAACGCGAGGAGAACAGTGAAACTTTTCAGATTGTACTTTCTACTTTGCATGCCTGGATTAGGTGAGATTTGTTAGACTAAAGTGCATTAGGGTTTAATCCAATTTAAATTTTCATTAGTTTCATGGAATACTTTCTCCACGTGTCATACCGTCTTGACATTAAAAAAAATGCAGATAAGAGAAAAGGATGCTGAAGACAGGAAAACTCGAAAAGAGCTAATTTAAAAACGGTTTAAGATCGAAATCGGGCTGATTGTTGACAAGCCAAAGCTGGGAGGGTCTGGATCATCGAATGATGGGAATACTGCACGTCGTTTCTTTTCTAATGCAAATAAAACATCTGCAATAACTAGGCTGGATGTAACAGCACTTGAACGATGTGGTGCAAAATATAATGACACTCACGTGACACTCGTCTACGCATCAACCGACTATCGCTGACAGAACGTTTTGTCACGCAGTGAGAGGTAGAGCCATGGCAAACAACAATCACCAGTAATGGTCGCTGCTCACAAGCAAAACGTTACACTCACTGCTGATGATGAAAAGCACAACGAAAACAGTGAAGACTTCTGCAGAACGATCATGAGAAAAAACTAAACGGCAGAAGAAAATGAAAACAATATCTACGCATTCCAAGTTCGTCTCGGCAGGCGCGACTGTGTGAGTTACAATCAAAGCAGGCAACATTAAACAGAAGCTGTTGGGCTCACTCGTCAACACACTCACATATGCAAGCAAAGCAGCAACTGCTTCAAAACGAGCACAGATGAGTGTCGTGATTGTCAGGAATGACCAGATCGATGATGGATCACAACCGAAGACGACATTCACCAGTTGCTTTTTACTTCTTTTGTCAACTTGATGGATGGTCATGGAGAGAGCTTCGACGAGCACCTTGATAGGGAATTACAAAGCGTTACTAACATCAGCTGTTTGTTGATGGTGATTGTGATAGGTCGCAACTCTGTATGGGATTATGATGTCAAGCCATTAATTAATTTAATTATTAATATGATCTTAGGTCTTAGGTTTGTGGATCAAAAATCAACACAGTACGATTTTTCGATTCTTGTTCTGAAACAGCGAAATCACAACATCAAATTAAGATTTCAATTTGATCTCAGACTTTTCTCGGGTGGGGTGCATGTTTTGTGGCGTGACAGGAATGTTGTCATGATCTTCCTGTGACATCACATTGAAAAATATTTCTGCTATCAGAGAGAGCAAACTGAAAACTCAATTTGATATCAATTTTTCCTGTTGATACAAAACAAGTATTCAATTTGATGCTATGCTAAGGCAATGAAAACAAACCCGCGACAACATATCTTTGAAGAGCAAATGTACAGCAAAATAAAAACAAAATTTGGCATCAAATTTGTCAATTGCGTAAACTGAAATCAATTTATGGTTTCAGTTTGATGTTGATATCAAAACTTGATTTCAATTTGCTGTCATTTTGATGCTGGACTTTGCTCAGGCAGGCATTATGTTTTATTGGAAATCCTCTGAAAAAGTTTTCAGGAATTTAGTATTTCAATGGTAATACTTCTTAAAAATAGGGGAAATGGCTTTAATGTTGGCCTATGGATCTAAGATTGGGCCCATCGCTAAAAATCTACTATTTATTAATTTTATCTAGATGAACGCGTCATTGGGACGGTACTAATGGATATACTGAAAATTTAGTCGATTGCTGAATTTATGTATGGGCCCAAATTTGGGACATTTAGGCCGACATTACATTCATTTCCCCCATATACGCAAACTTAGGAACCTAGCAATACAAAATTTCCTCCGAAAACCCACGTAATTCGATGTGAAAAGTTAATTTTCGCTTTAAAGGGTGATACGGTCAAAATTTGGTCAATATCAACTTGACGTATTTCTTTCAATTTTGCATTTAAAAAACCTGAACACCCCTCATTTTGAAGGTGTGTGTGTGTAGAATGTTGCTCCTATTTTTATTTTGGAATTCACTCTTCAGTTGTCAAAATGCCGTCCAAGCAAGAAGAGCAGCGTATCAAAATTTTGCTCGCGAATCGCGAAAATCCGAGCTACTCGCACGCAAAGTTGGCAAAATCGCTAAAAGTTGCCAAATCAACCGTTACAAATGTAATTAAAGTGTTTGGGGAACGTTTGTCGACAGCCAGGAAGTCTGGATCGGGGGGAAATCGAAAACCGGAAGCCGCTGAGACGACAAAGAGAGTTGCCGGTAGTTTCAAGCGAAACCCTAACCTCTCTCTCCGAGATGCCGCAAATAAGCTGGGTGTATCGTCTACAACCGTGCATCGAGCCAAAAAACGAGCCGGACTATCGACTTACAAGAAGGTAGTGACTCCAAATCACGATGATAAACAAAATACGACGGCCAAAGCGCGATCCCGGAGGCTGTACACGACGATGCTGACGAAGTTTGATTGCGTGGTAATGGACGACGAAACCTACGTCAAAGCCGACTACAAGCAGCTTCCGGGACAGGAGTTTTATACTGCAAAAGGAAGGGGAAAGGTAGCAGATGTTTTCAAGCACATGAAACTGTCAAAGTTCGCAAAGAAATATCTGGTTTGGCAAGCCATCTGTACCTGTGGCTTGAAAAGCAGCATTTTCATAGCTTCCGGGACTGTCAACCAAGAAATTTACGTGAAAGAGTGTTTGAATAAACGTCTGCTGCCTTTCCTGAAGAAACACGGTTGTTGCGTACTGTTTTGGCCGGATTTGGCATCTTGCCATTACGGTAAAAAGGCCATGGAGTGGTACGCCGCCAACAACGTGCAGGTGGTTCCCAAGGACAAGAACCCTCCCAACACGCCAGAGCTCCGCCCAATTGAGAAATACTGGGCTATTGTCAAGCGGAACCTAAAGAAGACCAAAAAAAAAACTGCTAAGGGCGAGCAGCAGTTCAAGGCAAACTGGCTTTCTGCGGCGAAGAAGGTGGACAAGGTGGCTGTACAAAATCTGATGGCAGGGGTCAAGCGTAAGGCCCGGCAATTCGGATTTGGAAAAGCGGAAGCCTAACTGAATATTTTTCCTGAATTTTATACTAATTGAACTTGAAAAAGAAATTTAATTTGATTTTTTAAATAAACGATTTCACCGATTTACACGCGTTTTCCCTTGACCAAATTTTGACCGTATCACCCTTTATGCAACAGCTTATGACCATCCATGTTCAGTGTCATTACATGTTGCTGAATACCCGAGCAGGAACGCATATCTCGATACCTTGAATTGGTATGGATAAGCCTGACGTAAGAGCACCGACAAACCGACATGAATGACCATAGCGAAAAAAAAACTGACCAAAGCACACTATTGACATCTGGCTCCGTGTTCGCGGGTAATATTTAGCTAAGCCATAAACCCGCATGCAAAAGTTATGACTTGGTTCGCGTCGGATCTATTCTGGTCAAATTATTCTTATCTAGATAAAAAAAATTGTATGGTTTTAACAGTTTGGATCACTGCACATTTAAATCGGCCGTTTACGATTTTCGGGCATAAGTAAGAATTAAGTGTCATGTCGGTTTGTCGGTGGTATGAGGTAAAATTCCAAAAAAAAACTATTACCAAAAAAAAAGGTCCCTATTACAATACCAAATTATAATAATGCAAAACTAAAACAATACCACACAGATATTCTTTTGCTATCCAAATATCATTTATTTGTTTTTTTTTCAAAGAATTTTGCATGTTATTTTTTGGTATTATTCTTTGGTATTTTACCTCTTATGTCATGCTGGTCAATATCAAATTTTGGTATTAGATCAGAATTAGGTATTCATTAGTTATTTTGGTATGAAGGTCATAAAGATGTCTACCAAATTACCATTCCATCCGTAAAAAAATCTATCAAAAAGTATATTATTTATCGTCTACGCATTAGCCGCGTCGATGTTCTCCATGAAAAACATAAACATAGCATTCAGAAATGCATTGGCAAATTATCAGCTGACTTGGTTTAAGTTTTTTTTCGATTTATTTATCGCGACGATCACAATACTTCGCCCTCATTGATCTATAAAGAAACAGTCAATTGGCTCCCACAAGTGACAGGTCGAATTGACTCCCGTCATTGTCTCCGCCAGACTATGAATATAGTAACTATAGGCTGATCTGGTACAACTCAGATGTAAGCAAACGAACTTTTATCCGAGTTTTTCAACTCTGGTAAACTCATATTTGAAAAACATTAAAATGTGTTCCCTTTTGGAAAACCGTTGACAAGTTGCGCGGTGCCAGCTTTCGCTCGATCATTTGTTCGAAGTTCCACTCCTGTGCACTTATGTCATATGGCCTGAAGGATTCGCAGGGAGATCAGTTACAGGACGTCCATCGAATAACTCAAAAGACCGTGGATAAGAACAACAACCAATGGATGACAATCCAACAGAGGCTAATAACAACACAATCCCTGGTGGTACTGCGCTGGAAACAAACAACATGAAATTCGTCAACGATAATGATGAGATAAAACTTGTTTTTCTTAATATTAATTGTATTGATCGATTGCCCGATTAAGAGTCGTCTCCTGCTGCACGACGATAGTTTGGTGGCCTGGAAAGTAACTTCAAAATGCAGATGATTGTGTGAAACGAGAGTCCTCCTATTCGATAGAATTGGTAGCTTATATGGGTTGACTTTGAATTACGACAAATTTACGAAAGAAGCCATTGTTGACGTTTTCGACATTGGTCCTTAGGGACGCTCAGTATCGATATCACGAAAATTTTATTTTGTCAGATCGATGTCCAACTATGCCAGTTATACCACTGAGGCAACCGGGAGGTGTGACCAAGGGTTTAGTCTTTCCGCACTGTGTGCCGAAATTAGTTTTGGCACAGCTTGGACACATCCATCGGCACACCTTCGGCATAATCTCGCAGGAACACTGCTGGACAGCTGTGACAATCAAGAACTCCTGGTCGAACGACTGGGGCAACGATGGATATGCTTTGATGGCGGTGAAGAGTAACAACTGTGGCCTTGCCACCGATGCGACGTATGTGAATTTGAAGAATCACTTCTGTTTAAATTAGAACCAAGTAAAGAGGTAGTTTTATTTTCGGATAGGTGTAATCTTATACGAGATGAAATAAATGGTTTTCAATTTTTGTAACAGAAAATAAAAAAAAATTGTAAGTTAAGTAGGTTGAGTGGAAGCAATATAAATTCCTTGAGATTGTACCGTGAAAAGTAGTTCGGTATGTTTCAAGTGAGTTGGGTATGGTATATGACCAATTGATCTGCTGCTGAAAAGTAGGGTTCTTACAAGGCCGAGCTACTTTCCACGGCCCAATCACATGGAATTTTTACTGCTTCCACTCAACCTTATTAGCTTTCAACATACTCGAATTCTCCCGGACCTCCGGCAAAACCGGCAAAACCGAACGTCTTAGCTTGGATCCTTCTTCTTGGCATGATCCATTCCGACGCCGAAAACCTCCGAGAGCTTCTTGCACGGAATCATCACCTTTAGCAGTTCCTATTCCATATTGAGCAGAAAGGTGTTGTGCTTCTGAAACGTTTCCGTTGGATTGACCAGCAACATTCGGACGACATTGGAGCAGTAGAACTTATAATCCCGACTGGATAGTCGCCTGGATAATGCTCGACACTCTCCGACAGTGCACAGTGGTCCAGAATGCAGATTTAGGTGGAATGATATGCTTTGAGCCTGAAATTGAAACTTTAGACTAAAAGTCTCTTCTACAAAGTTGTCCCTTATAGTTATGCCCTCATTTTTATGACAATGAATTCTAGGGTGGTTCCTATTATCATTAAAATCAAAAATTTAACTTATTTGTTTGAATAAATTAAAGTACACTTTCTCTGACCAAGTTATAGCTGAGCTAATTTCAAGCAACTTTGTACAAAAGAACTTTTTTGTATCTTTTAAATTGGCCGATTAAGAGCTATTTTCTTAAATTGAGTATGGGTGGCTCAAAAAAAAAAACAATTGTTTTACTCTTGTTTTCTTTTTTCAAATTTCTCAGCAAAGGTGTCTTCAAATAACTTTTAGATCTTAAGAAGGCGCAAATTTTTGCCGCACAAAGCTTGTCAATATCTCTAATAAAAAATTACTCTAAACTGAGAATGTTAAGAAAGATAATCAATCAAAATCACTTGCACCCCTGCTTCCAAGTTTGGTTACAAGATTACTACGTTATGTTGAAGAGGAGTGTAGGTGACAGCATCACGGACTTCATTTTCCAGGAACACCTTCAGCACACTTCGTAGATCAGACCGAAGATACGTTTGACACCACCATGGTGAGCCAGCCGACCGATGGCGGTTATCTCGAAGAACTTTGCGATGACGCTTGGCGCCTTCTTTACCAGCCTTTTCCTCCTTTGTGACAACCAGTCAATTGGTGCTTGTTAGGTGTGAAGGAGTGGACTAGCCACCACCTTCCTACAGCTGCTATTGTTGTTTGCCATACAACAGCGCTGCTTTATATCTTTTCAGGTTAAAGCAGAATGATGTGCAACCAAGTGGTATAAAAGCTACAAAGACTCCTCCCATTATGAGTAGTTTGCTATCAAGTAGCGACACTGGCTCTTTTCCTTTTGCGTACACAGCGAATGAGAACGACCCAAATTTGAGTTTAGTTCACTCATAATCGGCAAAAGTGCAGAAACTCAGCGATGAGTAAATTTGTCTCATGGTTTCCTGTGGAAAACCTAAACAATCTGCCAAAAAATATAGAAATTGACGAAATTTTTATTCAGTCTCGGAGTAGTACCAATAGACTGAGTGAATCCAATCTTTACTTTTCTCAAATTCGGGAATTTTTCCCTGGGAAACCATGAGGCAAATTTACTCATCGCTGAGTTCCTGCACTTTATTTCTGAGATAACTAAACTCAAATTTGGGTCGTTCTCATTCGGCGTGATATCACCTTAAAAGATATCGGCGATGGTGGTTAGCGTAATTACCTCTCACCCCAGCAGGCCTGGGTCCAATCTCAGTCGGCGCCACCGGCATGTTCTAAGGCATAACATCACTGATCACGCCTTCCTTCGGGAAGTAAAGCCGTTAGTCCCCGGTTGAGTTGATGGGTCGATTAGTAGGGTCCAGGTTTGGGAGCTGCCTCCCTGGCGTCGGTAGCATTGGAGCTCAGTACGGAAAACAAATTTCTCAATAGGTCCTATCTACATTGATCGATTCTCTTCATCGACACTCTCTTTCGTAAATAACTCGGCTTCAAAAATTTTTCCTGTCGTCTTCGTCGAATTAGATGCTAGACTGTTGCTTCTTCCATCGAAAATATCCGGCCGTGGCGATCCAAAGTTGATCAAGGTTGATCAAAATAATTTGTACCCCTGCTTCCAGTTTGATTACATGAGCATTTTGTGTGGTCGTTGGTTCTGAATATGGACAAACAGGCAGATAAATTCTATTCCTACTTTTTACTGTAATAAACTTGGTGGCCCTGAAAAGAGCCGTTTTGTTGCCAAAGTGGTTAAATCCGAAACCAAACAGAGTGCGTCTCTGTCACTTCAAAACGTAGATGATATCCATGGCCGCTTACGCTTGGCGTGTTTAGTATAGGTGACAGCATCGACAGACGACGGATGGTGGTTATCTTGAAGAATTTGCGTTTGGTTCTGAATATGGCGATGAGTGTGCAAAATATAACGCAATTCCATCCTCCCTATTCGCACGCACCCGAGGATCGGAGGCGAATGCCACTTCGACTGGTTTCGTCTACTTACTACTCTCTGACGACTGTGCTGGGGAAGCAGCATATGCATGTAGGTAATTGGTGGATTTGTTAGTTAATTCGACGCTTTTGAACAATGCTGGGCATTTACCAGTTTTTCAATAGTTTCTTGTTAAAAATCAACATTCGGAAGCATTGTTATCGATGCGTAGCCATATTTCTAATCGATTGGTGATAAAATTATTGAAATTGGACCAGGGGCAGCTAAGTTATTAACGTTCAAAATCTTTCTTAATTTGTTACATGTTCCATTTTCGGTTTTCACAAAGTGTACCCCCATATAGAAATCAAAAACGTAGTCCTACGTCAAAAAACCTGTGGCTTACGGTCAAACTTCCAGAAGAAGACGAAAGAAATTTCTGGGAAAATTAATTGAACTTCCTGGAGAAGACGAAAGAAACCTCCTGGACACGCTGGCAGAAACTTCCTACGGTAGATTGGAAGAAATTTTCCTGATATTCATAAAAAATCCCTGAAGACTCCCAAATTTCCCTGAAGTTTTCGGAACATTCCTGAAATGTGCTTAGGAATATTAAATAATTCCTCAAAACTCCTTAATAGTTCTTGTAATTTTCCTGTTTTGTAGTTCTCTGGTCATCCTCAAAGCGCGGTAGATAGAAAAAAGATTGATGACGATTCTGAAGATTTCCTTCAATTAGATGATGCGCGATGCAAGTAGATGTGAGAAATTAAAAAAGATTTTTCGAAAATCATAAACAAAATGGAAAAATGTCAAATAAATAATAAAAATGAAAAATGTCGTAGTTAGCTTGAAGTCTTAAGAACGCTAACTATGACCCATTAAAAACAACATTAAACTTTACAAGTTGGTTTTAAAATGCCACAATGAAATTAATCAAGTGAAAATAGTCAAACGTAGTTTGGCAGATATATAGACTTAGAAAACATTCCGGTGGTTTTGATCATTCAAAATGTTTTTTTCCCCTTGATTTGTTTTCCATCGATCTTGTTTTCCGTACTGAGTACAAATGCTACCGAATCCAGGGAGGCAGCTTCCACACCTGGGGACCCTAGCTATCGACCTATCAACTCATAGACCGGGGACCAACGGTTTTACTTCCCTTCCGAAGGAAGGCTTGATCAGAGATGTTATGCCTCAGAAAATCCTGGCGGCGCCAACTGGCATTGAACCCAGGCCTGCCGGGGTGAGAGGTAATCACGCTTACCACTACACCACCAGCGCCGTTGATAATTCAAAATATTGAAACCAAGACTAAGAAAATTCATCATGTCAATATTAATTTGCTTCTAAGGCAGTACATTGTCTTATGCTACTCAAATCAATCTCGATGAAGAATATGGAAAAATCGTTGCTTGTTCTCCGAGCTTCAGATAGATGATTTCTTTTTTTGGCAATGTTCCAGCCGTTCCTTCCTTCAGAAAAAAAAGATCAGTTTCAGTCCCCTGCTAGAACAGTCGCTTCCAGGAAAGCCTATCCCGTGAAAATCTAATCACTTTACCTATTCGCCGCTAAATATACTCCGGAGATTCCAACTTTCGCAGAAACCCAACAATGCAATCTACCTGATTGGACGTGATTCAACTTCATATTATGAGCGGGTAAAACGACTTCGGAACCGACTTTACCAAGTTCTAATCAACTTTTGGAACTGTGCGCACACGATTTGACTCACACGCACACACAAACGCTGACTACGGAGGTAACTTTGCAGAGACCAGCGCACATTTACGCCAAAACACTTCATTTGCTGGCTTCCCTTAACCCCAAAACGCCCCGAATCAAAGCTCGATAATTGTAGGCAACTTTTTCCTCGCATATCCATGCAAGTGCTCCACGTACAAACCACGGAAGGTTGTATATAGGAAAACTTTTCTGTTTTGCCCGCCACCACCGTGCCCCAGCCGCGGGGAGGAAAAGTTACTTAACGCGTTTCACATCCAATTGAACTTGATTTTCCCCGGAGTCTCTTGATCGCACAGAATCCCCGTTCGATTGGAGAACGTCACTGTGTATCTAATTAGATTGCGTCTGGTTCGGCGGAACTCGGCCGGATGACGTAAGTCATTTTTCGGACCATTGATCGACCTACGCTGTGCCGATTTTCCTATCAGTTGAGAGGAAAGATATTCAATAAATTATTCAGATGAGCTTCAAGCGGTTCAGGTTGGGGTAAACAAAATGATGAAATGTTTTCGAAGAATGTTAAAAATATTATTTCCTGTGAAGAGTGATGCAGGTCGTTGGCCATTAAAAACTAGTTCGAAGCAGCATTCAACAGCATTTCCATTTCCACTCGATTGAACTGTCTCATTCATCATTGGCCCATTATCGTGTCACGAGAACCAGCACCAGAAAAACGCCTGCCCGAACGTTTCAATGGGAGATTTTAATTTCAAATCAAGCCGAATCGAGTCAAGTGGTGGCGCAAGTTATGCAGTGTGAAAGCGAGCTCGAAAAAAAGCTGTTCGCTTGAGAAAAAGACGCTTTCGCACTGCTTTTTGTCTCAGGACAAAAAAACGGAATCTAATCATGGCGGCAGAGGCAACAGGCCTTCAGTTCTGTCTCCATTGATTTATGAATCGATATCGATTGGGTGGCGCATGAATGGGAAAACGGCGAAGAACGCAATTCGATCCATGGACGGCGGAGAGAGGTCGAGAAGATGGTGTTTGCCGGATTGGGGGCAAAAAAAAGCGTCAATTGATGCTCAAAATGGAAGAAAATGGGTTGTTGATGTTTACCGAGGAAGTGATTCCGTAACAGAAGAGGATGGATGCTCGGAGCGATTGAAGAAAAAGCGACGTTGGATTAAAATGAAAAATGGCTGCTGGAATCGTTCAAGGGATGAAATTTAGAAGGATAATGATTTTGGGGGTGGGTTCTGGGGCAGCTTACAGAGGTCAGGATTTGATTTTTTGGATTTAGGAGAATGAGGTGGTAGGTATGAAACATGGTAGAGTAGAAATGATGGAGATGGAATTTTTGATCGGTTTCAAGGCGTAGCTAGAGCTATAGAGTTTAATCCAGACCCTCACCTTAATAAGCCAAACTACTAATCACTGTTCAATTTGTTGCCTCTCTTTATTAGTTTTTGTATGTCTTGTCCTCTCGTCTCGATGAGTCTCATCGCCGCCCACTGGTCACCATAGCCGGTTGAACTCCAGATGAATCTAGAACCGCACTGGCGAAAACACTCTGATGAGACAACGAAACCTCACCCCCATGCTCCTCCCCTGATTCTATCCTTCGACAATGTACCCCTCTAACCTGCGATTATACGGCCCAACTCCTACTAGTCATATGAATAGTTCAATTTTGTTACAATCAATGAACAATGAAATATCGGCTCCGTAAAACTAACGCGATTGAGCCTTCCAAATAAACGAACTGGTTAAAAATCTACCATGCTTGTTTCTCACTGTCTTTGTTCAGAAACAAGAATCGGGAAGCAATAATAACGAAACTCGTCGCGAGTATATGATAAGCCAGATAGGGAAACATGCAACACGACTGTAATTTGCTACCGTCAGATATTGAAAGTAAGGCAAAGTCTAGAGTTTCTGAAAATTTAACAGAACAGCCCTGAAGATCTCGGAAGTATCCTAAAGCTCTTGGAAATGGCGTGAAGTTCACGTAACTTCTCTAATCATCAATAATTCTCTAAACTATCGTGAATTTCTCTGGACTTTCCTGAAACTACCTGCGCTTCATTGAAGTCCAGTGAACTTTTATGAAGTCCTCAGAACTTATTAAAAGTTTCTCTAATTTTCTTAGGAGTATGGACCTGTTTTGAACTTCTTTCGAAGTTTTCGAAATTACCCTGCTGCGCACGGTATTTTCTTTAAAATATTTGAACTATCCTGATTTTCGTTGGACGTTAGACTAAAAAAGCTGTCGCAATTTTTATGGAATTCTAGGAACTTCCTGAAGTTGCAACAATTATCCTGAATCCTAGTGAATATGGATTTCTTAGTGGAATATCTGTATAAAGAAAAAGAGAAGGATTAGTAATTTACATTTAGTTCCACTATCTTAATTGCTTATCCTTGAAAGATACGCGTATTTTGTCAACAATGTGCAGACTTCTTCAGTCGATTATATCAGTCGAGTATTCGACACTGAAGAAGTCGGCACATTGTAGACGAAATACGCGTATCTGTCAATGAGAAGCAATTCACGTAGTGGAATTAAATATAAATTACTAAACCTTCTCTATTTCTTAAAACTTTCCTGTAGTTCTCGGAGCACTTCTAATGTTCCATCATGTTTCCTGAAGCTCTTGATGCCGCTCTGAACTTAATTGTGCTCACCAAAAAAATCCCTAAACTTTCTTGAAATTCTCTGAACCTTCCATAAGCTCCCTAGAATTTTGGTTCCCGAGTTTTACTGATGTTCATGAAACTTTCCTAAAGTTCTCAGAACTGTCCGGCTCTTCCCTGAAGATACCAAAGTTTCCGGTTCTTCTTTGAAGTCACCAAAGTTTTTTTTTAAAGTTCTCTAGACTTCTTTGAAGTTCTGCAAGTTTTTTGGAATTTAACTAACGTCACTAGAGTTCTTTAGACTCACCTGAAATATTAGAATATTGTTTTAGGTCCCCGAAAATGTTTGTTTTTTTCCTTGATTTGTTTTCCGTCGATCTTGCTTTCCGAGCTGAGCACCAATGCTACCGACGCCAGGGGGGCAACTCCCACACCTGGACCCTACATTTTGACCCATCAACTCACGAACCGGGACCAACGGCTTTACTTCCCTTCCCTGGCGTGATCAGAGATGTTATGCATCAGAACATCCCGGCGGCGCTGACTGGGATTTAACAAAGGCCTGTTGGGGTGAGAAGTAATCACGCTTACCACTACACCACCGGCGCTGCTTGAAATTGTTTGCTTTAACGAAACAATTATTGTAGATCTTAGATTTTCACTGTAGTTCTTAAATTATCGAAACTAGTTCTTCAAAATCTTCCCCGAAAGTTTGGATATTCCGAGGGGGGCGACACATCTAAATCTCAATTCTAGATGCTCAAAAAATCTCACACTAGCGAATAAATCTTCGAAAAATCTTTTTTCATTTCTCGCATCTACTTGCATCGCGCATCATCTTTTGCAGGAAATCTTCAAAATCGTTATAAATCTTCTTTCTATCTACTCTACAATATTTCGTGCATCGTAGATAGAGTCGCCTCCCTCGGGATATTCTTAGATTTCCACATTTTTCTGATGTTTATGAAACTTTCCTGAAGTTCTAAGAATTTCTTGGATCATCTCTTGAGTTTTCTGGGTTAAATTCTATGCAGGTACCAAAGTTTTTCTGAAGTTCTATGAACTTCTCTAAAGGTCTCCAAGCTTTTCTGAATTTTTCTGGATTTAACTGAAGTTCTTCAAGTTTTCTGGAAATTACCTAACATCACTGGAGTTCTTTGGACTTCCCTGAAGTTTTAGAATCTCCTTTTAGGTTCCCGAAATTGTTCCTGAAGTTTTTTTTTTTTTTATCTAGTTCGTTTATTTGGAAGGCTCAATCGCGTTAGCTTTACGGAGCCGATAATTCATTGTTCACTGTGTGTAACAAGATTCACTTAATTCTATGTCTAGTAGGAGTTGGGCCGATTACTCGCGGCTTACTCGAGGTTAGAAGGGTACATTTTCGAAGGATAGGATCAGGGAAGGAGCTTGGGGTAGGGTTTCGTTGTCTCATCAGAGCGTTGTCGCCAGTATGAACGGCTGTTCTAGCTTCGTCCGGAGTTCGACCGGCTATGGTGGGTGACCAGTGGGCGACGATGAGACTCATCGAGACGGGGGGACTGTTCCTGAAGTTGTAACGAAACATTTAACGTAGATCTTAGATTTTCACTGTAGTTCTCAAATCATGAACTTTAAAATCGAAGTGTGTTTAAGTTATCGAAACTAACTCTTCATTATCTTAAAACTTTCCGGAAATTTTTGACATTCCTCAGATCTTTTTGTGATTTTTCTGAAACTAATGGAACTGCAGTGATCCTCCCCTAAGCCACCCTAATTTTTGATTCCAGAATTTTCCAGATGTTCATGAAACTTTTCTGAAGATCTCAGAATGGTTCTGCTCTTCCCAGAAGTTTTCTGGACAGCTAACAAAGTTTTTCGGAAGTTCTCTGGACTACTCAGAAGTTCTCCAAGTTTTATTGAAATGTATGACCATCGCTGGAGTTCTTTGGACTTCCCTGACATGATATAATCTCTTTTAGGTCCTCGAAATTGTTTCTGAGATTATAACGAAACAATTAATGTAGATCTTAGATTTTCACTGTAGTTCTCAAATCTTTCTTGAAGGCCATGTCCCCTCAAATTATCGAAACTAGTTCTTAAATCACACCCGAATCCTAGGAATTTTACAAAAAATTCGGAGATTTTTTCTGACATTCTGACACAAAATAATTAAGTGGAATTAAATGGAAGATAAACTTTTTTGTTGTTCCAGAAATTGTTTCTAAAATTGTAATGAAACAATTAATGTAGATCATTGATTTTCAGTGCATTTCTCAAAACTTTCTTGAAGTTCATGGATAAATTATCGAAAATAATTCTTCATTGTCTTAACACTTTTCTGATAATCAAGATACTCCTAGGAACTTTTTAAAATTTTCCGCATTTTTTTCTTAAATTACTGGAACTGCAACGATGCTCCTTCAAGATTCTCTGATTATAGATAACCACATTTTCATGATGTAGGGGAAATGGATGTAATGTCGGCCTAAATGCCCCTTATTTGGGCCCATACATAAATTTAGCAATCGTCTAAATTTTCAATAGCGACCAAAATATCTATTAATACCGTCCCAATGACGCGTTCATCTATAGATTAAATTGATAAATAACCGATTTTTAGCGATGGGCCCAATCTACGATCCATAGGCCAACATTAGAGCCATTTCCCCTACATGAAAGTTTCCTAAAGTTCTTAGAATGTCCCTGATTTTCAATATAGCTCACTGGATTTCTATGGAATTACCCAAGTTTTTGGGAAGTTTTTTTTTTCCTTGATTTGTTTTCTGCTGAGCACCAATGCTACCGACGTCAGGGAGGCAGCTACCACACCTGGACCCTATATATTAACCCATGAACCGGGGACCAACGGGTTTACTTCCCTTCCGAAGGCAGGCTTGATCAGAAATGTTATTCCTCAGAACATCCCGGTGACGCCGACTGGGATTGAACCCAGGCCTGCTGGGGTGAGAGGTAATCACGCTTATCACTAGACCACCGGCACCTTTATTTATTGGGAAGTTCTCTGGACTTATCTAAAGTTCTTCAAGTTTTTTTTAATTGCCTTCATCGCTGGAGTTCTTTGGACTTCCCTGAAATTTTAGAAACTTCTTTTAAAGTCCCAAAATTGTTTCTAAAATTTATCGAAATAATTAATGCAGATCTTAGATATTCACTGTAGTTCTCAAATCTTTCTTGAAGTTCATCGAACTGCCCTTAAATTATCTGAACTAATTCTTCATTAGTTTATAGTCTAATTATTCCAAGAAATTAAAAAAAAATCCGTTGTTTATCTGAATAGAACTGCAATAAGCTACAACAAGCTCCCTTGGTTCTTGATTCTCTCATTTTTCTGATGTTCATGAAACTTTACTCTAGTTCTCAGAATTTTCCGGCTCTTTCCTGAAGTTCTCTGAACTTAAATGCAGTTACCAACAATTTTCGATAGTTTTCTGGACTTCTCCTAAGTTTTCCAAGTTTTCTGGAAGTTTGAATAACATCGCTGGAATTCTTTGGACATAATTGATATTTTATAATCTTATTTTAGTTTCACTAAATTGCTTCTAAAATTAGATCTTAGATTTTCACTGTTGTTGCCAAAACATTCCTGAAGTTCATGGAACCAAGGTTGCAAAGACTCATTTCAGCTAAAATAATGTTTTTCGGAATAATAAAACCAAAAGATGGTATGATGGCATGTTTTACTTGTAACTTACAAGAAGAGGTTACAAAGTATGCGTTGGAAACATAAAACCTGTAAATTTTGCTTTCTATGAGTCACAATCAGCGATTTGCTGATCGCTGAGTGAGTGAGTGAGTGAGTGAGTGAGTTTGTGAAAAATCGCTGACTGTGACTCTCATGAAGTGAAATAAACAGGTTTAATATGTCAAACACATTCTTTGCAACCTCTTCTTGTATCCTACCAATTCAAAATTTGATCATGGCATCTAATTATTTCATAATTTAGAAAAACATTGTTTTAGCTGAAATGAGTCTTTGCAACCTTGCATGGAACTGCCATTGAATTATCGAAACTAATTCTTCAGTATCTTATAACTTCCCCGAGAGTCTAAATATCAACATATCAACTCATGAACCGGGGACCAACGGCTTTACTTCCCTTCCGAAAGAAGGCGTGATCAGAGATGTTATACCTCAGAATATCCCGGCGGTGCCGACTGGGATTGAACTCAGGCCTGCTGGGGTGAGAGGTATTACATGGCCGTGTATGCAGTTCAAAATCAATTACACCTGCTTTCAGGTAAAAATTAATACCGATGGGAGGTAACTTCTAGCGAAAGTGCATTCGTTGGTGGTGAATTTCATCTACTCAATATTGGGCCAGCGAGTCATTGTAAAACATGAAAACTCCACGACCTGTTCTCGAAGCGTTCTTTACAGCCGAAATTATTGAAGAAATGGTTTCTTGTACAAATGGCTATGGCGTACAAAGGTTCTCAGAAAGCTGGAAGCCTGTAACAAGAAACGAAATGCTAGGATTTATTGCCATCTTGATTGCGACCGGTCGAAATAAACAAAACCATGTCAGTTTGGATCAACTATGGACATCAGATAAAGTTTGGCGGATTGAGTTCTACCGACTGGTAATGAGTAAAAATCGATTCAAGCAAATCTATATCGGCCTACGGTTTGACGATCGGTCCACTCGTCCTCTGCGGTTCCAAGTTAGCAATGACAAACTTGAACCAATTCGATCGGTGTTCGACAAGTTTGTTGTCAGGTGTCAAGATAATATGCGTCGCTCCCAGGCTTTATTTGCATAGATATACGACAAAATCTATATTCTAATCGTGCATCTAAATAAATTTGGTAAAGAATGAAAAAAAAAAATAAGGTAGGGCCAATTAGAGGACCACTAGGACCAAAAACTAGCTCACTTACCCTAGTTGATTGATTGATTTTTATTATTAAAGAGACTTTCAGCCGTAGGCTGGTTCGTCTCTGAAAAATAATAGATAAAAATACAGTTGATTCAAATTCATTTTTTTTTTCACTTTCTTCCTAGCTGCTTATTTTTGCTCCTCGTCTTGACTGGTGAGTCCGGAAGTGACAATTCGTCTTTCGAAACTTCCATCGAATTTTCATTTCCTGCTGATTCATCATTCTGGCAACCCTGGTTCGTAATATATTGTTTCGCATTGTTGTGTTTTTGTTTCGTTGACAGCCTTCGTTTGTTGGTGACGGTTAGAAATTCATCCGATTCACTATCCGTCGATTATTGTGCGCTATTGTTTCCATCAGAGTGTTGGTGCTGGGTGTTTTTGCTGGTTTCGCCTATTGTAGATTGGGTTTGATTGGTATCGAGTAATGTTTGTTCGCTGTTTTCATCGTTTGTGACCTTTTCTGCGTCTGTAGGGTTATTTACAGTAATGCATGATGTAGAGCCATTACACTTTTGTCGGGGATGAGCCTTTTGTCCACAGAACCTACAGGGTTTTCCTTGATTGCGATATGTAATCAATGTTGTCTCATCGTCGATCGTTAGATAGGAAGGGATGAGTTGTTTGAGCTTCATCCGTACGACACGTACTCCATTGTAGATGCCGGGAAAATAATTCTTCCACATTTCTCTGCTGATCGAAAGAATAGTACCGTATGGTCGCATACTTTCTAAAATCACCGTGTTAGGTGTTTTCGGAGGGAGATCATGGATTCTCATGTTAACGGCTTCGTCTTCCACGAACACGGGAATTTTGTAAGCTTTTTTCTCGCACTGCATAGTGTGTTGTAGATGGTGTGATGCAAAGTAGCGCTTGGCTGTTGCTGCATCTACCATCTCGACGTAGACACAGTTTCTAACATTGTGAAACTGGATGTTTAAAGTGTCCGCTATGTCCAGTTTCAACTCACCGTACATGAATTTCTGTACGACAGATGCATCTGGTCGCTTCGGCAGCACACTAAAGTCTACTACCAAGGTGTTCTCACGTTTAGCACCACTTACCCTAGTTCTCATGGCCAGATCTGCTTTACTTTATATATGTATAAAACGAGTTCACGATTTGATAAAAACGGCTTTAAATTTCTTCGTATCCACAAGACACTGCCAATTCCACGTTTATATGAAATCGAAACCCGGCAAATATGGGATCAAAATATGAGTTTGTTCTTCAATTCAAGGATATATACTAAACTTGCAAGTATATACGGGCAAGGTGCATAATATGCCCGAAAAAAATCAAGCTATGCGGGTGGTCACTGATCTCGTCTCTTCATATTTGAATGAATGAAGGGAGGTAAAAGCAGATAATTTATTCTCATCCATAGACCTCGTCAACTACCTGTGGCATAACAGCACTTACATGATCACAGATCAAACAAACCCTTCATTCCACCAGAATTTCTAATTCAAAAGGACGAGAGTCTAATTCAATCATTCAAGGATTCAGCACATTTATGACATTGACGTCATATTTTGAACGCAAGAGAAAGAAGCCCATCGTCTTGATTGCTTCAAAAAGCATCCAAGAAACAGATCCTCGAATTGAAAAACCGGATGTTGTGAAATATTGCAATCATGCCAAGGGTGGTGTCGATGCAGGAGATCAAAGAACGAAAAATACAATCGATGCAAGGAAAGGTCCAGAGTGGATCAAAAAAAATTTCTTTGAAATTATTGACATTGGATGCCTGAATGCTTACATGATTTTCATAAAGCTGTACCCAAATTGGGAAAATTCAAATCCCAGCGAATTCTTTCAGAAGAACTGTCGATAGAACAAATGGAGAATGGATTGGAAGCTGGTCACCTTCCACAAGACGTAAGTGATGGAATTCGGGATCAATTGAAACGGTTTTGAGTATCTTAGGCAGTTTGTATAATTGTATCATCTTTTTCATGGCTATTTATAAATTTTAAACCAAATATTTTATATATTAGAAACAAAAATTGATAGACAACGGATTTGCCTGCATTCACTTCGGATGAACTCAACAACTCAAATCTCAAGCATAAGTTAATTCACCTATGAGTTTTGCCTTGCAATCACCAATGAGGTTTAAAAATTAATTGCTTTATATTTTGGAGTTATTCATACCCAGGTAACAATTTGATGCTTAACAAGTGCTGATTAATCGATTTCAATTCAGCCTTAGATTGAATAATTGCTGTACATAGACCACGTTAACCTTTGTCCAGCTTTTAAACATCTAAATCTGGTGATTTAATCAGCCAAAAGCTCAACAGTTATATACATTATAAGCTTTTTAAGGCATTAAATAACAGTCTTTTCCAACCCTTGTTCAGCCTTCTAATTTTATTTCAAAAATAATAATGGGAGACCGTTCCATGTCTTACGCATTTATATGGAAATTGCTTTAACTTGTTGCTGACTAATTGGATTAACATTTTTATATTGTTAATATAAGTCTAAAAATTACCTTTGCATTTCGGGATTCGAACCGGCAATCGCTGATTCATAGGCGTCAACCATACCTTCTGGACCATTTAGACATATGTGTGGTAAAAGGTATGATCATTAACTTGAAGCACGTCAAATTTATGTAGAATAACAGCAACCGGAAGAGTATTATACAGCAATGCAGAATTGTAAGCAACAACTGGTGAGAGGAATGTCATTTTCATGTGCACTTTACTCAATGTGGACACAAGCACGCGATTTATTTTGATGGTCATTTGGATGTTATTTTAGTGCCATAATAGAGTAATATTTTTGGAATGCGGTCTGAAAATTCAGTACAATATAAAGTGGTGAACAGTCAAAACACAGAAGTACAAATGTTAATACTTCTGACGTCCTCGTAGACCACTTCTACCTATAGCTATTCCTAAAAATCTCCTTTTCCTTGTCTGCTGCCACTGCCTGTAATTAGAAAGGTAGGCAGTGAAAATGACACAGACACTGACGACATTTAACAAATCAAGCTATCAAAATATGTGGAATGTATTGCTAATTTGTGGAGTTGTGTTAAGTTTAAATAAGGCTTGTTCAATCTTTGGATCAGCTTACCTATTTGAGGTTGGATTATGGGGATACAATTCGCTTCATGTACTACTAATCAACTATATATTCAGCCTGATGTTAATCAGCTTTGTACACCTTAAATCAACCAATAATCAGCTTCTGTTCTTAATGTTCAGCTTGTATTGTTACTTGGGTAGTTAGTACTGTTATCTTTTTTACATTTCATACAATTGGTAATTTGTATCTACAGTACCAGATGATCGTCCTCGTGCCACCGTGGGTCTCTAAACAGTGCTGTTATTCTCTCTGGGAGGCTCCTTAATGAATGATATATGAGGATGATTTTCCAAACACTGACCATAATGTTGAACATATAGTTTTTGTTATTGTTGTGTTAGTGCCATTGGTCATATTTCGTCAAGTAGATGTGATTTGATATGTCGCTTGATATGGTTGTGTGAGATATAAAATTCGATCATACGGAACCATAATTCGGAATATCTGGAACCAGTTTTACGGTTGCCATATGGCTTTGTTGACGTCGTTTTGAGTGCCGTTGGTCATATTTCATCGAGTAGATGTGATTTGATGCGTCGCTTGATATAATTATGAGAGATTTCAAATTTGACCATGTGGAACCATAATCCGGAATATCCGGAACCGATTTAACGGTGGTCATATGGCTCTGTGGACGTCGTTTTAATTACCATTGGTCATATTTCGTCGAGTAGATGTGATTTAATATGTTGCTTGATATTGTTATGACAGACAATAAATTTGACCATTTGGAACCATAATCCGGAACATCCGGAACCGGTTCCATGGTAGCCATGTGGTCTTATGAATGTTCTCTATCATTTCCAGGAGTTTCACGAAAAAAATCAATATGTTGTCGCAATGATATATAAGATATATGATAAAGATTGAAAAAATACCCCCGTGCCAACACATTCTTGAATATATAGAAAAGAGAGAGGGAGGGAATACCACCTAACAAATGTAAGAACCACTCACCGGAATGATGTTAAAAAAAGTCATTTTAATCGGCCATGGCATCTCTGAGATACAAATTTTTGAAAATAAAAAGTTTGTCCCGGGCTTTTACGGGTTTAAATTAATGGAACTGCAATGATCGTCCCTTAATTTCCCCTGACTCATGATTCCCGAATAATGAAGTTCTCATTATTTTTTGGCACTTCCCTGAAGCAGTAACCACAGCTTTTCTGAAGTTCTTTGGACTTCTCTGAAGTTCTCCAAGCTAACTGAAAATTGTTTAACATCGTTCGAGGTCTTTGGACATCCATGAAATTGTTGAATTTTCATTTTGGTTCCCGAAATGGCTTCTAAAATTAGACTTTAGATTTTCACTGTACTTTCTTGAAGTTCAAATCATCGCAACGAAATCATTATCCTAAAACTTCCCCGAAAGTCTAGATATTTCTGATGATCAAGGTGCCTTTCTATGGTGGTAGGACAACAAGTCGAAAGACAAAAGGTCGAAGGTATAACGGTCGAATATACAAAAGGTGGGAGGACAAAAGGTCAGAGGACAAAAGGTCGAATAGGACATATTGTGACATTTACAGCTGTTACATTTAATTCTGGAAAATAGCATGAACTTATAAGAAGTTCAAAGATGTTAAATTACTTCAATTCAGTTAAGAAATTTTAATGGAAGTGACGTGATCAATAGACTGATGCAAAATTTGACATTTTCGCTCCACAGTTTTCAAACGGTTCCTATTTGGTTTCTGATTAGCCTTCCAAAATTTGAACTCATTGAGTAAGAAACTGACTTGGCACAAACCATTTGAAGTTTATATGGAAATTATTATGGGAAAACCAAATTTTGTGTTCATATTTATCTAATAATTTACTCTATTAATCTGCTCTAAAAATTGACATCTGTAGGTGTAGTAAATTTTTACAGCTACAACTTTGCTAAAGATTGTTTTTCGATAAAATGTAAGGATCAAAAGTTATTGATGATTCAAGTCACTATTGAACTTCAAAATAGTTCCATGAATATGAGGAAAATTGCGAGGGTGGAGGGCTTCAAAATTTTCAACAATTTTAAGGCAACGAGAAATTTCAAGAAGTTCAAAAGTTAATGATTTTCAGGGAAGTTAAAAGGACTCAATAAATATTTCAGAAACTTCACAGAAGCTCCAATATTTTAGAGGAACTGCAAAACAATTTGGGATGCTCAGAGATTTTCAGGACAGTTGAATTGGTTTCAGGGCAGTTCCAGAATCATTCTTATAAAGATAACGAAAACTTCAGGGTAGAATAGTGCACTTCAGAGGGGTCCATAATTTTTGTTTAGGAATTTAACGGAAATACTTGGGATTTCGGGAAAATTCCATTGACACACTGCGGTATAGTAAGACAAAATCTGAGAACTTCATGTAAGTTTTGGCACTTCAGAGAAGCTTTGAAGACTTCAAGGTGGTTCGATTAGCTTCATGGAAACTGCAGGATCTTTTAAGAAGTTCTAATCTCTTCTGGGAAGTCAAGAAAACTTCAGAGAAGTCCAAATAACTTGTGGATACATCTACAGAACATCAGACCAGCTAGTTTTTGAGATCTTAGGACAAGCTCAGAGATCTTTAGGACAGTCCCAATAATTTCAGGACAGTGCAAACTTGTTGGAAAGTCCAATGATATGTAAAGGATATTTTCTATTAATTCTGAATGGCTCTTTGAATTCAAGGAAACTTTCGTCAAACTTTGGTCCAGAGAACTACTGAGATACTCAGAAAACTTCATATATGTATTGCAAACAAAAGAGAAGTCCAGCAGTCTTCTGGGGAAAATCTACAGGTGTAGAACTTTAAGAGAACCGCACGAACTGCCATGTAGCTTCTCTCCCTCAGAAAACATTTCGGGTAGCATAGTTTTGAAAAATTAATGATAATTCCGAGAATTTCACCTTCTGAGAACTTCAGGATAGCTCTAAGGCCTTCAATATTGTCCACAACAACGAGAACGTATTGAAATCCTCAGTATTAGGTTCCAATGATCTCAGGGCAGTTCCATCAATTTTAGCAAAATTTAAAGAACTGTTCCATTAAATTCAAGAAAATTGCAGGAACTTATCACAGATTTTATGATTTTAAATGCCTTTAATTCAGTTTATAGATTTTAATGGATGCTACGTGAACTTTGTCGTTGCTCTGAGATATTAGAAATAGTTCCATGAATATTAGGAAAATTGCCAGATCGTCAGGAAAGTTCGACTAGGTTGGGTTTTCTTCATTAGGGAGGCTTTCAGCCTGGGCCAAATATGTTTCTAAGGCAGCGAGAAATTTCAAGAAGTTAAAAAAATTAAAGACTTTCAGAGAACATTAAGAAAGTTAAAAGAACTCAATAAATATTTCTAAACTTTCACAGAAGCTCCAATAAAGTCAAAGAACTGCAAAACACGTCGGGATGATATGAGATTTTCATGGTAGTTCCAGAAACATCCTCACAAAAGTAACGAGAACTTCACCTTAGAATAGAGCACTTCAGAGTGGTCCACAATTTGTTTTAGGAACACCAAAGAAGATTAGAGGAATGAAAGGAAATACTTGGGATTTCGGGAAAATTCCGTGGACAGACTGCGGGATAGTAAGGTAAAATCTGAGAACTTCTATGTAATCATAGGCACTTCAAGGGAGCTTTGAGAACTTCAAGGTAGTTTCAACAGTTTCTTGGAAACTGCAGGAGCTTTTAAGAAGTTCTAAGATCATCAGGGAAGTCAAGAAGACTTCAGAGAAGTTCAGATTTCAAGAACATCCGACCAGCTAGTTCTCTTCAGACGAGCTCTTAGATCTCAAGGGCAGCTTGAATAATTTCATGAAAGTACAGAAAATTAAAAAAAAAAATCTGTAAAGGATGATTGTTATCCATGAGTTCTAGGAAAATTTCGAGCATCTCAAGTCCAGAGAACTACTGAGAATTTCATATATATTTTGAAAACATAAGAGAAGTCCATACATTTTCTGGGAAAATCTTAAGGTCTAGAACTTTACGAGAACTGCACAAACTTCCGGGTAGCTTTAAGAGCATCAGAGAAAATTAGAGAACCTCAGTTCAACTAACGTAAAATCAACCTGAAAAAGTTTTTAGATTTTCAGGCATTTTCATATTCTTGGCACGTTCAGAGTTTTTGAAGAACGATCAGAAATCTTCAAATCCGTTTCTTTAACTAATCTAACAGCAACACAGCCAGTTCATGAAAGCATCCTGGAAAATGATAGATATACCTCCATCACTTTTGTATTCTATTTGGTATATGTTGCACATCATAGATACGTAAAATATATGAAAACGGCCAGGTCTACTTTGCAGCATTTAAGGGGCAAGATGATTTAGAAACATCGGGTCTGTTTAAATCCAGATTTAAACACGATGCTTCAGAATTCAATAAATGGATGAACCGTGGACATCTCGTACCGTAGGTTCCGTTGTTTTGTTATCAAATCCGTTTATTTAAGTAACTGACCTGTGCACTGAAACTTTCAAGAATTTCTGAGAAATTATAAAAAATTTCAAAATTCTCAGGAATTTTCAAAAAATGACCGGAATTTTGCGAGGTTTTGAAGGAAATTCCATCAATATGAGGATAATTGTTCCCAAGTAACATAATCGGTTTAATCATGATTTTGAAGACGTAAATAAGGATAAGAATGGTCCTGAAGACTGTAATCAAATCAGAAATTTCGCTGGCGTTGGACCTTTAAGGAAATTCTGAGAACATTTTGATAATTTAGGGAACACTGTTAGGGAGGAACGAAAATTTCCGGGAAGTTTAAAGATTTCATGACCTTAAATTACGAAATATTTAGGACAATTTAAGAACTTTTGGATCGATCAATTAACTTCAGGACAATTTCGGAACCTTTTAAAGTGTTCTGAGAAATTCAGGTAAGTCTTGAGAAATTTGTTAGAGTTAAAAAATCTTTAGGCCAAAAATTAACCAATTAAAACCCAATACCCTTAAAACAAATTCCAACATCCTCAGCCAACCTAGTCCTTGAGATCATCATACAACCTCAGAGATCTTAAGGGCAGCCCCAATAACTTCGAGCAAGTAAAAATTTTTGGAAAAGTTTAAAGATCTGTAAAGGATAATTTCGATTAATCCACGATAGCTCCATGAATTTTTGGAAAATTTTGAGAAGCTTAAGTCCAGAGAGCTGCTGAGAAATTAAAAAAACTTCACACATATTTTCGAAACATGAGAGAAGTCCAGAAATGTTCATAACAGTAACATAATCGGTTTAATCATGGTTTTGAAGACGTTAATAAAGCTTAGAATGGTCCTGAAGAACGTGATAAATCCAGAAATTATACTTGCGTTGGAACTTTAAGGGAATTCTGAGAACGCAAACTTCCGGGAAGTTTAAAGATTTTAAGGGACGTTCCATGACCTTAAGTTACGAAATACTTAGAAAAATTTAGGAAATTCCGGATCGATCAATGAACTTCAGAACGATTACAGAACCTTTTAAAGTATTCTGAAAAATTCAGGTAAGTCTTGAGAAATTTGTTAGAGTTTAGAGATCTTTAGGCCACAAATGATCCACTGTTAAATTTAAAATCCAATACTCATAAAAAATTCCAAGATCCTGAGACAACCTAGTTCTTGAGATCTTCAAACAACCTTACCCAAGTAACATTTCAAGTTTTATCGAGGTTTTATAGCATTCTACAAG
The DNA here is from genome assembly GCF_037179485.1 of Ochlerotatus camptorhynchus. Lineage (NCBI taxonomy): Eukaryota > Metazoa > Arthropoda > Insecta > Diptera > Culicidae > Ochlerotatus > Ochlerotatus camptorhynchus. The sequence continues at coordinate 739,920 of NW_027040752.1, read as the reverse complement.
TCTAAATAATGGTCTACAGAACCTTCGTATAACAGAAATTGCTACTTGGGAAGAGATCTTAAGGACTGTCCCAATAACTTCAGGCAAGTGCAGACTTTTAACAATGTTTAAAGATCTGTAAAGGATAATTTCTTTAAATCCAGGATAGCTCCATGAGTTCTTGGAAAATTTTGAGAAGCTTGAATCCAGAGAACTCCTGAGAAATTAAGAAAACTTCACACATATTTCCGAAACATAAGAGAAGTCCAGACATTTTCTGGGCAACTATTCAGATGTAGAACTTTATGAGAACTGCACAAACTTCCGGAGAGCGTCAAGAAAATCATGGAAGATCAGAGAACCTCAATGCAGGTCCTTTAACGTAACAATAAAATCAGGCAATTTAAAAAACTTCAGCAACGTTCTCAGATCTTCAGAGGTGACCTGAGAACTTCGGAGTAGTTTGTAGATTTCCAGTCACTTGCTTTTTTTTTTTTTTTAATGTTCAGAGTTTTTTTTTAATGGGAATCAGAAATATTCACATCGGTTTCTTTCATTAACTGCTGGAATTTTCAAGACATTCTGAGTAATTTTAGACAATTTTTAAATTCTCAGGAATGTTCTAAAAAATGTCAGGAATATTGCGGGGTTTTGAGGGAAATTCCATCAATATGACGATAATTGTTCCCAAGTAACATTTTCGCTTTAATCATGGTTTTGAAGATGTCGATAAGGCTTAGAATGGTCCTGAGGACCGTTATAAAACCAGAAATTTTGCTTGCGTTCGAACGCTAAGGCACTTCTGAGAACTTTTTTGATAAATTAGAAAACATTGTCACGGAGGAACGAAAACTTCAGGAAAGTTTAGAGATTTTGAGGGATGTTCCACGACCTTAAGTTTCGAAAACTTTAGGAAAATTTAGGAACTTCTGGATCACTCAATGAAATTCAGTGAAATTGTGGAACCTTTTTAAATGTTCTGTGAAATTTTTTAGATCTTTGATCCACTGTTGAATTGAGAAACTAATATGGGTTCACAAGATTTTTTTAAAGTTTTACTAACAACACTGATTACAGACATACTTTACCCATACTCTAGTTTAGTGTGTCTTTCCTTTAATTACGATTATGGACGCTCCTTAAAGCGGGTGCATAGATTTGACGTGAGCACATTTGCAAATCCAGATCTAAATTTTCCATGACAGCACTGATTTTAAATCCATTTCATAACGATGGATATATTGTCAATCAGTCAACCGAATAGTATACGAACGAGTTTCTTGATGTCAAAGGTGCTGAAGAATTTAATAAATCATACGTCCTAACCATAATTTATCCAAATAATTATTGCATGCCTGGAATGACAACTGTTTAAATCAGAACGGTGCAGTCAGGCTGAAGTTGGAAACATTTTAGAAACTGGTACATCAAACTTTCAGAGCCCGCAAACTTCGAGGTGATGCTTCTCGGCACCAAAATACTCTGACTGTTAATATTCCTCCGGCTGAATCATCACTGACTCTGACAACGAGCCCGCTATTCAAATTCCACCGCCTCCGAGCCTTGGCATTATCATAGATTTCACATGAATTCAACACACATACAATCCTTATTATACAGCAGATAACATCAGTGTCCTCAGTCAAAACTGAACACTGCTATTCGACTTTGCCTGTCGGAAGAGAAAAAAAATTCAACCGCTCATGAATTTCATTGTTGACCTTCCCCGCACATGAAATCAAATGAAATAAGCGAGATATGAACCATGGGAAACTGTCACCGATAAATCTGTCTGCCCTGGCGAACCCAAAATCTTCACATCCACCCATAGATACGGTTTGCCATTCAATTCATCCACATAGCATCTGTTGAACCCACATCACCGCCCCCCAGCTCGGCTTCTACCCGGAGGTTACATTTTTCGTCTGCCCGACTGCTGCTTTCGCAGAGGATAATCGATGGACGACCCTTGTCTCTCGATCTACGTGCGATTCATGGTCAGTTCAATTCTGCCACATACAACACAGGAAGTACACTCTCAGCTTGAGATGGAAAATAGCACATCCTGTCTCCACCAAAACCACATTAAAGCTCTGAACCCCAAAAAGTTCATCCACCTCCACCGAATCACACAATAGGCGAAAAAGTCTGAGCAAAACAATCATAAATACCAAACATTAACAGAGTTGGGACGCTAAAAACTTGGATCTGGTCCAAGTTTGTTCGCAAAACTTTACTCCCTCAGTTTTACACCAGTTCGCTAGTGCGCTTTCATTCATCCCAAACCGTCATATCCCGACCGTGTACGAAGAAGAAATTAGCGATAAAACGACCAACTTACGATTAGCGATTCACACGACGCAAACATCCAACGTTTCTGCTCCTTCACTTCTGCAACAACACACTTGGTTCTTTTTTTTTTCTCTCGCAGCCTCCGCACACGAAACACTGCACTTGGTGAGTAGCTCTGGCTTTGCTTATTTACACGTGTTTTGCTTACATTATTCGCTAGTATTTTCTCATTGGATTGAATCCCAACTCTTCGCCGTCACATCTTCCCCCGACTTGACGATCTTCAGGATTTCACTATCCAGCTCACATTCCCTCACCACTTGAGCACTTCTTCATTCCATCAGCTGACACCTGCTCCTGCTATCAGGAATTCGACCTGAACTGGTTTCTCATGTTGCTAGCTTCGACACCGATTGCTGCTTCCAGATATCGAAGGACTCACTCATCGCGTTCCACTCTCGTTAAAACACTTGTTCTTCAAAAACCACTTCGAACCACTTCATCGACCCAGTATTCCATCCACCCAGAAACCAAACTGGAGCCACAGTAACTGCCCTGCACCTTCCTCACTGCACTTCTCCTTTCCTTTTTGATCTTCTCTCAACTAAGTTTCAAAACGCGGCACTCTTGACGTCCCGGGGCATCGAGTCAGCCAGCCACTGGAGGATCAACCGCGTTGTTCAACACGCGAAAGCACAACCTGTACTGGAGCAGCACCCGTCGTCGTCGTCATCGGTTCCACACAGTCGGGTACAATGTTGCTCACATCTCAGAGGTGAAACACAGACACTTCGCAAGACGACCCGAGTTCATCCGAGAAATTCCTCGTCGACACTAATCGGTGCCATAAAGCTCCTTTATCACCACACGGTGGCACCGCCGGGCCTCCACCACACCGCGGCCGCCCCAATCTGAACCGAACCCGAGAGATGTGTCAGCTTTTATCAGCATCATCCATCTTGACTCAAGATACACCGTATAGGAAAATCCGCCTGTCAGACTGACGATGCTCCCCAATTTACGATCAACTACTGCCGATAAGTCTAAGGTCCTAGTTTGCACTACTTAGCAGGCCTTCCGAGCTTCGAACGACCCTCAAACTACTGGAATATCTCCGGAAAACGCCCAAATTTAGACCGCACGCGAAACATCGGTCCACTGCCCAGCACGTGTCGCACCCAACTGACGAGCTGGTCCTTCGCGAGCCCGCGTCGGAGCCCACCGTGATATCCGATGGATCACGGCCCCACTCGGGAGATGAGTGAGCAAAAGCACTCGGCCCCATCTCACCAAAGTGAGAATCCCCGAGTGCGGAAGCTTTCACCGTCGGCCCGCGAAAGCTCCTCTTGCAGCGCTACAGCGCAGACTCCTGCCCACACTCACACCGCTACACGTGGAGTCCTGGGCATGCGCTGTTCCGGTGGGGAGTGCTTTCCCTGGGAACGACACACACTGGCACGCCACGGCTCAAATCGCAGAACAATAATAGACAAACAGTCACTCACAGAAATCCTGGGGACTGACTGAAGTAGTAGCTACCAGCCCAGTGCTAGCTAGCAGCGGTAGACGGAGGTGGTGGTGGTGGTGGTGGTGGTGGTTGTGAGCTGCCAAAACTATGCTCCACATTTTATCTATTCATGAGCGGCTCGTTACAAGCGACACAAGGTGTGACGACGTCGGACGTCGCGGCGCGGTCCGACGTGGAATGCTTGCTAAAAGATGAGGGGGCGGATGCTGTCAGTTTGAAATTGGGTTGAGAAATTTCGGAATCTTGAAGTGGGGTACCAAGTTTGGGCGTTCAAGCATTGAACGGGATCGACTGGAATGCGATGTTCCGTTACGGAATTTCCAGTCGATCCCTGCTCCAAACTGACAGCATCGTGTAATTGCTCTCCGGCGCTCGCATTTCCCGAAATATCTGAGCATGTTCCCCAGCAGAGTGAGAGGGAGCATGGGAGATGCAGTTTTCGATGAAATGTGTGTCAGTGATGCTGGAACGATGTGAGAATGTTTTGTCACAGAAGCAGTAACATGGACGAGATTTCTTCGGTACCTAGCAGTGCTTCGGTGCATTCTGCAACATCGATAGATGTCGCACGGTGGGCTTACATGGGGGCTTTTCGTGATAAGGGATCGCTCTTACATTCTTTCTGTAATTTTGTGTGACTTTGGGCGCTGTGAGATTAGGATGATAGATCCCATTAAATTCATTTACGGGGTTTTGCTTCTAATATAGCTGTTTTTGCATTGGAAAAATTCTAGTAAGTGATTCTATTTTTGGTATGAAGAAATAATTTTTCATTTACAATTGCCTCGAAAAGCTTTGGAATGCAAGAGATAATGGCTATTCCACGATAATTACGAACGTCAGCTTTCCGGCTCGATTTAAAAATAGGTACTAAAAATGAGCTTTTCCATATTTTTGGGAAGGTTACGCATTCCAGTGACATATTAAAAAGCCAATACAATGGAGCAGTGCGTTCCTTTGCTAGACTTTTTAAAAATACTGGAGGAATTCCGTCAGGTCCAGGACCTTTTGAGGCACCTAAATTCATTAAAGCCTGCAAAATATCCAGCACTTGAAGTTGATTGACGCCAATGTCCATTGAAATTGCTCGATAAAATGCAAAATAATCGCGGTCGCGTTCTTCTTCGAAAAATGTCCTATAGATTCATTAAAAAAAAAAATATTGCAAAAAGATTTCAATTCTTTTCCGAGCTATCCCCGACACGTTCGTCAAGATGCATTATTGAAGGAAAATCGTCAGATTTTAATTTGGTTTTTAGTTAATGGAAGAAGCTCTTTGGACAGGACTTTATTTCAAGTTCAGTTTCTGAATTAAATTCTTCAAATGCATTACTGGTTAATCTAAATCCAGTTGATCGCATATATCCAAATAGATTGCCAAATTTTCACTATTATTGTGTTTTTTGTAATGTTAATGTGCTTTCTGTTTTCGATTTTTCAAGTTTTTTTTTATTTGTCTTTTTCACCAGACTGGGTTTTTAGAGCTTCTGAAGTGTCTTTTTTCTTCAAAGGTATTTCTTCAGAAATATTCCTGATAAAATTTGGTAGAGGATGTGTACAGCAGTTTGGACATTTCCTTCATTCGTTAGAATTATTTGCCAATTGACGGTGTTTAATTTATGTTTGGTTTTTTCGTAGTCTGCTAATTTGTATCCAAAAATTATCTCGTATTCGCAGTCGTTGGGTCTTTGGTATTTGTGCACAAATAGAGAATATTCAATTGCTGTGTGAAAAGTTTCGTTTTTTCCTCAATGGGTTTAATGATTCGGTCTCACAGAAATCTTCATAAATATTCGTAAGTAAGAAGTCAATATAGCAGTTTTGTTGGTTCTTAATGGTATTGATTTGGTTCAATCCTAAATTAGCAGTTTTGTCGAAAATGAACTGCAATGTTTCATTATCCCATGAACTCATGAACCGGGGACCAAAGGCTTTACTTTACTAGGCGTAATCAGAGATGTTATGCCTGAGAACACCCCGGCGGCGCCGACTGGGATTGAACACAGGGCTGCTGGGGTAAGAGTTAATCACGATGTTTAGGATTGAAGAAAATATTGAAACTGCTGTTGACGTCTTCTACAAAATATTATTTGAAAAAAATATATGAAAAAGTTCCATTAAAAAGAAGAAAACGTCAGAGTAACTTAAAACATCCTGTTTGGTATAACAGCCAAATTATAAGCTTAAAAAATCTTAAGCAAATGGCACATAAGACTTATAAAAAGCAAGGCACTGATTATAATTTGGCAAACTATTTGCGTATTTGCGATGAATTTAATATGACAATTGATATTGCATTTTGGGAGTACAATTCAAGAACCGAACTCAAAATAAAATCTTGTCCAAAAAAATTCTTCAATTACGTTAAGGCAAATTTAAAATCAGACAATTTTCCTTCAAAAATAATATTTAATGAAACGGTTGGTGACAACGCAGCAGATATCTGCAATCTATTTGCTACTTCCTTATAAGAAGAAATTTAGAACTCTTTTTCAGAAGATGATCGTGATCGCGATTATTTTGAATTCATCCCAGAATGTATTAGTGATCTACAAGTTATTCAAGTTAATGTGCAGGATATTATGGTAACTTTGAACAATTTTGATACTTCCAAAGGCTCTGAACCAGCCGGTATTCCACCAGTTTTTATAAAGTGCCTGGAGCTGGAACTTACCACTCCATTATTCTGACTTTTCAATATGTCACTAGATTCTAAAATCTTCCCAAAAACATGGAATAGCTCTTTTCTAGTGCCCATTTTCAAAAGTGGCAAAAAATTTGACAAACATAATTACCGAGGAATTGCTATTACTTCCTGTATCCCAAAGCTTTTTGAAGCGATCGTCGGATTGGCGGATCACACTCCTTCAGACGTCGGCGCTAGAGTCCAATCGCACGCCGGAATGGCGGATAACTTGCTGGACAATTCAGGCGATTAATAATGGGTCCTAAGGAAAGAACGTCCCAGGGTGGGTATTAGGAGGGCTACCGGGTATTTTTTGACGTAGGACTACGTCTTTGATTTCTATATGTGGGTACACTTTGTGAAAACCGAAAATGAAACATGTAACAAATTAAGAAAGATTTTGAACGTTAATAACTCAGCTACCCCTGGTCCAATTTCAATAATTTTATCACCAATCGATCAGAAATATGGCTACGCATTGATAACAATGCTTCCGAATGTTGATTTTCAACAAGAAACTATTGAAAAACTGGTAAATGTTCAGCATTGTTTGGTTTCAGAGGTTAAATCATCACCAACATTGGAAACAAAACGGCTCTTTTCAGGGCCACCAAGCTTATTACAGTAAAGAGTAGGAATAGAATTCATCTGCCTGTTTGTCCATATTCAGAACCACCGACCACACAAAATGCTCATGTAATCAAACTGGAAGCAGGGATACAAATTGTTTTGATCAACCTTGATCAACTTTGAATCGCCATGGCCGGATATTGGTGCCAATCGTCATCGCAAATTCTTCGAGAACCACCATCCGTCGTCTGGCTCGCCGTCGCAGTGTCTGACGTATCTCCGGTCTGATCTACGAGGTGTGCTGAAGGTGTTCGTGGAAAATGAGGTCCGTGATGCTGTCACCTACACTTAACACACCAAGCGTAAGTGGCCATGGATGTCCTCTTCAATAAAACGGCCCTTTTCAGGGCCATCAAGCTTACATCAGTAAAGAGTTGGAATAGAATTTATCTATGCTTGTTTGTCCATATTCAGAACCACAAGCCCCCAACGACCACACAAACTTGAAAGCAGGGGTGCAAGTGATTTTGATTGATTCAGGGTGGCCAGCAAACCGGGAAATCCGGGAATACCGGGAAATATCCGGGAATTTGGAAAGTAACCGGGAAAACCGGGAAAAACCCGTGAATTCTGCAAGAGAACCGAGAAAATAAATTAACCATATCATAGGAACAAATTTTTACATCAGAATTTCAGAATAAACCATTAAAACAGAGTGATCCTTTAGCAAATGAATGTCTTGCTCTATTTGTTGCATAATTTTCTTATTGTTTCTAGAATTTAATCACTCAGCAATATTGCAAATTGATTTTGTCGTTTCAATTTCAGATGTAAAGTGCATGGTCCTCTAAAGAAAATATTGAAGATGCTGGAGTTTGGAAACAAATATTTGTAAAAACCGAAACTGAATTAATCATTTTGTTCGACCATTTTCCACAGAGATGGCGCTGTTCTGCTGGTAGGAAGTGATAAAAATCCCCATATAGAAATTGAGAGAAGTGCGAATAATTCGTTTCCGGTGCATATTCAGGTTAAAAAAGTGAACGACAACCTAAAGAAATTAATCAGGGGCTTTGTCGTTTAGTTTTCTCCCGGAAATTAATGCTAAACAAGCTACAATTAAATAAAAATGGTTTTCCCCATAAAATTTTACCTGCTTTACTGCCAGTTCCAAGAGAGCCAAAGAAATTCAAATTTGAGAGAGAAATTCTCTCTTACGAGCTCAATCTCTCAACATGCCATGTATTTTGTTGACACTCGATTTGTGATTTCCCTTTCACAGATTACAAAATAGAGTACCTGACACTACAAAACATGTCTGGTATCTCTATATATGCATTTGCTTTAACATTTGAAGTCCCTCCTTTTTTTACATATTCTGCGCAAAAGATACTTTATGCCCCACCCCATACATAAAATTCGGTGGGAAATTCTGTGAGGGGTGAGCTATTTTGTGTGGAGAATGTGTAAAAAAGGAGGGACTTCGAATAATAATCTGAATGCATATATAGAGGTACCAGACATGTTTTGTACTGCAGTGTCCTCTGTGAACAATTATAGGAAAACAGATTGTATGTAGTTTCCGATAGATGTCACCGCAAACAACAGCTGTGACATCTGATGGATCATGAATGCAGAAGCTTGACAAAATGATCAATTATTCTTTTCCGGGGTTTTAATTTTTCGTTGTTCAAAATTCTCATGATGAATTCCAGAATTAACTTGGAATTCTGCTCTGAATTATCTTGAAATTGTTCTGAAATAAACCAGAAAACACTCCGCGTAATAATTACCGTTGAATTCTTTTAGGAATTTTCTTCCAACCCATTCTAAGAATTTATTGGAATCCTTCATATAATTCCCGTTCCCGCCTATCCGGAGACTTTGATTCCTTTAAAAATCTTTTCAAACATTCCTTTTAACTCTATTCAAAACAAAAGAAATCTTTCGAAAATTAATTTATAAACCCCTTGGAGTATTTTAAAGAATTTCTTTCTAATTATCAGCAAAATTTTTGGAATCATTTTTGTTTGGGTTATGTGATGAATCATTCGCACTAGGGTTGAAATTATTGCCAGAACATTTTAAGAACTCTGTTTCTTGTTGAATTCCGATCATAATTCTCTTGGAATTCTTCTTAAAATTCATCTGTCATGTTCCTCACGATGCCCACACAAATCTCATCAGAACCACGTAGGAATTTTCTGCAATGTTTTATTTTTATTTTCACAATTCTTTTTTAAATCTACTAAAATTACCTAACAGTTTAATTTAGAACTTGCATTCTTCTCCAAAGAAATCCTTCCAAATTCATCTAACAATTTCTATGGATTTCATGTAAGAATAATTCTGGAAATCTGCTCTTCTCCTTCGAAAACTGTGTGGGAATCCTTCTCAATATTTGTTTTTAATCAACACTTCGAATTCTTTTAAATTTTACTAAAAAATCCAGGGTTTGTCCGCCAGATTCTACAGATTGCTATGTAATTTGTATTACCCTTAAAATGCTTCCAAGTCTCAGAGCGTGACAATTATGACTCCACGACTCATAAGTATGATTTTTTTTTTTTTATATAAATCTGTGATCTTGAAAAAAATTCAAAATTTCACATTTTAATTATTGTTTCTCCAAATCTTGCATCACGAAGCATGTTATTAATCACAAATTTTGAAGAAAAGTTCTAGTTTCAGACTCTACACAAATTTCAAAGCTCCAGAATCTTGGGAATCTTCTTAAATCACATTTTTTTATCCTATCAGTAAATTTTGTTTATTTTTAAGATTTGAACCGGAAAAACCGGGAAAAAACCGGGATTTTCTAAAATGAAAATTCACTGGCCACCCTGTTGATTCTCATAATCAACTTTCTTTTTGAAAAAGATTACTACAAATTTGGATCGCCTACAATTCAAAACCGGAAAGAGTTGAGATAATAGATATTTCAGGCATAACATTTGATAACGGCACAAAAGCATTTGTAAACAAACCTTCTTAGGCCCTTTACACGCGAACCAAAGTACGCCCACGCAAACCAACAACATCATCGCATAGGGGCAACTATCACCTTTCCGTAAGTGGTATTGGTTTGCGTGGGCGTACTTTAGTTCGCGTGTAAAGGGCCTTAGAATGTTTGTTTACAAATGCTTTTGTGCCGTTATCAAATGTTATGCCTGATTTGATCAATTAAAAGAACTTAATGCTCTTCACATTTATTCCGTGCACTAGCGGTCCTACGTCAAGCTTCCGTTTGTGCTCCTAGGCACAGACCCTTCTACTTTTTAACTTTATTCTGTTTTGTGCTATGTCCTTTTACTCCATACCTGATTCTTATTTCACTTCCAAATCAAGTTTGGTAGCGGTGATTTCAAATAAACTTCTTTATCTCTGATTTATTTTTATGGAGGATAGCAAACTTAACGCTTCGAAGCTCTGGATAAGAAAGACGCTTATCAAGTTATTACCCGGTAGCTTGACCCTCCTTTTTCCATACCCTTTGTTCATGTTCCCTTTATGACGTGTCCAGTCCCGGTATCTGTGGCAACTCTTGTTTTTCCTTTTTTGGCTCACTTCATACTGTTGTGTAGTGTGTGTTGTGGTGCGAAGTGTGTTAACAAATTATGTCCTTATTATTAGCTACTCCGGAGTATTTATCAATTTTTAGCATTAACATTTACTAACATTTATAATTATTTACTTTACTTACCTACTAACAAACAAACATTTAATTAATATGTTACAAAATCTAGGTTAAATAATCTCAACAGTAACAGAATCTGGACTTCTCAAACGGCTTGAGTCATATTTAACTACTCGCTAACAAATAGTTAGATTCAAAAGTGAAAAATCGAACCCTATTACTGTTGCTTCTGAAGTCCCCCAAGGCTCGCATCTAGGCCCTCTTTTGTTTATTTTATTTGTAAACGACATCTCCTTTAATCTTAAAAACATAAAAGTTTTAATCTATAAGGAAGACAAGAAGCTCTTTCTAGAAAGAAGAATCAAAGAAGATAAACAGACAGTCATAAGCCTCCTGCAACTAAACGTTCAAAAATTTAAATCAATACCTATTATTCGAAAAAGAAACAAACCAGAAAATACAATTGCATTAGGAAACTAGGCAATAGAAAAGTGTGAACGAGTTAGGGATTCAAGAGTTATAATTGATTCAAAACTAGCATTCACTGATCATTATAAAACAATTAGAGTAAGGTGGGGCAAAAGTTCGAGTGGGGTAAAAGTTCGATTTGTAGTTTTTTCAACACAGCCTACCGTGAAATTGGTAACACTGGCATGGATTAGTAAGTGTTTTGACAACTTCCCTTCAGATGTAAACATTGCTTGTTTAGATTGCGTGTGGTCGGAATAATGAGGAAAAATTTTTTTTTCAAGGAAAATGTAATATTTTTGTTTATGGCAAACGTGTTTTAGTAAAAAATATTTTAAACAAATATTTTCATAACTCTGCACGATTTGGTGTAAACTTCAAGAATGCGTAGGTGGGTAAAAGTTTGAATCGCTAGTGGGGCAAAATTTCAAGTCAGAATAATTATACATTTGTATTCTACAGGACTTACAAATGAAAATCGGAGCGGAAGGTGTGCTCTTCCGATATGCTGGAAATCACCCAGCAAAGGCTTGCTAATGGCGAATCCAAATGCACTATTGCCAAAGTTTCGGCATTACGGAAGCTGCATTGCGCCAAAGACTGAAGAAGGTAAATTCATCTAAGTTGTTAACGGCAAATCGTAGTTTAATTTGTTGTGTTTCCTTTTTAGGGCTACGGTGCGCAAAAACTTGGTCGGCTTAGATCAATCTTTACTGAAGAGAAAGAAAAAGAACTAGCGGGACATTGCAAGAATCTCGATGACTCCTTCTACGGATTATCGCTGATGGATCTCCGAAGAGCAGTTTTTCAGTACGCCGAGGCAAACAAGGTCGCACATGGATATCATCCGGAATCCAAGATAGCTGGTAAAGAATGGACACTTTCTTTCATGCGTATAGACAGCTTGTCGCTACGAACTCCTCAACAAACCAGTCTTGCTAGGATGATGGGTTTCAACCGGGTGCAGATAAACATATTTTTCGACAACCTAAGCGATGTGGCAACAAACTATTGCTTTAAACCAGATCGGATCTACAATATGGATGAAACAGGAATGTCCACAGTGCCCAACAATGTCCCGAAAGTCGTATCTACATCCGGAAAGAAAGCGGTTGTGAAAATAAGCTCGGCTGAGAGAGGAGAGCTGATCACAGCGGTATGCGCGATGAGTGCTGTTGGGAATTACTTGCCACCGGTCCTGATCTTCAAGAGAAAGCGCCAAAAGCCGGTGCTCCTCAACGGGGCACCTCCAGGAGCGGAAATGTTCGTCTCTGATTCAGGATACATAAACTCGGAGCTTTTCTTCCAATGGACACAGCATTTTCAGAAACACACCAACGCAACGAAGGAGAACCCGGTCTTGCTCATTTTGGACAATCACAGCAAGCATCAATCGTTGGAAAGAGTTCTCTACTGTCGAGAAAATGGGATTATGTTGCTATCTATCCCACCACACAGTAGCCACAAAGTCCAACCGTTGGATCGTTGTTTCTTTCAGGCCCTCAAGACCAAATATGCTGAAGCTTGTAATCATTGGCTTGTGTCTCATCCTGGAAGGTTCATTACCCAATATCAAGTGGCTGAGCTGTTTGGGATGGCTTACTGCAGATGTGCAACAATTGAAAAAGCCGTCAACGCTTTCAGGATATTTTAAATTGTACCTATCAACCCTGGAGTGTTTACAGACCAAGATTTTGCCCCAAGTGAAGTGACAACCAACATGGTGAGTGCAGTGAGAGATTGAAGCCGCTCCTGGTTTCCCTTTCTAAACGTCCTGGAATCTCTAGAGACAGTGTGCTCGGAGAACTGCTCAACGTCGATCATACCAATGTGAACCAAGTCGTCCGATCCGGTTTCCTTTGCTGAAATCAGGCCCCTGCCAAAACGAGTGGACCCACAACAAAGACGGAAGAGAGGTCAACGATTTGAAGTTATTAGCAGTACACCATTCAAGGAAAAATTGGAACTGAAGGCTAAGGAGCAAGCACAGAAACTGTCAAGCACATCCAGTAAACACAAGAAACTTTTCAAGGAAGCACAGCCTACTAAGAAGAGAGTTAAGATTGAGAAACATTAAAATTGTACCATGCGACTATATGCATAACTGATGTAATTTGAAACTTTTGCCCCATTGCATTGGTGGGGCAAAAGTTCGTTTCGAGGGCTTTACGAAATAATATTTTTAACACCGAAATGGTTACGTGAATGAGCCTGTATTTTTTTCAGTAGGGAGAATAATAGTTGCTGAATAAAGTAGCATACTTTCCTACATATATATTTAAAAAAATAAAAGACCACCAAGGTCGAAATTTTGACCCACCTTACTCTATCAACAAAGCAAATAACATGCTTGGCTTTATGAAACGATTCAGTTACAACTTTCATGACCCGCATAGATGGGTATTTTCGGCGAGGCGATGACGTGTAGATGCTGAATATCGATTCAAGTCGTCATTTTGGAATCAAAGCTGGCGGGCATCGGTTCAATAAAAACTGTCAAATTCCACAATATGGATTTTTTTATAGGGAACGACGTGTAGAGACCAGATATCGATGCCACCCGCCATTCTGAAATTGATTTAGTGGCTATGGATAGCCTCGTATCAGTTCAACACAGTTAACGTGGACCGTTTACGGGGTAGGTTTGGCGATAATCCATTAGGAAGATGAATTTGATCTTATTAATGTTTTAGGGTATTTTGGAGCTCAAAATCTTGCCTCGCATTATTTTTTCCTGAATAATGCTTACCAAGCATATTGCGTATAATTTGTATAATGTGTATAACGAATCAATGAGCAAGAAGGCAACGTTTCGACATCCTTTAGCAAATCTTGCATTTTTGCACTCTGTTCGACATTACTGTCCAATGTGCAGATCCTTTCGCTAACAAATTCATCTGCTGTAGCCGGTGCATCGCTTATGATTTCGTTGATTTCACCGGGTTTCTTATACCCGGCGCACCAAAGTTTTCGTGAATTTGTTGAATTTCGGACATGATCTGCAAATCCTCGTTGTCGTCTTCATTGCATTGTGAATTCGCGAAATAAGACTGAAGAATTATGTTCAAGCAGTTTACCAACGTGCTTTGTTTTATGTCCTTTAGAATCAAATCCAAGCAGTCGAAACAATTCTTGATGCTGAACTACTTTCGTGTATCCGCTAGTGAAAGGCCTTAATTCTCGGCTGATTCCAGAATAAAACTGTAGTTTCTCTTAATATACTTCAGCTTGAAATTTTTGATGATGCCTTGATCAAGGGGTTGAATCAAATACGTGATCTTTGGTGGCATGTGTTGGGATCGCATATGGTAGGCGAATGCAACGGAGTGTTATCAAGGAGCAGCAAAGTATTGAAGGTAATGTTCTTGGCTGCGCAAAACTCCTCCGTCGTCCCCTACACGTCATTCCCATTCCGAAAATACCCATATTTTAGAGTATTTAACAGTTTTTCTCGAACCGATTGTTGCCATCTTGGATTACAAAATGGCGTCTGGCATCGATTTACAGTCTCTTCACGTCATCCCCTATCCAGAAATACCCATATTGTAGAGTATTTGACAGTTTTTTTTTAACTGGTGGTCGACATCTTGGATTCCAAATTCTGGCATTGATTTCAGGTCTCTAAACGTCATCCCCTTTCTGAAAATACCCATATTGAAGGGTATTTGACAGTTTTTCTTGAATTGATCACCGCCTTCTTGGATTTTAAAATGGCGTCCTAAATCGATTTTTGGCCTCTACACGTCGTCCCCTTTCCGGAAATGCCCATATTGTATGGTATTTTACAGTTTTTTCTTGAACCGATGGCCGCCATCTTGGATTCTAAAATGTAGCCTGGAATCGATTTACGGCCTCTACACGTCGTCCCCGTTTCGGAAATACTCATATTGTAGCGTATGTGACAGTTTTTCTCGATAACCGCCATCTTGGATTTTAAAATGGCGTCCAAAATCGATTTACAGCCTCTCTACAGGGATGAATATTCCGTTTCGTGTCATCACATTGCACAGCAACATCTTATTTGGACAAGCTTTCCAGACATAACATATTAAGGAAGCTCATGTGTACACTAGCACCGCGTAGTGAGAGAGTTCTTAAATTATATGACCACCATCCGAAAGGACTTGATCACTGGAACAACTTTGCTGAAGACAACAACGTTCTATATGGTCAGGTTCTCGAGATACAGTTTATATAGGAAGTTTACATGCACACTAGCGCTGCGTAGGGAGAGAGTTCTGAACTAATATGAACACCATACAAAAGGACATTATCACCTGAACAACTTTGCTCAAGACAGTAAACTTCTATATGGCTAGGATTTTGAGAAACAGCTTATATAGCAAGCTCATGTGCACACTAGCGCTGCGTAGTGAGAGAGCTCTGAACTAAAATGGCCACCATCTGAAAGGACTTGGTCACTTGAACAACTTTGCCGAAGACAGTAACTTTCTATATGGCCAAGATCACAGAATATTCTATGTTGGACCTAAGATCCATATATTATAGCGCCCGTCATAAGTAACATAAAAGTGAAGCGCCTCTAGCGGCGTAGTTCCCAATTAAACCTGAATCCAATGACACAGGCTTGTTAGTCTATCCCAGTACAACAACTTTGTCCAAGACAGTATAGCTTTATATATTGAAACAAATGAGATAATGCATCACAGCCCCTATTAGTGAAAATCCCATAAGCTGTGGGTATCCTTATTCGCGGTTCTTTATTCCCCCGTTACCCCGGCAATAAGGATTCCTGACTGTATATTGTACGCATCCCCCCCCCCCTATTATCTAAGGGGCTACCCCCTATGAACATCTCCTTATACCTCCACATGCCAAATTTGGTTCCATTTGCTTGATTAGTTCTCGAGTTATGCAGACATTTCTGTTTCATTTGTAGGGGAGCCCCTCTTACCAAGTGTTTAACTGCGATGAAACAAAACTGTTTTACAAAAAAAAAGCTTCAAAGACCTTATATCTCAGAGCATCTGAAAACAATGCCGGTACCAAAAGGGGACAAACAAGGGTTCTCAATCATGTTTTTCTCTAAAGCGAAATTTACAGGAAATAAATCTTGTGACAACAAGAAAGGTTGGATGACCCGAGAATTATTTGAGGACTGGATAAAAGACTGCTTCTCATCACAGTTGGAAGAGTTTTGCACAGCTAAGAACATTAGCTTTAAGGCTTTGTTGCTCCTTGATAACGCTCCGTTGCATCCGCCCACCATAAGCGATCCCAACATAATGCTTCTATGCATGCCACCAAAGATCACGTCTTTGATTCAACCCCTTGATCAAGGCATCATGAAAAATTTCAAGCTGAAGTATGTCAAGGGAAGCTACAGTTTTATTCTGGAAACAGCCGAGAATGAAGGCCTTTCACTAGCGGATAAACGAAAGTAGTTCAGCATCAAAAATTGTTTCGACTGTTTGGATGTGGTTCTAAAGGACATAAAACAAAGCACGTAATTCAACAAATTCACGGAAAGTTTGGTACGCCGGGGATAAGAAACACGGTGAAATCAACGAAATCATAAAAGATGAACCGGCTACAGCAGATGAAATTGTTAGCGAACTGGACCCATCTACAATGAATATGGATTATATTTTCATCTCACCACGGCAGAAAGCGAGTTAAAAATATATTAACTCTCCGAGTTCGAAAGCTTCAGCACATTGGACAGTAATGTCGAACAGAGTGCAAAAATTCAAGATTTGCTAAGGGAAGTCGAAACGTTGCCATATTGCTCAATGATACGTTATACACATTATAAAAATTATATGCAATATTATTGGTAAGCATTATTCAGGAAAATTAATACGAGGCAAGATTTTGATCTTCAAATTACCCTAAAACATTAATTAGACAAAATTCATCTTCCTGGTGGATTATCGGGGTGTACACGGTCCACGTTAACTGTGCTGAACTGATACGAGGCTGTCCATATTCCCTTCGAAAGCCAATTGCCACCATTTTGGATCCCAAAATAGTGCCAGACATCGATTTTGGGCCTATTCACGTCGTCCCTATTTATAGTTTACGTTAAATCAAAGGCCGCCATCTTCAATTTAAAAATGGCGTCTGGCATCGATATTTGATCTCTACACGTCGTTCCATATCCAAAATAAATACCCAAACCTTTTTTTCATATCGCTCCATTTCTTCTCACGCACCACACCACCGATCAATCAAATCGGCTCCTCCAACACAGCACCGAAAAATCTTCACCTCACTCCGCTTGTTGTATAACGCCACCGTCATTTAGCGAGACGAAAACAAATTTTTTTTCGTACGGCTTCAGCCGCACAATCACATATGATAAACTTCTCATCTATATCACTTCACTTCTCCCGGCTGGCACACTCATCACCGATCCGCCACAGACCAAGCTCAAACAAGAGCATGTTATTTCATTTCTCCTTCAAACCACTCCGTGCACAAAAACAATGCTCATCGCAATAACTCAACAATAGATCAGCGCGGACGAGTCACACCGGCAATAAAGGAAAGCAAGAGCACACCAAGCACCCAAGCAACAGCTGCACAAATCTTTCCAAATCAAATCATCGCACCCGGGACACAAAACCAACAAAATGCGAGCACCGAAAAACTCCACGCCAGCACAAAGACAGGCCGGACTCGAAAAAAAAAAAAATAAAACAAAATAAAATTATTAAACTTGGTCAAGTCGAACAGCGAGGATTTTTTCATCAGCAACATTGGCGATAACATCTCTCAAGGAACTGAGCTCGGACCACTATCCGGTGGTGGCCGAAGTATGTTCCTCGGCCAATAGGTTTCAAGTTTCCCGGCGAATTTTCCATCGTGTCAACTGGCAGCAGTATCAGCGCTGTGTGCACACAGCAATCGATTACGACGTCCTACCGGAGTCATTCGAAGAAGTCGATCGGTGTCGGAAAACCATCGAAGAGGTGATATCCCGTGCCAGGGAGCAACACGTATCAGCATCCAGACAGGTGAGTCATACTCTGAACCTTGGCAGACCAACCAAAGATCTTATCAGGCTCCGTAACACCATTCGTAGGCAGTTCCAGCGTTCTGGGCTGCCCCACTTGAAGATCAATGTCAATAGACTAACTAAAATTATCCAGGCCAGGATGGTGGAACTCAGAAATAACGATTTTGCCAACAAGATTCGCTCTCTCCCAGATTGTGCAAAACCATTTTGGAAGATGACCAAAATTTTGAAAAATAAGTCGGGACCGATCCCTTCGCTTTCCTCTGTTGACCAGAACTGGGACCCATCCATACTGATAACCCCAGTTGATAAGACCAATGCACTTGGCTAACATTTTGTGATTTCACATAATCTCGGCCAAACCAGGGTGAGCCGCTATGAGCCTGCCGTACTGGAGGCAATGTCTAGAGTCGCTGATACCCCCGTAGTAGTCCATGATGATAGTAGAATATCGGCTGATGAGGTGATAGCAGCTGTTAGAAGCACTAAAAACATAAAGACTGCGGGTATGGATGTCGTAGTCAACCTTGAGTTGAAAAACTTGAGTATTGACTTCTTCAGCCATCTTACCATTATCTTCAACAAATGTTTGGAGCTTGGCTACTTCCCTGCATGCTGGAAGTTAGCCAAAGTGATTCCAATACACAAGCCTGGCCAAGATCCTACCAATGCCAAAAGCTATCGCTCCATCCGCCACTTGTCCTCCATCTCGAAGCTATTCGAAAAGTTGATACTCAGCCGTCTGCTGGTGTTTTCAAATGATAATAACATCTTTCTCAAAGAGCAATTCGGGTTTAGGAAAGGCCACTCTACCATCCACCAATTCGCACGGGTTACTAACATCATCAAGCGGAACAAGTCCGTTTCCAATACATCTGCCATGGCATTGTTGGACATCGAAAAGGCGTTCGACAATGTCTGGCATGATGGTCTAGTGTACAAGCTGGATCGATACAACTTTCCGATCTACCTAGTGAAGATCATCAAAAACTACTTGCCGGGCAGATCGTTCCAGGTCTACTTGAACAATGTCCCCTCTGATACGTTCAACGTTGATGCAGGGGTCCCTCAGGGTAGCCTGCTTGGGCCTATCCTATTCAACATCTTCACGTCAGACGTCCCTCCCCTGCCGGGTGGTGGTATCCTGTCAATGTTCGCAGACGAAACCTCCATCATCTATAAGGGTCGAGTGATCCGTGCTCTGGCGAGTAAACTACAATAAGGCCTGGATGTTCTGTCCGACTATTTCAAGAGCTGGAAGATTTGTATCAATGCAGCTAAAACACAAACCATTCTGTTTCTACACTCGAATTCACCTCGGCTTGTTCCGCCTGCTAACGTCAAGATCCATCTTGATAGCACTCCCATTGAATGGTCAAGTGAAGTAGTCTACCTTGGTCTCACCCTCGATAGCAAATTGCTATTCCGATCCCATGTGGACAAGACATCCACCGATTGTAACATCTTGATCAGGTCGCTCTACCCTCTGATAAACAGGAAGTCCATCGTGTCCCTCAAAAACAAGCTTGCTGTCCACAAGCAGATCATTCTGCCAGCTATTGAGTATGGTATGCCAATCTGAGAGAGTTGTGCTAAGTGCCACCACCTGAAGCTTCAGAGGATCCAAAACAAGATCCTCAGAATGATCCTAAACAGTCCACCGCGAACTCGTAATTCTGAGATTCACCACCTGGCCGGTCTTCAAATCAAACACCCGTGGAGCGAAAGACGTCCACACTGGAAAGGTTCAAAGTCGCCTGTCTACGATCAAACCAGCAGATCATTCGTGATTTGGCAACCTAGTTTAAGTAGTTTGGTAGTGTCGCATGGAACATTTGAACTTAGTTCAATTTAAGCTTTCACTTCAAATTGGCCAGCGGGGTGAATGCCGTGTATTGACTAAAACCTTGGACAGATTCAAACGTCTTTTCAAGTATCGTACTGAGAAGCAACACACATTTTTTACTTGTGACACCAAAACTAAACGTCTGTTGAAGGTTGTCTTGAAAAGTCTGCCGAGTGGTTAATTCCTACTGTTTTAAAGCTTTTGAACTAAACTATCGTACCATGTATAAGATTGATTCGTGAACGTCCAATGCATTGATATATTTGATGTATTTGCTCTTGCTTATAATTGTATAGGAGCTGAAAAATAAAGCGGTATACTATGTGAAAGCAGACAAGGGCAACGCGGTCGTTAACATGGACTAGGACGATTATGACAACCAGAAGACAACGAAGCTTAACAAGGTACCGTATAGACAGCTTCGAGAAGACCCCTTGCAAAACATAGTGAAACGCGTGGAGAAAGCACTGAAGGAGTGCAAATCAATGTTAGAAGATGGAGCAGGTCGTTTACGGGAATTCAATCCCATTCTACCCAGGATCAAAGGTGTGTGTGTGTGTGTGTCATCCTCTATCCCTCACCCAGCCGGGGGCGTTGGACAAGTAGAACTGCGAATAATTTGATCAAATCTCATGCTCCGTAATGGTGCCCTTTATGTTGTGAAGACTAGTACTTCAAAAAGGGTAACTTTTGAGGCAAGACAGGGTGTCCTCAACAAGTTAAGGGAACAGGATGCACTAAATGTCCACAACAGGTACAGCAAAACATCACATAGACGCCCTTATTCACACTAACTACTCAGGGGTAGAAGGTCAAGAAGAGCCACCGCCGCCAACTAAAGCTTGAACCGGGTACCTGGGACTCCCACGATATACCCGCGGCAATGGTCAGCAGACGATGCCCTGTGCGTATTTAGTATGTAATATGTTTTATTTGGATACACAAAATGTTTGAAGCCATGCGTCATCTAAACCATAATTTGCATCACCACAAATACACTTGTCAACAATCTTCAACTGGAACGTTCTCACCAAATCACTTCACCCGGGAGCGCATTCCCGATGCTTCCACGCATATTTTTTTTCCCTCCACTCCAACCACACAACAACCAAATATCACTTTTCTTCACTTTTCTTTTTCAAATCACTCCGTGCTCAAAAGCAATGCACATCTCAAAACCCTGACAATAGTTCAGCGCACTTCTCATCACCGCGTAAATAAACAGAAATTAAAATTTTCACTCGCGATGCCACAAATTTCTGGTCCGGGAGAAACAATCAAACCACGCCAATTTTGCAAACATGATGAATCATGTTTTCTTTCTCGATTCTAAAACTTCTCGGAAAGCGAGAAACCAACACTCACACACGTATAACCGTCCGGGAGGCAGAGTGCCAGCGCTAATCCGGCAAATGCAGCCAAAAACTATGAAAGTGAATGCACGCACAAAACAGAGAACGAACTTAACACACAACCGTATCCAAAGGCGTTAGAAACTCGACTCCCATTATACCCAGGATCAAAGGTCTCCCCAAAGTCCACAAACCGAGGAATGAAATGCGAGTGATCGTGTCTGCAGTTGGTTCCCCCACACACAAACTAGCGAAGTGGCTAGTCACAGGGTTCCAGAGTATGCCGAATCAGTTCCAGAGTAAAGCAGTTAGTAACACCCAGCAACTACAATCTTCAGGAGACATCAACGAGGACGAGATTATGGTATCTTTCGACGTCACAGCTCTTTTTCCCAGCGTACCGGCCAAGGAAGCGATCAACCATCAACCAAGGACTGGCTATTAACACAACGAGAGGATGCAGCATGGAGAAACATACGAACGTATCTTGAGCTGACCCGCCTTTGTATGGAAGATAACTAAAGCTATGTCCATTTAGAATCAGGAATAATAAAATCATCTGTATCATCTGTATGACGTACAAATAATGTTAATACATCAAAACAAAGGTAATTCACTGTTCTTTTAGGAAAAAATATCAATACAAATTATTTATCTTCCTTTCTAATGAAAATTCGCACTTTCTTCTTCATTCCTCCCATCAAACGCTGCACACCTCCGGAGTTAACTTCCTTGGCACATTTGTTCCACATTTTGGTCATTTGAATCGCGTCCCGAGCCGTTTTTCCACTTTTCTTAAGCTTTCGCTTCATTATTGTCCAAAATCTCTCGATGGGCCGGAACTGCGGGCAGTTGGGTGGATTTATATTTTTATCGATGAAATCTACGTCATTATTGCGGTACCACTGGATGACTTCCCGGCTGTAGTTGCAACTCGCCAAATCTGGCCAAAACTTCACGGGACCTTTATGGGCTTTAATGAAAGGTAGTACGTGGTTTTTGAGGCATTCTTCCTTGTACAGCTTCGAGTCCATCGTCTTATTCGTCACGAACACTTTGGTATTTGCTCCGCAGCTGCATATCCCTTGTCAAATCATCAGTTTCTTTTGGCAAATTTGTCCATAAAAGCAAACTTAAACTCCGCAGGAGCATCTCCTCGTGTCGTCGCCATGTAGAATTGTTGGCTAGGAAGCTGTCCGAAATCCATTTTGGCGTAGGTTTCATCGTCGATGAGCAGGCATCCTTGGCACCTGCTGGTAAAATTTCCTAGTTCGAGTTTAGTGACGAAACTTTGCTTCAACATTATTTTTGGTTGCTTGCTGGCTCGATAAGAACGATATCCTCATCGCAAACGAATTCTTCGAACGGTACTGCGAGCAGCAGCGTATGTTTGTGCGATTTCATTATGTGATAGTCCAGGGTTTGCTCTGACGGTTCTCAACACCTTCTGGTTCAGCTTGCGGTCATATGTTCCACTACGACGCTTACCATGAGGCACTCGATCCACGCTCTTTCGATCCCTGAAACGTTTGAGCACATCATATATGGTTGATTTGGCGATTTTCAACGTTTTTGAGATTTTTATTGCGGACCACGTTGGATTATCAACGTCGGCGTGCAGAATTTTTTCTCTCCTTTCGGTTTCCATCTGGAATAATTTTTGACTCACTGCACGAAACATCGTGAAATTTATGCCACAGAAAGTGGGCGCCTAGGTAAACAAACCGCTGTAAAATAATTCTTGCAGCGGTCACTTTCCATGCCGCTGCAATACAATAAGTGATTTCGGATTCTAACTGGACAGAACTTTACTTCTCTTTCCGAGGTAACTTCTACAAGCAGACGAAAGGAGACCCAATGGGAAACCCCCTATCCTACTTTCTATGTGAACTTTTCATGGTCAACTTGGAGACAATTCTGAAGGAGAAAGGACTATTACCAAACCGTTTGTTGACGATATCTTAAGCGTTGTTAAACGGGAAGCCTTTCTACAAATTTAAGATGAGATCCACAGAATTCACAAGGATATCAAATTCACTCATGAGGTAGAAAAAGACGGGAAACTCGCGTTTCTCGATATTCTAGTCATCAGGGAATCGTCATCATCATCTTCACTTGCATTCGAAATTTACAGGAAACCAACAAGCACCAAAAGAGTTATCTCCTATACTTCCAACCATTCGTTCCAGCAGAAAATGGCTGCCTTCCACCACATGAGTCATCGGATGCAGACTCTTCCACTCAGCGAAACAGGAAAGGTTAAGGAATTACAGTACATCTTCGAAACAGCGAGACTCAACAAGAAGATCACAATCCAGACTATCATCGATACAATCCTCACCGCAGCACATGACATGATTACTGATATGTTTGATGCTATTTACACTGGAGTAAAATTTGCGAACAATATCATCATGACATTGATATTTAGTAATGGATTTTAAATCATTAAATATTTTGAATTGGAATGCTCGATCTCTTAAAGATGATGAGGACGAACTATTCAACTTTTTGAGAGTTCGTCGTGTGCATATCGCCGTTATAACTGAAATGATCCTTAAACCTGACGATAAGGTTAAAAGGATGGAGTCTGTGGTGGCGTTGCCATCATTGTTCATAGACATGTCAAACATCAAATTCATTTTTCGTTAGAAATCAAAGTTTTTGAATCTTTGGGAGTTTCTGCCGAAACATAATTTAGACAACTACCGTTTATAACTGCCTATTTGCCATTGTAATGCGTGACCAGAAAAATAATTTGCTTAAGTGTGACCTTCAGAAACTTACCCGTTATAGGTTCAAATTCTTCTTTATTGGTGATTTTTAACGCCAAAATAAATATCAAACATTTATGGAGCATAACTTCGATCCAAACATTCCTTTGCAAACCAAAGATGAAATTATTTATGCTTTTGAATGTCTGACAACTTCTATAGTTGAAGCAAGAGCTGCCTCAGAACCAAAATGCGAGGTTAAATTCGATTCAATTATAATAGACGATGATCTTCAGCTCTTGATTCATCTGAAAAATGTCCGTTGGAGGCAATATCAAAGAACACGCGATCCTTCCATGAAAGTTATCTGGCGGGATTTGCAAAACCAAATTAACAAGCATTTCTCTGTCCTGAGGAGCAAATTTTTTGAAAATAATGTGTCGCGAACAACGCGAACAGTTGGAACAGTATACCCATTGTGGGGCAATTCAAATCGATCACCGATCATTCGGTCGGTGCACCATTACTGTGGTTTTGGTCGGTTGGAGATTGTGTGCTTTCCGTCGCTTGGTTGTGTTTGCAAGTTTCGCAAAAGTTAGCAGCGAGTGATAGTGCAAAATTTGGACTTGAACAATTAAAGAAAGTGCAGTGATATTCTCAAGAAAAGCGCTAGTGCGTGATATTGTGTTACACGGTGTGACCGATAAAAACCGCACGTACCCGCCGTTTTCCCGGGTTTAGCGTCAAAACCCGTCGGATCATCTCGTTTCCCAGGTTTGGGCGTCAGAACCTGTGCCATCATACAACGCGTTTTCCAGGTTTGGGCGTCAGAACCTGTGCCATCCGATCCAGCCGTTTCCAGGTTTGGGCGTCAAAACCTGCGCCATCTGTCGTGAGTTGGTTGTGTTGGGTTGACGTGATAATCGGTGAGTACACAGCTAGTGTAAGCAACTTTTTTGGATTTTGGAGTGGTGGAGTGAACCGGCATCCATTTTGATCATTTTGCTTGGGTTGTGGTGGTGATCGGTGGTCTGCTTTTGTTACGTGGCGTTCCCAGTAGGCGAAATGACTTCGCTTCGGGAGCGGTCTAAGATATTGAGCGTCACGGTGGACGCTATCAAGACCATCGAAAGCTTCGTTAAAACTATGATGCCGAGGTCGATCAAAGCAAGATCGACTCAAGATTAATTAGACTTGATACCCTATATGACCGATTCGTTGATGCATCTATTGCGGTGGAATTAATGATGGAGGAAAAATCGGAAACAAAGTGCTCTTTTCTTAAGAGTCGCAACGAAATGGAAGCTACCTATTACACACTGCATGATTTCCTCACTACACACAAATTAGACTGTCATGTTTCAGTATCCGCTACCCCCTCACCCATGGCTAATTCGGTAGTGCGCCTACCGAAGATCGATCTGCCGACCTGTGATGCTGAGATCGATGGCTGAATCCCTTTCTATGACACTTATCGCAGTCTGATCCACAACAATAAGGGTTTGGCTGCTGTGGATAAGTTCCATTATCTGATGGCTGCGTTGAAGGATCCAGTCAAGAAATTGCTCGACACGACTAGCGTCACGGGGGATAACTACAAGATCGCTTGGGATCTGTTGGTTAGTCGGTACGACAATAAACGTCAGCTGATTAAAAATCAAATCAGCCTGTTGTTCGCTATTGAACCTGTGAGGAAGGAATCTTCTGCTGCGATATTAGCCTTGGTTGACCAATTTGAACGTCACGTAAAGATTTTAACGACGTTGGGGGAGCAGACCGAGCAATGGAGCTCCCTGCTGATACACATGTTGTGTAGTCGTTTGAATAACAGCATCTTGAGGGAATGGGAGAGGTCAACAGGCAGCGATAAGGAGAAGATTCCAACCTACAGCGAACTGATTGTCTTCTTGAAAGAGCAAGCGCGGATCTTATTGTCCCTGAACAGTGATAGCTTGATACCCTCCCCTCCAAAAGACAAACCACGTCTCTCTGTTGCTCATACCGCATCCATTGCAAAACCATCTCCATCAAAATCTTTCAGCTGCATCGTGTGTAATCAACCACATCGGATTTACGATTGCGAGGTGTTCAAACGGATGCCAATCGAGCAAAAGCAAGACACCGTCCGCAAGAAGAAGCTCTGCTGGAATTGCCTGTCGTCGAGTCATCTCAGCCGCGATTGCTCTTCCAAACCCTGTCGGAAGTGCAACGATCGTTCCACCCAACCCCAAGTAAAACCACCACCTGGAAACCAACAACCCACCATCATCAACGGAAGCGAAACCGTGGTTCCGGCATCGTTGGCCACTCCAATTCCACTATCAACAACCACCTCGTCCGCCACCCACCAACCTCTCACCAACGCATTAGCTGCAGCAAGCTTTTCCACCACTACCTACTCGACTGTTCTGTTATCCACCGCCGTGGTAAAGGTCCACGGCCCGTCGGGGAGATCTACATTTGTTCGAACCCTGCTGGACTCCTGTTCCGAGTCAAACTTCCTCACCGAAAGAATCGTTCAGCTTTTGGGATTGAACCGACGAAAGCAAGCTGCAATTATCGCTGGAATGGGTGGTTCGACTGTCGACTCAGCAAGAACCCCGATTTGAAGGCCCAGTATGTCAACTTCATGGCAGAGTACATAGAACTTGGCCATATGATTCCCGTAGATCCATTACAAGACAAAACCCATACCCGCTTCCGCTTCCCACCACGCCGTGCTCAAGCCGAGCAGCACTACCACTAAGTGCAGAGTGGTTTTCGATCGGTCCAGCAAGTCTTCTACGGGAATTTCTCTCAATGACTGCCTCATGGTGGGGCCGACTGTTCAGGACACATTATACGCTATCGTCATCAGATTCTGCATGTACGAGGTGGCTCTAGTTGCAGATGTTACCAAGATGTATCACCAGATGTGGGTACATCCCGACGATAGGCGTCTTCAGCTCGTTTACTGGCAAAGCAGGACTGATCCACACGTCCGTTCCTACGAGCTGACCACGGTAACATACGGTACCATACGGTACCACATGTGCGCCGTATCTAGCTACTCGGTGTCTACAGCAATTGTCCTACGATCACTCGGAGAGCGAAACCGATGCTGCAGCAAAAATCGGCAAGGATTTCTACGTGGACGATTTCCTCAGCGGTGCTGACACTGTGGAAGAAGCAATGCAGCTACGTTCTGGAGTGCAGAGCATCCTCTCTTCCGCAGGGTTCGAGCTTCGAAAGTGGTCGTCAAATTCGTCCAAAGTGTTGTCAAACATCCCGAACAACCTGAAGGATGATAGGCCGATTGTAGCAGTAGATGACATCCAAGGATCCGTCAGCACACTCGGTCTGTTGTGGCACCCTGAATCGGATACCTTCCGGTTCAAAGTTCCTGAGCGCTTCTCTGATAATCCGGTCACGAAACGAATCGTGGTCTCCGAGATGTCCAAACTCTTTGATTCCTTGGGCATCCTGGGTCCGGTGGTCATCACAGCCAAAGTGTTTATTCAACAACTTTGGAAGTTGGAACTGAGCTGGGACGAAGACCTTCCCAATTCACTATGCACCGTGTGGGAAGACTACAGACTTGGTCTGGCTGCTCTAGGGTCATTTTCCATTCCTCGTTTGGTCAAAGCTCCAGGCGCCGGAGACAACGTGCAACTTCATGGGTTTTGCGATGCATCCCAAAATGCTTCCGGAACATGCATCTACTTGAGAAGTGTCGGAAGAAGTGGTGTCGTCATAACCCGTCTCCTAACCGCCAAATCCCGAGTAACTCCTATCCAAACCCTATCAATCCCCCGCCTAGAGCTCTGCTCTGCTGTCCTCCTCAGCCAACTGTTCCAAACCGTTATGTTGAGCCTTAACATCAATGCTAATGCTTATTTTTGGTCTGACTCTTCAATCACTCTCCACTGGCTGTACAACCCACCGTGCAACTACAACACTTTCGTGGCAAACCGTGTTGCGGAGGTGCAGCGACTCACTAAAGGAGGCACTTGGAATCACGTCACCGGTCTGGAGAACCCGGCCGATCTCATCTCGAGAGGTGTCGACCCCTGTGAGCTCCACCGTGGTTAACGTCTAAACCAGCGGAGTGGCCAAGTATGTTTCCAGTCCAAGACGCCTGTGAATTTCCTCCCGAAGTTCTCGAGGTGAAGCTTCATACGCTTGCAGCCGTCACTCGATCCACCGAAGCCCCCGACCGCACACTGTTCATCCGCTATTCGTCACTAACGAGACTCACCCGCATCGCTGCATATTGCCGCAGGTTCGTGCGGTACTGTCGGGCCAAGATAGCTGGATTCGACCTACAAGCTATTCCGTACCTTACCTCAGCAGAACTCCTTCAAGCACAAGAAGGCCTTGTGAAAGTTGTGCAAAATGAGTGCTTCAGCCAAGAAATCGCTAGGCTCAAGAAATCCCCATTACGTACCTTGAATCCCTTCATCCACGATGGTGTACTTCTGGTCGGTGGCCGGCTGAACCACTCTTCAAACTCGTTCACCCGCAAGCATCCAATGCTTTTGCCTGCAGCGCACCCGTTTACATCACTGCTCGTTGATTCGGTGCACAAGCAGCTTCTCCACGCTGGTCCACATCCGTGAACAATATTGGCCACTAAACCTCCGTGACCTGGCACGGAGACACGTCAAATCCTGCTTGCGTTGTTACCGCACACGACCACAAGCAGAACACCAGCTGATGCCCAGCTTCCGAAAGTTCGCATCACTCCGACCCGTGCGTTTCTCAACACGGGCGTTGACTTCTGTGGTCCCGTTTGGCTGAAGGTACCAGTACGTCGAACGAAACCAGCTCCACCGATCCGAGCATACGTCGCTATATTTGTCTGTATGGCAACGAAGGCCGTACAGCTCGAATTGGTTAGTGATCTCAGCTCCGAAGCATTCATCGCAGCGTTGAAACGGTTCGTTGCCCGCTGAGGCAAGCCAATTGCTCTGTTCTGTGACAATGCCACCAACTTCAAGGGCACAGACAGGGAACTACGAGACCTCTGCAAGCAACTCAACGACCAACAACTCCGACTCAAGGTAGCATCGTTCTGCGCTGAATCATCCATCCAGTTCAACTTCATCCCTGCGAACGCTCCGACAATCGGCGGTCTTTGGGAAGCCGCGGTCAAGGCTTTCAAGCACCACTTTCGGCGAGTCGTTTCCTTGGAATCCTTGTCAAGCGATGCAATACGTACCATCCTTTGCCAGATAGAGAGCTGTCTTAACTCTCGCCCACTTACCGCCCTATCCGAGGACCCAAGTGACATAGAAGTCCTCACACCGGGACACTTTCTGGTCGGATCAGCACTCCAATCGATCCCGGAGCCCGACCTTGCCCAAGTTCCCAACAACCGGCTTTCACTTTGGCAGGAGATGCAGCGCAGAACCCAAACGTTTTGGAAACTCTGGTCGAAGGACTACCTTCATCAACTGCAGCAGCGTACGAAGCACTACTACCGGCAGCCGAATGTTCTGGTAGGCAAGCTGGTACTCCTGAAGGACGACAACCTACCACCGCTCAGGTGGAGCATGGGTCGAATCGAAAACGTTCATCCCGGCGCGGATGGTCTCGTCCGTGTGGTAACTTGCATCCGGCGCAGTCTTCGACCGACCGATTGTGAAGATCTGTCTTCTACCAACCGATAGCGAAGATAGTTCCTCCTCCACTTCCGGCGAAGTGCCTGGCAGCCCAGATGGAAACGCAGCAACCGCTGCTATCCCAGAAGAATCCACATGACCTAGATTAAGAAGTGATCTTGAATTAGAGTATAAGTTAATTTGAATGAAATAGTTATTTCATTGGTGGCCGGTATGTCGCGAACAACGCGAACAGTTAGAACAGTATACAATTCACCAGACGAAAAACCTACACAAAGTATATTGTACCACACATCGCAAAGTATATTCTACAACACATCAGTTCAAATCAAACTATTGTATCATCTACACGTGAAATACAACTTTTCAAAGCAACGCAGTGAAGTCGACATCATTTTCTCCCTCCGACCGAAGCCAACCAAACAGCCTTTGTCAAGGCTAGAGTTTAGAATT
Organism: Ochlerotatus camptorhynchus; assembly: GCF_037179485.1. NCBI lineage: Eukaryota > Metazoa > Arthropoda > Insecta > Diptera > Culicidae > Ochlerotatus > Ochlerotatus camptorhynchus. The sequence goes on along the minus strand of NW_027040752.1, from coordinate 709,810 downwards.
TTCTCACCGTGAGCCAGAACCAGTGACCTACCCCGCTGCCAGGCGTGGGAGCTACCGAAGAGGATTTCGTTGCGCGGACATAATGTTTATAAATTAGACCCAAGTTCCAAACCCTTTTGGAAACTCACAAAATTTTTGAAAAAACCTCAAAAGCCTATTCCAGCGCTTAAAAAAGGTGGTAAAATTTTGATCACAAATTTGGAAAAAGCTCAGAAACTTGCTAAGCAATTCGAGAGTTCCCATAATATCAGTTTGGGTCTTACTAGTCCTATTGAGAATCCGGTTGCTCGGGATTTACTGAATATTTTCTCTCGGGAAAATATTTTTGATGATTCCTGGGGGACTGATTTGGACGAAGTAAGATCTATAACTAAAAAGTTTCATTAAATAAAAGCTCCAGGTGATGATGGAATTTTCTATATCCTCATCAAAAAACTCCCAGAGAGTACAGTGTCTTTGTTGGTAAAATTAGTTAACAGATGTTTCCATTTGGCATACTTTCCGATAAATGGAAAAATGCCAAAGTTGTTCCAATTTTGAAGCCGGTTAAAAATCCTGCTGAAACCGTCCAATAATTTTGCTTTCTTCAATAAGTAAACTTTTTGAAAAGATATTTTTGAATAGAATGATGCTTCACATCAATACGAACTCGATTTTTGCAGATGAGCAGATTGTATTTTGCCATGGGCATTAAACTACTCATCAACTCTTATGAATTACCCATTTAATTCGTTCAGACAAATCTGAAGAGCAGCTCTCTTCTAGACATAGAAAAAGCATTTGGCATGAAGGTTTGATTGCTAAATTGAAAAAGTTTTATTTTCCACTCGAAATTAGTTCAGAATTATATTATATCACTTAACAGAACTCTGCAGGTAAATTATCAAAATTCCAAATATGAACGACTAGCTGTTAGAGCTGGAGTTCCACAGGGTAGCATTCTTGGGCGTATATTTTATAACATTTTCACTTCGGACCTCCATGATTTGACTCAGGGTTGCCACAAATCTTTGTTCGCTTATGACACAGGCATTTCCGCTACAGGAAGAAGTCTTCGTGTTATTTGCAGCAGACTGCAGAAAAGTTTAGATATTTTCTCTTCATATTTACAAAAATGGAAGATTTCTCCCAACGCTTCCAAAACTCAACTTATAATATTTCCACATAAGCCTAGAGATTCCTTTTTGAAACCTAGTAGTAGTCACATAGTCACTATGAACGGAGTTCCAAATTCCTGGTCAAACCAAGTGAAATATCTTGGATTAGTACTTGACCAAAAATTAACTTTTAAAGATCACATTGAGGGCGTTGAATTATCTCAAACAACACTCAATCCAATACTCTAAAAGGAAATTATATGCTCAACCAGTGATCACGCTTGATTTTCGTAGACACAAATCAACAAACAATCTACTGCGGTTGATTTTGCAAGCTGTGATATCGCAGCTCGGAATATCAAGCTAACAAAACTCACCAACTGCAAATCTCACCAAACTGTGGTGAGATTTAGTTTAATGATTTTTGCTTTACACCCGAATGCAACCGAAACTTCCATAAAGCTTGCAGCAGTCCCTTCGCGTCTGCCATCGGTGAAGATTAAAAACGCGTCCTACTAAGCACAACGCGCACTTTACCTCTCTTTTCTGAACGAGTTTAAACTAAAATTGGAATTTTTCTGTCAAAGATGACTTCTAAATTTATTCACCTTTCCAAACGTACCATTGAATTTGATAAAGAACCACAAATTGTTGAGATATTGTTTAAAATCTAATACTGCTCCTTGAATCTAAATTCGTTCTACGAGTTTCGATTCCGTCCTAACGCATTGAAACGCCATTAGATTTTCTTCGTCCTACGGATAAAAGTGGAAAAAGGGGAGCGCGTCTTTTGTTTTGAGAACAATGAGCGTAAATATTCATACAGGAGAAGAGAATTATGCAAGCGTGATCGCGAGTCAGGAGTATATGAAACAGGATAGAAAAAATAATGAAGATGATCATCATAAACGAATAAGACTAAATAATGAAGTAAATGACGAAATAGATGAAATTCAAGGAAAAGACAACTCGAAAACGAAGATCGATGGCAGCATTTTAGGAGATAGAAGGAATTCTAGTACATTTACTAGGGAAAGTATGACATGCAAGGTAAAAGAGTACGAAACACGAAGGATTTTAATTGTTAAAAGGATAGAAGGAGATGGTAACTGCCTAGTAAGAGCATTGTTAGACCACATTAATAATAATAGGAAGAACTTCAATTGTAATATACAGAATATTCTTAAATTGAGAAATGCTATAGCAAGCTACATGTTGCGGAACCGTGAGAGATTTGAACTTTATTTAACCGAGAGTCTAGAAGAGGGAGGTTTTATGAAATTCATAAATGAGGTGAAAAGTTTAGGAACATGGCTAGGATATGAGTGTATGGTGGCGGTAGCAGAATTATTTGATAAATGCAATATGATATATCAATCGGACTGTCAATTCATGATAATAGGTGAGGAGAAAGAGGAAGAAGAAGATATTTTAAGAGTATTTTTTACAGGAGTAGGCAGAGAGAAGAATCATTATGATAGTGTAATAAATATATTACAAGAAGAAGGATATGATAATATGGAGAACGGAAAGTTGTACTCAGGTAGCAGGGACCATATTCGAATATTAAAAGAAGTAAGGACATTCAACATAAACACAATGGAGAGACGCGAAAAAAAAATACAACAAAAGGAAACAGGAATGGTTGCGGACAAAGAAGAAGAAGAGGGGTGCAGAACAATAATTATAGCATCATTGAATGTGAGAGGTTGTTCGAAAAAGGACAAACGTGAGGAAATAGATTCAGTAATGAGAGCGTTTAATGTGGATATTGCTGCACTTCAGGAAGTTAACGTTAAAGCGGAAGCAGTTTCGACAAGGAATTATGAATGGAAGATTGGTTCCAATGGACAGAATAAATCAAGAGGGCTGGCCATACTGTCTAGGAAGGAGTCAGAAATTGAGATAACGGAGTGGAAAGAGATGGGCAGCCATGGAATAGCAGTAAGCTTGAAAATTGGAGGCAAGAAAATCTTGTTGATTAATGTTCATGGTCCTAACAAGAAGGGATACTTATTCTACACGAAAATAGGAAAGATAATTGATTCAGATCATTTAAGGGAAAATCTTATTCTTGTAGGAGATTGGAATGCACAAGTTGGTAAAGATGAAATAACACAAGAAGATCAGGAACTGGTGTGCAAGAATCTAGGATTTATGCAGAACAACGTAAATGGAGAGGAATTTAAATTATTTTTAATAATACATAAACTCTTATCTCAGATAGGAATTAACATAGATGTAACATGGAGAAGCGGAAAACGTGAAAGTCAAATCGACCATGTGCTTAAGCCAAAGGAAAGTTTACTAAATATCAGATTTATTAAAGGGTATTGGACTAGATTGGAGACAGATCATAAATTGATCATTACAAGAGTAAAGATGAAGGGTAGATTTAACAGAGCTAAGGACAAAAACATAAAAATGCTTGATGCATCCGCTCTGAAGTGTGAATGTTTACAAGAAAAATATCATAAAGCGCTTGATAAATACAAACTACACATTAATTATGGAAGCATTATTCATGAGGAGTACAAGGAAATCACAGGGAAAATGAAAAAAGGTGCAAATGAGGTATTAAGATCATCTAAGGCACCTTTAACACCTATAAGAAAACAAGCATTGAATCGATAAATTAGAGCTATACATTTGGCAAACAAACATCCCTACATTATACCATATAAGTGGAAGCTTAAAGATAGAAGGCAGGAATTTGAACGAGCTGTACGAAGTCATAACGAGAATAAAATCAAAAACTTTTATAAAGATCTTAACGACTTTGACGTAGGAGTTAGAATAAAAAAGTCGTATCAGTTTTTGAAGGGATTTTTGAAACGGAAAAATTGTAGGAATGCCTATATTCCAATGCGAAACTGGAGGGATGCTGTCAAGGAATGTGCAGGACCAGAGATAGGGTTAATTGAAGATAAGGATACGTGCCCAATGACGGAACCACCAAATGATGAAGACATGATACGTATTGTTAAACAACAGTGTAACGGTAAGTCAGCTGGTGCTGACGGAATCAGAATGGAGCACTTAAAATACGCCAATGAAGAAACACAAAAGGAAATTAATAATATTTGGAAGAAAATGTGGATAGAGAACGAAATACCGGAGGACATGAATAAGACAATACAAGTTCCTATACCTAAAGTTAGTTTTCCAAAGGGAGTACAGGATTTCAGACGGATAAGCCTGTGCAATGTGGGATATAAACCATACGCGAAGTGGATTAAAAATCGTTTAAAGGAGTTTACCGGAGACCCGGATATTTATCAGGCGGCTTTTACTGAAGGTAGATCAACCGACGATCATACAGTGGGGGAAATTCGTTTAAACGCAATGTCATTTTTGCGTTTATTTTCAACACAAAAGATCGAGACAAAAAATCAAATATAGTTTGTCATAGCCCATCAGAAGTCTCGTATTTGAGAACACAATTTGAACGGAAGTTCATTGTGGTCTCTGAAAAAATCCAATAAAGGTGATTTTAGAGGGGAAATTCGTTTAAACGCACACTAACGTAAAGCCGCATTGAGCGTACCTATGCTCCTGTTATCTTGCGCATCTGTCATATTTACACTGTATAGCCCTCGTTCGCCATTAACACGAGTTTAAATTTGCGTTGCGCGGTAGTTGTTGCTTGTTTTCGGCAAAATGGGTAAAGGAAAGTATTTAAGCCAGTCGGAGCAAATACTGGTTCGAGAACTCAAAAGTCGCGGTGAGAGCAATCGCAAAATTGCACGTGTGATCCACAGATCGGAAGCAGCAATCAGGAACCTGCTGAAAAAAGGCAAGACGTATGGCGTAAAAAAGAAAACAAAGGGAAATTCGAAGATCACCAACCGTGTCCGAAACCAAATCATACAAATGGGAGACTCTGGAAACTTCTCTGCTGCGCAAATCAAGCAAGAAATGGGGCTTTCCATTTCTAAGAGGCGTGTACGGCAGATTCTACATGGAAGTGGCCACTTAAAGTACACCAAAAAAGCAAAAAAACCCAATCTTCAACCGGCCCACATTAGCGCCAGATTGAATTTCGCTAAAAAATACATGTCTTGGACTACGGAATGGGACAATGTTATTTTTTCTGACGAGAAGAAATTCAATTTGGACGGCCCAGACTGCACCGCATATTATTGGCACGATTTGAGGAAATCTCCGCAGGTTAAGTTGAGCAGGAACTTTGGAGGTGGTACTCTAATGTGTTGGGCCGCTTTTTCGATCCATGGAAAGACCCCTATTGCAACCAGGATGAATTCGGGAAAGTACTTGGAGCTTCTGGAAGATGTTTTGATCCCGTTTACTGAAGACGTTATGCCGGAAAATTTCGTATTTCAACAGGATAATGCAGCAATTCATGTCAGCAAGCAATCTTTGAAATGGTTTTCTGAACGAGACATCAGTCTTTTGGATTGGCCAGCTCGTAGTCCGGATCTAAATCCTATCGAGAACTTGTGGGGCATCCTGGCACGACAGGTTTACAAAGGCGGAAGGCAGTTTAAAACAGTTCGTGAACTTGAGTCAGCCGTAAGAGAAGCCTGGAGCTTGATACCTGATACAACTCTGCAGAAGCTGGTGAAATCAATGCCGAACAGAATTTTCGAAACTATTCAGAAAAACGGAAAGCAAACGAAGTATTAACTATTGTTTATTGTTGATTTTTGAACTGTGAACTCGATTTGATTAATAAAACTAAAAGTGCGTTTAAACGAATTTCCCCCCCAAAATCACCTTTTTAGGGATTTTTTCAAAAGTCATTATGAACTTCCAATCAAATTGTGTTCTCAAATACGAGACTTCTGATGGGCTATGACAAACTATATTTGATTTTTTGTCTCGATCTTTTGTGTTGAAAATAAACGCAAAAATGACATTGCGTTTAAACGAATTTCCCCCACTGTATGTTTGTTACGAGGAGAGTGCTCGAAGAGTATTGGAATGCAGATAACCCATTATATGTTGCAGCATTAGATATCAGCAAAGCGTTCGACAATGTTAGTTTACATAGTTTGAAAGATATTTTATCTAGATCAAAGGTTCCATCACATCTTATAAATAGGGTTTTACAGTGTTTAAAAAACGAAAAGACAAAAGTGCGTTGGCAAAAACAGTACTCGAAAGAATACACGAGAGGAAAGGGAATAAAGCAAGGATGTCCGTTATCACCTTTTTTGTTCAATATCATTATGCAGGATGTGCTACGGGAAGTTAAAGTAAGGATTCCCAAATTGAACTTGATGATAACAGGATCTCTGAAGCTCCCCTTGATATTAGCCTTTGCTGACGATATATTAATAGTTACAAATGATCAAAATACATAAGTAACAATATTAAAAGCACTGAAAGAATGTCTTCATCAAGTAGGGCTGGAGATAAATAATAAAATAAAGTCAAATACTATTGCGTGCACCCAACGCCTCGGTAGAAATTCCGGATATTATATATTGAACAATAAACAGTACGCTGTAATCAAAACTATAAGGTATTTGGGATCATGGCTGACAAATACCTTAAACCGACCTGCAACAACAAAGCAAAGATGTGTAAATGCGGCAAAAGTTGCAAAAATGGTTATGAAATTTTGCAAAAAATATAAACCATCCTGGGAGATAGGAAGGTTAATTTATAACACGGTCATTGCACCATCTAAACTTTATGAGACGAAAACGGCTACATTGACAAAGAGAAGCAGGAAGCAGTTAGGAAGATATGAGAAACAAATCTCAAAGGTCATTTGGAACCATTGCAGACAAACAAGCAGTAGCTGCAAATTTAATGTGCGTCAGGAATTAAAGGGCAAGACGATCAACAGAAGAGTACGAGTGAACCGGATCAGTTATTATGGGCACATACAAAGAAGAGAAGAGAACCATCCCACTGTGGTTTAAAAGTGCAAATTCGTGAACTTAATTGTTTTCTGAGATGTACGTACGTTTTAGCATTAAGGTGTCTTCAGAAGATTTTCATAGTTCTGGATTCCGCACCTTTTGGAATGTTCACCTTAATTTTTCTTAAGGTGCAACTGCACTTCAAAAAACTAACTTTTTTATATTAACAGATATCGAGATGATGTCTTGTACAAAGTTGTAGGGCTTTCAATTTCAAGAAACTTTGCTGAAGACATCAAGTTGCCATGACTTCATTGTATGAAGATATAAGAGATTATTTGCCAGTTGCACCTTAAAATCAGTTGTTTGAGTTTTTCTATGTCTTATTCACGTTGTATCTCTTTGGTGTATTCTGCAATAGTTGCTAACGGAATGACCCCGTCTTAGATACGCAGTCTTTCGGCGTTTTACAGCATCAGAACTATCTCGGAATGGTGTCGTTGTTCTACCTCGGCTTGTTGAAGGAAGTTCAGAGAGCAAGAGAGTGGGAGGATTGAAGGGTTTTTCGAAGTAGCGGATATTGCATTTGATCATTTTTGTCTCGGATCGGTGGAACTTGCGATAAAGCTTTTTAAAATATTTGCCAATCGGTAACAGAGCCTTCTCCACATCATCTCTATTTAAATCGGACTCGTCAATGTTGAACGCTTTATACATTTCTTGACTCATTTTTCGAACTTTTTTCAATTTCATTTCCTTAGGTTTCCTTCCAGAGTTGCAGCAACTTACGTTTATCAATTTTAACTGAACAAAAAAGTTAGCATGTTCCTTCAATGTTTCACAATTTTCAATAAGTTTTACGAAGATTAAAATCAATATCTGATGAATAATTGGACATTTTCGATGGATGTTTCTTGAAAACGATGTTCTGATCTTCTCTTGGTACTTGAAAAGCAGTAACAGGTCTTACGACAGCAGCCGACAAACTATTTTTTTTTCAAATAAAATATATAGTTTGCTTTGATCATTTTTCTTCCTTAAAAACAAATTACAGTCGAATCTCCCTAGCTCGATATCAAAGAGTCCATTGTGTAAGAGAGGATGTCAAAATCTTTTTGTATTAAAAACATCACTTTTAAATTCGGTGTTATGTTTTGATTAATCTTACATGTTATTTTACTTTTAAGTTACTTTAGAATAATAAAGAACAAACTAGAAATTAAAAAAAAAAATCGAGACCATTGTTTGATAGCAAAATATCGTTTTTACTTGAATAGCCCCATACAAAAATCTTAAATCTTTGTTTACTAAAATCCACCACAGTTTCCAGGATACAAGCGGATACTAATGATCTCCACAACATTTTAAGTACAAATTCTGAGCTTTCAAATGAAACTTGTTGCAAGTGCGGCAATTTGCGGCCAGCTTAGTTATAGCTTTTTGAAAAAGGGTGATTTTTTGCTTAAAAATCACTGTATCTCTCGCCAATCAAATCGTAGCACTTTGGTGTCTTGAGAAAAGTTGTGTGTTTAAATATTATCTAAAACTTTGCAGAATACACCAAAGAGATACAACGTGAATAAGACATAGAAAAGCTCAAACAACTGATTTTAAGGTGCAACTGGCAAATAATCTCTTATATCTTCATACAATGAAGTCATGGCAACTTGATGTTTTCAGCAAAGTTTCTTAAAATTGAAAGCCCTACAACTTTGTAGAAGACATCATCTCAATATCTGTTAATATAAAAAAGTTAGTTTTTTGAAGCGCAGTTGCACCTTAAGAAAAATTAAGGTGAACATTTCAAAAGGTGCGGAATCCAAAACTATGGAAATCTTCTGAAGACACTTTAATGCTAAAACGTACGTACATCTCAGAAAACAATTAAGTTCACGAATTTGCACTTTTAAACCACTGTGCATCCCATAAAAATGGCTTATGATTTGAAATTTAACAAGAAAAAACATGGATTCATTGGCTCAAGACTTTAATAGATATAGTGGTATTAGCGAAGAAGATTGGAGACTATTGGCACAGGATAGAGACACGCTTAAGAAGAAAGTAGAAGAAATTTACAAAAACTCAGATAGTGAAATATCGGAAGGAGAGGATAGTAACTAGGAAAGTCTATAATGGAATGAGGGATAGTAGTTGAATTGTGATGATTAGTGTAGGTAGGTGTAGGTTACGATAAAAAATTGATGTTAAAATCTAAATGTCAGCAATTCGTGCCTTGGCGGCTTTATCGACCATTAATCTAATAATAAATAATGAAAACATAATAAACAGAGAAAATGAGATCAGCTTATAAAAAAGTGTTGAATAATAAACATGGACAATAAATATGAATACAATACAATATATACCTTAACAATCAGAAAAATACGGAGAATAATAATATGATAAAAAGTTTATTAAACCATATAAATTGCAAAAGTAAAAAAATAAAAAAAAATATTACAAAATAATAATAAAAACAATTAAAAATTGCACAGTGCTAATCATTAAAAGTGAAAATAAATAGATGTATAATCACTAGATAAATAAATTGTCAATGTTTTTAAAGGGTGATACGGTCAAAATTTGGTCAATATCAACTTGACGTATTTCTTTCAATTTTGCATTTAAAAAACCTGAACACCCCTCATTTTGAAGGTGTGTGTGTGTGTAGAATGTTGCTCCTATTTTGATTTTGGAATTCACTCTTCAGTTGTCAAAATGCCATCCAAGCAAGAAGAGCAGCGTATCAAAATTTTGCTCGCGCATCGCGAAAATCCGAGCTACTCGCACGCAAAGTTGGCAAAATCGCTAAAAGTTGCCAAATCAACCGTTACAAATGTAATTAAAGTGTTTGGGGAACGTTTGTCGACAGCCAGGAAGTCTGGATCGGGGGGAAATCGAAAACCGGAAGCTGCTGAGACGACAAAGAGAGTTGCCGGTAGTTTCAAGCGAAACCCTAACCTCTCTCTCCGAGATGCCGCAAATAAGCTGGGTGTATCGTCTACAACCGTGCATCGAGCCAAAAAACGAGCCGGACTATCGACTTACAAGAAGGTAGTGACTCCAAATCGCGATGATAAACAAAATACGACGGCGGATCCCGGAGGCTGTACACGACGATGCTGACGAAGTTTGACTGCGTGGTAATGGACGACGAAACCTACGTCAAAGCCGACTACAAGCAGCTTCCGGGACAGGAGTTTTATAAGGCAAAAGGAAGGGGAAAGGTAGCAGATGTTTTCAAGCACATGAAACTGTCAAAGTTCGCAAAGAAATATCTGGTTTGGCAAGCCATCTGTACCTGTGGCTTGAAAAGCAGCATTTTCATAGCTTCCGGGACTGTCAACCAAGAAATTTACGTGAAAGAGTGTTTGAATAAACGTCTGCTGCCTTTCCTGAAGAAACACGGTTGTTCCGTACTGTTTTGGCCGGATTTGGCATCTTGCCATTACGGTAAAAAGGCCATGGAGTGGTACGCCGCCAACAACGTGCAGGTGGTTCCCAAGGACAAGAACCCTCCCAACACGCCAGAGCTCCGCCCAATTGAGAAATACTGGGCTATTGTCAAGCGGAACCTAAAGAAGACCAAAAAAACTGCTAAGGGCGAGCAGCAGTTCAAGGCAAACTGGCTTTCTGCGGCGAAGAAGGTGGACAAGGTGGCTGTACAAAATCTGATGGCAGGGGTCAAGCGTAAGGCCCGGCAATTCGGATTTGGAAAAGCGGAAGCCTAACTGAATATTTTTCCTGAATTTTATACTAATTGAACTTGAAAAAGAAATTTAATTTGATTTTTTAAATAAACGATTTCACCGATTTACACGCGTTTTCCCTTGACCAAATTTTGACCGTATCACCCTTTAATAATAAATTTCAATTAAAATTAAAAGACAGTAATGAGTATATTTCAAACAACAACATAATTTTTCACAATTAAAATCAAGTAGTTGAAACTTAAAAAGTATTATTATTACTTTTTAAGTTTCAACTACTTGATTTTTTAAAAAATAATAATAAAAACAATTAAAAATTGCACAGTGCTAATCATTGAAAGTGAAAATAAATAGATGTATAATCGCTAGATAAAGAAATTGTCAATGTTTTTAATAATAAAATTCAATTAAAATGAAATGATAGTAACGAGTAAATTCCAAACAATAACAGAATTTTATAATAAATATCAGGTAGTTGGAACGCATAAAAAATAATAATAAATAAATATATATAAATCAGAAAACTTCATTGCAGTGAGGGTGGATGGGAGATAGTAACGTCCTCCCATCAATGCGTCAGAGTATCATTGAAGTTGTGTGTGTCATTTTAGATAGTTGCATTTTACTCCAACAGTTGCAATGAATTTGACGCGCTCTTCTCAAACAAACCATCCCGTGGAAAGCTTATCATGTATTGCGAATTTCGTGGTTCGTTTTGTTGGATCATATTGCTGGAAGGAGATTCTTTTATTCCCGCGAGTGTCGCGTAAGGGTATCTGCTTACGGGCCCGCCCAATCCTTTTTGGCCCTTCATACAGCAATATGTTGAATTCAGAATGATTACGAAATTTGATCTTGCTGTTAAGTGGAGCCGCATGCAGGGCAAGACCCAAGCTGGATGTTGGCTTCTTAGATACATATACATACATACATGAGCGTAAATATTCATACAATGCGCTCTAACAGGATTAATGTTGTAGCTAAATGAATTAACGCATCGAAACAAATCTATTATTGATTTGTGTACGGTGAAATCATTGATATTATTGATCTTTTCTGATCGATAGAACGGAAATGGGCGATTACGACGAAGTAGTGCTCTACCCTAGCAAACTATGATTTCTCTTTCTAAAAAAACGATGTGCAATGGAATCATTTTTGTGTCGAGTCAACTCTCAACTTGATCTTTGCACATTGTGAATAGTCTCGCAATATCAAGCTTGACATTTTGTTACAGTATCACGCGTGATATTGCGAGTCCATAAGAGCGGAAAAATATCAATTGATTTCTGATTTTGCCAACACTGTGCTCAACAACTTTGTCCAAGGCCGGAAGATGATCCGAGATGATCCTGAAAAGTTATTAGCATTTTATTAAAGCAATATCTGTAGGTCTTGTCCCTTTAAAATCCATTTTCCAGCGTCCATTCGAACTTTTGCGCATTTGACTTTGACCATTTGTCCCATTCATCCTTTTTAATATTATTCGACCTTTAGTCCATTCGACCTTTTGTTTAGTCAACTTTTTGTTCCTTTTGAACTTTTGTGTATTCGGACTTTTGTCCTTCAACCTTTTGTCATAGATTCCAAGACCGCTGTTGTATTTCTGGAAACAACAGGATGCAACACCCTTATTTTTCAATGTTTTCTAGGATCTCAAAGTTAATTTGTGGTGCATCTGATCTGATGTAATCTAAACAACAAAGCACTCCCATATACAACATTAAAGAATAATGTATTCAAGATCCTCACCGTTCTTCACGATGTCATTTCAGCGAGTATATCGAAACGGCAAAGAACTTTTCACTGCTCCTGGCCATTGCTTCAAACTTCTGCCATCAGCGTTATAAATCATTCTGTGATAGGAATTTCCCAGAACGTGAATAAATAAAATCGTTTTCAACCGATTGTGAATGGACAGTCCATCGACGATGGTGCAACACAACAACCCCATATGCATACACACACACACACACACACCCATGCACGTCCAAGCACAAATACCCGAGCTATCATTATTGATCCCGGTTTGGCTTTTCCGAACTAGGAAAACTTTAAACCTCTTCCAGCCTCCGCAATGATGCTTCGAACCGAATCGTGGTTGGGTAGAAACATTTTCACATAGAGAGGAGCACTACTTTGGCATACGCGTTCATTTCCATCATATCGAGCAGCAATCTCGTATGACGGAATTGGAATCAAAAAGCAGCGATAGTCTTTTGACAATAACTCAACAATTGGTGACTCTTTTGCAAATCTAACGGTACGTCTGCAAAGGCAAGTCAATTTAGAAGTCATCTTGTGTATTAAAACATTCCATTTTAGGTTCGATCCCGTTCGAAAAAGAGAGGTAAAGCGCACGCTGTGCTGCGAATGACGGAAATTAGATCCTTAACCCTACGCCAGAATCCCTCGGTCGAAAGCTGCGGTTTCGATTCAACAGCGAAAAAGCAAACCGAATTTAGCACGGGTAGTCCCCTGGGATCAGTACCGGTTAACGGGATATGCCATTCCGTTTGGTTGATTTATTTGGTTTGAATAAACATTTCGAACATTTTGAGCAGTATGCAATCGATGAAGCTCCCCCCGAGGACCATCATCGGGGACGCCACCGGTGACGACGACGACGACGACGACGACGAGTCAGGCAGATTATTTCCTTTTTAGGATTTCCATTCTTGGAGGAAATTGTCCTATAGAAATTGCTCCTTCCCGGGAGGAACGGCAGCAGCAGCAGTAGCAGCAGGGGTTCCCAACAGGGCTCCCGGCGGTATACAGGGAAAAGAAAACATCATCCTAATCAAATCACGACGGCCAAATCAACTCTATTATGTGACAATATGCAAACAAATTAATAATATGAATAAACCGACGATTGGATTCGACTGGCGCATGGAGCGGAAGTAGAAAAGGCAGACCAACCGACCAGCAACAGAATTGATTCGCAATCGAGAATTTCCTTTCCAATTTCCACTCGTACCCGCAGCGGGAGAGCAGGGGCAGGGAGCACCCGCGCGAGGATGGAAAGTCGACCTTTGTTTGCTTGGAAGGGGATGGTTTTTTTTCGACTTGGTCCAGACCACGCGTACCGATCGTTCCTTTTTCAATTACTTTGCATTTCTTTCCGAGAAGCAGCAGCAGCAGCCTCTCGAGGACCCAATCATATCCGATCACGGGTATAGTTAGGGAAATCGGCTTGTAGTTTGCTTCATAGATGGCGAATTAAAATGGGGAGTGCATCGTCAGACTGGAACCACAACGAGAAGTTGAAAACACTTCTTGACCTCCGGGCCTAATTTAGGAAAACATACCATAACTCTATAATTGATTGAAAACTTATAGCTTTTGTTCCTGGAATCGTTTCTGTTTTCCGAAGCAACATAAGCAATATGTTCCAGTTTCAGCATTCCAGAAGTCTTAAAACTAATAACTCCTGGCTAACCCATTGTTGGGATGACTTGGACGCCTCTGTGCTGCCTTCCTTCCGGAATGCTTCCGTGTTTCAGGGTTCAGATCGATACAGTTTCAGGAGCAGTAAAAACGAAAAAAAAAGTTTACAATATTGGCTGAGAAGATTCCTTCGAGTGGGTGAAGCAACTACAGAAAAAAAAAGTCCAGCAATGAACGATACCGATTGCTCGGGCTTTTTACATTTTAGAAATTGGTCTATCCGGTCGGTCCCGTGTGGGAGGCTGGCGAGGAAGTAAACGCGAGAAGGATCTTTTTTTTTCTTCCACCGACGAGGGAAGAAGCTCAAAAATGAAGACCTCTTCCACCGACTGGCATTCGGCTGCTCGCCGCTGCAATAAGTGCTCTATTTCGAATATATACGTGATCCGTTCCATCCACTTCCAAAGATGATTGCAGCCCAGGCGATAAGGAATGGGGATGATGGCGATGGAAAAAGAAAGTCGTAGGTGGTTCGCATCCACGGTGCCCAGATTGGGTCGGTTCAGTTCAGGTATTGGCACATTTATGATGGAAAGTGGATTGGCTTTGAAATCTCATCTTCACGACCGATCTAGCGGTTCACTTGACTTGCGGTGGTGGCTGCCTGAGGATGGAACCAATAATAGAAACCATCCACGAACGTTCATCTTTCAATTCGTGAGATCGAAACGAACCAACAGAGGACTCACAACTGCCACTCGGATGAAATGGGGATTTTTTTTTTTGTGGTGGCGGCTGGTACTAAACTGTTTGCAAATAAGGAAAATGACCGACTAAAGGCGCAATTTCCCTCGGCGATAATTGAAAGCCGAATCCGGTTGCTTTTCAATGATGAAAATTGCACAACATTTTGAACTCATTCAGCACAATCAAGTGAAAACGTCCTGCAGCTATGTGTCGAAATAAATCCAAAAGTGTACGGTTCTTCTGAGTGAAAATTGGCACCACCTGAAAACGTAGTGCAAACAAACACCGTGATGGAATCAAATGGTTGATTTTATTCCGTTTACTGTCCCATTAGTTACACGCTACCAACTTTACTCTACCAGATTCTTCCACCAAACGACCGGCGGGTGGCCATATATGGCTTCAATCAGAAGAAATTGATTTTTTTTTTATTTGCTTCAATTACTCTGTGCTTACTCGAGTTTGAAGTAGGTAATAGTTGCATTTCCAGATCGAATTTGAATGTTTATTTTTGCTGTAGTTTGTGCTTCCACCGATTGGAGAACCCAGTGAACCACACTGCTAAACAAGGTAAACATGCTCGGTGTTTTGATGTAGGACGAAACCATCGCCTATGGCTTGGGTGTAGTACGAAATTATGTAAGAATTCCAGCGCTTATTCCTTAGCTTATTTGAAGTATAAATATTCCACTTGATTCAGCTGAAATCACACAAAAATATCCCTCATCATCAGATCATGACTGTTGAGCTTCTTTTTTTCCTTTGATTTGTTTTCTGTAGATCTTGTTTTCCGTACTGAGCACCAATACTACCGACGCCAGGGAGGCAGCTCCTATACCTGGACCCTACATATCGACCCATCAACTCATGAACCGGGGACCAACGGCTTTACTTCCCTTCCTAAGGCGTGATCAGAGATGTTATGCCTCAGAACATCCCGGCGGCGCCCTTGCTGCTAGGGTGAGAGGTAATCGCGCTTACTACTACACCACTGGCACCGCTAACTGTTGAGCTGTTCAGCCCAGCGCGTCGCAGGATGACGCCGGAAAAAGTGTATTGCAATCCAACCAGTATGCGGTACTCACGGAAGAAAATGGCGATGGTGACGCCGTTCCCATTGCTAGAATAGAGAGGATTCTCCCGCTTTTCACGCCGATGAAGGATGTTGCCAAGCTGGGTGCCGAACTGGCAAAACACAAGCTGCTGCCTCGCTTCAAGCTTTGCAGCATCGGTACCAAAATCATGTACAAACTAATAGGACGTTTCCTGAAGGACAACAACTTCACGCATGATCTGCCATCGAGCAAGCCACTGAAGGTGGTTTTGCGTGGATTTCCGTCGTTCGAGGCGGCTGCGGTGAAATCCGAGCTGAAGCGACTTTGGCTCAAGCCTGAGGCTGTGTTCCCGATGAACCGGCGTTTCAATCACAACACCAACTTCCGTGACCAGTTGTTCCTGGTGCACTTCACGAAGGGATCAACCAGTCTTGGGTCTCTGAGATCCAAAATCTGGGACCTGTTTCAGGTCATCATCAGTTTGGAGCATTACAAACCCCAACATCGTGATGTTACGCAGTGTATGAACTGCCTCTCATATGGCCATGGCACCAAAAACTGCCACATGAAGACAAACTGCGGCAACTGGAATTCACTCAACTGCGTTCTGTGAGCAAGTTGATAACATCGAGCCAACGTGTGTCAACTGCCTCCAGTCGTGGATGTCCCAAACGAGTGGGTTTATGAATATGTTCCGAACCTCGCTCCGCTTCCTCTCAACAACCAACAAGCCAATCCTGCAAGTATACAAATGGTTTCCAACAGTCGGACAGTTCAGCATCGTCTCACTTCTGCTGCGGCCCAGCAAATTCCAGGTTCCTTCACCGCCCCTGGTTTATCATACGCTGGTGCTGTCTCAGGTGAGCCTGTCAATGATTCTCCGTTCAGCTCGGAGGAACTTGTGACGCTCGTGGCCGAGATCACCATCATCATGCGCACCTGCAATACTCGATCTGAACAGCTACATGCTACCCTGTTCCTTATCACTAAGTATGGACCGTGAAGCCATCAAGATCGTACATTGGAATGCTTGCTCCTTGAAGAGCAAAAACATCGAGTTTGTTGACTTTCTCAATGAACGGTAGATCGACATAGCAGTCATCACCGAGACTCACTTGAAGCCCGAGCTGAACGTCTTCCTTCCCGACTTGACCACACCAACTCCGGAGGAGGGTAAGTGGCCATCGCTGCGAGACGGAACATCAGCTGCCGGCTACTACCAAGCTTCCAGCTGAAAACTATCGAATCGATCGGAGTTGAGGTGAGCACATCGGCTGGTCCAATCACCATCATCGTGGTCTACTGCTTCAAGCAAACCAACCAACCAATTTCATCATTGCTGACGACCTGAACGCCAAGCATCAAGCCTGGTGCAATATTCGGTGAAACAAGAACGGCACTATCTTGTTAAACGATCTGTGTCCGGACACTTCCACCCGGTTGAGTTGATTCGAAGCTCATGCCACATCTTTATCAGCAACATTGGTGATAACATCTATCAACCTATCGCCTATCAGGAACTGAGCTCGAACCAATATCCGGTGGTGGTCGAAGTAGGTTCCTCGGCCAATAGGTTTCAAGTTTCCCGGCGAAATTACCATCGTGTCAACTGCCGCCTATAAATTTGCACCATTCTCCGCTGGAAATGTTTCTTCACGTTCAAGCCAGGTGCCAGATTGATGATCCGCACCATGCTGACTGTAAGCCTACTCTTGATTTTGGCAAGATTGACTACGGCATGCTTCGAGAGTACCTTTCTATGATTGACTGGGCTTGTCTGAATTGTGAGGATGTTAATGAAATGGCTTCAAACTTCTGCTCTATTATTCAACAGCGGTTGCAGCGGAATGTTCCACCCACTAGACGTCTATTTTCGCCTGCCTGGAGTACGCCACTGCTGCGAAAGTTGAAACGTGAGAAAGATGCCAAACAACGAAAGCATCGTGCTCTACAGTCCTCTGACAGGCTGGTCAGTGACAGCAAGCTTGGATTCCAACGTGCTAGTAAGGCGTATCGCAATTTGAATGTCATGAGAGTACAGACTAATCTTCGGAGAAATCCAAAAAGCTTTTGGAAGTCCGTCAATAGTAAGCGGAAAAGTTCATCTGTACCGAGCAACGTGATTTTTGACGACGTCAAAGCGAAATCTTCTACTGAAAGCTGCGAACTGTTTGCCAGATTTTTTGCTTCTGTGTTTGACCAAACTCCTGCCCCTGAAATCGAAGCTGAGTCTGCTGCTTGAGACATTCTCATGGACTTCATTAGTATGCCGACATTCGTAGTTACTCATGCAATGATCATATCTGCTGCCAAAAAGTTGAAAAGTTCGCTTTCTGCTGGTCCCGACGGTATACCATCGATTTTGTTTTGCCGCTGTGTTGTTGACTTAGCTGAGCCACTGTTTGCAATTTTCACTCGGTCGCTCGATGAAGGGGTTTTTCCTGAGGTATGGAAGCAGTCATTTATGTTTCCCGTCTTCAAAAATGGTGACAAGAAAAACGTCAAGAACTACAGAGGAATAACGAGCTTATCAGCTGCGTCAAAGCTGTTTGAAATAATTGTCAGCGATATGATTCTACGCCAGTCGCACAGCTATATTTCTACCGTTCAACACGGTTTTATGCCTGGAAGATCGGTCACGACGAATCTACTAAGCTTCACCAACACTTGCATAACTGCTATGGAATGCAAGGCTCAAGTTGATGTCATCTATACTGACCTGAAGGCGGCTTTCGACAAGATCGATCACAATGTGCTGTTGGCTAAACTGTCACGTCTCGGATCATGCTCTATGCCAGTGTCTTGGCTGAACTCTTACCTAACGGGAAGGAAACTCCGCGTTAAATTTGACTCCTGTGTTTCTTCGACCTTCTGCAATACATCCGGTGTTCCCCAAGGAAGCAACTTGGGACCATTATTGTTCACACTGTTTTTCAACGACGTTGCTTCGAAATTAGGCTTGGACTGCGGGATCATCTACGCCGATGACTTGAAAATATATTTAGTTATTCGCTCAACTGAAGATTGCCACTGGTGCGTACCGAAGTGCTCTGTTATGACCTTTCATCGTTCAAAACAACCGATATTGTACGATTATCACATCAAGGGTACTTCACTTAAACGAGTTGAAGTGATTACTGATCTCGGAGTTGTGCTGGATCCAAAACTGACGTTCAACTCTCACTACACTTCGATAATTGCCAAGGCGAATCGACAGTTGGGCTTTATTTCGAAAATTGCAAAGGATTTTACGGATCCATATTGCTTGAAATCCTTGTATTGCGCGCTGGTACGGCCAATTCTCGAAACCGCTTCTGTTGTTTGGACTCCAAATGATGTTTCCTGGACCTTAAGGATTGAACGTGTCCAGCGACGATTCATCCGGCTAGCACTGCGTCATCTACCTTGGCGCGATCCGTTGAGCCTCCCTGCCTATCCCGATCGATGTAGACTGTTGGGCATGGACACCCTTGAAAGAAGGCGAAGACTACAACAGGCGACATTCGTGGCGAAGTTGCTAAAAGGTGAAGTCGATTCTCCCCGGCTGCTTTCTATGTTGGACTTCCGTGCTGCTCAACGTCCCCTTCGGCAGCGGTCACTACTACAGGACAGATTTCACCGTACTTTGTTTAGATATAATGAACCAATATCGTCGATGATTCGAGCTTTTCGGTGGTGGAGGATCGCTTTGAGTTCGGCGAAACTTCTGGTCGTTTTAAAAATAGAATTACTAGTTTGTCAATGTTGTAGCTGTTTTGAAAATGTATTCTCATATTCATTAAGACCACATATGTCAGATGAATTACAAATAAATAAATAAATAAATAAATAAAAACTGGCAGCAGCACCAGCGCTGGGTGGACACAGCAATCGACTACGACGTCCTACCGGAGTCGTTCGAAGAAGTCGATCGGTGTCTGCAAACCATCGAAGAGGCGATAACCCGTGTCAGGGAGCAGCACGTACCAGCATCCAACCAGCCCAACCAAAGATCTTATCATGCTCCGTTACACCATTCGTAGGCAGTTCCAGCCTTCTGGGCTGCCCCACTTGAAGATCAATGTCAATAGGCTAACCAAAATTATCCAGTGTGACATCTTCTCTGGTTTTAATCAAGCGAGTCAGCCCCAGATGAAACTTCACCGATAACTTATCGGTACGTGGATGTGATATCTTCGTACAACTGGACACAACCGATGTGGGAGTTAGAATGTGCTGTCTTTATTTCTATGTATAGTAACCAGCTACCTGACTTGAAACATGCTGACGAGGAGTCATTTTTAGTTGAACAATTGACGGTGAGACACGATGGAGGCAATCGTTCCCATGCTTGCTGGTTATGCCAAAATGCTGACTTGCTGTTGGAAGTTAGCTAAAATGATTCCATTACACAAGCCTGGCAAAGATCCTGCCAGTGCCAAAAGCTATCGCCCCATCAGCCTCTTGTCCTCCATCTCGAAGCTATTCGAAAAGTTGATACTCAGCCGGTTGCTGGAGTTTTCCAACGAAAATAACATCTTACTCAAGGAGCAATTCGGGTTTAGGAAAGGCCACTCTACCATCCACCAATTCGCACGGGTTACTAACATCATCAAGCGGAACAAGTCCGTTTCCAATGCATCTGCCATGGCATTGTTGGACGTCGTGATTGTCAATGTTCGCAGATGACACCTCCATCATCTATAAGGGTCGAGTAATCCGTGCTCTGGCGAGTAAACTACAATCAGGCCTGGATGTTCTGTCCGACTATTTCAAGAGCTGGAAGATTTGTATCAATGCAGCTAAAACACAAACCATTCTGTTTCCACACTCGAATTCTCCTCAGCTTGTTCCGCCTACTAACGTCAAGGTTCATCTTGATTGTACTCCGATTGAATGGTCGAGTGAAGTAGTCTACCTTGGTCTCACCCTCGATAGCAAATTGCTATTCCGATCCCATGTGGACAAGACATCCACCGATTGTAACATCTTGATCAGGTCGCTCTACCCTCTGATAAACAGGAAGTCCACCCTGTCCCTCAAAACAAGCTTACCGTCCAAGCAGATCATTCTGCCGGCTATTGAGTATGGTATGCCAATCTGGGAGAGTTGTCCTAAGTGCCACCAACTAAAGCTTCAGAGGATCTAAAATAAGATCCTCACGATGATCCTTAACAGTCCACCACAAACTCGTAATTCTGAGATTCACCACCTGGCTGGTCTTCAAACACTCGAGGAGCGAAATAGGTCCACGCTGGAAAGGTTCAGAGTCGCCTGTCTGCGGTCAAACCATCAGATCATTCATATGATTTGGCAACCTAGTTTGAGTAGTTAGGTAGGTTATCAAATCATCAAATCAAATTTCTAATCAAACTGACCCCAACAAGAAGGTTTGTTGTAAATTAGTTGAAAAACCAAATCAGCAAATTTACTTAAATCAATTTGCCAAACTAAACTACGCATGGAGAGCCTAGAGTCTAATCAATTAACCTGTACAAGGAATGTAACTACCTACCATAATCAAATAAAAAAACGAATAAAAGAAAAAAAACCTGAAATCGCAACAATCTTTTGATACCATAATCTAACTAAGTTCATCAATTGTTTAGTTATTGAAAAATCAATTGCTGGGCGGTACTTCATTTGACTGAACGGTAGTATGTAAAGTCTGGACAATTTGGACGCAGGTTGCAATGTACGCCCGTGTAGTGTATGTGGTATGGTTGATATAAAATAAAAATTAATTTACTTTAATTTCGTGTAAAGTCGACAAAGTACATCTGGCAACACTGGGAATCGATACACATAACCAGCGTTATCAATATTCCAGATTTATCTGAATTTTACAGGTTTTCAGTCATCTTTCCAGATACACAGACAGATTACGTTTATTTCCAATTTTTTTTATATATGTTCCAGATTTTCCCAGAATTTTAAAAAGTGCTGCTAAATAAATATCACTGCAATTAATGAACCCTCTTATCAAAAAATAAGAAGCCAAACTTACTACCCTAATTACTAAAGGCCATCAACGTTGGACATTATTGCAACATCATACATGGAATTGTTACATGTTACATGTTTGCAATGGGTTGCAGAATCATTTAAATTGAGACATTTTCTAAAAATTATTGGCTGTAAAAAGTCTTCAAATTTTTAAAAATATCGAGCCAGGATTGTTTTACTTGGATTTTTTGTTTAGATTTAGGCTATAGTTTTTTTTTTTTTTTTTTTTTTTATTCGAATCTTGAATTTATAAAAACCAATATTTTAATATGGAAATTTTGGAATTTAGAGAAATCGAAAACTGTTCAGGATTGAAAACAATAAATTGAGCTTAGGAAAATTAGCAAGGCTTTTTAATCTAGACAACCAACAGGACTTTGAAGTATGTTCATGATATTTTTGAGGATAATTAATCAGATTTTTAAATAGAATTTTAAAGTACCTATGAATATTTTATTGAACGGCTACGCAGTCTTTGATAAATTGAACGAGTTTTTATTTACCCGACGTTTCGACACGGGGATTGTGTCTTCTTCAGGGGGAACTGTAGTTTATGTATCAATATACTCTGTTTTCCCTACATATTTATGTTATGGTGACTTTCAATAGTTTTTTCGTTTTTTGTCTTATGTTTTGTCTAACTGTAACTGTCTGGTGTCTAATGTGTTGGTACATGCTGTAAATTGAGTATTTATTTGTTACTTATTGTTATTTACCGTTATTTAAAATAGATATAAAACTCCTTACACTTCGGATACACTATGCTATGAACTTGTAGTGCTGGAAAATGGTGACCCCTTGATGACACCCCTATTATGAAACCCATTTTGTTTGGTAGCTGAAATGCCCTATCTTAAAAACCTATCTCTCATTTGTGGTCGATTGCTCTCTTCTGGTTTTGTTGCGTTTATCTGTGTTCTTAATATTGTGCAATACTGCTGCATATGTCCTACTAAGTCCGTCTATGTCTGTTCGTTTGTTTACTGTGTGGTTGGTGTTAGTGATATGGCACATTTCAAGGAACGGAAGTGTTGATGATTTGTAGCTATGGTCTATAATTTGTGCATTACTAGATTGAATCTGTGGTTGGTTTCTATACAATGTTGGATCAGTTGAGTTACCTTAGCAGTCTGCAATACTTTAGGATTCTGAATTGCCCTAGATTTCAGAATTTTAAGGCAATTCTGAAAATAGTTTGCAGTGAAGTGCAAGTATGCAGTCTGTGCAACCTTTGATTGAAGTGAAGACGGTATAAATTGTCTTTTGCAAACTCTGATGACAATTGCATGGAGATTTTGTGAAGAAAGGAAATAGTTAGAATTCGGAAGAGAAATCATAGAAAATTCTTAAGATGAAACTTAAAAAGAATGCTGATACGAATCGTGAGAATTATTTCAATGGAATTATGTACAATGTTTGTATTGAGATTAGGTTTTATCAAGTTTTAAGAAATCTGACAATTTTTGGGAGACTTCAAGGCTATTTTGGCAAAGTATTTTAGTACTTAGGAAATACTTAAGAGGATTAGTCGGAGAAGAATGTGACGGTCGTTCTGAAGAGCTTATCAAGGAAATTATTAAGAAAATTCTAAGGGAATTTCATAGAGAAAAAAATGAGACAAAATTATGCCAATTCTTGGAAATTATTACCAGATTGAGGGAATTGTAGAATCAGCGAGCGATTAACAAGAGATTACAAGATATAATGCTGAGCACTCTAAGAATGTTACTGAAAAAGTTTGGATATTATCAAGATTAGTTTAGGGGAATCCAGAATAGAAGTATGATGCCATTCTAGGATGATTAAAATTGAACTCTGTAAATTAAGTAAAATCAGACTAACAAAAAATTACATGATCTGGGACCCAGGAAAAATACAAATTCCAGAATTTAGAATCACTTAAAGATCCTGAGATTTCAAAAATGACGCTTTCAGACTTTCATTTTAGTTATATAATAATAATATTCTTTGGCATAACATTATTTGTAATGGTCATGTGGAGTTACCCGAAGTTTAGGTAAACTGTGTGTGAGTACCACGATGTTAGGCTTTGATTCTCACTTCAGCCAGGAGAATTTTATTTTAAAATAAAATTGCCTACTGGCCTACCGGGTTTTATGAGTTGAATGATGTCAAGAATGAAATTGGAAGTCTGATAAATCGCAGAGTAATATTAAAATTATTTAAATCTCATAAAAATTTTAAGACACATTCCGGTACAGCATCAAATAAATCGTTTATTAGTTTAAAAAAAAAGTCATCCCATCAAAGTTGCTTGACTCTTTGTTGCTTGAGAATTTTAAAAATATTTTCTGCAGTATTTTAAAAATACTTCAACCCAATTTTGAAATGCTGCGTAATGGATACTTAAACTTTTTGGGAACACTGTGTCATTACTTTTCTTAACTTTTGGATGATTTTAGCAATGCTAACCAGTTGGCTTTATATATTTTTTAAACATGGATTTCATAAACATTCTGATAAACTTTGAATAAATTCCAGATGATCGTATTGACCAATTTTTACGGGAGATTGACACATCACTTTAAGTTCAGTAGCGTTATGTTAAAATCAGGATTTTTGGACCATTCCAGATTTATCCAGATTTTATATTTACCGTATCCGTGATAATGCTTGCACCATCGTACAAATAAGATTCCCGTTTCACCTGAGCATACAATGCCTTGGTTTTCTTTGCATGCACGTAATCTATAGCTCATACCGTAGTAGGCTGTGTATAAAAGAAAATGATTTACTTAGTTTGACAGTTGCACCATGACGAAGTGGCAGCATATTCGTGATTTGTCCCAAGCGCAAATGTCGCAAAAAGACATTTGACCGTGGGAGTGTCCCGGTGGATCGTCGAAAGGGTTTTAGACTGAGAAAAAAAGGACAACTATCCGCAAAGGTGGCCACAGGTCGTCCGAGGTCAGCTCGGGTTCCGAGGGTTATCGCTGCTATCAAAAGGAAGATTCGGGTGAATCCAGTGCTTTCAATAAGGAAAATGGCAAAAGAACACGGGATCAGTGACTTTAAGGCACGGAAGATCGTAAAGGAAGATTGCGGGGTGAAGTTGAGAGCACGGAAAAAAATTCTTATGATTACCAACCGCATCCGGGAGCTACGAGTCGAACAATCCAAGAAAATCTTGAACTTCCTTAAGCGAAAAAATCCGGTAATCCTGTTCACCGATGAGAGCATGTTAACCGTCGATCCCGTATCAAATTCCAGAACCGACAGGTATATTAGTTCTCTTCCGGTAAAAGACGTGGCCGACGAGCACAAGAACGTGTATCTGACCAAGCATCCTGCTAGCGCTATGGTGTTTGGATTGGTGGCTCCCGATGGCAAAAAAATGGACCCGGTGTTCATTCCAGAAGGCGAAAAGGTCAACACAGAGGTCTACATCAGGATTTTAAGTAAGTATGTTCTTCCGTGAATCAAAGAACAGTACAGTCCGAAGCCAAATGTTGTATTTCAACAAGATGGGGCTCCGTGCCACACCTCGAACCGCACTCAGAAGTGGTAGCTGGAACATCTTCCGTTCTGGGCGAAGTATATGTGGCCGCCATCCAACCCCGGTCTTAGTCCGCTGGATTACTCAATATGTCGCGTTATGAAGGCCAAGGTCTCTTCTAAACGCCACCCGAGTACAGCAAGCCTCAGACAAACATTGACCCGTACCTGGAGAGAAATGGATCCATACTACATTATTAGAACCTGCCGTGCATTCCGGAAGCGTGTGGAGGCCGTAATTTCAGCAAGAGGAAACTCGATCGATGATTAACATAGTTTAAGACTCTGAGAAACATCCCCCCTTTGAATAAATAAAGGAACTCAAAAACGTAATTTTTGAGATTTTTTTAATTTTTACATTGCTCAATGGTGCAAACATTATCACGCATACCGTAGACTGATCCAGAATTTCCAGAAAATGACCTGGAAACGCTACACATAACATAACTAGACGTGTCATACGCGCCGAGAGCAGTTGAAAATGAGCTTTGGAGAGCTCCGAATACACAAATGTGATTCATGTCATGAAAAACGAAGATCAGCTTCGAGACGACGTCAGACATCAGGCGAAGGAGATAGCACAAATGATTGTAATGATCCTCTGGGATAGAAGAGAGCAAAAGGATGGATGACTGGTTCATCGAGCTGGTTCAGGCTGGCTAGTCACTCGTCTCGCATTCTTGTGTCTAAATTTTAAAGCGGATGGACGTAGGTGATCAACGCGGGATGCATTGGCTGGCGTCGTTCCAGTGACAAAAGATCGAGGCTTGCAACCTCGATCTGAGTTCACGACAAGCACGTCATGTGAAGTTTTGGGATAATTGGGGGATACACCGAGCTACTGTAAATTTCCCAGCCTAATTTTTATTAAAACTTGCTTCATGTGAATCTCTGTGCAATCTTTATTTCTTTATTTTAATCTAAATTTCAAGAGCATACATATAAGTTCTCACAAAACATAAAAGAATGAAACGGGAACTCTCCGAGATTTGTGCTAGGGAACATCTGCTATTATGACGGTCATTTTGGAACTCTTCAAGGAATCACCTTAAACCTAAAATGAATCATAGCATGCTGTCAGTTTTGATCTCACAATTTACTGATTGGAAGGAACTTTCCTAATAAAAATAACAACGAAAAAGTGCTTAACGACGTGTTTGGGGTATCATCCATATCACATACACTACAGCCCGCACATCTAGTAGTTGGCACCAGAATATTTTTACAGCAGTTTTAAGGAGTAACTGGTGAAAATTTCATCAAAATTGATCCACATGTTTCAATGTTATCAATGATGAAACTTAAAATTTAAAACAAAAATTGCCAAGTATCCAAGTATTCTACAAGTCTAGGTCATGGTCTACAGAACCCTCATAAAACCATTTTTTACTGATCATTCTGCAAAAACACCTGGAGAATCCCTCGTGGTATGTTTTCAAGGTAGTCAAAAAATTTTACTTATTAGTTTATGTCATTAGAAAAATGAATAACGGCGCCGGTGGTGTAGTGGTAAGCGTGATTACCTCTCACCCCAGCAGGCCTGGGTTCAATCCCAGTCGGCGCCGCCGGGATGTTCTGAGGCATAACATCTCTGATCACGCCTTCCTTCGGATGGGAAGTAAAGCCGTTGGTCCCCGGTTCATGAGTTGATGGGTCGATAGGTAGGGTCCAGGTGTGGGAGCTGCCTTCCTGGCACGTCGGTAGCATTGGTGCTCAGCACGGAAAACAAGATCGACGGAAAAATCAAACCAAAGGAAAAAAAAAAAAAAAATTAGTAAAATGAATAAAAGCCCTTGAATTTGAGGCGTCAATCATCGTTTCTTATGACTTTCAAGTGAATGAATATATTCTAAAATATTTTTTAATTTCTTTTTTTTTACTCGAAGCTACTTGAATTTTTGTACCGTGTAGTTTTTTTTTCCTGAAAATCAATTATTGTTTCCACCAACTTTGTCTCAGACGGCATTTCGAATGGAAGTGACGTTTTTGAATAATGAGATTCAAAAAGGTAGAATTTCGGCTAAAATGTAAATGATTGACAATATTAAACAATTACGCAATGTTTCAGGCAAATCGGAAAAGTTCGCATCAGATCGGATCTTTATTAAGCGTGGAACCGCCATAGCATGTTTTACCATGAGGAAAATGATTACTGGGAATAATTAAGTAACATATCAAAAACTGAGCTTTTTGACGTAAGTCTACGTCTTTGTGGGCTATACTGGGGTACAAATCAAAAAAATGTGTTACAAAATAGTGTCAGATTTTAAACGCTTATAACTTTGCTATTTATTGAAAGATTTCAATTCTTATCACACCATTTGATTCAATTTTAATGTAAGATTTTTTGGTATAAATATTATAGTAATTTATCAATATTACTATTGAAAATTTAACAAACTTTTTGGCCGCTATCAACCAATCACGTGCTTGCTGCTATGACTATCGAGAGAACAGAGATAGACGAGCCGATTGAGAGGTTATAAAAAAGCAAACCTGCCCATTTTGTTTCAATCATCGGTGCATTCTCTGCTTGACTGTCTTGCAGTTCAGTTTTGCTCGCTCTGTCGAGTTATTCGATAAGTTTCACATGGTTGGCGTCGCGGGTTCCGATAATAACCATGTTATTACAACGCGCTCATGTCGTAATAACTATTATTAACTCAAAAAATGAGCGCAAGTGTACTGTCCCATGAAACTATCCATCTATAAAGTTATTAAGTGCAGATGACCTTAAAATTAAAATTTTACCTGTAAACTGTTGTTGACAAACTCCCTGGCCAAACACAGTGCACCATATTCATTAAAACTTTCTAACGACAGCAAATCGCTGTCGCCCTTCTGGTGCACGAAACACTTATCAAAACCATTTGTTCAACTCCGCCATCCTCCTTCGCTCCCCTGTTTCCTTGCGGCCACACCTTTTCTGCATTCTCGGTCAGGTTAATTAAAAACTTAACTACTGTCATGCCCCCCCCCTCCTCATCCTCCTCTCACGCCTTCTGCCCACGGAACTGTGCCATCCCAAACGGGTGCAAACCAAATATTGCTGTTTCCCGGTTTCCACTAACTAGTTTACAGTTTACTTGAAACTTAAGATCGCTGATGACGACAACACCGTGCGGATGATACCTCTAGTTGGCCGGAATTCAAACCTCCCCACCCTCCTTTAACACGATATTTCGCTAAACACAAACAGAGGTGTGGTTCCCGTTCGGATGACAAAGTGTGCGAATATGCGGTAGATAGATAGCATCGCTTCACACACATTCCCACTCACACCAGGTACCCGATCTACATAGTTGTTTTGATTAGAAAGTAAAACAATTCTCTCGAAATTTACACTACTGGAAAATCACCGCCGCCGTTACTGGCAAGCGAAAAGTGACACAATGAGGGTCGTGAGAGGGGTGGCGACACCACAGACAATAGTTGTTTACAGCACCCGCCCGTATTATTCCTAGGAATCCTTTTAGCTCCCTGGCATTATACTACCGCTGAGGATGCCGTTTCCACTGCAGCAGTAAAGCCAAATGTTTGAAGCAGCTCCTAGATAGCTATATAAGTACCAACCGAACGGCATTTGAGTTTGAAAGTCGACGGGTTGTTGTTTGCAGACTTCACGACCTCCACTCACTCTGGTGTTCACAGTCAGTGATTCCTCCCCGGTGTGGTACTGTATGGTCTGGATGCAGTAAACAGGTTTACAAAGTTTTCCCTCCGTAAACTTGGACTGATATGGAGCGAGGGTGGGGAACCGACATGGATGATAGAGTGCCTTGGTAGGTGTGGCCAAGGACGGTGCATATGGCATATGCTGCTAGAAAAGCGTGGAAGTATTTATGCCATGCAAAAGATGATTTGTTTACGATTTGGACGTTTGGAAACCTAAGTAAATGTTGAAATCAAACATCCGCGATGCAAAACGGAATTGACGTGATGCGACCGTGTCGTTGCGACAGGACTACTACCTAGTTTTAATTGATCCATTTGTTTGGGACGGTAAATGCTTTGCAAACGTTTATTCAGATATGAACTTTTCCATCTTATTTGCGACGTTAGACGTGTTGAGTCAAAGTGGTGTGCTTTAGAACTTGCAGTTCAAAAACGGAATTCGGATCGTAGACGCAGTGCAAAGAGCATTTGCGCATTTTGCGCATGGATTCACCTAAAATATCTTTGGCGGATCTATACCATTCCAATTTCTTACACAATTTTATCCAGCAGTGTAGATGAATTGCGTTTGTTTTGAACATCTTCGCTGTAACGTACGAGCCAAATGAACAAATAAGTTTATTAAACATCAACGAATACACCTTTGTTAATCGGCTTTTTCTATGCACTACCAATGTAGAGTACGCTAGGCGATTATGAGAGGATACATCAACCGAACCGTTTGTTTACATAATAATTACAATTTTACATCTCAAATTAACACATATTGTAATGCGTATTTTGCATATTTCCACATATTTGAACGGTTTCACAGCTCATATAACAACACATTATAAATTCGGAAGATCAAAACCGCTGGGGTAGTTTTGTAACTCTTCACATTTGTTAACAAAAATATGTGGAGCACCAGCCGGATCACTCTAAAATCGATACAGAAAACAAAATATTCAATGTGTATGATGATTACTTCCTATGCTTCACGGCGAAAATTTCAGCCCTCATCACTCTTTTGATGGTTTCCTTATTCTCCACCAGAGGCTGAAACGATCACTTAATTTCTATATTCACCAGTGCTTGATTGTCCAACCAAGTGTCAAAATTTGTGTAAAATTAAAATAATCACTTTGCATTTGATCCTCCAAATCATCCTCACCAAGATGAAGATGAGTATTGAAATTGACAACAACACAGGCGATGACGAAGATCTAGCTACGAATGAACAAACACAAATGCTGACTTCAAAACTCAGAGGTTGCCTTGATCAAGAGAATGTTGATATGTCAAAATTCAAATTCATGCAGATAGTTGGTCTATCTGTTAAGGTTGTCTTCATTTTCTGCTAAGTTGGGTGCAGAAGAAATGATTTTCATCAGCACTGGTAGCCAGTATCAGCTGTAGGCCAGCGTGGGGCAAGGTTTTGAAGCAGTGCACGGCAAATATACTGACTAACAGGCGTGAAAGCAGGAACCACACGAACAAAAATACTGTCAATAGTCATTAAAAACTGTTTCATTTCGTGTTTCAATATTTCCAGATTGCAGAAACAGTGTCAAATACCCTACAATATGGGTAGTTTTGTAACGAAGACGACACGTGTATGCTAAAAATCAATATTCGATGCCATTTTAGAATCCAATATGGCAGCCTTCGGGTTTCAGAAAAAGTGTCAAATACCCCCGGTCATCAATTTCCAGAATCTAGATGTCATCCCGATTCCAAAAATACCCACTTTTCTGAACTAAAGCCGCCATCTAAGATTTTAAAATAGCGTCGGACATCGGTGTCTTTTTTTTTTTTTTTTTTCCTCTGTTCGGGACATAAAACCACTGCGACCAGTAATTTGATCTATTGTAGTATATCCCGTGTCCTTAGTTTAGTGCATGTCGTATTACTCCATCACTATTGAGAAATGATGAAGTATTCGGTTTTGATACAGTTGTCATTCTTGCCTTTATCGCAAGGAATCGATTCTAATTGAAAGGTCCCGCTATTTATACCCTTCGGAGTGTTGAAACACCCTCCAAAGGCGCGCCCCTTTGTCAGTCAAAATTGGATTCCTTAGCAAAAAAAACAAGACATGACACCGATAATGACCATGCATCAGAACCCTAGTCTTAACCACTTCAAACTAGGAAACAACGAATAGAAGATTAGGAATCACATAGGTGAAGACTAACTAACTCATTTTTTCCTTGTTTCAAGATCATCCTCGGTCCACGCAACCCGAGGACTTATCACTATCAACAAGGCATAAAAAGTAACAAGGACTAAGATGTGTTCCTTTGATTACTGTAAAATCCTGTTCCCCTAGTTTGAAGTAGTCAAGACTAGGAATCGGTGGTAGATCTTACATCCCGTAACGTACCACGAAAAGGTGATCTACCCACGTTACGGGGCTGTCTTACTTGTAGGCGTTCCTGAGATTACTGATTTTGGGTATTTGATAGTATTTTCCACTTTTTATGACACCAGAAGTCGCTATCTTGTCATTTCCGTTCCTAAACTACCCATATTGTATGGTATTTGACACATTTTCTTGAATCAGAAGGCACCATCTTGGATATAAAGATGGCGTCGGATATCGATTTTTGACGTAGACCACGTCGTACGGGAAGGTAATGAGGGTAAATTGAAAATCTAAAATTGCGACCGTCACGAAAAGGTGTAAGGTTTTGAAGGCTTATAAGTTTGTCATTTATAGATGAAATTAAAATCCAAATACACCAATCGATAGGAAATAACCCTTACAATCTGCTACTGTAAATTCATTTTCAACTTTTGATGAAAAACTGTTGAAAAATGTACAAATAAAAAGTGACAATTTTAACACTGTTTTCATGAAATAAACGTTCTTGCCAATCCCAGTCGTCATAATCGAGTACCACTTGGTTGCACATCATTCTGCTTTAACCTGAAAAGATATAAAAGAGCGCTGCTGTCTAGCCTCAACTCATTTTCGCTTCGGACGGGATTACGTCCGTGTGTTAAGGACCCTTTGGCGCTTCCTCGGGGCCGCACGGGGATTATTTCGGGTTTTCGTGACGCACGTGATACAATCTGGACCTCCGAGCACACTAGCATTCACTTCGGCAAACGACGATCTTCACGATTCCCACGTGTCTCCGTTGTCCGACCGACAAGCTCGGTTCACAGAGAATCTTCTGATTGCCCCACGTTGACTTCGAAATTCTAGCTCTTCAATAGCCGACTTTCCTCAACAAGCGGGCAGAATCTCGAGCGACGGCGTTACAGGGTTAGAGTGGCAATCTTTGGTCACCAAGACTCTGAAGATACCCTTCTCCCGACCGAGGAGGCCGTGTTTTGGCGTGTAGATGACACCGAAAAACGTGCAACACCGTGACACTTTTCTCCACTGGTTAAACCAGAGTGTCACTCGTGCACCGTGCAAATAACCGCACACTCCACGAAACGTATTGGTCCTTCGTGGGAATCCTCAGATTCACCGCGTCTACGAACGTTCCAAATTCCTTCCAAGATGGCTTCGGGAAGACTATCAAAATCACTTTTCACAGCGATCACCGTGTACCTCCGTCTTCGGTGATAGTTCCGTACTCTCTGCCCTTAGCTGATCCCCAACTTTTCTTCTATCCCATCCTCTCCTTTTCGCACTCTCCCTCTCAACTCTCTTTCTCGCTCTTTCGCCGGTTGGCTTCCGGAAATGGGAAAACGTATCCCATTTCGCTCCATCGGAGATGTGAAGGGTGCACGTAATTTGCACACGGTGGGTTTATTAGTATTTATGTACACTGAAACCTCCGTTTACGAAGTCTTTTTTTACGTAGTAGGTAGAGAACTACTTCGGCCTAATCGCCCATTTTCGGCCTATCGAGTAAAAAACTTCAAATAAATCTATGATTCCAGAGTCAAGAAGTCAATTATGCGTTTGGTACGATACTTTAGTTACTAAGCTACCGAAGGAAGTCAATGAGAACGCGTGATATGAAGGTTTTCACCCGTTATTCCCAAAAACAAAAGAAGCGCTCCGACCGAATCAATTTTCATCTTCATCCGATAGGCCGAAGGGAATTCATTGTCGTTTCAATTGCGTTTCAATGCGTTAGGCCGAGTTTAGAATCCGTAGGCCGAGTTTGGCGTCAAGAAGCTGTGTTAGACTTTTGGCAATATCTCAATAATTGGTTTCTCTTTTTCAAATCTTACGGTATGTACGGAAAGGTAAATAAACTTGGAAGCCATCATTAATAATAAAATTCCGTTTGGTGCTAAACTGCGTTAGATTAAGAAAGATTAAGTGTGGGTTGTGCTTAATAGGCCGGAAATGGGGTAGTTAGCCCTATTTAATTTACGTCCCTTTTTTTACGAAGTAAATCCCAAATAACGAGGTTTTTTTACGAAGTAGGTAAATCCCAAATAACGAGTTTTTTTTTGTGATTTTGGGAAACTGGGATATACTGTGAAATACCCCATAATATGGGTCTTGTTGGAATCGGAGTGACGTGTAGGGACCGGAAATCGATGTGTGACGCCATTTTGAAATCCAAGATGGCGGCTTCCGGTTACAGCAAAACATGGAAATTCTGTCAAATACCCCACAATATGGGTATTTTTGGAATCGAAGTGACGTGTAGGGACCGGAAATCGGTATCTGAGACCATTTGTAAATCCAAGATGGCGACTTCCGGTTACATAAAAACATGGAAATTCTGCCAAATACCGCACAATATGGGTATTTTTGGAATCGGAGTGACGTTTAGAGACTGGAAATCAATGTCTGACGCCATTTTTAAATACAAGATGGCAGCTTCCGGTTACATAAAAACTTGGAAATTCTGCCAAATACCCCACAATATAGGTATTTTTGGAATCGGAGTGACGTGTAGAGACCGGAAATCAATGTCTGATGCCATTTTGAAATCCAAGATGGCGACTTCCGGTTACATAAAAACTTGGAAATTCTGCCAAATACCCCACATTATGGGTATTTTTGGAATCGGAGTGACGTTTAGGGACCGGAAATCGATGTCTGACGCCATTTTGAAATCCAAGATGGTGGCTTCCGGTAACAGAAAATCTTGGAAATTCTGTCAATTACCCCACAATATGGATATTTTTGGAATCGGAGTGACGTGTAGTAAGAACCGGAAATCAATGTCTGACGCCATTTTGAAATCCAAGATGGTGGCTTCCGGTTACAGAAAAATTGGCAAATACCACCACATCACCCCGATTATTAAGATACCCATATTGTAGGTTATATAACATTATTTTATGTTTTTATATAAACGGAAGTCGCCATATTGAATTTCAAAATGGCGTCAGACATGGGTTTTCAGTCCTAATAAGTCACCCCGATTCCAAAAAAACCCATATCGTCGAGTATTTGACAGTATTTTCCAGTGTTTCTGTAACCGGATGTCACCATCTTGGATTTCGAAATGGCGTCAGACATGGATTCTCGGTGCTCACAGGTCACCCCGATTCCAAAAATATCCATATTGGTGTGTATTTAACGGTATTTTTCTGTTTTCATGCATCCGGAAACCGCCATCTTGAATTTCAAAATGGCGTCAGACATCGATTTCCGGTCCCTACACGACACTCGGATTCCAATGGGTAGTTTGTGGGGGTTTTTGACAGATTTTCGATGTTTTCCTGTAACCGGAAGCCGCCATCTTGGATTTCAAAATGGTGTCAGACATCGATTTCCGGTCCTTACACGTCACCCTGATTCCAAAAATACCCATATTGTGGAGTATTTGACAATATTGGCAAAAACCTCTTTTTACGAAGTAAATCCCAAATAACGAGGTTTTTTTTTTACGAACTAGGTAATTCGATTTACGAACCCCCGTTTTGTTTCGTAAATGGAGGTTCCAGTGTATATTTTTGTGATTATTTGAGTGGGGATTTTGTTGTTTTGTTTTATTATTTACATACATGCAAAGCTTCACATCAACTTAATATGGGGCTGGGTAACGAATTAAATTGGTGATAGATTTTATGTTAAACACAAATGAACAAAGGTGGTTTGAATATAGGTTTATATATATGTATATAATGCAAATATGCACACTTAAAAATAACTAATTTTACAAGAGATGGAATCCATCATTGACATAAACGGTCAGACGTAAACAAATATTTCATGTAAAATTAAGTGCTCCGAGGCTGAAAATTTCGTTACTCGACGAAAAGTACGTTTGATTGAGTTGAATTTTGCGTCTGTTATGACTCAATTTTATGTCAAAATTGACGCTCGTATATGTCAGTCTCAGAACACCTAAATTTACATGATTTTTTCTAAGTGTGTTGGTATTTGAGTAATGGTGAGCCTTCCTATGGCAAACAATTAAGTAATCTAGCTTCCTATAAATTAAATTGTGTGCATTTCAAAAGCTGTACAATCCAATCGGCTTAAAAGCCATTTTTAGGGGTGATTGACCGGTAACACTATACAAAACATTTTAAAACTATAGTCAAAAAGTCCAACACAATAAACATTTTATCTTCCGCTATCCAATAAGCCTCCTCCATCAGAACAGGATCCGCTTCCAGTGGTTTCATTATTTGGCAGTATTGCCAACGAGGGGCAGAGCGCTTCCATTGCAGCTAAGAACGCAAAACGTGGTCAGCACTCACGCATTCATCACGAAACGGTTGCTTTCCAATGTCGATGACACATCGACCGAAAGAACAATGAGGAGGACCACACAAAGATTGCTGCCGAGTAAACAGACGATCGCGTGACACACATCGATAGTGGCCTGCTTCTGTCGACAGCCCAGTGAACTCTGCCAACCATTTGTTATACAGTTAAATTTTGTGGTTAATAAATATTAACATGTATTTGATTACGGATGTTCGAGATTACAATGCTGATTTGTTTGAAATGATGAAAACAGATTTGACAGTCGGATTATCCATGCTTCGGCTGGGACATATTTGCGAGGTATTCTGTTTGTCATATGTTTTTCACTGTACTTCCAGCTGTCGAGGTAATTTTCAATTTCATCATATCGTGTGCTCGAATAATTCCCCCCTTTATCCCATATCCCAACGAATGCGAATTAAAATATAACTTTTTAGCATTTTAATTCAATGTAATTCAATTTTACCATATTCACCGCCCCTCTTCAAAGCTCAACAAGCGAGCAGCGGTTTTGTTGTTGTTGTCATCACAAATAAAATCTCGAATACTCATTATTCTTACACGCAATAATAACGGTAGATTTTAATTATCTTCCGTGCGCAACACATACGCTCGCTCGCAGATTCAATGAAGCACTTGAGGTATAAATTTGTTCGAAATTTTTTTTTTGTTGCCCAAACCACGCTCGTAATTTATGCTCCGTTTTTCGACCACATTGTGATTGGAACGTGACGAAAATTAAGCACTTTTCCTGCTTCCCCGCCATGTGTGCCAGAGTACGGTGTGGTTGGGTCACTGTCATCCACCGGAGTCATGAACTCTTTCGGGATTGACTGCGCTCCGACCTCTTATCTGCCGTTTTGTGCTCCAATAACTTATTTCCATCACAATAGGTGTGACGAACGTTTGCCGGAACAAGTTTTTTTTTATGTTCACCCGGAGGAGCGAATATGGGCGGATTTTGGGGTTACTGGGAATTTCCATACAAATGGAATTATTCGCGGGAAACATTGTTATGCACTGTTTGGGATCGAAAAAAAATATTGAAGTTATTTTTTTTTTGTCCCAGTGGCACCCGTGGTTGAAAATTGGAAAATAATGAATTGGCTTCTTTACCGGTTGCAACGTGATAGGAATGAAAAATGCGATTGTTTCACGTTTATGGCCTCACATAATGTTCGAAACATGTACTTGCTGATTAAAATAATACTTACGTAAAAGTATTAAATTACAGGAAACTCATTTCGTTGCAGTGGATGTCAGCTTACCTGTAAAGAAATCGAAATAAAATGACGATTATTATTCAGCAAACTTTGGAATATCGATTTTTTGTGATATTTCGAAGACAGATGTGTGTTTGAAACTTCATTGAAAGTCTCACGATATCAAAATGTAACCCGTCCCTCCGTGCCAAAGAACGGTTTATAAAAATCACTGAATTACTTAATACTTCAGCTTTCGGTCTTCTATCGGGCAAAATATTGGGAATCTGATGGAGTTCGTTGCGTTTTCAGCAACCTCAGCTTCGTAAGGGCTGACGATGTTTTGTCCAAGATAATGGGAGCTGACGAAGTGTTGACCTATCGCGGCAGCCTTCTCTTCAAGAGTTATTAGATGAACCACTGGGTCGCCGGGACGTGGGGTCAGTGGTGGAATCGGTCTTGGCTTATTTTTAAGAATTTTAGTTAGTTTCCAAAAGTGCTTTGCACAATCTGGGAGAGAGCGGATCCTGTTAGCAAAGTCCTGATTTCTGAGGTCCACCATCCTGGCTTGGATGGTTTTTGTTAAGTGATTACAGTGGGTCTTAAGGTCAGGCATACCAGAGCGTTGGTACTGCGTTTGGTAGACAGCAAAAAATAAATTTTTATATTACATCCAAAAGGATGCACTTCAATCATGTCGAAAATTTCATGTAATTTTTATGGCCCCAAAAATAAACAATTGCAGTAAAAGTAAATGTCAGTTCATGCACTATTTCATTGATCATTTTGTCCTTTTTGGCAAGCAATATTACAGCATATTTTCGACACGATTGAAGTGCATACTGGATACTGGTACGTGTTGTTTCCTGGCCCGGGATATCGCCTCCTCGATGAAACGCAGACACCGATCAACGTATTCGGGCGTCTCCGGAAGGGCACCGTAGTCGACAGTGGAGTTGACACAGTGTTGAAACTGATCCCAGCTGACGCGATGGTAGTTGCGTCGGAAAGCTTGGAATCGGTTGACAGATGAGCCCACATCGGCCACCACCGGATAGTGGTTCGATCTAAGCTCCTGGTGGGTCACAGGTTGCGAGATGTTGTCTCTCATGTTGCTGACGAAGATGTCGATTGGGGAGTGTACGCCAGACCAGCTCAACCGGGTGTGAAAGTTCGGCGTCAATATGGTGTAGTGAGCCTCTCAGGATTGTGCCGTTTAGGTTGCATCGACTGTTGCCCCAAGCGTGGTGTTTGTCGTTCAGGTCGCCAGCGATGATGTACTTCTCACGGCGTCGAGTTAGTCTGATGATGTCTCTCCGCAGGTCTTCAGCCGACCCATCCCTGATTGTGACTTGTTTGGGACAGTAGGCCGAGATGATAGTAATAGTGCCGACATGAGAGGAGACTTCCACACCCACCACTTCGATCATCTTCAGCTGGAAACTCGGTAGCAGTCGACAGCCAATATTTCTTCTTTGGGATGTGGAGTTGTTCGCCTCCTCGTGGTGCACCCTGGAAACGATGGACCACCAGTGCTGTGGTACTGCTCCAGTCGGCAAATCGAACAACAAACGATGGGATGCACCAGACGGCACCGTGCGATCGATGTCAGTAAGATCGCAAGTATGTTTACTGACACACTGGCCGTATGTAGGAAACCTAGCGGAAATTTCACAGAAACCACGCTACGGGTTGGCGGCTAAGGTATTTCATCCTCTTAGTACCGTCGGGTGGAACCGACCGAAACGACGTTTGAGCTAATGCCTTGTCCGTCTCCGTCCCATAAAACTCTGGCAGGCCTTAGAATACGTTCCTTCCGTGCCACCCAGTTGGGAGACTGCAGTGGGAATAGGTTCGGTTGAGTTATTCCCGTCTTACGCGATCCGGCTCTAAACATAACGCCCCATGAAGGCCTATGTCAACCCTCGCTATGGACCTCACTGCTTGCATAGGCACCCATGAGGATCAATCAGCGACTACTCCAGTTGCACGGTTAGGATAGCGGTCTAAGGGGGACTCAATAGTCGGGATGATGGAACATCATCAAAAAAGAGAACAAGTCGCCAAGGAGGCGACCGCGAACCCGTTCGCGAAGGGTGGTCTTACTCCCCCACCCAGTGACTCTAACAAGGATTCGAATAAGGACACCAAGCGACCGAAACCTCTGCCGGACGTAGAGCCAACCGATGAGACCGGCGGACAGCCAGAGGAACAACCTATGGATGGTCCCAGGCTAATAAAAGCCATGAGTGGCTTGGCGGCCCTTTCTACGATACTGGCTATCGCAGGTCAGCTCGATGCGATCATCGAGTTCACTAGTACGCGGAACAATATCGCAAAGGACCTCAAGCAGGCCTTGCGACAGCTCCGCGCAACGGTGGACGAGGCTCAAGACGACCACAAACGGCTAAAAAAGCGACTGGAAGTCGCCGAGAGGGCGGAGAAGAGGGAACCGAAGTCCACCCAGATGGACGCCTTCAATTTTGCAGGCAACAGTACGATGGCCAGCATGGCCCTACACTTTGCCGTGACACAAGAGCAGAAGCGCGACCGGCCCTCGCCAGTAAATGGTATGGCACGCTCTAAGAGACGGAAAGTCTCAGCCCAGGTAGAGTGTGTGGCCGTGGTTGATCAGTCCGAGGCAGCAATGGATGAGCTGCAGAAGTGGCCCACAATAGGAATAAAAGTGATTGAGAAAGGTGTTTCTAGGCAGGGTGACAACAAGGGCGCTCCTCCAAAACCCCCGAAACCTCCGGATAAAACTGCCCCTAAGAGCAGCACTGCCCGGAAAAAAACACAGGGCGATGGGCGAGACTTTCATCATCAAGATGGAAGCGTCATAGTACGCGGAAGTCTTGAGGAAGATGAGAGCTGACGAGCGTCTTGTGGAGATGGGCAATAACGTGAGGAGCTTCAGGCGCACTCGTACTGGTGAGATGCTCCTGGTGTTTAGGCGTGGCGCTAGAGACCAGGGACCGACTTTCCAGAAACTCGCAAACGAGGTCGTTGGAAATGGGGCTCGACGATCCCCATCCAGGTTAAGGACTTGGATGAAGTGACAGAGGTGACCGAACTGGCCAAAGCGCTCAGAGAGCAGTGCCAAATTGAGGTACCGCCAACAGCGGTTACCTTGAGGAAGGGACTGTTTTCCACCCAGGTGGCTACCGTCAAGCTTCCGGCAGCTGATTCCAGGAAGGCGGCAGCCACAGGAAGGGTACGAGTGGGCTTGTCGGTTTGCCCAGTGAGCATCCCCCGACCGGTTATGGCTTGCTTTAGGTGCTTCGGTCAGGGCCATGTGGCCCGGGACTGTAAGAACACCGACAGGAGCAAGCTGTGCAGATGGTGCGGCTCGGAGGGTTGCCAAAAGCCACCGAGGTGCACTATATGCGCGGAGAAGGGAAAATCCCCTACCAACCTCATGGCAGGTGGCCCACGCTGCCCGGGGGCCAAGAGCAGGGCTGGCAAATGTCATTTTCAATGAAAGATCTCACGCGATATTTACAGAGATGCTTCTGTCACTATCATTGGATGGGAAAACAATGATAGAGATTTTCTTCAAAATCTCATTGATTTTTTTGTCATGACAGAACGTGACAGTGTTGTGATCATCGTGATTACTAGCTCATGTAATGCTATTAAAGTTACTTGTACCGAGTAAATCTTAATAA
The DNA here is from genome assembly GCF_037179485.1 of Ochlerotatus camptorhynchus. Lineage (NCBI taxonomy): Eukaryota > Metazoa > Arthropoda > Insecta > Diptera > Culicidae > Ochlerotatus > Ochlerotatus camptorhynchus. The sequence continues at coordinate 669,303 of NW_027040752.1, read as the reverse complement.
TATATTCACTCTACCGATTACATACGGTTGTCTTCTTAAATTCATCTAAATCAGTTAGAAATGTTGATGTCAAAACCACATAAGAATTATTCTCATGAGAGCTTGATCATTGAACAATTACAAGAAAGCTAATGATAGGTAGTTTCGGCTCGTGATAGTGAGAGGATCTGTTTTCTCATCGTCACATGACGGCCGTGATATTTACCAGCTCTGGCCAAGAGCAATGCTCAGCCATGTTCGAGGTAGCGCAGTTGAACTTGAACCATTGCTCGGCTACCCAGCAACGGTTGTGGCAATCGGCAGCGAAATGGGGAGTGGATGTCGCAATCATCTCCGACCCGTACCGTGTCCCATCCGGCAACGGGAATTGGGTCACGGACGCGTTGGGGATGGCGGCGATATGCACGATGGGGAGCTTCCCCGTTCAGGAGGTAGTCTCGTCCAACTCGAGCGAGGGATTCGTGATCGCCAGGTTTAATGGAGTATATTTAAGTAGCTGTTATGCTCCGCCCAGGTGGTCTATCGAGCAGTTCTCGCAGATGGTGGACAGACTCACTGCGGTACTTGTCGGCCTAAGACCAGTGGTCATTGCGGGCGACTTTAACGCATGGGCGGTGGAGTGAGGCAGCCACCACACCAACCAGAGAGGATGCATCCTACTGGAGGCAATGGCCAAACTGGACGTTGTACTAGCCAACACCGGCTCGGTCAGTACCTACAGAAGAAATGGTGCAGAATCCGTCATCGACGTGACGTACTGCAGCCCGTGTTTGGAGGGCAACCTACACTGGAGGATTGATGAGGGCTACACCCATAGTGACGATCAGGTGATTCACTACAGTGTGGGGCCAGGTGAGAGGCAAGTGGCAGGAGGAAATCCTACCTGCGCTCGAGGCTGGCGGACGTCGTTCTTCGAGTAAGAGGTCTTCGTCGAAGCACTGAGGCGGGAGCGAATAACCTCGGATCTGACGGGGGAAGAACTGGTAGCAGCTCAGACAAGGGTGTGCGATACAATCATGCCTAGGAGAGCCTATCCCAGGAATGGCCATAGACCGGTGTACTGGTGGAGCGAGTCGATTGCTATCCTCAGGGCGTCTTGCCTCCATGCGAGAAGGAGGATGCAACGAGCTCGTACGACCGAAACTCGAGAGGAACGCTGCGTCGCTCTTCGAGCGGCTAAGGCGGCCCTCAACAAAGAGATCGCCAGACGCAAGCATGTGTGCTTTGACAGCTTATGCCAAAGCGCCAACACGAACCCATGGGGGGATGCCTACAAAGTGGTCATGACCAAGACCCATGACGTGGCGGCACCCCCGGAGAGATCGCCGGCGATGCTGGCGTCGATCGTTGGGTTCTTGTTTCCACGTAGGGACGTAGACTCCTGGCCGCGGATCGCAGTCGTCTAGAGTGATGAACAGAGAACTTAGCGATATTGCCAAGTCGCTGGTGGTGGGCAAGGCCCCGGGCCCAGATGGGATCCCGGTTGTGGCTCTGAGGGTGGCCGTTGCGGAAAATCCAGACATGTTCCGTTCTGTTTTTCAGACCTGTCTGGACGTAGGCATCTTCCCAGATGCGTGGAAGTGGCAGAGGCTGGTGCTGCTCCCAAAGCCAGGAAAACCATCTGGGGACCCGTCAGCATTCAGACCCATTTGTTTGCTGGACACCACTGGTAAACTGCTTGAGAGGGTCATCCTCAACAGGTTTTCGGCTTACACTCAAGGTGTAGACGGCCTGTCAAGCAGCCAGTACGGGTTCCGTAAGGGCAGATCCACGGTGGAAGCCATCCGCGACGTCATCCAGACGGCAGAGGTTGTCCACCGGAAACGAAGGGGCATTCGTTACTGCGCGGTGGTAACCTTAGATGTGAAGAACGCGTTCAACAAATCATCGTATCTTTTTCTAGAGACATCGGCGGCATTGGCTGCGTCTAGAATTAAAACTGACTTTGACAACGTTAATTGACTGGAGATTTTCACAGTAGTCTGGAACCAGATCACAGTATCTGCTGTTCGACTCGGACAGCAAAGCCTCAACGCGATCATTGTTGGACACAGGGGTTGAAACGGTTCAATCCCAGTCGGCGCCGTCGGGATGTTCTGAGGCATAACATCTCTGATCACGCCTTCCTTCGGAAGGGAAGTAAAGCCGTTGGTCCCCGGTTCATGAGTTGATGGGTCGATAGGTAGGGTCCAGGTGTGGGAGCTGCCTCCCTGGCGTCGGTAGCATTGGTGCTCAGCAAGGAAAACAAGATTGACGGAAAACAAATCAAGGTAAAATAAATGGATTCCGTCACGTGTAAGATTAGGTATTTAAAAGTGTGCAGTGTAGTGGTTTGTTTAGACATGTCTGTGCAACACCCGGTAGACCAGTAGAGAAATTCATATTTTAGGAAACACACAATAAAGGGTGATACGGTCAAAATTTGGTCAAGGGAAAACGCGTGTAAATCGGTGAAATCGTTTATTTAAAAAATCAAATTAAATTTCTTTTTCAAGTTCAATTAGTATAAAATTCAGGAAAAATATTCAGTTAGGCTTCCGCTTTTCCAAATCCGAATTGCAGGGCCTTACGCTTGACCCCTGCCATCAGATTTTGTACAGCCACCTTGTCCACCTTCTTCGCCGCAGAAAGCCAGTTTGCCTTGAACTGCTGCTCGCCCTTAGCAGTTTTTTTGGTCTTCTTTAGGTTCCGCTTGACAATAGCCCAGTATTTCTCAATTGGGCGGAGCTCTGGCGTGTTGGGAGGGTTCTTGTCCTTGGGAACCACCTGCACGTTGTTGGCGGCGTACCACTCCATGGCCTTTTTACCGTAATGGCAAGATGCCAAATCCGGCCAAAACAGTACGGAACAACCGTGTTTCTTCAGGAAAGGCAGCAGACGTTTATTCAAACACTCTTTCACGTAAATTTCTTGGTTGACAGTCCCGGAAGCTATGAAAATGCTGCTTTTCAAGCCACAGGTACAGATGGCTTGCCAAACCAGATATTTCTTTGCGAACTTTGACAGTTTCATGTGCTTGAAAACATCTGCTACCTTTCCCCTTCCTTTTGCCGTATAAAACTCCTGTCCCGAAAGCTGCTTGTAGTCGGCTTTGACGTAGGTTTCGTCGTCCATTACCACGTAGTCAAACTTCGTCAGCATCGTCGTGTACAGCCTCCGGGATCGCGCTTTGGCCGTCGTATTTTGTTTATCATCGCGATTTGGAGTCACTACCTTCTTGTAAGTCGATAGTCCGGCTCGTTTTTTGGCTCGATGCACGGTTGTAGACGATACACCCAGCTTATTTGCGGCATCTCGGAGAGAGAGGTTAGGGTTTCGCTTGAAACTACCGGCAACTCTCTTTGTCGTCTCAGTGGCTTCCGGTTTTCGATTTCCCCCCGATCCAGACTTCCTGGCTGTCGACAAACGTTCCCCAAACACTTTAATTACATTTGTAACGGTTGATTTGGCAACTTTTAGCGATTTTGCCAACTTTGCGTGCGAGTAGCTCGGATTTTCGCGATGCGCGAGCAAAATTTTGATACGCTGCTCTTCTTGCTTGGACGGCATTTTGACAACTGAAGAGTGAATTCCAAAATCAAAATAGGAGCAACATTCTACACACACACACCTTCAAAATGAGGGGTGTTCAGGTTTTTTAAATGCAAAATTGAAAGAAATACGTCAAGTTGATATTGACCAAATTTTGACCGTATCACCCTTTACGCCCAGCAAAATTTACGGTTTAGTTTGGTTTTAAGTCCTTTTATACCTCTTCAAAACCATGCTAAAACCAAAAAATTTACTTGGGTTGGATATTTTCTGCGGTCGGTCATCTAGTTCATCGATCCTACACACTTAGAAATAACTCATTTTAGACGTGACGAGGATACGAGATGTAAGCAAACACTACGCTCGTAGATGTCAGTCTCAGAGCACCTACATTTACATGAATTTTTCTAAGTGTGTTTGGTTCGCGAAGCGCACATGAATAGAAACGATGTTGAGTGAGCTTGACCGCACGTTGAGAATCGATGATCTAGTTGAATTGCCAGAGATATATTCCCTCTGTTTCACCGATGAATTGAATGGAACCGTCGTTAAGGATAACGAGGTCCACATCCTTCGTAAATTCCATCAGCTTCGAACTCCAACTGTTTGCGTTGAAGTCTCCCAACATAAAGGCTGGTTGTTCATATTCCCGAGGAGCAAGATGGGATCTTACAAGGTTGATGAGATGATGTTTGAGATTGGTATCTTTACACACTGAAGGTATTCCGATACAACTCTGTGCTAAAAGCTGTTAGAGCCAGGTTTTCGATCGCGACCAATTAGAAAATGTTTTTCGTTGTGCTTATGGCACTGGTAGTGCGATTCAAATCGATTCAATCTTTGCAAAAGCCCAAACAGGTAAGTCTCCCAAAACAGCAAAATGTCTCCACCCCGCGAATGCCAGTTAGTTTTGAACATTTTAAATATAGCACGAATTGTTGTCGTCTTCATCATTTCTGCCCAGGGGCATTATCGCATCTTCCATCAGGTTCTGCTGGATCCAAATCCAAGCCGAACTGCAGGTACCGCTGTTAAACACGACTGCGGGATAATCGATTTACTGGAAGCAGATAGCTGCCACCGCCGGAGGATTTGGACGTGGAACGATTTTCGATGCGGATGTATGACGATGTGATGACGACGAAGGTGATGGTCGATTTGGGATTCTCTAATTTGCAGCCATTTTGGTTGGGTACGATGACGATGATGGTATAGAAGTTGCAGTGTGGGGGGTGCTTTTTTCGTAAGGGGAAGTGAAAAAGAAAAGTTATTATGAAAATCAAATGAAATGATTACGCTGAGCCACGGTGGCAAGTGTTATTTTGGGGGGGCCTAAACCAAAATGGAAATGTGGAAGCTTCCACTGCCAACGCTTATAATCAAGCATATCCAATTTTAAGAGCAGTATCTAAATAACGAAAAATAAAACAACAAGATGTCGGTGATAATAGTAGCTCTCATGTTTCCTTCACGGCCATGCGGTCGTTTATCATTTTTCTCAACCCTGCTAACAGCACCTTCAACAGTAGGGTAATTCTCCGCATCGCTCTTTGGTGAGAAAATTGAGCTTTTAAACAGTAGTGGCAGTAGAAATACGACCCTTGGAGAAACTCCTGCTCCGGCGACCAGGAGTCAGTTGAGCGAGGGTCCTTCTCCTAGTGCTAGTGGTGAATCCTGCACAGCAGCTTTCAGGAAGACTGAGCAACGGCACCTGTGCAATCAACGCCTTCCATATTTACGGGTTCATGATTATTATCATCATCATTATCATGAGAACCAGGCTGTGAAGGTGAGGGACCGGTGTGTGGCTTCGTTCCCATTCGTTACCATTGTTGTAGCTAGTAGTGCAGGTACCTAGTTGCGGAACTTGTTGTTGAGGAAACGATCTGCACGCCAAGCGAGCTGTGATTTCAGGTTCGTGTAAGATAAAGAGGCTGCTATTAACGGGGTCATGCACCCATAGAAATGGGAGTTTAATTTGTGCTCCGGAAGAGATGGCTGCTTTGATGAGGGTTTTCTCTTCTTGCGAAATACAGCCATTTTTTCGGAGCCTCCTTACACGTGTCCATGTTAGAATGGTGCCATCAGTTTGGGTGATTTTCCAAGGAAACAATGTCGTTGTAAAGAGGGCGGAGGAAACGAAGTCATTGACACATTCTGACTGACGGTGTTTGCAGCCGAGCCGAAGCGAATCAACAAATCAAAAATCAATTTCCTTTTCTTGACTGAGCATGAACAAGATTTCGATGTACAATGATTAGGAAATTGCTTCCAAATTAGTGCTGTGATAATTGTTTGATGATTGCCCAATGACTCGGAACGTAAACTGGGAAACAATCATTCACTTCGTTAGATTTGATCATCCAATCGAAAGCGATTGGATAGAATCGCAGGACCAATAAAAAAAAAGTTATATTAATGTGAAATCGTATCGAAAGATTTCCATTGACATTGACATTTTGCCTTGCTTCATTCGGCTTTGGGACAAATGTGCAATGTTTGAGAGAAAACAAAAAACCATCTTGCTAAAGGAAAATTTGATGAGATTGGACTCAAATCAAAATCTGGTCACTTCCCCTAGAACACCCGGACATATTCAGATGTGGCAATTGTGGTTCGCCTAGGCAGTGCTGATAAAAATCATTTCTCCTACACTTAACTAAGCTGAAAATGAAGACAACCTTAACAGATAGACCAACTACCTGCATGAACTTAAATTTTGAAATAACACAAGACAACCTCTAAGTATCAGAATCAATATTTGTTTTTGTTCATTCGTGGCTGGATGTTCATCATCGCCTATGTTGTTGTCAATTTCAATAGTCGTCTTCATATGGATGGGGATGATTTTGAGGATCAAATACACAATGATTATTTTCATTTTACACAAATATAGCACTGAAGAACGTGTTGTGTTGGTTCACAGATCTATGGGGAATTATTGCCTCATGCTGAATTGATGATAATATCTGATGACCCTACCCTTGTAGACGATGGATGTGTCATTTGCGAACAGAGACAACGATCCACCATCAGGGAGAGCCGTCATGCTTCCTTGTGGAACCCCGCCACCGATGTTGAAAGCATCCGATGTGATGCCATTCAGAGAGACTCGGAACGTCCTGTCCGATAGATAGTTGTTTATTACCTTCACTAGGAACATTTGAAGACCGTATTGCTGCAATTTGAACAGTAGGCCCAGACATTGTCGAACGCCTTTTCAACGTCCAACAATGCCATAGCAGATGTTTTCGAAACAGACTTGTTCGGTCTGAGAATGTTTGTTACTCAAGTCAGCTGGTGGACGGCCGAACGACCTTTCCAAAAACCAAACTGTTCCGCGAGCAACAAGTTGTTTTCTTCGGTACATGTTAGGAGCCGGTGATAGACTGCTCTTTCGAACAGTTTTGATAGCCCTGAGAGAAGGCTGATTGGTCTATAACATGAACGAGAGGACGGATCCTTCCCAGGTTTCCGGATGGGTATGACTTTAGCTGACTTCAAACACGAGGGGAAGAAGCCAGATTAAAAATTAGTGCCAGATGGCTGTTGAATCTGGAACTCAAGTGTTTGAGTTCCAGATTCAGGATGTTGTCGAAACCGGGGGCCTTCATGTTTTTAGATGATTTGATATAGGGGCCAACAGTTCATCAGCCGTAATCTTGGATTCTTCGGGAAAAATAGTGAGAATCTGATGAAGGTTGGTTGCGTTTTCAGCAACCTCAGCTTCGTGAGGGCTGACAATGTCTTGTCCGAGATTATGGGAGCAGACGAAGTGTTGACCTATCGCAGCAGCCTTCTCTTCTGGAGTCGCCGGGACTATCCAGTGCACAGTGGGGTCAGTGGTGGAATGGGTCTTGGCTTATTGTCTCCCTACAAGCAACCATTCCAATGGAGTCCCATGGTCGATTGTTCAATAAAGGCGAATGTTGGTGGGCATGATTTTGAGGATCAAATGGATAATGATTATTTTTATTTTTCACAAATATAGTGCTGAAGAACGTGTGGTGTTGGTTGTTACTCACAGATCGATGGCAAATCATTGCCTCATGCTGAATTGATGATAATATCGAGGTTTTAGACTCTGGAGTCGGTAATATTCAAAATAATCGTTTTGTCACAAATGAATTTGATTATTTTGCTTAGTTCAGCGAAGATTTTCTAAGCAAACGCGATTACTCCTACACTGATGCGCTGCTTCTTCCTGTAAATGACAAAAACAGACACTGCTCCTTGGTAACAATGTCTATTATATAGAAGCTAACTTTTTTGAAGCGTTTTAGCAAACGTTGAATTGATTTTACAGAAACTTAACCTAAATATCATCCAGCTGTTTATTTCTTCAGGACCACTGCACGGCAAATGAGAACGTCCCAAATTTGAGTTTAGCTTACTCATAAATCAAATAAAGTGCAGGAGCTCAGCGATGAGTAAATTTGCTTAATGTTTCACTGGGTCTATTGGTGCTTCTTCTAGACTGAGTAAAATTTTCGTCAAATTTCCTCATTTTCTAGCATTTTTCATTCCTCAGATCTGCTTTAAAGTTCCTACGAAATGCGTGGACCACTCTTATATGCTCTAATCTTTCATCAAGTTCTTTGGAATTCCCTGAAGATCTCGTCATTCTTCTGAGGGTGTTTCTGGAATTACCCTGAAATGTATGAAACTGCACTGAAGATCTCTTAATTTCCCAACGTTTTATGAGCTTACTTGGATTTATCTGAGTTTCTGTGAAGTTTCCGGAATTTTTCTCAAGTTTTGTTTTAACTTCTCTGATGTTCTCTGGGATATCTTTAATTTTTTAAACATGTTGATATTTCCCGCCTATTTTGCTGCCTTATAACCCTTGAATTTATCTGAAGCTCTGAGAACTTTCACGAAATTCCCACAACTTTCCTGATATTCATGGAACCACTGAATCTCTTCAGATAGTGAAGTAATGAAGTTGGGTTGTTAGCGGAATGCTTAAATAAAACAGCAAAAAAGGTTATCTTCCATTTAATTCCACTTAATAAATTTTGGTATCCATGGCAGATACGTATTTCGACTACAATGTGCAGTCTTCGTCAGTGTCATTCCCACTGAAGAACTTATCAAAATCTAACCCCCTTAAGTACTCATCTCCTAGGTAAAAAAGTCAAGATCACAGGTATAAAAATGAAACTACAATGTGTTGAATCGGAAAATCGGAAAACCAAAGATGAAGACTGCACATTGTAGTCGAAATACGTATCTGTCATGGATACCAACATTTATTAAGTGGAATTAAATGGAAGATCACCTTTTTGCTGTTTTATCTTCAGATAGTATTGTATCACTTCAGAAAATTTCCGTTGCAGAAAGTTTGTAATAATTTTCGCAAGAACCGAGTCGCTACACAAATATTTGAATCTCTTAGGAATACACTGAATCACTTCAAATTTGGAAGCACTTCGGAAAATTCTGAATAACATAATAAGGAATAACAGGAATAAGGGCTGAATCGGTTTAAAAAAGTTTATGATCTCTTCGGAAAGTACTGAAACACTTCGTATATGTCCGGAACTACTTCGGAAAAACTGAATCACTTAACAAAAAGTCGTAATCATTTCACTAAGCACATAATCGTTTCATAAAGTACTGAATTACATTAAACAAAATTTAGAATCACTTCAAAAAGTACTGAAATTAGAATATATCAGAAAAAATTGGTATCTCTCCAGAAAGTTCCAAATAATTCCAGAAAGATTTTAGTCACTTTCGCCAGTACTGAATCACTTTGGAAAATACGGA